>NC_050498.2:1952853-2552853 GCF_012460135.2 Molothrus ater | reverse complement strand
AGCAAATCAAGTCATCCATGACATCAAGACACACTTGCAAAAACAATTTTAATCAATTACAACTACAATTGCATGCTGAACAAGCTGCAACTGGGTTGTCTTATGTACCAGCTGATCATATTGGGCATGTAAGATTAAATTAAAGTTTTCTAATTGCGTTTCAGAACATACAAAATACTACAGTCTAAAGTGTATCAAATTAATTCTTCAGGCGTAGCCTAATTGGATGGAAATTGATTTATCATGTTTGGACCAAATGAGCCAGCAAGGCATGACTAGTGCAGGCGAGGTAAGGAGAACAAGTCTGTGTCAGTAATGCTTAGAGAAAAGAGAATGTCTACAAGAAATGAAGGGTGTTCTGTTGAAAAGTCTCTCTGAAGAGGGAAGAAATGATACATTCAGAGTCTCCATTGTTCATACATACAAAGTGACTGAAAAGCCTTTGGTTATTTCTGAGACTCCAGGAGATAGTCAGGTCAGCAAGGGAGGGAGAAAATTACTTTTTTAGGCTTTGTAAATATTATTGTTCTGTAAAAGGAGATTATCTGCTGATCAAGCCATTATACTAATGCATTGTCAAAATGGGGATAAAATTGCTCCTTTGTAAGAGTTGTGCAGAATCTTTAGACAGCCAGGCACTCGGGCCAGGCTGGAAGGCATCACAGGAAAGGGCAGCTCCTCTGTAGGAAACAGCCTATTTTAGACTAGTTTCCATATCTTTTTAAGTTCTCTAAAGACCTGATTAAACTCTGTAGCACTTGCCTATAGTAATGGCACAGAAAGCTTATGAATTTATCTCCCTGATTCACTTTTTTCATAAGGAGAATATTCCCTCTCATTAACACACATTCAGCCTTATTCTGGCTGCCAGCCTGAGGAATGCACTGGCTGGTGATCTGCAGGTGTGATGGCCCAAAAAACACTTGCCAGGGAAAAAAATGTGTGCTGGAGACTGTGGGTAGGTGACAGGGACCATTTGTGGGTTATCTGGGCAAAGGTGGAGATGGGTGCTGAGGTTCTGTGCCCGCCTTGCACAGTCCCATATCTGATTGAATGCTTTAGAGTGTGAGAAAGCACAAAACATTGCGGTCCAACACCAAATGCATCATTTTTTGCAGTTTACTGATGCCTTGGGAGGACAGGGGTGTGGCAGCCACAGCCTGTACCTGGGCTGTGGGAGTGGGGACCTGTGGGCTTTGAGGGGAATCCTCCCTAGCTGAGACAGAGACAGGGCAGAAGTGCTTGCAAATAATATTCAACATTTGGGAATTCAGGACACAGCCTTTTTATTCAATAGTTCCCTCTTTTGAAGGCAAAGGAAATGTCAGCAATAAGAGAAATGAGTGGTTCTGCTGTTGTTCCCCTCCTAAGGGTTGGAATTACCTTCTGAGTGTATCTTCCCTCTGTCTCAACATCTACTTATGAGGGACTGAATATTTTCCATTCACCCAAATACAGTTTCAGAAAAGAGGATTTTCATACTGAACAAACTGATTCAGATTGCCTATTGTACATTTTCAAGAGATGCTTAATACTATTAATAATATGAGTAAAATTAAATTTACTTATCACAATGAGAGGAAGAAGAATGAAGTTTATTAAATCTCCCCTCCAAAAGCACTGACTTACTGAAAAGAACAAGTCTTCATTAAGAAGAAGCTGATTTGCTCTAAGGAATTGCTTTGCTTGTGTAAATGCCTGTGAGCAGCACACGGAATGGCTCCTGGAGAAGAGCAGAGTTGTGCTTTCTTGAATTTTATCCACATAAGTTCTTTTTCTTCTGTTCTCCTCAGGGTGAAATGAAAGTTTTAAGTGATGCCTCAGGTTTTAGCTTTTATATTTTACAGATTCTGTGCTGCTTTAGTGTGCGGATCTAGGCTTCATATCATGGGATGGTGAGCACTCTGTACAGAGCAGGGAGACAAAACAATTACTGCTCTAGCTGGGCACCAAGGACAAATGATCCAAATCTCAGGCCCAGGAGCATAAAAAATGTGGACTGAAGAGAGAAAAACAAGCAGGATGGGACTGCATGGGCTGGAGCTGGAATTGGACAATTAACTTCAATATGCAAATGGAGCAGAACTTATAAAAGCGACAGACCCTGTGAGCCGTTGTCCATTTTGTGACCATTTTGGGTTCACCTGAGGTGTAGCCCTGGGTGGGCTCTTGTGCTGCCCAAGGTGGATCCATTGAGGCCTCTTAATAAATCCCTACTTTATTCTTTAGCTCTGTCCAGCCTCTGTTCTAGGTTAGCCTGTAGGGGGATAGAATATAAGAAAATAAAGATAGTGTAGAAAGTGATCTCACCCCTAAGGAGCTGCAGCTGGGCCAATTATCAAAGATTAGGAACAGGCCTGACTTTAACAGGCCACAGCTGTGACCAGTGAGAGGAAGATGCTATAAAAGAGTGGGGTGGCTGGGTGAGAGGGGAACTGGGGTCAGTGGCTGCTTTGTGAAGAAGAAAGAGGCATTGCTCTGAGGAGATGCCCACAAGAAAACATCAAGAAGGTGTGAAACTATTGTGATAGGAGACAACAGTATGGAACCCCTGCAATAAGATGACAACATCAGTGAGGCATCATCCGCATCTGGAAAATTTGGGGTATAGACACCAAAAGCGAGGGAGACAGTGCTGACCTTTGTGGTCACAGCCTCTCCAAAGCCAGTGAGGGGCTGAAGGATTCATGACTTTCTGTTTGCTCCCTTTCTGCCAAAGAGGACACAACATTTCCTGGGCAGGTTGTTCTCAGCATTGCTATGAAACAGCTGGGGAAAATTCATATGCTCCCAAAGTTGGCCCTAACCTTGCAATTCGTGGTAGGGTACCTTGTGAACGTTGTCAAGAAAATATTGTGCAGTAAAGCAGGAAAAGAGGCATAGATTTGCTTTACTTCCATTTCTTGTTGGTTTTTCCCCTATCTGTGGGTTTCCAGAGGAAATTTAGACACAGCAAGTCTTGTCTGCTGGCTTCTTGGAGTACCAAAGCACAGGGTAAAGCAGGATGCAGTAAGGCCTCATGTGTCTCATGTGCAATGCCTTTACAGCACTCCTGTGTCATTGTACTTTAAGCCTTGTTGTTAAGGTCATTGACATCCCAAGCCATCCACAGCTGCACAAAGGAAAAAGTAGGATATTCCCCTTTTTAACTTTGTGGCCTATTAGCACTCTGAATGATATATTTCCATCAGGAGGGAGAACCTGGCTGCTGGGTGCAGCCAAATATGATGGAGAGCCTGTGGCACACAGCAGTGCTGGCGGCTGCAGTGCAACAACATACTCTGACAAAATTTCAGTGAGTAGATGTACGCTTCACACCCAATTTCTTTTTAGAATCCATCTTCAGTATTCAAGGTGTTGTTCTTTGCTCAAAGGAGAACAGCCTTTAGCTATTTGTAAGAGATGCATTTAAAAATTTTAGTCAGTGCTGTCAAACGCACAATATCAATTGGTAATATGGATTTATGTTCTAGATACATGTGACCAGAGCCCAAACTGTGCCATGCCATGGCTTGGAAATGGGGCATTTCCTGCCCAGCCAAGCTGTGCTTTGTGATTTTTGGGAAGGCAGTATCAGTGTAACTTTGCAAGCTGAAGATGCACCACTGGTGTAACTGTGCAAGGCTTCTCCAAAGCCACTGGATCTGCTGTGATTGATATCAGTCATGGATCATCCTCAGAGCCTTAAAATGTTCCTCTGAATGATTCTGAGCCCATCCTCTCCTCAAGCGAAGCTGGCTCAGAATAGAAATTGAAAAGCAGAAGGAAAAGGCTGGAGATAGACAGAGATCAGAGCAATCTGATGCTGTAAAAGGAAATCCCTGTGGAGGCTTCCGGGATTATTTAAAGGGGATGGTAAATGACTCAGAATAAAAACATAACATAGTTCAGAATCGCCAGCTGTGTTTTCCTTCCCACGATCTGACAGTGCTTGTGTGCTGTGTCTGACAATGAAAACAGAGCAAAATTCTGCTGCTGGAGTTCATGGGTTGCCAGATTTCTGGGCAATGAGACACTCTTGAGAGAGAAACTATCCCTTGGACAAGAGAGAGACCTGACTCCTCCTCAGTGCGTCCCAGTCTCATGGATTCACTGACTTTGTAAGGAGTTCCACGTAGATGCTGTTGTTATAAATGCTCAGTGATAGCTGCTACAGAGGTGACTAATACATGTATCAAATGGTTATGTGCATAATGGGAGCTGACACTGTAAAGCATTCATAAGCAGCCTGTGCCTCTGCTGATCTCATAATAATCTGTGCAAATTGATTAGCTACTTATCCAGACACCCTTTACCTAACCCTGTAAAATCTGTTCATAAATATACCTCTGATACAAACCACTCTCCCTCAGCTGCTTTTCTAGCCTTGGACACAGTGCAAGAGTGTTCTGGATTGCCAAGCAAGATGTATTCTATTTGCCATCTGCATGGCAGTTGGCTTCTGTTCTGTGGGCAGTTTCCCTTATCTCTTCCACACCCACTCCTCCCTCCGGGGGACACCTGCTGATAAGAGGCCATTGAATGTCCCTGCATGGCTGATAAGAACTACAGCATCCCACTGGGAGATGTGAGCCCAGAGGGAGGAGCCAAGCATTCCTACCTGGATATAATCTGGAGATTCTGGAACACCAGCACGGCTTCTGCACTGGATTCCCCAGAGGAGCAGCAGCTGCCTCTTCTTCCACTGGATCTTCAGAGGAAGAGACTGCACCTTTCTCCAGGATCCCTGCTCCAGCAGAACCAGCCCTGGCACTGCAGGAGGGCTGAGCCACAATTCCAATGGCACTGCTGCCAACAGCCTGACCCACAGGGTGTCAGGCTGGGTTCTGACCCTGCCAGTGTTGGTTTCGTTTACTGCATTGTTTATTTTATCCTTCTTTTTTTCCTTTCCCTAATAAAGAACTGTTATTTCCTGCTCCTGTATTTTTTGCCTGAGAGCCCCTTAATTTAAAATTTATAGCATTCAGAGGGAGGGGGTTTACATTTTCTATTTCAGGGGAGGCTCCTGCCTTCCTTAGCAGACACCTGGCTTTCCAAACCAAGACAAAGAGGAATCAAGTGCATTAATTCCTTGGAAGTCCAGCTGCTGATAACCTCACTGCTGAGTTTGCAAGTGATTCAGTGAGGTTTCTATGGGACCAGGAGCTGGCTGTATGTGCAATTGCTCCTGATGCGTACACATCACTGCACACCAGTACAGGGCTGCACTGGCACAGAAAATAGGGCAGGATGTGCCCAGTAGCACAGGATTTCTCCCAGCAGCTTCCCGTCACTTGCACTGTGCTGCAGGGGGATGTCTGGCTGCTGGCACTCAGGAACTGTTTCACACAAGCCACATTTGCAATACTAGGACTGGAACCCCAGACATCTGAGAAGGAAAAGTCTGTGTGATGGGATGTCCTGACACATCTGCCCGCATTCCTGGGGCAGAGATGGAGCACTGTGCCTGATCTGACAGCTCCTTCTCCCTCTCCTTCCCCTGGCCCTATTTCTAGAGTGTCCCCTGGTCACCATCAGCCCCTTTGCTCAGCCCTTGGAGCAGCTTCAGCTGTGTGATAGATGAGTAATGCAATGATTGACTCTCACAATTAATGGACAAATATCATGTCTATAGGTTAAGAAAAGTTTTATAGATTTATAGTTAAGTTTACCCCCTCCCATGGTTATCAAGGGACAGCTGGGGTGGGACATCTGGGAGGGCTGGCTTGTCACTGTGGTGACACCTGACCTCCAACCAGGATTTGAGGAAGAGATCTCCACCACTGGACAGTGAAGAAGGGGTTGATGGGCAGAACTTTGGAAGGGGTTAAAGGGCTAAAAAGAGAAAACCTCCATTGTGAGGGGGCTGAGCACATGGTGGGGAAAATCTTTTGGCACCATAACTTTTTTTCTGCATTCAGTCTTCTGTTGTATTTTTGAAAAGGTTTAATAAACCTTCCTAAACTATGAAAAGTGAATAGCTGTTTCTCAGAGCTGCATTGGCTCTCCCTGCCCACTCTGTCCGTCAGTGGGAGCTGCCCTGTCCAAACCAGCCTCACAGAGCCAGGGCTGAGGGCACAGCTGGGATCAGGCAAGGTGGAGCTGCGTTCTCTCTCCTCAGGTGGACAGGCTTTGCTTCCCGAGGCGTGTGGAAGAGGTTTTACACCCACTTCTGTGAGCCAGAGGAAAGTTTGATAAGAGGATCCATGTTTACCCCTGAAAGAATTTCCTACTAAGGTTATTGACACAGAAACAAGAAAGAAAGATAAATAAGAGAAACCTGCTACTGCCTACTCCAATGAGCACTTTGTTTGTCTCTTGTAACCAATGAGTAATGTGTAAACTTATGAGCTTTGTAAGAATGTACAAAAAGCACGCATGCTATAATAAAAACAGGTTTGAAGCCTTCTGAAAATGGAGTGTGGTGCTTTGTATTGCCTCTGTCTCTACCACGACAAAGGAGGTTTTGCAGACATGGTGCCTTTGGCAGCTCCCTGTATTTTCCAGCTCTTTCCCTACCTGTTTCAGACTGAGCAGGAATGAGCTTGGAGCACAAGCATTTAGCACTGAAGGGAGCAGAGCTAAATCATCTGCTGATGGAAATCAGTCCAGCCCCACTGGTTCCTAGAGCTGTGGGAGCTCCTGCCATTCACATCAGCTGGAAATCTGTTCTGGAAGCTGCTCTGAAGGCTCTGGAAGGTGTGGGTTTAGTACCAGTATGGTTTTCTCTTTGCTGAGACAGCTAAATGTCCCAGTTTTCCATAGGATGATGTTCATGGCTTGTAGGGACTAAATTCTTCTAGTTACCATGAACCATGCAGGTGTCACGACTGGGATTTGCCAAAGTATGCAGCAGCAATATGGTGACTGTATTATGAAGAAAGTACAAAGAGGGTGGAAAAGGAAGGGGAAGTATTTCTATTATGAAGGATGCTGTTGAACAAAACCCCAACAAACCCACACTTTAATTAAAAGAAAATTATCCACAAATTTTAACCATCTCTAGAAATCGCTCCTTGCAAAGCAGCATAAAGATTTCACTGACAACAAGTGATTTTCATCAATTCAGAGAAATTTTATCATTTCCAGTTTTTAATAACTCTGCTGATGCAGGTGGCTCATGTAAAAACAGGCCATAACAAAGCTGTTTCAAAACCATTTGAAACAATTTCAAGAGGATTACTGCAAAAACCCACACCTATTACTCACTGAAACTCTTTAAATATCTGTCCATATTTTCTGGTGAGACATTTCAGACATGTGAATAGAGTGATCTCCATGATGTCAGTGGTAGATCTTGCCCATCAAGGATAATTAATTCTGCCTTATTTCTCTTTCCCCTCTTTTCCTGGGTCTCTCAGCAGGCCCTACACAGGTATTGATCCCTCCTTTCTACTCTCAGGACTTAACTAAACAAACCAGGGCTGTCTTGACTCCTTGACATTTGTTTCCCCTCTTGCAGGAATATCTACACAGTGGCAAACCATCTCTGATCAGGCAAGATTTATTGTTCCACTGATTCCTGGAACTGAAAATATTAATGATGTAAAATATTGATTTGAAAAAACAAGCCTCTGAGTTGCTCAATGAGCCTCTCATACAGGCACAATGCTAAGATGTCCATCCATATTCCATTTTCATATTTATTGGTAAGTGAAAAATCAGGCATGTCAAGCTGTTCAATTTCTAAAGTGAAGTACTTCTCTCCCTCAGATGCACATGAATAATTCTCATTAACCTTCAAGGGATTAATGCAGTTTCTTGCAAATGGCTGCAATATACAGTATTTAATATTTATGCTTTCCATATGGCTGGTGCTGTCATACATTCTTGTCAAACATGCTGCACAGTTAATGATATTTTAACTAAACGTGGTCCGGAAGACCTGGATGTCTGAGGGACACTTGTGCCCATCTCCATTTTTATGGATGCTATTTGAGCCTCATAAAAAAATTCCTAAAGAGATTAAATCAGCTGCTCTACCTAAACATGCTATTCAGCTGCCCTTAAAGCAAAGCTAAATGTGATGTTGTCAGATGAGACCGAGACCCAGTGAGCTCTGTAATATCCTGACAGAGCCCAGAGTGCCCTGAGAGACACAGAGCCACAGAATCATCTCAGAGTGGTTTGGGTTGGAAGTGAACCTAAAACTCCTCTCATTCCACCCCCTGCCATGGGCAGGGACACCTTCCACTGGATCAGTTTGCTCCAAGCCCTGTCCAACCCAACCTTGAGCAATTCCAGTGCTGGGGGTCTGGACGCCAGAAAGAATCCACAACACTCCTGGAAGGAAAACCCCTCAAGGGATAACCACATTGTTAGGGTGAGGAAAAAGGCTTCTCCCAGCATGCCTTGCTGTGACATGCAGATTCAATGCATCCCATTGGCCCTTCCCCTTGGCTCCACCCCTGTGCCCTCATCCCATTGGCCCTGATGTTCTGCCCCACCCCTCAAGATCCCCATATAAACCCTGCTTTCCCTGCTCAGTGCTTCTTGGTTCCTGGACTCTTTTAGGGAGGAGGCTCAGTAAAGGCTCTCCTTGGAACCCAGAACACACAGACCCCTTGTTCTGCATCTCCTGGGTCCCAGAAGAGCTGAAATCACCTAGGGTGAGCACAGACGTGCCTGTGCCCCCGAGGTGCCTTCTTCAGGACACTTCTTTGGGAAGGTCACAGCACCCTGAACAATACCTGCTGTGACATGGGGTAGGATGGAAGATGGGCTGGGAGCAGTTTCCAGGTTGGAAAACAGAACAACAGAGGTAACCTGGCCAAGGGTCCAGCAAACCAGTGCCAGAGACTGGGAGAAAGCAGTGGTGTGCTCTGGCTAGACCCTGCTGTCCACAGGGCCCCCGTGCCCTGTGCTGTGGGAGTCTCTGCAATTGCCGTGGTGCCACGTTCCACCATGGGATGAGTGGAAAGATTGCTGTTCACTCACACTGATCCCATGGGCTAAGGCTGTATCTGTTAGATCAGACTGACAGACTGATAGATGCCCAATATACTGTGTACCTATCAGTGATGAAGCAGTTTTAAACATTTTATTAGCATTTTCCCCCTTAAATTAAGTTTGATAACATTTAAAAAAATACAAATACAGATTTTATCTGAACAAGTTTCCTGGAACTATTCAAAACAAAGCAGGAACTTTATCGTAATATTTGCTTCTGATTTTCCTGTAATCTAGTGCACATTCCCTCACTGAGAGACATATCACTTCATTTTCATTCCCTTCTTTGCCACCCCTTACCTCAGAAATTAACATATTCAGAATTTCTGTTCAATGTCAAGGCAAATGTTAAGATTTTCACAGTTGATTTTGAGTAGCCTTGCACAGCTTTTCAGTGAAGAAACCAGACCCAGTGGGGGAACACTGGCTGTTTCTCTTATTTATATGTCCATGCATTGCTGCATAAGGAGAGATGGCCACAGACTGCAGGCAGGAAACCTCCTGCTCCTGGGACCTCAGCCCAAACACTTCTGCCCAGCTCCATGGAACAGCTCTACCCCAGAGCTCAGCCTGCTAAAGCCATCAAGAGAAAGCAAACAGTGCTACAGCTTGCTGTTTAATGGACTGAAAATCCTGTATCAATCAGAACTGTAAGCATTTCTTCCAAAACTAAACCCTGATTTCCATGCTAAAGGGAAAGGACCTGTAAAACATTAGTGATGTTCATGGTCTGGGGAGCAGGGTCATGGCTGATGATGACAAATGACTGCACAGAGAGAGAACAACCTGCCCAGTGATAGGTGCCCATTGTCACAAGAGGGTTTTCATCACAAGTGAGGATGTGACCTGTTCTAGAACGTCTAAACCTTTTGTCTTTCAAGCCTAAAGCAGAAGGAGTTAAACCAAATAGATTTGAATAAGCAAGAAGATGAACATGCCTTGAGATCCATAACAGAGGCTGGAGAGGGAGTGAGAGGCAGGGCTCTGGACTTGAATTGCCAGCACTGTTGGATGTTCATAATTTCTGGCCCACTCCAAGCATCTAGAGTGGGTTTTTTCTTAGTTATAATTATGACACACTTTACATTTTAGGGTCATCCAGTTCCAAGTGGGGTCATCACAACTCATTAAAGTAAAATTAGCCTCTGCATCTTTGCCCTTCTTGCACCAAACAAAAAAAAAAAAAGAGCTGCCTGTAATAGTACAGGATGTGGCCTGTGAGTGTGCCCATAATTAAAAGGTTGAGCTACTCTTGTAAACAAATTACCATGAACAAAGGGGTTTACAAATGCTGGCTAATTAGTTTGGATTCCCTAAAGCTTTTAGCTGTTTTTAATTCAATAACACAGTGTAAATTCTCTAGCCTGGAAAGTCTAATAGGAATTGGCAGAAAACTAAATAATTGATATTGTCAGCGATTGCAGCCCTCCGATGTTATTGTCTGCCAGTAAGCAGGACTGCTGTTATTTCCTGAGAGGATAAAGAACTCCTTTTAATGAATTAACAATATAAATGGTAGACAGCTGGCTTTCAGCAGCAGCTCAGGAGGCAATGTTTCAAGTTGAGGCTATAGGACCAGTGAACAAAACCCTTCAGAGAGGCACTTGATGAGAGATCTGCTCATCGCATCTCCTGCTGAGGGCCCAAATCCCTTTAGCTTTATTCCCCACAGACGCCCCAGTGAAGCCCTGGGCTCACTTCCAGGGCTGGAGGGAACAGGAGGCAGCTGAGCACCTGGGGAAGGGGAGGGTGCCTCAACCCACACCAGGTGCAGCTATGGGAGGGTGGTGAGGGAACAGCTTCAGTGGGGAGCAGTGGAGGGCAAACAGGCAGCCCTTGGTGCCATCCCAAGGTGTGGAATGTGTTCTGGCACTCTGAAGGCCACGTAGGTGCTTCCTGAGGAGATCCTACCAGTCACACAGTGTCTGCTGCCTGCTGGGCAAACTGGTTTGAGAGAGTCTGGGCTGTCCCTCAGCAGCGATGGCCTCTGGGTTTTGACCACGGCTCTGCTGAGCTTCTCCTGGTCCAGGGGGTGTGGGAAATCCAGCACTCCTGGACAACTGACCAATATGATTAGGCAGAAGCTGTTTCTTGTTTGCATTAAACACTTATATATACATTCTAACCCAACTGCTTAAATATACTATAAATTATTATAAATATATATATTATAATTATTATAAATATATATAAGTGTATATATATTATATATTATATATATAAGTATATTATAAATATACTATAAATTACTAAATAATAAACACTTATTTATTCTTCTAACCCCACACTGATCACTCATTTCTTATTGGTTCCTTTGCTTGTCCATGTGTTCTGCATGCAGCTCTCAGAATGTGTGATTGGTCACAGTCCAGGGGGCTCACAGCTCTCTGCTACCTTTTTCTTGTGGTCTTGGAATTTGGCTTCTTAGTTCTTCTTTCATATTTCAGCACAGTTTATGTCTTAGCAACCTTGATGAATTCCAGAGAGCCCTGAGAAAATTCTGATAAAACAGTTACAGACAGTATGGCTGGTGCACACTGCAGTCTGAGTTGTTCAGATTCATTGCTGTATCAGAGGGTTTCTCCTGCTTTTTGGTTTGTCTGGGTTTGTTTATACTTCTGTTAAAGCATAATTACCTAAGTCCCTGGAAGTGGAATTTGGTCACATCATAAAGCTAATATGTGTTTTAATCCACTTTGCCCACCTCTATCTTCATTGTGTTGGAAACCAGCAAGATGCAGGGCTCTGTGCAGCCCATCTCCTGCTCTCCCAGCCTCACCAGCCTTTCTCATTAGCAAAGTAACAAAATACAGTGTGGGACAATGCTTGTGTCATACAGAGCTTTTTAAGTGGGTTTGGTTTTCTTTTTTCCTTGCAAAAGTGAAGCATTTAGTCTCTGAAGAAATGTTTTCCTGGCTCAGTTCTTATGGGAAACAGCACACTGCCTGGGTGCTCTCTGTGATCAGCCCTGTGATCTCTTCTACCAGCACTTTATTTATCCCAGTTTGTTATTGACTCAGGGCGACCCCAATGTAGAGAATAATGTGCTCTGACTCCGTGATTCAGAAGGCTGAACAAATGCTTTATTAAGCTATGTTATATTCCACTAATACTATATTAGAACTATACTAAAGGGATACTATATTAAAGAGATACTAAAGAAAAACCCGTGACTGTCCCCAGCAGTCAGGACACAGCTTTGACCCAATTGGCCAATCAATCCAAACAACCATCACTGGTGTCCAATTAACAAATCACTCTGGGTAAACAATCTCCATAACACATTCCACACGTGCCAAACAACAGGAGCAGTGAATAGAGATAAGAATTGTTTTCTCTTCTCTGAGCTTCTCACTGCCTTCCCTAGGCAAAAACCCTGGGAGAGAGAATTATGTCTCTCTCTGTTCAGAGAATGTGAGACTGCTCTGAATAGGTGTAAAGACCCATCCTCAACCCACTCCTCACACCTCTCCCCAGAGAAGAGCTTGGAGCAGATTGGTTTGGTCCCCACCAGAAATTATTGTTTTAAAGCTATCAGCTGGGAGCAGCTGGATCTTGACCTTGCTTCTCAGCTGATGTGAGGGAAACAATCCACTTTCAAGGAGGCAAGCTGTTACCAGCTCTTCCAAAAGAGGTCAGAGAGAGGGAGTATCAAGAAAAATCAGAGCAAACAGTGATTTGTACCACAGCTCAGCAGAGTTAATAGCAAGGGAGAATGTGGAGAGAGCTGAAGTGGGCTTGAATACACAGGGCCAAGTCCCAAGCTGGCATAAACTAGTTAGGCTTTGAAGGCAATGACCTGATGCTGTGTATAGTGCCTGTGGATCCATCCTGGAGCAGCCTTGTCATTGCTAGTAACAATGGCAGAAAGAAAAGAGGATTCTTTTCCTCTTTATTATTCTCTATTTGTTGAAAAGGCATTGGTTTCCTCTGACAAAAACTAAAATAGCTTCATAGAAGGCCTTGGCAGCCTGGAATATCTCAATAGCCAGTGTGAAGAGCACCTCATTCTTTACAGAGTAATGCCACTCAGAGACCACATGAACAAAAGTAATGAATGCCACAATTTTTAAAGGACACAAACCTTTCTGCTTTCACAACCATTTCCCCTCAGTACTCCCATCTCATACATGGCCTGACACCTGTCCTTCCCTCCTGCCCTGTCTCAGGTATAGCAGAAAACTTTCCTTTATCCTCTGGAGAGGACAGGAGCTCTCGGTCTCTGCTTGTCTCTCCCAAGTGTCCTGCTCTCCTGATTTTACCCTAGGCTGCTTTTCTAGTGCAGGGTTGGATGAGTAGGAAGAGGAGGAACAAATCCATGTAGGTTGCTCAGCTTGCAACTCAAGCAGCTTAAAGTCAAAATGCTGGCCAGGTTTGCAGGTGATGGTACACTTTCCTTACCAGCCTTTTTCCTCAAACCCCAAAAGAATGATCAAGTTAATGACTGCATTTTCTAGCAACTGGAGCACCTAAAATGCATTTAGATCCTGCAGAATGCTGAAAGCACTGTTATTTGTTATTGTTCATTGTTGCCAGTGCTGCTGCTCTGGAGGGTGTTTGGTGTAGTCCAGGAGCTGTGTGCAGGGAGATGTCATCACACTGCCTCCTGCAAGGCATAACTAGGTCAAAATAAATATCCTCAGGTGTGTTAAATGAGTAGGTTTTTCTCCTGAAGCTGGGAATGTTTGTGCTCCCAGTGCACTTGGGAGAAGGAGAAGCTGGGGGTGGGAGAGTTGGCATGACTTGGGTGTGTGTGGTTGATCAAAGAAGATTTAGAGCTGCCTGTGGGCAGAAAGCTGGGACAAACCTTGAGTGTTGGTAATGCTGAAACCCAACTCTTAGGCCATCCCACTCCCCTCATCACCACAGCCCATGGTTTAATGTACAGCAGAGACAGTGTGGCACCTAGGCTAGATTTATGATGGAAATGGGGCATATTGTCATTCAGAATGAAGGCTCAAGAGCTGAATTCTGAAGGTTCTAATTGAAGAAAAAACTGCCTACTCAATTAGGAAGCTCAGCTTACAGTCAGATGAGGTTTGCACAGAACACTGAGTTTTCGTTAATTCATGCAGAAGTACAGCTTTGGGGCCTGCAGGATACCCTCTGCTCCCATTGCAAGAATTCACCACACCCGGTGGAATTGCAGCCTAGTGGAACAGAGATTAAACTGAACTTTATTAATTCAGAAAACAAATACACCTTTTTGCTTTATCTTGACAAGCTGTAGATTTATTTCCCTTGTCTAGACTTAGGGGCTTTGGTTCCCCACCAGTGCTCCCGAGCCACTCCAAATGCCGAAGAACAAAAATACTTTATCCACCACAGGACAGAGGATGTTTGTTCCAGGCTTTTAGTGATTGAGCTGTTTGTGCTCTCATCCAAACGTTATCATCTGGGAAAATGCAGTTCTGATTCAGATTCTCATCTTGGAGTGAGTTTGGAGTGTGTTCAGTGGAGTCGTGTGTGAGTTCCTGCAGATGTGAGTCGGGGTCCTGTGGCTTTCCCAGCTCATTTTGAGGAGTCCTTGTGCCCCATCTGTCTAGCCTGAAATGGGCATTACTACTTCCTAATGCCATTGGATGCAAACTAAGCTGCTCACAGAAGTTCTCTGGGTACAGGAGCATGAAAATGTGTGAGCAGGAGTGCTACTGAGCACTTGTTATTTAACAATGAATTTAACATTCATCCTTGTGGAATGGAATCCTGTCCGGTGGAGCCTGGCACTTCTGCTGTGGACAAATATTTTCATTTTTCTCCTCCCTCACTCACCCTGCAGCACAGTTCTGAGCTTGCCCTGTGGTTTGTGCAGGTAACTGCTCCAGAGGAGGCTGAAATGGCTCAGCCATGGGCAGAGGGCTCAGTCTCTGGGGCTGCAGTCTCAGGATTTCTGCTGGTCAGAGTGACCCTGAGATGTGTTAGAAAGTCTCTTTTCCCAGCCCAGCAGTAGAAGAAGGAGTCAGAACTCTTCTGTTCTCATTCTCAGGGTTGTTTATTGTATCTTATCTATAAAATTCTTTCTCTGGCCTGCCGAGGTCCATTCAGCAGGTCAGTCAGTGGCACACTGCCTGCCCCCAGGGTGGTGTTATCTTTTTATGCTAAAAACTACATGTACAATATTTACCATAACTTCCCAATACCTATCACCTATGTTAGAGAGTGAGTTTCTACCTTAAACCAATCCAAAAGTGCCAGCATCACCTGGAACATGGAGGCTAGGAAGAAGAAGGAAGAAGGACAGGGTACATCCAAATTCCTCCATCTTGGGACCCTGAGCCCCCAGTCTAAAAACCTCAAAAATCTATTTTTCACCCCGTGACAAACTATCATTCTACTTAAAGTTTTGTGGCTTGTAGATCCTCATATAAGGTTGGTAATTTTTTCCCATGGGTAATTTTTTCCCATAATCAAAGGCACAGGGGTCTTGGGCTCTGTGCCAAGATCTCTGAGCCCCCTGGCAGGGGTTCAGGCAATCCAGGACAGCCAGAGGGATGTTGTTCCAGATTGCAAGGCAAGATATGATATTACAATCTGTATAGCAGTTGTCTTCTTTCAGGTGGGCAGTTTGTCTTATCTCTGTCTCTGAGTGACCACAATCATTCCTCCCTCCGGGGGTACATCTGCTGATAAGAGGCCATTGAATGTCCCTGCATGGCTGATAAGAGCTACAGCATCCCACTGGGAGATGTGAGCCCAGAGGGAGGAGCCAAGCATTCCTACCTGGATATAATCTGAGATTCTGGAACACCAGCACGGCTTCTGCACTGGATTCCCCAGAGGAACAGCAGCTGCCTCTTCTTCCACTGGATCTTCAGAGGAAGAGACTGCACCTTTCTACAGGATCCCTGCTCCAGCAGAACCAGCCCTGGCACTGCAGGAGGGCTGAGCCACAATTCCAATGGTTCTGCTGCCAACAGCCTGACCCACAGGGTGCCAGGCTGGGTTCTGACTGTGTCAGTGTTGTTCTACTGTACTGCATTGTTTATTTTATCGTTTTATTTTTCTTCCCTAATAAAGAATATTTAGGTTATTTCCTGCTCCCATATTTTTGCCTGAGAGCCCCTTAATTTAAAATTTACAGCAATTTGGAGGGGTGGGGAGGGTTTACATTTTCCATTTCAGGGGAGGCTCCTGCCTTCCTTAGCAGACTCCTGGCTTTCCAAACCAAGACTGATGTCCTGGGTTCCAACACTGCAGTGCTTTCCTCTCCCCTGGGCCAGCTCCTCTCACACCCTGCTGGCCAGCACGGGTGCATCAGCAGGTCCTGCAGGCCACAGCTCCCCATGGCAGGCTGCCCAAAGGCCTGGGGACACTGCCAGGTGACCAGAGCTAATAGTGGTGTCCTTGCAGTGGTTCTGGCAGGGACAGGATGGTGTAGACAGTCCAGGAAACAGCAGCACTGGGCTGCCAGCCTGCCCCATGGGTTTGGACTGCAGGGATGACTTAAGGGGTTTTCTGAGATGTATCAGCCAAGCAGGATGGTCTTTCTGCTTGCTCTGAGGAAGACAGGAATTATGAACCTACAGGCAAGTATATAAAATGTTTGGGCTAAACAGACTTTAATATCCATTTGCTGCTCCCAAAGAATGATGTTCAGTTGTGTGGCAGTGACATTTACAGGGTCCTCAGCCAGTGTGTGCCCATCTGCCCAGTGTCTGGGTCACTGAGCTGACACTGAACAGACAAAGCAGTGTGCTCCCCATCTTAGAGAATGAGGAGTTCACTGACACCCAATCTCCTGCCAAAGGTTACGCAGAGAGATTGTCTCAGGACCATGACTAAACTCAGGCCTTGGATTCCCAGAGCTGGGCTTTACACAGACAATGGTTCAGCTGGAGCTAATGACAGGCAGGACTCAGCCAGAGAAGTGCTTGTGAGAGTGAGGGCACCAGAAGAGCCCTGGTGACAGCCAGGCTGAGCCCAGCAGCCACATCAGTGGTTCTGGTTCTTGCACAGTTGTCCTGGAGATTTTCCCTGAGAAAATAGAGCAGAAATCAGCCTGGATCCAACCAATCCTTCCAGCAGCATTCCCTCTGCTCCTGAGATTATATTGCTTTTATGGGTCCACTGGTGTGCTTTCAGCTAAGAAAGACTGCAGCTCACAACTTAAATATCTCTTCAGACACATGATTGGCATGCCCGTGTATTGAGTTGCAGGCAAAATACTGCTGCTACAGTGAGTCTGTGAGTGAAAACAGCCCACCCAGGCATGGCAAGGGGGTTTGGCAAGGGATGGCATTTTGGGGAGGACCCACCTCCTGGCAGCCCTCAAAACAGCAGCACTCTGAAGTGCCTGGAGGCAGCAAGATCAGGAATCTGCCCATGCTGGGGTCTCCTCCTGCCCCATCAGCCACCCCATCCCTCACTCTCAGTGCTGGCATCCGTGTGGCAACACATTGCTCAGGTTACAGGGAAATATCAGGGAATCTCAGACTGCTTTGGGTGGGAAATGGGCATTAAAACTCCTCTAGTTCTATGCCCTGCCATGGCAGGATCACCTTCCCCTGGCCCAGCCACATCCATCTGCCCAGAACACTTCCAGGGAGTTTCTGGAGGATGTTCTTGGTTTTGTTGTGCACTGCTCCCTTGGGAGGGAGACCCTGCCTGCTGGAAAGGAGATTCTGGGGTCAGATTCCATCCCTCCAGCCTCCTCCATGCCCTGCAGGGTCCCTGCCTTTGGAGAAGGGACTCTGGTGAGGGGGAGTGTGAGCAGTGCAGGGGTGGGGGCAGCAGAGTGAAGGCTGGGGAAGGGTAAGGGGTACAGAAATATCATGTAGGAGAGGGGACAGAGGAGCAGGAGTGTGGCATTCACATTCTCTGAAAAATCCCTTTGCTCAGAATTTTTCTCCTGGTAAGCTGAGAAGCCTCAGAGAAAAGGGAAACAATTCTGATCTCATTTGCTTCTCCTGTGCTGTGCTCATGTGGAATGTGTTTGGAGATTTTTTACCCACAGGTGATTGTTCCATTGCATTCTGCTGGGAGTTGTTTTCACTCTTTGGCCAATCAGGGCCAAGCTGTGTCGGACTCTGGAGAGAGTCAGGAGTTTTCATTATTATCTTTATAGCATTCTGTCTGTATCCTTTCTGTATTCTTTAGTATAGTTTAGTATAGCATTCTTTAATATAATATAGTATCATAAAATAATAAATTAGCCTTCTAAAAACATAGAGTCAGATTCATCATTCCTGCCTTCCTCTGGGGGAACACAAATACAATACAGGAGGGTGCAAGGGGCTGTGCTGCTCCAGGCCAAAGCTGCTGCCCCTGTCCTACCAAGCTGCCTTAGGGACCAAATCCTCCATTCATCATGGGGAATCACATCTTATTCCAAAAGAAATTTCAGGCCACTTTCTCTTGACATTTATTTCTTTCAAATGAAATGGGCAGGGAGGAGCCAGAATGCTTTGTTATAATTCATGGAACTCCCTTGAGCTTTGCCCATGCCAGACATATGAATTTACAAGTTATTTGATAAATTGAGTAATCTTTTCTTTCAGGAAGCAATTTCTGACAGATTTTGATGTGTGATATCATCTGGAGACTTGTTAAGATTTTACTGCTCTCAAGGAAATAGAGATTTTAGTTGTTTTCTCTTTTTGAAATTTGGGCTTATTGCTTTGCCCAAGGACTTGGACTCCAAATCAAAATTAATTTTCAGTAATAGTTCTGTGCAAAAAGGAAGAAAGTTTTGAGTATCCATGCATTCAGACTGGAGTCTGAATTTGGTAGCTGAAGGGAAACTAATTAATAAAATAATGAATGTGAAACATCAGAGTTTCCTATCAATAATTTTTTGAGTTCTTGTGCACTTTTTTTTGAGGCATTAAAGAACTACAGTATTGCTCCAAATGATCACTTTTTTTTTACCAAAAATACAATTCTCAGGGACTTTTTCCACCAGAAGATCAATAATAAATGTGTGGGTTTGTTGTCTTTCTTACATTTTTTTATTTTGGAGGGTCAAACTAAAAACTCCCTCTCTAGTATGGAACAGGTGCCCTCTTGGCTTTGAAAGTGCTTGTTGTGGTGCCTGAGCAGGCAGGGGTTGGAGCCCTTGCTATCACAAGTTGTCCTGGTTCATTGTTTTAGCTCCAAAGGTGACTGATGAGTCAGCAAGGACGTGCCTATCATGAATATGCATAGCAAGAGATGTAGCTACTCCAAGCAGCTCAAAGTCAAAATGCTAGCCAGGCTTGAAAAAAAAAAAACAAAACAACAGTCTCCTCCCATGCCCTGCCTCCTCCCAAAAAAATAAAATTGAACAACCTCCTTCTCCCCTTGCTCGTGTGAGAAATTATACTTGCTTCAAAGAAATGTAAAAGGTTTATTAAAACCTTATGAAAAATACAGCAGAAGACTGAATAGAGAAACTATTACAGCACCTGGAGCAGAGGATCTTCCCACCATGTGCTCATCCAATGCAGGGTTTCACCTTTTAACCCTTTGGCCCCTCCCAAAGTTCTGTCCATGGACTCCTCCTTCCCTGCCCAGTGCTGGAGATCACTGCCTGACACCTTGATTGGAGCTCAGGTGCTGTCACAGGAACGAGTGACCCTCCCAAATGTCCCAAACCCAGGGCACCCCTGAGAACAACACAAGGGGGGGAAAACACAACTATAAATCTATAAAACTGCTCCTAACATACATACAGGATATTTGCCTTTAATTGTGAGAGTCAACCATGGCATTGCTCATCTATCACACTCCTGTTCTTGGAAAGAGGCACTGACAGGTAGCAGAGCTTGCA
This sequence comes from Molothrus ater, assembly GCF_012460135.2. Lineage (NCBI taxonomy): Eukaryota > Metazoa > Chordata > Aves > Passeriformes > Icteridae > Molothrus > Molothrus ater. The sequence continues at coordinate 2,533,178 of NC_050498.2, read as the reverse complement.
TCCATCCGAGGCCAAGGCATCTGGTGGGGTGGGAGCTCCCTGTGTGTGAAGGCCACTACTGTCAGATTAAGCCCTTTTCTGACCCAGAGATGGGGAAACTGAGAGGTATTTTAAAAAATTTTATTCTACTTACAGTCTCAAGTGAAGGGTGAGACAATACAGCTGTTATAATTCATGCCATTACAATCAGAAGCCAACTATTTCCTAGTTACAATACACTATAAGCATTTCTTGTGATGCCTCAGGTTTAGCTTTTATATATTTCAGATTCTCTGCTGCTTCAGTGTGTGGGTCTGGGCTTCATATAGGGAATGGTGAGCTCTGTGCACAGAGTAGAGAGACAAAACAACTCCTTCTCTAGCTGGGGACCGAGGACAAATGATCCAAATCTCAGGCCCAAGAGCACAAACACTGTGGGCTGAAGAGAGAAAAACAAGCAGGATGGGACTGCATGGGCTGGAGCTGCAATTAGACAATTAACTCCAATATGCAAATGGAGCAGAACTTATAAAAGTGAGAGGCCCCGTGACCAATTGTCCATTTTGTGACCATTTTGGTTTGTGCTGCCCAAGGTGGATCTGTTCAGGCCTCTTAATAAATCCCTGCTTTATTATTTAACTTGGTCTAGTCTCTGTTCTAGGTCAGCCTTCACAAGGCATTAGTTTTTGGCATCACTTGGCCTATCAGCTTTTGCCAGACCATGCTGTAAATGCCTTAAAGCTAATTATCTAAAATTTTTTCTTGTGGGTATGATTACAATGTATTTTTCATAGTTCTATTTCTCTAAAGTATCCAGTCTTATTTGTAAGGCTATCTTTTAAAACTTTTTTCTAGCTCCATTTCTCTCTCAACAATGTCTGTCCCATTCCATGGCATTTCTAAGTCAGCATTTCTTATCTCCAGGTTTGCATACAGATGCACACTGTGTGAGCCTTCTGTCAGGCTTTTGAGAGTTCCCAACAAATTCATTTCCCACATTACCCCCTCTCTCTTGAATGGAAAAAAAACCCACTATTGTATTTAGGTTGCCCCCAGATGGATGATGGAACTATGAATCTGACTCCATGTTCTCAGAAGGTTAATTTATTATTTTATGATACTATATTATATTAAAGAATACTAAACTACACTATAGAATACAGAAAGGATACAGACAGAATGCTAAAAGATAATAATGAAAACTCGTGACTCTCTCCAGTCCTGACACAGCTTGGCCCTGATTGGCCAAAGAGTGAAAACAACTCCCAGCAGAATGCAATGGAACAATCACCTGTGGGTAACCAATCTCCAAACACATTCCACAGGAGCACAACACAGGAGAAGCAAATGAGATCAGAATTGTTTCCCTTTTCTCTGAGGCTTCTCAGCTTCCCAGGAGAAAAACCCTGGGCAAAGGGATTTTTCAGAGAATGTGAATGTGACACCCCACACCCCACCTGCATCCTGCCAATGCCACTGCAAAGTGATTGCCCCTGTTTGGATGCATTTGGACTTGGATGCACAACTTCCATCCTGGGACTGCTTTGCTGCTTCACACATGGGCTGTTCCATGGTGGGGAGCAGCCTCCACAAGTGGGAGATGCTCCCCTGCTCCCCAACCCCAAGCAGCTCGGCAGGAAGGGCTTTCCTGAGGAACTCTGCCCTGTGGGATCCTGTCTGGCACTCTCCTGGCAGGGAAGCTCTGATGTTTGCATCTGGCAGCCCACTGGGAAGGCTGGTGTCAGCTTCATGTTCAGGGGACAAAGTGAAGAGCCTCTGGGGTGTGGGCTGGCAACCATGGAGGAGACAGCTCCATTCTCTGCCATGAAAAACCCATTTTCAGTCCAATTACCCAGAAAATGTGGGTTTAAAAGGCTGTTTCTCTGTGGGGAAAAAGCTAAGAAATTGAGTGAGTGGAAAATTCCTCTGGAAATCTAATGTGAGGCAAATTCCCATAGAGATATGAAGTTATTTTTGTAAAGAAATGGGTTGATTGTTTTTTCCTGCAGATTTTTCCAAGGGACTCAGCCTGTGTTCTGGAGAACTATTGTATCTCCCAGTGAGCTTTTACAGAGAGGACATGAGAAGCAGTCATAATGAGAATTAATAACTTTCTGCTGATTAGTAAGGAATGCTCTGGACTTGTTGAACACAGTGGAATTAGTATCAAGTTAATCCATCAAATCTGAGGCCAGCACCAGCAACTGACTCTTCCAGATGGGGACACATAAAGATGAAGAATAATTTGCTGAAGGCCACTGAAAAGTTAAGAGCAGACCTGGGATTCCCCTGTATGAGTCAGAACACTTTCAAAATACTTCCACTTGCTGTAGAACAGGAATAATCCCTTGGATCCCCCCTGAACCTATGCCATGGAGGAAGAAGGGCTCCAAACCACATCCCACATCCTCTGTGCTCTGAGTTTCTTGGTGCTCTGGGTGCTTGAGCTGCAGCTTTTCTGCAGCAGGACATCCCTGTCTGGGGTGAGTGGCTCTGTGGGAAGGGTGAGCTGTGCCTGGGGATGCCCCAGAGCAGGGATCAGCCCCTGAGAGCTGCTCCCTCCCCAGGGCATCCACCCAGCACATCTCAGGGCTCTGCAGGTGTCAGCTGGCAGGTCTGGATGGGCCCCTCAGGGTTTTCCCCAGGTATTTCAGAGCTCCAGTACAGCTGATTTCCAAGGGCATCAGGAACTCAAGTGCCCTTTGAGAATAGGAGACTGTGTCTCTCTTTCCTCATATGTGAAATGGAAGTAAGAGCACTTCATCACACTCCTGCGGGAAGACTGCATTAAAGACATCAAATGCTACAGGAATAAAGGACCATAAATAACAACTTTGCCTTTTTGAGACAGCCACCAGCAGGTACCAGCAGCAGCAGCAGCTTGCTCTGCCTTCCAGCCATCCCCATCCAGGGGTTCTGGCTTACTTCAGTTTTAGCAATAATTATTTGGTCAGTTTTGTGGGAATCCACAAAATTAGAGGGTTTTGGGAAAGCTGCAAAAAGCAGGCCCCAGAGGCAGTAGAACTGTGATTAGGGCTAAGCAGGAGCCATGAGATTGGTCAGCAGAAACATTATTTAAAAAGTAGAAAAGCAAGGACAAATAGAACAATGACCTCTGTATTAACACTTGTCTAGAATAACTCCCTAAGCTACAGAAAAGTTTATCTAGCAAGATGTTAGGAAGGTTAAAGCTTAATAATGGAGCTCTGTGCATTGTGTTTTAAGGCTTACAAGCCGGTATTGTATTTGAAATAAGCAAGCATTGTTTAACCAAAGGTACCTGTGCTTATAGTGGTTGGATAGAACTACTGTCAATGTGCTTTTGCTTTGTGGGATTGGTCAAAAAACTTTTAAAGTGAGTTGTAACATTGAGTTCTTGGTCTGCTGCCTGGGATGTGAGCTGCTGGCATCTTCCCATTGCCATAACCATGTAATGAGACTGATGCTGGAAAATCAAACAGCTCAAGGCACTTTCCCAGCAGTCCTGTCCCGTTGGTGATTTGTACACAGCCCTTGGCCGGCATCAAGTTTTACCTGTTTGGCCTTTTGTGGGTGTTTGATGGGAGACACAGAGGACTCTTACTGCCCTTTTGGTGTAAGCTTATGGGTAAGCCATGCTTGATCAGGGCAGCATCCCTGAGCACACACTCCTGCCCTTCAACCAAAGTCAAAACCTCGTCACTCCACACTCCTACTGTGGTTACACCTTGTCTAAGCAAGAAACAGCAGCAAAACTTCAGTTCCTGTATTTGCTGCTCTGCTCTTGGTGAAGAATGTCAGGGCTAGATTTGAGGCAGCATCAGACTGGATAAAAGCCAGGAGTTAGAGAGGTGCTTGCAAAATATATAGTATTTATATAAGTATACATTTGTATTTATAAAATATATAGTATTTATATGTTATAGAAGTGTATGCAATTATAATATAATGGCATGATCAAACAAGAGGGCAGCAAGTTAGAGAGAACCATGGTGTGAGAAACAACTGCTCACTGTGAAAATTTAAAGAGGTTTATTAAACCTTAACAAAAATACAACAAAGGACTACACAAGGAAAAGCTGCAGCACTGGGAACTGCCCCTCATGCACACCACATGGCCAGTTCATCTTCAAGCTGGATGCTCAGTCTTTTATACCCCTGGGGGTTGCATCAGCCAGCCCTGGCCCCTCCCAAAGTCTGTCAGTCAGCTCTGCTTTGCCATTTATCAGTGCAGACTGCTTTGTACCTGCATTGGAGCTCAGGTGTTGCCATGCCCACCCCCTGAGCACCCCAAGCTTTTCCATTCCCACCTGCCCCATGCAAGGGACACCTGTGCAGCCTCTTTGTACCTGTGCTAGACAGCCCAGGCTGTCTGATGGCAACAATACAGGGGGAAAGGGAACTGTAGGGAGAACAGAGGACGTCTATGCTGTCTTATATATCAAGAGTTCTATTATCATTACAGTGCAAGGATTCCATAGTGCCAGAGTTTTGTGGCCCCTTGATGTTTTCTGTAAGCAGCTCCTCTAAGCACTGACTCTTCCTGGTCCTTGCAGCAGCCATCTGACACCTCACCCCACCAATCCACTCTTTTATACCACTTGTTCTTATTGGCTACAGGTGTGGCCTGTTAAGATCAGGCCTGCTCCTAATCTTTAGTAATTGGTCCAGCTGCAACTCTTTGGGGGATAAGATTACATTCTATGCCACCTTCATTTACCCATACTGCATCCCCCTACACATCTAAACTAAAATAACATAACTGTACATCACTAAAGCTTTTCTTAATATTCACACAATAGTTATCTTTTCATTGCAAGAGCCAATCATCTCATTATCCATCTATAACAATGGCAAGGGCAGGAGTCAGAGCAGTGCCCGTGGCTGGAGACCTTTGGTTTCCTTGCAGAGGATTCACAGATGTTCCAGCTCCTGTTACAGTAATAACCTGAGCAATTTCTCCTTGTGGCAGGACTGTGAAGAAGGGTTTGGGGAATTCCTGCCTGTGACTTCAGCAAGAACTCAGCTGATGGAGAAAACCCTGGTGTCACCCTGATTTTTTAAGATTTTCTAAGCCTTCTGATGTTGACATTCTTGTAGCAAACTTTCTCACACACTTTCTGTAAATAACTCATTGTTTTGCATTCTTTTATGGAGGAAGAGAAATTTGATGGACTGTTGGTCTGTCCAGTGTCATTGGAGAGGTGGCACTGTCACCCTCCAATCCACTGCCACTTTTGGAAAACTATAAATGTTAGAGTCAGAAAATAAACCTCCCTTTTTTCTTCACCTTGAGAACAGCCGTGTGTGCTTGTGTTCTTTCATGTCCTATAGTGACTTCCTGGCCCAGGGCTGCAGATGGGACAGGCAGAACCTCTGTGCTCCTGACTGAAGGTGCAGCACTGGCTTTAGCAGGACTTCAGCAATTAAGCACTAAAGAGCATCTAATAAGAGAGGTGTAAAACCTTCTTTGTCCCCTGGCAACTCTGCTCTAGGCACCTGCTTCATATCAAAGAAAGCTTCCAAAAATGGAAGCCAGCAAAAGAGGGTGAAATCAGGAAGGGAAAAAGCATTATTGTTAAAGCTGACATTAATTTGCATTCTCAATTCAGTCTCACAAATGGCTCTTGGGGGTAATGAGTTACCTGAATCAAACCCTATTGAGGATAGAAATTGTTTTTAATTATAATGCATAATAGCCTGAATGGCTTTGAGAAGGTGCCCTTTTTCTTTGTGGCTGGAAGCAAAGCAGAATTCCTGGTGGCATCTTTCTAAATAATGTGATTTGCAATAATGATGTGAGGCTGTAGGGAGGTTCCTTTCATTCAGGAGCAGTAGCCATCAGTCTTAATTTGATGATGCCTCACCTCCACCCCTCTTCTCTCCCTCCCTGCTTTTCTATGGAGGAGATTCTTCATGACACTCAAAGCAGCTAATGGTATTTAACACCTTTGCAAAGGAGATGTGACCAGAGAGACAGACAATGAGCCAGGTTTAGCACCAGGGGTAAAGATTGTGACCCTTTGAGATGTTCCTAATTTGGACACATAATTGGCCTTTTGTCAGAGTAGGGGCCAGCTGTGTCCCCTCAGGGGGTGGATGGAGGTTCTCTGGTCCCCTGGGAAAGAGGCATGAAAATGCAAGGAAATCAATGTTTCACCACCAGGGAAGCAATTACATTCAAATCTTTACAGGATATGCTGGAGCTTTTTGGAGAAAATGTAGCCCTTAAGTACTGAGGGGCCTCCTGTGGCCCTGGGAGTGCAGACACAGGAGCTGAGGGTCACAGGGACCATGTGCCACACAACCCAACCAACTCAGCACTGCCACACCTTCCTGTGCTGAAAGATTTGGAGAACAGAATTGGCACAGAGAAAGGGAAACTACCAAGGACAACTTCCTAATTAAACAATGGCAGTTAATTCATTTCTGCTGTCTTTTCTTCCCAAAGTCTGGCAGATGTACAGAGGGACTCCCATACTCCAAGGGAGATGGAACACTTGGGAGCATTTCTGCTCCTGAAGATCTGTGTCAGCATCTAATTACAAGGGCAGAAGAAGAAAAGAGCCTCTCCTGACAAGCCTGTACATTGTGCAGGCCCAGCTTACTGCACAGAGGCTGGACTTACAGAAAGGCTCCCTCACTAAACCAGGCTTTTCCAGCAGAAGGTGGAATTAAAACTTTTTGGCTTGGAGAGACCCACAGGAAGGATGTTGAGATGCTTGAGTGCATCCAGAGGAGGCAACGAGGCTGGAGAGGGGCTGGGAACACAAACCCTGTGAGGAGCCACTGAGGGAGCTGGGGGTGCTCAGCCTGGAGAAAAGGAGACTCAGGGCTGCCCTCATCACCTCCCTGAAAGGTGCCTGTGCTCAGCTGGGGCTGGGCTCTCTCTCCAGGCAGCACTGACAGACACAGAGCACACAGCCTCAAGCTGCACCAAGGGAAATACAGGTTGGTTTTGGGAAAAAGTTTTTTACAGAAAGGTTGATAAAGTTCTGGAATGGCTGCCTGTAGAGGTGGTGGAGTCCCCATCCCTGGGTGTGTTTAACAAAGCCTGGATGTGGCACTGGGTGCCAGGGTTTAGTTGAGGTGTTGGGGCTGGGTTGGACTCGATGATCTTGAAGGTCTCTCCCAACCCAGTGATTCTGTGAAGTCTGTGATTCTGTGAATGATGTCCCCTCACTCTGACCCCACCAGGCCTGTCCTTTGTTCCCAAAACCTTTCCTGACCTTTCCTGAGATGAGTTTCCAGTCTGAGCACTTGCACTGGTGCTTGGGAGAGTCACATCTTCCCTGCCCCCAAAGCGGGACCTGTGGAAAGGTTTGGGGTTCCTAGCACAGAAAAATGGAGCTGCAGTCCTGGGATAATGATGGAGAGGAGTTCCCTACATGCACAGTATCAGAACATTTTGTGGTCTCTCATAACCTCATGCAGCAAGTGAAACCTTTCATCAGTTATTTTAATCCATTAGCAACAGATTTCAGGGAAACACCAGTAATGCACCCAGGAGAAACAACAAATGGTTCGTTAGAGAATTTAGATTTTAATTAAGTAGATAACGTATGCTTGCATTTAGTCTTATAAATGAAAATCTATTCACTGTAGAGTAGCTGGGTTCTACTAGATTTCCCTGAACATAAAGAGAAGGGCTGGTTATTACTGATTGCTGAACTATTAAGGGTTTGTACCTTGGGCTGCTTGATTGTGGCTCTGTTTGCTTCTGTTGCTAAAAAGGCTCTACTCAGATATGTGTGAAATAGGCAGCGTTTGGACTCAGTGTGAGAATTAATTCTAGGTTACAAACCTCAGCAAGTGATCCAAATGATAGTGCTGGTTGCTCCTCTCTGGCCATAACAGCAGGTTTCCATGGCTGAGGGAAGCTGGTGGTAGGGATGCTGCACACCACTCCCACTCACAGGAGGCAGAGGTGAATGTGCTGCTAAAGGAAGGGGTCACTGAGAAAAGAGCTCTTGGAAATAAAGAGCAGATCAGAGCTTGCCCAGGGTAATTCCCATGCTCTGTGACATCTCTTTTTGCATGGGAACATCAAGAGATTACAAGACACGCAGTGCACTTAAGGAAGTGCTTTATCTCTGGAGGTCTTGTGAATGTTAAGTAGATAAGCCCAGAGATGATTTAGGATGTAACCAAACATGATTTAGTGATTTAGCAGTGGGGAGACTGAGGCACAGTGATTTACCTTTGAGGACAGCTCTGGGAGGTCCCAGCCTGGGATGCAAATTTCCACCTCCAGCTGCTGCCCTCTGCTTCTTGGTGCTCTGTTTATCCATGCTCCTGTATTTGCAGCATGCCATGGAATGCTGCTGTTCTCCCCACTTCTAAAGCCAGTGCTGAAATAAAATACATGAAATGCAAGATTGCAGGGGCTTCTGTAATGCACAGGAGCCAGGTTTCAGAGCTGTCCCACTGCAGAGCAGCCACAAAGCCAGAGGCTCTGCTTCACACCTGAAGTGAGCTCTTCTGATGGGTAATTGCCTGAGGAAAGGGTTTGCCCAGAAGGAAGTACAGCCAGATGACACCCAGCGCTCCAGCTGGCATTCTGGGCTCTATCAGATGGAAACAAGCTGGGATAGCTTCACATTGCCCTGATTTACTGAAGACCAGACAGTGGCTGCTGAGGAAAGGGAAGGAAAATATATCTGAAACCTCACTTTCTCCTCTTGGATCTAGTTTGGCATTGCTTCTCCAAACCACAGCCTCTAGACCAACATTCCTTGTTCACACACACATTTTTGGCCTTTCTTGAGCTCTTGTCATTCATCCCCATAATCTTAAAATGCCTCCCAGCACTTGGAGTCCTGTCTTGGCTGGGCTTCACCAAGCACCCAAGGAGGACATCAGTTCCAGGCATCAGTTCCAGACATCAGTTCCAGGCATCCCTGAAGGATGTAGTTATCCCATAAAATGCTTCTCCCAAACTGTCACCTGCAGCACAGAGTAGAGAATTGCTCTGCTACGAAAGCTTATTCAGGTGAGTTTGATGGTAAAACCTGAAGGAACTGACCATGGAAAAGTAGAAAGAGTCCAAGACTTCTTGCATTCCAGGTCCTGGCAATATCTCTGAATATCTGCAAGAAGGACTTTTTAACAATTTCAATTAATGGAAGAGAAGCTTCCTAAACTGCCTTTGTTTCTGGTGGAACTCCATTTACTTAATTATGCTTTGTTGCAATTCCCTTTGGAGTGACCTGTTTGGGGCTATGAGTATTGATAAGGGCTTTGGGAGAGCTGGGGCTGCTCCCCTGCTTTGTTCCAGATTTAGTGTGTGTCCCTGAAATACCTGCACCCTACCTCCTGGGAACAATCAAGGCTGCAATCCACAGGGCTGAATTTGATTTATTTTTTGCACCTATAAAGCTGGAGATAGACACCTCCACATACCCAACAGTAAAGGAGCAGGTCTAACCTGATAGGCATTCCTTAGACACAGGCATCCTAGGATGAAGGCTTCTGTAGAAAATGAATACTTATGTGACACATTGGGAATGATTTTGCCTCCTGTCATGTCTTCTGGCTGAGTGTGTAGGAGGAAGAAAAGCTGTGTGAGAACCCAGGACATTGCTCTGGCTGCCCTGGGTGATTCCAGACCCTGGCAGGGGCTCAGAGACCTTGGCACAGAGTCACAAACACCTCTGCCTTTGATTTTAGCCCATGGAAACGATTTCCAACTGTGTGTGAGGAGTTACATGCCACAAGAGTTTGAGAAGAATGACAGTGAATTTGTCACAGGGTGAAAATGTAGAATTTTGGGGTTTTTAGAATGGGGGTTCAAGAGGCAAGATGGAGGAATCTGGGCATGTCCTGTCCTTCTTCTTCTTGTCCTCCATCTTCTGCTGTGATGGTGACACTTCTGGATTGGTTGAGAGTAGAGCCAGACTGTCTAACATAGGTGATGGGTATTGGGAAATTATTGTAAATAAAGCACACACAGTTCTTAGTATAAAAAGCCAAGACCACCCCAAGGGCAGGGACTGTGCCACAACCCGACCTGCTGGACAGATCTCAGCAGGTCAGAGAAAGAATGGAACAGATAAGAGAAAATAAACAACCTTGAAAAGCAGAGCTGAGGAATCTCAACTTCTTCTGTCGTGGGGCTGGGGAAGAAGATTCTTTAATACCTCAGGGGTCATCTCAACACCAGAGACCCTGTCCAAGCTGACCCTTCCTGGGCTCCTCACTCAGGATGTGTCACCTTGCTTGTCTTGCATTTGTGCCTCATGGCAGCAGGAATTGGGGCAATTTTTTTCCCTTTGTGTATTTAGGACAGTGGAGAGAACTGAAATTATTAAAAGGCTGATAGTCCTGGGAGGGGATGCCTCAAATGATGATGGCCTCAAATGGGCAAACCCTGGTGGAGTCCTTCCAGTTGCTTCTGAAGGCAGCATTACTGGGGCAGCACTGTTGTGTGGCTACTGCCAGGGCTACCAGGGCTGCCAGGGCTGCCAGGCCCTGCAAGGGGAGGCTGTCCCAGTCCATGGGCAAGTTTGCAGCCACTCAACCTAACAGTAATGGTGTGCATTATTTGGGAATTTAGCTTCTCATAACAATGAGACTTCCTTCTACCCTTCTCATTCCTTTAATGCTGGCCCATGTGTCCAATCCAGTTAAATAAACCAGGAAAGTAACCATTAATGTCAAAGTCCCATAATTAAATGCTGACTGAATCACTGCTCAGGCTTGCAACACTTTACTGTAATTTTTAAAGAATATCCAAGTTGACATTAGACTTTTTAAACAGATTAATTAGTCACATTTCATTTTAAGTGGCGCTGACTTAATAGGTACTGCAAATGTACAGTATGTATTTACTTAAAGCCATTATAACATAATATTTACAGGATATTAACATGTATTAATTACTGTATAATGAACCTCGTGACTACAATATTGCCATTCTTGCGTGCCTGTAAAAGTTTTATCATCTTGTGAGGGGGGAGGGAAATTAAAATAAATTGCATGCACATTGAAAGCTTATTTTTCAGAGGAAATGGGCAAGTTATAAGAAAATGTAAAACAGGGGACCCAGTAAATCACAAACAGCTAACAAATGCTCCAAGACATGCTATAATGTTTTTATGAGCGTGTTTTACAACCCATTCATTATGCTGTCTGTCCTTCTGAAAGCTGGTTATTAGACTGACTGTGCAAAGTAACACATGAATATCTGTGCAACTAGCCATGAAATCACAACTAAGCTGATCACTTTTGTCTTGCCTAGTTCATCCTGGAAGATATCTTAGAGCATTTTCCCCTGGAGCTGTAATTCCCCAGCACACTGCAACAGGAGTGGTGTGATGGTGTTCACAGGGGTCTTAGGATGGGGGAAGAGATGAGGATCTGACTCCATGTTTCAGAAGGCTGATTTATTATTTTATGATATATATTATATTAAAACTATACTAAAAGAATAGAAGAAAGGATATCATCAGAAGGCTGGCTAAGAATAGAATAGGAAAGAATGATAACAAAGGCTTGTGGCTCGGGCTCTCTGTCTGAGCCAGCTGGGCTGTGATTGGCCATTAATTACAAACATCCAACATGGGCCAACCCCAGATGCACCTGTTGCATTCCACAGCAGCAGATAACCATCGGTTACATTTTGTTCCTGAGGCCTCTCAGCTTCTCAGGAGGAAAAATCCTAAGGAAAGGATTTTCCATAAAAGATGTCTAAGACAGAGAGGTGGTGCTGGGGAGTGCTGTGGGGTGTTCCTGGGAACAGAGTGTGCCCTGCTCAGCCTCCTCCTCCTGGGGACAGATCCTTCTGGCTGCTGGGCCTGAACCACAGCTGTGCATTGCTCAGGGCCTTTGCCCACGTTTTGGAGATGTCCAACTGCGGCATTCACATTCTCTGAAAAAATTCCTTTGCCCAGGATTTTTCTCCTGGGAAGCTGAGAAGCCTCAGAGAAAAGGAAAACAATTCTGATCTCATTTGCTTCTCCTGTGTTGTGCTCATGTGGAATGTGTTTGGAGATTGTTTACCCACAGGTGATTGTTCCATTGGATTCTGCTGTGAGTTCTTTTCACTCTTTGGCCAATCAGGGCCAAGCTATGTGAGGACTCTGGAGAGAGTCACGAGTTTTCATTATTATCTTTTTTGTAGTATCTTTTCTGTATTCTTTAGTATAGTATAGTATCTTTAATATAATATAGCTTAATAAAGTAATAAATTAGCCTTCTGAGAACACGGAGTCAGATTCATCATTCCTGCCTTTGTTGGGGCATTCCCTGCAAATTCAATATCCAGCCATGGTTTGGTGCTGGCTGAGTGAGGAAGGGCTCCTGTGGGTCACTCCTGCAGGAGCTGCAGGCTGCCAGGTGGCTCCACGTGCCTCCCCTTCCACGTGGGATTTGCCTGCTGGAAACAAGGAGGACAATCATGCTTGAGGCAAGGGGTCACCAGCGTTTGTCAGCTGACAGAGGGAGAATATTTGCTGCATGCTGAGAGTTGGCTGTCAGGCCAGCTGCAGAGTAGGCTGCCTGTCAGGGGGGTTAAAGGTGTGCTGAAACTGGGATGCTGGAGAAAGTGAGTGCTCAAGGACCTCTCTGCCTGCTCGTTTTTTATTATGTGTGTGATGTGCACAATCATGGGAGCAGATAGCCCTGGAGACCTCACTGCTGACCCCACTGCTCCTGAGCTGAGCACATGCACAAAGGGAGTCACCAGGGCGAGTGACAGCCAGGCAGCTCTGGCATTCTGTAATTTCCCTTCCACTGCCACATTACAAACAGCTTCATATTCAAACGGCTGCCTGTCTATGATTGTCCAATTATTCACTGCATTCTTTCTTTGATGGCACAGATGTTCTCAATTTCTTGGAGTAGAGGGGGTTTTTTTTCATCTCTAAAGTCGTTCTGCCTCAGAAATGCAAAATTCTCCACAGTTCACCAGGTTCTCTGATGGGTTTGCATAATTGGTCTTCAATTTGCCTATTGTTTTGTAATAGAAAGCCTATGTTTAATTTCATTTTTGTAAACCTGTAGAAAGAGCAGAACATTCTGCCATTTATGTCATTCTCCTCATTAGGATCTGAGCGGATTGTGAGCATTTAGACTCGATTATAAGGCACAGATTGTGCTGAAAGGAACACATGCTTTCCTCTTCCTTTGTTTTAAACACTTCAGCAGGCTGATCCAGCAAGATGTTAAACGTGTTCAGCTCTCTTTGTACCTTTGTGTGAGGTGTTTTCCTCTGGCAAGGCCAGTCTGATTTCTTTGGGTGTACTGGCATGCCAGGTAGGGCAGCCTTGGTCTGTTGCAAGCAGGAATTGTTCCAATTGTGGACATGAGTCACTGCATAATTCCCTAGGAAAGGATATTTTGATGTCTGGTCTGAGTGATGGCTGCAAGCTGCCCTTGCAACAAGGGGGTACCACACTGTCCTAGGACCTGTTTCTTCTTGTGTAGTGGATGTAGCTATAAAAATACCTCTGTTGTTAAACTCTCAAAGAAATAACTTGGACTTCTCATTTATATAATTCTTTGACGCTTGTTTATATCTTATTCGTATATGGCAAGGCAAGGTAGAGATACCTGTGTGATATAAATATTTTAAAAGCCACAGAAAAGGGCATTTCTAAAACTTCATAGGAAGAACAGCAACAAAACTCCAGAAAAACCCTACATCAGCTAATGGCAGCTCTGGGGGTGAGGGGGAACTTAGCAGATTGGATCCTGGGAAATAAAAAAAGAATTTTTAAAAGATTAGAGGCTTGCTGGGATAATTCAAAAGAGATAAAGGGATGACCCAGGGAATTAAAACCTCACAGCAATCCTACATAAAAGGATTAGCTTAGAGCCCCAGCAGCAAAGGAGGGTCCAGCACTGAAGGTGTGCTGGTTACCCCAGGACATGGCCAGGTGTGCTGGCACCCTTCCCTGTTCCAGAGAAATGCCCTAAGCTTGGTTTTCCCCAAGGCATTCAGTACCAGTATCTTTCAAAGGGGCTGGAAAAGCTCCTGGTGTCTCTCTGGCACAGACAGGAGTGCAGGGACACTGTGGGAAGGACCTTCCACCTACCACTGACAGTGGTATAGCCTTGCTGCAGTGTCATGTGCTGCTCAGCACGGGGCCTTAATACCCCTAAGAGGCTCATGGCAGTGTCCCAAAACAGCTTTAGGCAGGCTTAGCCTCCTGAGGTTACAGAAGAACAGTCAAGTGTGGCTCTTCCCTTGCACAGCAAAGCCTGGCAGAGGCTGAGAAAAACCTATTGCAGGTGAATGCTGGCAGAAAAATAACCAGGTTCATCCTGTGCTGGCAATATTGGAGAGTGCTGGGAGTGGCAATAGGAATGAGCCCATCCCACCATGGAGGTGGATCAGCCTGTGCTGATGGCAGTGTGAGGGCCCTGCAGGGGCCTTTCCTGCTGCTGCCAGCCTGTATTCCTGATTGTCCTAGGATGGTGTTATGATGCTTGTATCCCCATTTGTGTGTTCTGTTTGTGCTGGATATCATGTTCTGTGCCTTCAAGACTGGCTCTGAAGAGCGAATGTTTTGTTTTGGTTTTGCTATCAGCCGCTCCCCCATGGCTGGCGGGACACACAGACAGGGCAGTACATGGGTGCTGCTTTTGCTTTTTGCTTTGCTCTTGCTCCTGCTTTGCTCTTGCTCCTGCTCCTGCTCATTAGTTAGTTTAGCTAAGCAGCCCAAATTTTCCCTGGACTGTTTCTCCTTTCCCTTTTTTGGAACCACTCGAACCTGCTCCTCACTGGGACCTGGGAACACCGAGAGTTTGCACCTTGTGGCTGCAGCAGCTGCCCCAGCACAGGAGGGACTGAGAACAGAGCAAGCACCCCCAGAGAGACTTTCTGAATTTGTCATCTTTGTCAGAGCGGTGACAGGGTGGTGTCACCTGGCATTGTTCATTCTGTGTGCTGGGGGTGCTGTGCCTGGTCAATAAACAGGTTCTTTCCACTTCTCTCCAAGGAATCCTTCCCAAACCAGTTGTAGGGAGGGACCGTGTGGGTTTGCTTTCTGGAGGGGCCCCTTTGGAGATTCTCCCCCAAATCTGCCCTAAACCAGGACACTGATCCAGGAGAGGCTGTCTCTTCAACCCCTTCATGTGCTAGATAGAACTGACACTGTGATTTGCATGAAGGGAACCTTTCTGTCACAGTGTGCCTGGATGGAACCAAATGGGATCTCAAAGTGACTTGTACTGCCAGCACTTTGGAGGTCTCTACATTTGTCTCCAGCCTGTTCTCTGTATCAGATGAACTGATGCATCAGAAGCAAGCCTTGTACTATCTGTCTTAGAAGGCAGTCAGGAAATAGCTTTACCAAGGTACACACATGTTCTCTGAGGAGATAACAAATACCTCTATTCAACAATGCATCAAACAAGTGTGTTCTGAGCCCAGGAGCCACAGATGCTTCCAAGATCTCTACATCAAAGCCCAGATGATTCCCTTCTCAGCACTGGGATTTCTAGTCAAAGTCACAATGGACTGGCAATTACTTTGTGTTAGATCTTGGGGACACTGCCCAGAGACAGAGCTGAAGGGCAGGAGAACTGTCTGATGGGTCAGAAGGATGAGCTGACAACACACATTTCTTTTAGGCTGCTCTCAATATCAAAGCCCCTTACTTCTTTTGTGCTGGTTTTAGAAGGAAGGGAGATGCTGCTGCTTTGTTTCACTTCCTTCCGTCATTAAATAAGAAATGTCCCTTCCAGACCCATCTCCTGTTAGGAGAAGAAATTTGGTATTTCCCAGCCTTTTTCTCAATGTATAGCTCTGTTGGTCAGCTCACAGAAATTCCAGTGTTGTCTTTGTAAAACACAAGGATGGGATCCCTTTCCCCATTATTATCCTCCTTCAGGCTTTCAGGGAGCTGGACAGAGTGGAGGAGGAGAGGGCCAGAATCAGTCCTTACAGTGCCTTACTAGGCACTGAAATTTTAATTACAGCTGACGTTTTTCAGACTGCTGCTGAGTATTTTCATCAGCTGGAAAATGGCTGTCATGTCCCTACCCCTGGGGACACGAACACTTAGTGGAAGTTACTGTGAGTGAAATCCAGGCTCCAATCTGCATTTTGGCCCTGTTTCCATGTGTCCCTGTCTTGTGCTGCCTCTTCCTTCAGAGCTGCCTTTGCTCTCCTTGCAGCAGCTGGGGATGGGAATTGCCATCACACTCTGGCAAGGATGTGAAGGAGCTGCTTCCTGCTCTGTCTCTGAAGAAGAAAGAGCTGCAGCTTCCTCAGCAAAGCTTCAAAACTTAGTGTATGACCACGTTCACAGGGGTCTTAGGAGGAAGGAAGAGATGAGGATCTGACTCCATGTTTCAGAAGGCTGATTTATTATTTTATGATATATTTTATTAAAACTATACTAAAAGAATAGAAGAAAGGATTTCATCAGAAGGCTAGCTAAGAATAGAAAATGAAGGAATGATAACAAAGGTTTGTGGCTTGGACTCTCTGTCCGAGCCACCTGACTGTGATTGGTCATTAATTAGAAACAACCACATGAGCCCAATCCCAGATGCACCTGTTGCATTCCACAGCAGCAGATAATCATTGTTTACATTTTGTTCTTGAGGCTTCTCAGCTTCTCAAGAGAAAAAATCATAAGGAAAGGATTTTTCATAAAAGATGTCTGTGATATTAGTTGGTTTCAAACTCAGGAAACTCAGGGTTTGATTCTCTGTGTTGGCTGGGAGGTTTGCTCTGAGCAGTGGGAGGGGCAGGCTCAGAGTCCGGGTACAGCCCAGTTGTGAACATCTGGATTGAGCAGATGTCCCCAGAAGACCAAAGTGGGCCATGGGCCTGTTAATCCATGGAGAGGTCAGTGTTTGCCCTGGAAGGCAGATGCCCAAAAGCCCCGTTTCTAGAAAGCAGATCTGATGCTTTACATTTTACAGCTCCTTCTCGCTCCTTGCTAAAGCCTTCTTGTCTGATATTGGAAATGAATATTCACTCAAGAGAGTGAATTTGGTGTATCCTGCAGGGAGGGGAAGCCCTGCTCGTGCCAGCCTGAGGTTTTGCCAGGGCAGGGGTGGCAGAGCTGGGCTGCTGCCCTGTGATGTCCCTGCCCTTGGCTGTGGCTCCAATCCCCCCCTGCCAGGGCAGGACCCTGCCCTGCTCCATGCAGCACATCCAGCCCCTGGCAGTATCAGGAGCCTCAAGGGGACAAAGCCCTTTTGGAGTCCTGGATGCTGAGAATTTAAAACTTTCTGTGCTGAGAGGCACAGACCCCCCCAGAGAACACTGCATTGACCCTGAGACTGTGGAGAAGGCTTCCAAAATTGAATGATAGAACTGGAATTTAGAATTGAATGATAGAACTGATAGAAATGGGTGTGGAGTTTGAATAGAAGTGTGCAATATCACATGGTGGAAAACAGAGTTTAATGTTTTAGAATATAGCCATACATATAGGGCAAGATAGAGGTTTTAGGATGGTGGCTGGTTGTTCTTCCTTCTTCTCCATGGGTTTGGGTGGTTTTGTGTAATTGGATAAAAAAGCTCACATTGCAGACTTTGAGTGATTAGTTATTGGGTTAAAAATGAAAATAATTTAGGTATCCTTTCTTAATTGGATAGTTTAGCCCTAAAAGACCTTGTAAAGAAAGATAGTTTGCCATTTTGTAGCTTGTTAGTAGAATGCTGTAGAACTCAGGACTTGTAGGACTGTGATATGGATTTGAGTCTGAACACCAAATACCATCTCAAGAGCTTCAACCCCAACCTTGACAGAGGCAGAAAAGAAGCCAAAAAACTGGCATTTAGTGGTGCCCTGTGTGAGGACAAAGGCCCTGCTCTGCAGAGGTTGCTGCTGCTGGGGCTGTGGAGAGGCAGGGGACGAGCAGGACTGCAGAGAGCTTCTTCCCCTGAGTTCTCAAACTCGACCTCTCTGCTCACCCTGGAAGATTTTAGTACCCCCTGCCACGTTGTAGAGAGGTTTTATTCAATGGACCAGAGTTTGTCACTCATTATGACAGTTTAAATTTTCCTTCCCAGCTGCAAGGCCAGCAACAAAGCAGGTTGGAGCCTGGATTTCACTTGGAGTAGCTTCCACTAAGTGTTCGTGTCCCCAAGGGTAGGGATATGACAGCCATTTTCCAGCTGATGAAAATATTCAGCGCCAGTCTGAAAAGTGTCAACTGTAATTAAAATTTGTTTATATTTTCAAGGGTAATATTGCTTATTCTCTTGTTGACAATTGCTGCTTCAAGCTTCTAGGCTTAACCAGATAGGAGCAGTTTGTCTTTAAATGGCAAGTTTCCCCTTTCCCCAGTCACTGATTTGTGGTTATGTTTAGGAATGGTTTTAATTGCATGCTCCTATTTTTTTCCCCCAGTGTTTTTCTAGACCCCTTTAATAACCAGCATTTACGAAAAAATTCTGAGCACTCAGGGGAAAAAAGAAATCTATTCACTCTATTATTCTTGTAGCAGACACAACCCAAAAGCCCTTTTCTGTGACAGAGTCAATAATTGTTTAATCCGTGTAAAACAAGCTGCTTTCCACACTCACTCAGTTGAGAAAACAGCAGGCTCTGCTCTGTGGCCACCAAAGACAACACAGATCTGGTGGGTTTGGTCACAGCTCAGCGAGGGTTTGAGGGGACAGGGGCTGATAGAACCCAGGACGTTGCTCTGGCTGCCCTGGGTGATTCCAGACCCTGGCAGGGGCTCAGAGACCTTGGCACAGAGTCACAAACACCTGTGCCTTTGATTTTAGCCCATGGAAACAATTACCAACTTTGTGTGAGGATTTACAAGCCACAGGAGTTTGAGTAGAATGATAGTGAATTTGTCACAGGGTGAAAATGTAGAATTTTGGGATTTTAGAATGGGGGTTCAAGAGGCAAGATGGAGTAATCTGGGCATGTCTTCTTCTTGTTGTTCTTGTTCTTGTTCTTCTTCTACTTCTTCTTCTTCTTCTTCTCCTTCTTCTCCTTCTTCTTGTCCTCCATCTTCTGCTGTGATGGTGACACTTCAGGATTGGTTTAGAGTAGAGACAGACTGTCTAACATAGGGGATGGGTATTAGGAAATTATTGTAAATAAAGCACACACAGCTCTTAGTATAAAAAGCCAACAGCACCCCAAGGGCAGGGACTGTGCCACAACCCGACCTGCTGGACAGATCTCAGCAGGTCAGAGAAAGAATGGAACAGATAGAGAAAATAACCTTGAAAACCAGAGCTGAGGAATCCTGACTCCAGTCATTTCGATGTCAGGGCTGGGAAAAAAGAGACTTTCTAACACCTTGGGGTCATCTCAACCACAGAGACTCTGAGAGGGTGCCAGCAGCTCACACTGGCAGGGCTGACACAGCCACTGAGGCTGGGGCTGAGCCAGTAATCCATCAGAAAAAACAAGAGGAACATGCTGGATTGAACATTCAGGAGTGCTTCTTTTGGGTGGCTGGGGAGATGTGACTGCTGGAGGTGTAGTAATTACACATCCTCTGAACAGAGAGAGACGTGGTTCTCCCAGGAAAATCCTGGGAAGCTGTATGGAAGCTGTGGGAAACTTAGAGGAAAGAACTGAAATGATTATTATCTCTCTTTCTGTAACCATTGTTTATAGATATGGTTCTCCAGAGTGTGCTGTTCATAGTCACCAATAATGTGAAATGTTTCTACTCTAAGACCAATCAAGTCTCACCTTAGGGAATCACATTATAGAAAGACCTGCTACCTTCATTAAACACTTTTGCCTTCTGGTCCACCTGAAGACTGGAGTCTTCTTTCCATCCCTGACTCAACAGCATCACTGGAGGTTTGATGGGGTGTTGTATTTGTGCGGTGCCCCATGGCAGGGAGGAATGATGAATCTGACTCCACGTTCTTAGAAGGCTAATTTATTATTTTATGATACTATATTATATTAAAAGAATACTATACTATACTAAAGAGTACAGAAAAGATACTTATGAATGCTAAAAAGATAATAATGAAAATTCCTGACTCTCTCCAGAGTCCCAACGCAGCTTGGCCCCAAATGGCCAAAGAGTGAAAAGAACTCACAGCAGAATGCAATGGAACAATCACCTGTGGGTAAACAATCTCCAAACACATTCCACATGAGCACAGCACAGGAGAAGCAAATGAGAGCAGAATTGTTTTCCTTTTCTCTGAGGTCTTTCAGCTTCCCAGGAGAAAAATCCTGGGTGAAGGGAATTTTCAGAAAGTGTGAATTCGACAATGAGGGATGGACAAGCACACTGTCAGATGCCACAGCCCCCTCTGAGGTGAGGGTTTGTAGGTGAGGGAGGGTTTGTACCATCAGGTGTCTGCCTTTGGATGAGGCATCGTGTCTGCTCAGTGCTGGATGTAAACAGGCACCCCAAGTTTTCCTTGTAGGGTGGGTAAAGCAGCCAGGACTCAGCCAACTGAGTGGGAAGCAAAAGGGTTCTGGAGGTATCCTGGGCAAAAAGCACCTCTGAGGGCACAGCTGTTCAGGAGTACACACTATAAATACATCTGTTCTTGACTGTCACTTCTGCAGCTTGTGCAGAGTGCTACCTGAGGGCTTATTGAGGGTGTAGGGGTCACCACAGAGAACCTGGGGCTTTGCTGAGCTTCTGTTCTCCCTTCCAAAGCTGTTTGAACTTTAGTAGAATTTTTTACAGTGAATTGTTTCCTTATAACATCATTAGAGTCTTCCATAATAATTGTTAAATCGTTATTGATTGTGATTTAGTAAATAATCCTATTAAATGAGCCAATAGATAAAACTCCTATCTTGGCTGAACTTTTGTGCTGCTTGGTGCCTGTGCTCTGCTTGTGCTGCTCACCAGACTCAGCTGTAGGCCATGGAAAGCATCTCACTCCCTGCCCTGTTTAGGAAGACTTGGATCAGTGCTCTGCTGAGGCTTTTCTTCTCTCACTAAGGTTCCATCTATTGTAATTGGTTGGAATTGTTAAAGTACCTCAAATAAGTTGACAAACCACTGTGTGCTCTGCTTTCCAGAAATCACAAAATGGTTTGGTGACCTTAGAAGAGACCTTAGAACCCATCCAGTTCCACCCCCTGCCATGGGCAGGGACACCTTCCACCTCCCACCATCCCAGGTTGCTCCGAGCCCCATCCTGTGATGGTGCTCACAGGGGGTCTTAGAATGAGGGAAGAGACGAGGATCTGACTCCATGTTTCAGAAGGCTGATTTATTATTTTATGATATAAATGATATTAAAACCATACTAAAAGAATAGAAGAAAGGATTTCATCAGAAGGCTGGCTAAGAATAGAAAAAGAAAGAATGATAACAAAGGCTTGTGTTTGGACAGAGTCCGAGCCAGCTGGGCTGTGATTGGCCATTAATTAGAAACAACCACATGAGCCCAATCCCAGATGCACCTGTTGCATTCCACAGCAGCAGATAATCAATGTTTACATTTTGTTCCTGAGGCCTCTCAGCTTCTCAGGAGGAAAAATCCTAAGGAAAGGATTTTCCATAAAGTATCATGGCTACACCATCCAGCCTGGCCTTGAGCACTGCCAGGGATCCAGGGGCAGCCCCAGCTGCTCTGGGCACCCTGTGCCAGGGCCTGCCCACCCTCCCAGGTAGGATTTCTTCCCAATATCCCATCTAACCTTGCCCTCTGGCAGTTTAAAGAACCCCATGGAAGGGTCCTTACACTGCAATCGTCTCCACAGTCCAAATCTTCAGCATGTAATTCTGTCCTCCCCTCCAGCTGGATTAGCCAGGCCCAGGCCTTGTTTGGGGCTATTTCTCATGCATGTCTGTGCATAGCCAGTGTGATGGGTTTGGGAGCTGGCTTTTACTCCAGGAAGGGGCTCTGTCCTCCTCCTTTGGTTGTCTGAGCTGTCTCTAGCAGATACCAGACAGACTTGGCCCATCTGGTGTAAGATTTTCTTACAATCCTTGGTCACCAGCCTGGCATGGTTTGGTTTGGAAGAGTGGCCAAATGTATGGACACCTCTAAAGCTACCAGCTGAAAAAAAGGAAATGGAACAGCTGGATTTTCTTTGGCCTCCTTCAAGCCAAACTTGAAGAGATTTGGGCTCGTGGAGGGATAAAGCAGCACATGCAGGTGCAGTGGGATTACAAATCCCTTTCCTTGCACCAGGAGTCCTGGACAGATTTGGGTGGCACATGACCAGGTCCAGCATTCCCCACACCAGCCAACCATCCAAACCCTTCAGAGGCACAGAGCAACCTTTGCCTGGGCTGTTTCACTGAGATTTTGCAAGTGTTCATTCTCTTTCTGGTTCCTGTGTAGTCTTGGCCAAATCGCCTCACCCCCTCAGCCTGTTTTCCATTTGTAGACAGGATTAGTTGTACTTCCCTTTCCCTTTCTGCCTGTAGGCTCAAAAATTATTTTGCATACAGATTCATGCATTTTGCATGCAGTCCCTGGTAGAGTCAGACCTTATCTTACATGAGACATCTGATGTATCAGATTATAAATGATAAACACCCATAACCACAAGGACAAGTTTCCTTGAAGTCTGTGTGCATGCTGATGTGGGTAACTGGGCTGTTCAGTGCTTGCTGAAAGTTCATTTCTACAGTTCCCAGTGGCTCCCAAATTATTTCCTCTCTCTCAGTGCTGCTGGTGTGGGGCATCAAACACAAAAAAAAATATGCAGCCTAAACTGAATAACCTGGTTTCTGCTGATTTCATGTGATCAAGAGATGCCACACTTGCAATTCAGGAATAAATGAGAGAGACTGTTTTCCTTTGGAAGTGTGTTGTGAGCTTTATTGTTTGATATTAAAGCTGAATTGTGCAAAGTAGCCCATAAATGGCTAATAAAATCAGTGTTTACAGCTTGTAAAGTGCATCAAGTCTCTACCCTGCCTTGCCTAGGGAGATTTATATTTGTGTTTGCTGTCTGGGGTTTAGGAACTGCCCATGGTTTTTCTTTTTGGGTCCATTCTAAATGATGCTGTGGACAAACATCTTTCCCTGTTAACTCAGCTGGGTCCTGCTGAAGCATTGCCAAGAGGAGGAGGAGCAGCAGGAAGAGCAGCACTGCTCCTTCCTCAGCATCAGGGAGAGGAGTGGGGCACCCCAGGCTGTGCCACATGGCACGGAAAACTCCAGAACAAACCACCAAAAAATATGCAGCCTAAACCCTGGCAGTAAAATGAGCTCATCATCCTCCTGTGAGTGTGGGCAGCAGAAACACCAGTGTTATCCTTGGATCTTCCCTTTGCCTCCATTTCCCTCAGTTTTGTCCTCATGATGATACACAGATTCTTTTCCTTTCCTTCTTGATTTTCCTTTTCCTTTTTGTTTTTCCTTTTTGATTTCCCTATTCCTTTTTTTTTCCTGCTTGATTTTGTTTTTTTCTTCCTTTTCGAATGTATTAATGGAAAAAGGCTGAGCCTGCAGTCTGCTTTTTATCTGGTGGTTATACTGGAGCTGCATTTATCAGCATTAATCATCTTTCATAATTGTGAACAATTCTAAATACAAAAATAGATAAACGCATGGGGCATTTCTCCTGACCAATGGTACCTGTGAAAACTCTTTGTTTTCCTCTAACTTTGGAGAAAAGGGTTAAGTGTGTAGGTAGCTGAGGTCTTGGACCTAGCAGTGCAAACTTCCAACAGCAAACCTGGCTCAAGTCTGGAGTTCAGGAGCTGTGAAGCAGATCTGGTCAGATCTGCTCCTGGGAGGTCTCCTTTGTCACAGACATATTTTCTGAAAAATCCTTTTGCCAGGAATTTTTCTCCTGAGAAGCTGAGAAGCCTCAGAGGAGAAGAAAAACAATAATTATCTGCTGCTGTGGAATGCAACAGGTGCATCTTTGATTGGCCCATGTGAGTTGTTTTTACTTGATGCCCAATAGCAGCCACCTGTGTCGAGGCTGTGAGCAGTCACAAGATTTTATTATCATTCCATTCCTTTCCTTGCTAGCCTTCTGATGAAATCCTTTCTTCTATTCTTTTAGTATAGCTTTAATGTATCATTTTCTTTCAATATAATATATATCATAAAATAATAAATCAGCCTTCTGAAACATGGAGTCAAGATCCTCATCTCTTCCCTCATCCTGGGACCCCTGCAAACATCACCACAGTCCTTCAGAGGAAGGAAACACAAGGAAGCTTTATTGCAGCAAAGAGTGAATTGCTGACAAGCTTGTCTCCAGATATGTGCAGATGAATAACTTTTCTACTGGCCAAAAAAGCCCCACATGAAGGTGTTCAGTGGCTGGAAGCAGAAACTAAACCCATCCACACCCCTGAACTGCTCACCTGACAGGCAGGGCATTCCTGTCAGAGATCCTGAGCTGTCCCTGCTCCCAAATGTGCCACACACTCACTCTTGATGGCAGCCTCAAGCTGGGGGAGGCTTCACAGCTGAGGATCTTTTATTTTCACACAGGACTCTTGTAATGATTAGAACTCTTCTATGTAAAATTTGTAAAATTTTCAAGACCTTTTGCACTTTGACTTGGGGCTTTGATGAAAGTTTTTCCTGCTCTGGACACTTGCAGCTTTAAATCTCTCTGTTCTTGGTCTGAGAGACCTGCAGGAGCTCAGAGCAATAAAGTGATGGGGCAGAAATTCCCCTTGAGGCACTTTTGTAGCAGGAGAGCTTGAATTAAATGCTGGGCTGTGACTTCACACCCCAGATTGCTATGAGACACATTGAATTTAGTGTGTGAGGCTATCAGATATACCTGGAATTACTGCATGCTCTTTAATTACAAAATCTGCCTTAAGCTGTGTGTTTCCTTGGCTCTCTGTGCAGGTCTGAGCACACAGCTGAAGCTGCCAGCTCATGACCCTGTGTGACCCTGTCCACTGTCTTTGGCCCCATAACAGTTCATTACATTGTCCAGCATTTTGAGCCAGAGTAAGTGAGATTTATAGGTTGCCTGGGGATAATCATTTCAAGAAGAAAGATCAATGATATGCAAGTCAGTGCAAAGAACAGCAAGTTACAATATCTGCCTTGTTAGAAGACATCAAACATCTTCATAAACTATTTAAAGGTAGAAATGATCATTAACCTTTGCTGTAGCAAATTACATTCAGAGTGGTCAATGCCATTTAATATGAGTCAGGGTGACACCCCATTAGGGTTTGTAGGGACCTGGGGATGTGTCTTGGTTTGAGAGACAGGAGTCTGCTAGGGAAGGCAGGAGCCTCCCCTAAAATGGAAAATGTAAACCCCCTCCGTCTGAATTGTTGTAATTTTGAAATTAAGGGGCTCTCAGGCAAAGATATGGGAATAGGAATAACAGTTCTTTACTAGGAAACTTAAAATACAAATGCAATAGTACAAAAAAGAAAACAAACCATTGATAGAATCAGAGCAGTCCCTGTCCCCTGTGTGTCAGGGGGTGGCACAGCCCCATCCCATGGGGGCTCAGCCCTCCTGCAGTGCCAGCTGTGGCTCTGCTGGAGCAGGGATCCTGCACAAGGGGGGAGTTTTCCTCTGCAGCTCCAGGGCTGCTGCAGATGGGCCTGGGCTCCCTCTGGCCATGCAGGGCCAGCAGAAGCTGCTCCTCTGGCAATGCACTGGGCAAAGGCTGCTGTGCTGTGCCAGGCTCACATTGGATCCAGGTAGGAATGCTTGGCTCCTGCCCTGGGCGCAGCATCTCCCCATGGGATGCTGGAATTGGATCAGCCCTGCAGGGACACTCAGTGGCCATGGACAGCAGAGATCTCCTGCAGGGAGGATTGGCTGGGGGAGAGATCAAGAAAAACTGCCCCAAGAACAGCAGAGAACTGCCCCAGCTCTGACAGATGGGGACAGAACACACACATTTCCAACCTGAGACAGGCTGTCAATGCTTTGAAGTCTTTCTCACCCTGGGTCTGCCTTTGAGGACACACTGGATGAGCAGACTGAACAACACAAAGTGTCCTTGCTCACCTCAGAAGAGCTCTCTGGCCTTGCTTGCAGCTGAACAGCAGCTGCATCCGTTTGCATCTCCCCTAGACAAACAGCCATGGATCCTTTTTCTACCTCCTTTAGTTAAATATTACTGGTTTTAATATTACATGAAAGCATCCCGTTTTTCCTGTGGGGGAAATCACAACCCAGGCTGTTCCTTGCAGAGCCAGGAGAAGAACAGATTGTTCAGGTTTGCCTTGCTCCTTGGAAACCACCTTGAGCAGCTGATGGCCCCATCCCTCTTTGAGACCCAGCTCTACAGCAATACATCCCTTGGCTGCTTTTCTTTAAACGCTGTAGTCACGCTGCTGCAATTGAAAGTGTGATCTGTTGTTGATCATCTCAACCCTGCCTCTTCTCCTGATGCTGAATCAATGACATTTTTTCTAAGCTGCCTACATCTGGTGTTTTACTGATGGCTGCATGTGGCCCTCTCACTTTAATTACTTCTGCTGTGTCTAGCACTATATGCTCTATAATGTTTCAGAGAGTGCTTGCAATTAAAAAGAAAATAAGTAATACATTACTTATGTCTCCTTGCAGTTCTATTCTCTGAGCTGTCCAAGTGGCTCAAAGCCCATGGAGTATTAGCAAAAACCTGGGACAGGGGAATGACCAGGAGGATTCCTGGCTTTACAGGCTCCCGAAAGGCATAATTTCCTGAACATTGCTTTATTTTATCCAGTTCCTTTGCTCTTGAAAGAAAATGTCAACATATTTAACTTTTCATCCCCTGGTTTCCAGAGGACTCAGTGTAATCAGTCTCCTTGCTGGGGAAGGGCTGTGTTTGTACCAAGTGAGCTCAGCTGATGGTTGGGGCACTTCAGTTTTGTAACTGCTTTAACAGCAGGTTGGGAGGGACTAATCAGATGCAGTTTTGAGTATTCTGGCTTCAGATCAACAAAATGCTTAAGCATGTGCTTAATTTTAAGCACTGCAATGGTTTTGCCCATGAAAAACAGGGACAAAATGTCATCCAGCCATCCTGCTGAGTAATCCTAACAATTATTTCTAATTCTTGGTTTTTTTTTTTTCCTCAGTGCTTCTTTGCCCCCACAAAATCTTTTAGGCATTCTAGAAGAGCGAGCACAGAAAAGCTGAAATGAAACAGCTCATGCAGGGAAGCACAAGCAATGTGGGGAATTTTCATTTAGCAATCCAAGCAGCAGATTTCTGTTATTATAAATACTGGCTGAATTCACTTGTGAAAATATACAACAGTTAATTTGCATGTAAAGTGACAAATTAAAATCTAAAATTCCCCATTTTGTTCCCTGAATGGAATATAACATGACAAGATCTGCAAAATGCCTGAGCTCTGCTCCAGTGGCACCCCCAGTCTGGTGGTGCTGCAGCCATCACATTGAACCTGAACGTGACAGAGCTTGGATCAGCACATGGGAACAACTCAACACAAATACTCAGAGGTGTTGGGAGCATAAAACTCATTTCAGTTGGGTGATTTTTAGCACCTGGTCCCTAGAAACTGGGAACTGGGTTGAAGTACAGCCGCTCTCTGCATGAAGATCAGAAAAGTGCCTTCCATCAGGAAGGGATGGAAGATTTATCAATCCCATGTGGTGTAACACCACAGGAGTGGCTGCATTTTGTTTTGGCTGAAAGGCAGAACCTGTCTGAGCAGGGCCTGGGTGTTCAAAGGACAGTGAAGCCCTTCCCAGCTTGCAGTAAGGAACGAGTTAAACACATGCCTATCCATAGGTTTTGTGACCTGCAGCCTTTCCTGGTATCTTTTCCTGTTCCTTTATCTGATTTTGTGAATTGGAAAGGTCATAGTGGCATAGAGGCTCTCGATAGAGGCATGAGTGGTGGTATCTGCATTTTGTGGTAGCAGAAGGAAGGCTGTTCATTGTCACCCTGTTCTTCTAAAGTTCTTCTAAGCCTTCTGGTGTTTACATTTTTGTAATGGAGTTTTCTCATGCACTTTTCATGTAAATAATGATTGTTTTCCATTCCTTTCTGTAGGAGGAGAGAATTGATGGGCTGTTGGTTTGACCAGTGTGGTTGGAGAGGTGGCAATTTCATCCTCCAATCCATGGTCACTTTTGGAATTCTATAAATATCGAGGTCTGGAAATAACCGTGCCTTTTTTGCCTTGGACATCTCACTGTGTGAGTGTCGCTCATTCCGTGTCGTATGGCGACATTTCTTTCTTTGGTGAAAGAAACTCAACAACTCATCCCTGCCTAAGCTCTGCTGTGTGCTGGCATTTCACTGGGAAGGACATCTCAGACTGGGCTGTAGAACTTTCCCTGGTAGAACTTTCCCCTTTGCCCTGGAGCCATCTCCCTTTCCTGCTGCCTTGCTTGGCCCCTGCTGTGTGGAGGCTCCGTGCGCAGCCCATCACTGCTGCAGCACTCAGCTCCACTGGGGCACGTCCAGGGCATGGGCAGGTGCCACTGCTCATTTGTTACCCTGGCACACGGCAGCAGCCCTGCTGACACTCGCATCCAGGAGCACTTTGCTCTGTAGAAATTCACTTAATCTTTCCTGACACTCTTTTGGTGGTTAAAGACAAAAAGCACCAGCTTATTCTCATTCCCAGACACTGATGTAGAGACCTGGAGAATTCAAGTGTTGATGAACTCCTTTGTTTTAAATGATTGCAGTAGAATGTAACAGAGAGTAGCTTTAACAAGGCTAAATGAAACCTAAGTTTTCTGAGTGATGCTGATGTCTTTTCTTAAGGGATATCAGTGGCAGCTGCTTGCTGCCCTCCAAGGCTTGAGCTGCTCACAGTGGCAGAAAATGCCAATGAGGTCTCTGCTGAACTAAAATCTGCCTTCTCTGGGCTGAGCTCCTTCTTCTCCTGATCCCTGCCCTACTGAATCCAGTAGAAAATATTCCCATGACATGGGATGGGGTGTCTTGAATTTCCCCTGAGCAGGAAGAGTTGAGAAACCTCTGCACTGCAGTGTTGGGACCATTGTGGACCAAAATCATGGACCAAAATCATGGATCAAAATCATGGAACAAAATCATGGATCGAAATCATGGACCAATATCATGGACCAAAATCATGGACAAAATTCATGGATCAAAATCATGGATCAAAATCATGGAACAAAATAATGGACAAAAATCGTGGATCAAAATCATGGATCAAAATCATGGACCAAAATCATGGACCAAAATCATGGATCAAAATCATGGACCAAAATCATGGTTCAAAATTGTGGATCAAAATCGTGGATCAAAATCATGGATCAAAATCATGGAACAAAATCATGGACCAAAATCATGGATCAAAATCATGGACCAAAATCATGGTTCAAAATTGTGGATCAAAATCGTGGATCAAAATCGTGGATCAAAATCATGGACCGAGGGAGTAGCACCTGCCAGTCCCAAACACAGAACCACCAACACAGATATAACTGTGAACCAAATGCTCCTCCCCAGGACTGTAGGTTGTGCCACACTCCCACTGCAGCCATCTGAAAAAGAAAATCTGTTTTGGGTTGGGTTTGTTGTGTTTTATTCCTGCTCATAGCAAATGTCATGAGCAGTGCTACAGGGAGAAGCCATGAGCTGATGCTAAAGGAAGGATTCTGGATGTAGCACACTAACACAACAGTGGTTAATGACATCCTGAGGAAAAACACATCTCTGGTGCAGAGTGTCCAGCATCCAAGTGATTTTCCAGAGCAGGCAGGTGGGCAGAGTAGCAGGGCTATAAAGGAGGGTCCTTCTGCATGCAGGAGAATTTCCTAATTCAGTCTCAGACAGGAATGTGGAGAGGTTTTTTCCCAACCCTTCCCAAGCCTGTGCTGCAGTTTATCAGGAGGAGACCAGGGGCTGTAGGCATCTCACAAGCCTCTTTAACCCCTGATTTCCCTCTGCTCTCCACTCAGCCCCTCATGCCCTGTCCTCCCCAGGGTTTGCCCTGCTCCCACAGCAGTGCAGAACGCTGCCAGCTGGCACAGACACAGCAGGGACATGAACTTGGCACACAGGGATGTGTGTTCACACCACACCCTGCTGTCACCCTCAGTGGGCACAGCTGGGACAGCCCTGCCAGCAGCACTGCCAGCTTCTGATCTGAGGAGAGGCCTGGGATGCTTCTGTAGGGGAAACCGAAAGGAAAAGTTGTTAAAAACCAACAAAACCCCCAATCTCTCCTCATCCAAAAGAGCAAGATCCTCCAGGGCCCTGCTCTGGGGTGGCTCACCTGGCTGTTCCAGGTGCTCCCTCTCCAGGCTGAGCTCTCACTGCAAGGACAGACTGCCACGTCTCCCCCACACAGTGATTCATTAATGCTCCTGGTGCCTCCTCAGTGAGAGAAATCTAAAGGTCCAGGAAGAAGGATCTTTTGATGGCAGTATCTACTCATAAACCCCTTGGAGCAGAGCTGGAGGGAGGCTGCAGCAGAGGAGCCCACAGGCACCGGGCTCTGCCAGGGCAGGGGAGGCAGCAGCTGACCCAGCTGTATCCAGCTGTTCTCCTGCTGGGCCACTATTTCTAAAAAAATCAGAGTTGGTGACACAGATAAGCATCCTACAGCTTTACCTGCACATCCTGCAGCTTTACCTGTACTTCCTACAGCTTTACCTGCACATCCTACAGCTTTACCTGTATATCCTGCAGCTTTACCTGCACATCCTACAGCTTTACCTGCACCTCCTACAGCTTTACCTGCACATCCTACAGCTTTACCTGTATATCCTGCAGCTTTACCTGCACATCCTACAGCTTTACCTGCACCTCCTACAGCTTTACCTGTACTTCCCACAGCTTTACCTGTACTTCCTACAGCTTTACCTGCACACATCCTACAGCTTTACCTGTACATCCTACAGCTTTACCTGTACTTCCTACAGCTTTACCTGTATATCCTACAGCTTTACCTGCACATCCTACAGCTTTACCTGCACCTCCTACAGCTTTACCTGTACTTCCCACAGCTTTACCTGTACTTCCTACAGCTTTACCTGTATATCCTACAGCTTTACCTGCACATCCTACAGCTTTACCTGTACTTCCTACAGCTTTACCTGTATATCCTGCAGCTTTACCTGCACATCCTACAGCTTTACCTGTACATCCTACAGCTTTACCTGTATATCCTGCAGCTTTACCTGTACTTCCCACAGCTTTACCTGCACATCCTACAGTTTTACCTGCACATCCTGCAGCTTTACCTGCACACATCCTACAGCTTTACCTGCACATCCTACAGCTTTACCTGCACATCCTACAGCTTTACCTCCTTTACCAGAATTGGTGATTCAGATAAGCATCCTACAGCTTTATCTCTGCTCAAGGATTTCCCCTGCATGAAGAAGGAGCCCAGGTTATCTCTGCACCACAAAACATTGTTTTCCTTGTAGAGCAAGGATCTGTTTGTTTAACAAGGAGGTCAGAGAGGGCAAGTGAGGAAGGTGTGTAGGTAAAAAAGAGTAAGTGGCATTCACTCCAGTGCCAGCCAACCTGTATAATACTGCTATTTCAGCCTTTGTTCAAAGGGGAATGATTATCCAGCACACCCTTCAGTTCTCAGGCAAGAGGGAGAGCCTGGGTTTGTCCTCACAGCAACACTCTGCACCAAGGGGTTACTCAAGGTGTGTCAAAGCAGAGCCTCAGGCTGCCAAAAACCTGCTGGGCTCTGTGGGGCCCTGGTGCATCCCTAAAGAGGCTGAGAGATGCCAGGCAGGACCTGGATCCTGTCCAGTGGCACAAACTGAAGGGGTTCCTGGTGCTCCCCACGTGCCTGCCTGCAGCCCCACTGGAATTAACCATGACAGAGAGCACTGCTGTGCTGTGTAAGGTGTTAGTAACTTACAGCCATGACAGAAGGTACTGCTGTGCTGTGTAAGGTGTTAGTAACCTCCAGCCATGACAGAGAGCACTGCTGTGCTGTGTAAGGTGTTAGTAACCTCCAGCCATTACAGAGAGCACTGCTGTGCTGTGTAAGGTGTTAGTAACCTCCAGCCATGACAGAGAGCACTGCTGTGCTGTGTAAGGTGTTAGCAACCCCCAGCAATGACAGAAAGCACTGCTGTGCTGTGTAAGGTGTTAGTAACTTACAGCCATGACAGAGAGCACTGCTGTGCTGTGTAAGGTGTTAGTAACCTCCAGCAATGACAGAGAGCACTGCTGTGCTGTGTAAGGTGTTAGTAACCTCCAGCCATGACAGAGAGCACTGCTGTGCTGTGTAAGGTGTTAGTAACCTCCAGCCATGACAGAGAGCACTGCTGTGCTGTGTAAGGTGTTAGTAACCTCCAGCCATGACAGAGAGCACTGCTGTGCTGTGTAAGGTGTTAGTAACTTACAGCCATGACAGAGAGCACTGCTGTGCTGTGTAAGGTGTTAGTAACCCCCAGCCATGACAGAGAGCACTGCTGTGCTGTGTAAGGTGTTAGTAACTTACAGCCATGACAGAGAGCACTGCTGTGCTGTGTAAGGTGTTAGTAACTTACAGCCATGACAGAGAGCACTGCTGTGCTGTGTAAGGTGTTAGTAACTTACAGCCATGACAGAGAGCACTGCTGTGCTGTGTAAGGTGTTAGTAACTTACAGCCATGACAGAGAGCACTGCTGTGCTGTGTAAGGTGTTAGTAACCTCCAGCCATGACAGAGAGCACTGCTGTGGTGTGTAAGGTGTTAGTAACCTCCAGCCATGACAGAGAGCACTGCTGTGCTGGGTAAGGTGTTAGTAACCCCCAGCAGTGTGTGTAGCAGACAGAAAAGGCCAGGCTAAAGCTGTGTTAATCAGGGCTATTCAGAGCTCACACATCCCTGCTGGCGTGGGAGGGGATGTTGGATGTGTTACCCTCTGAGCTTCATGCAATAGCAGCAATGTGCTGCTCCTGCCTTGCTGAAGGGCTGTGGATTTAATTTCTGCTTCTAAGTAGTGCTATTTGCAAATCCATGGAGGGTACAGAGAGATTTCTAGGACATGGACTTGTAGGTATTCATCCTTTTCATCCCACACTCCTGACCTTGGGGTGTAATGTATGCTTGTGTACCTTTGTAGAGTGCCCTTTGCTAGACAAGGGAGGCAAGAGGATGAGCCAAAGGTTGTGCTACTGATCTGGATTTGGGAAGACATGGGTTTAATTCCCCATCCTTGTGCAGTCTCCTTGTGACAAAATCTCGCATAATAAAAACCTTCAGGAGGTGAGGTTCAGCAAGAATGACACAGAAACTGCAAAAGGAAAAAAAAAAAAAAGCATTTGTTAAAAGGTGGAAAACATCCTTAGGCCCTTGGTTCTTAACTGTCAAGTGTTGTGTCTTGCCTAGAGGTCTGAGACCTTGTGTGTGTGTGCTCTGTTCAGCTGCAAACAGTCAGAATAATGAAGATGGACATTTTTGGCTCTCTGGATCAAAAAGTGATGGTTGTGACTGCAAATTAATAGAAGAGGGGGAAAGTAAGGACATAAAAGGCATTTTTTCAAGCACTGGCTGCCAGAATCTCTTCACAGGGCAAAGGTGGGTCAGGCAGGGCAGCTGCCTGATAAATCCTCCTGGGATGTCTCTGTTTCCATCCTGTTACAGAAGAGTTCACATGATGGCTGCAGCCAGGGAATGTGGGAACCCTGGGCAGACAAATCCTGGTGATTCATTAATTTCTTTATTTTCCCAAACTCCAGAGACTCTTTAAAAGACTTTCCTAATGTGGCTGTAATAATTTCTACCTGAAGACAGCTCTGGCTTAATTTTCAAGGATCATCTCCACGTTAGAGGTGGCAGAAGGAAGAGATAAAGAAAAAATATTTAAAATAGCACATGTAGGCAGCAGATTAAATGTATTTGCTGTAAGTCCAGTGCATCAGCCAGCACAGATGAGATGTCCTGGACTCTTTCTGTTTATCTCTGAGAGGAACCAAGGCTGAGAGTCAAGGAGTCTGAAGTTATTGTTTGGGGAAGAACAACATTAT
This sequence comes from Molothrus ater, assembly GCF_012460135.2. Classification (NCBI taxonomy): domain Eukaryota; kingdom Metazoa; phylum Chordata; class Aves; order Passeriformes; family Icteridae; genus Molothrus; species Molothrus ater. The sequence continues at coordinate 2,499,470 of NC_050498.2, read as the reverse complement.
GTGCACAGCAGAAATCACCCACTTCAGTTCCTCAGGTCCATGCTCTCTGAAGAAACACCACGAATTTCTCTGATGAGTATTTGCTTTCTGCATTGCCAAGGGTCCATCCACCCTTGGTGCCATACCCTGTGTGTGTGTGATGGGATCCAGCCACAGGAGGGGGACAAAGATGCACTTGGTGAGGAAATTTTAACATGTAAGAGGTTTAACCCAACCCCTGCTGGCAGAGGCAGAGGATCAGAGCCCATGCCTTCCAGTCCTGGGGAGTTCAGTCCTGCCATGGACACACAGCAGATCCTGAGCATGGGGACTGTGCTGTCTTGTTGGCAAAGGGCTTTTGATCACGTTATCACTGCAGGAAACAGGAGTGAGAACCCAGCAGATACAACAGACAGTGGGGAGTGCTTTGAGAAAGAGGGTTTTTCCAGTGGGAAATGCTCACCCTGCCCTTGGTGTTGGCAGGCAGGGAGGCTCCTGTGTCAGATGGTCTCTCTGAGCCTCCCCAAGCCTCAGTGTGGGCTGGTCCATCTGCACTGCAGCTCGCCAGCAGTGACCAGTCTGGTGTGCTGCCTATCAAAGCACTCCCATACACCCAGGATTGCCAGTGTGAGACAGCAAACCCTGCCCATCTGGAAGGTGGTGGTTGGAAGATGCCCATGGTGCTCATGGAAAACTCCTGTCCCAGAGTGCAAGGCAAGATGTATTCTATTGCCATCTGTCAGAGGTGGGGCAATTATCTGCTGTTAATTGGGCAGTTTTTCTTTATCTCTTCCACACCCACTCCTCCCTCTGGGGAGACATCTGCTGATAACAGCCATTGAATGTCCCTGCATGGCTGATAAGAGCTACAGCATCCCATTGGGAGATGTGAGCCCAGAGGGAGGAGCCAAGCATTCCTACCTGGATATAATCTGGAGATTCTGGAACACCAGCACAGCTTCTCCACTGGATTCCCCAGAGGAACAGCAGCTGCCTCTCCTTCCCCTGGATCTTCAGAGGCAGAGACTGCACCTTTCTCCAGGATCCCTGCTCCAGCAGAACCAGCCCTGACACTGCAGGAGGGCTGAGCCACAATTCCAATGGGACTGCTGCCAACAGCCTGACCCACAGGGTGTCAGGCTGGGTTCTGACTCTGTCAGTGTTGTTTTGGTTTACTGCATTGTTTATTTTGTATTTTTATTCCATAATAAAGAACTGTTATTCCTATTGCCATATTTTTGCCTGAGAGCCCCTTAATTTAAAATTTACAGCAATTCAGAGGGAGGGGGTTTACATTTTCCATTTCAGGGGAGGTTCTTGCCTTCCTTAGCAGACACCTGGCTTTCCAAACCAAGCCAAGCCCTCTGCCCATGGATGAGGCAAAGGCAGCCTGGTGCAGCTGGGGCTGGAGATGGAGCTCCCTTAGCAGGAGGGAGAGCAGGTGGCAGAGCAGCAGGGAGGAAGGCTTGCCAACCACACACATCACGAGGAGCCTGAAAGGAAACAATTTGTTTAACTAGTTTGCCAAATAATATCTATATTATGAATGCACCAAACGTTGTTGATTCCTCCTCACTGGAGGGTTCTTGCTTCCAGGATGAAGCTGTTGTTCCCTCCAGTTCAGAGCTAGGGAAAGGCTGGGAGATGCTGCTGAAGTCCCAGGGGGTGTTTGCTGCAAGTCAGTGAAGGTGGAAGGGGGGTTTGGATCACTCCAGATTTCCCTGGGGCCAAGTTGGCTCAGTGTGTTCCAGACTCTTCCTTCAGCTGCTCCCAGCTTTGAGTTCACACCTGTTTGTCCCAGTTTTGGGGAGCTCCAGGGTGCATGGCCAACACCTGTGAAGTGCTGCTTCTCAGCTGGTCCCTGTGGCTCCCAGTCCAGTCTGATGTTCTCCTAACAGGCCTAAAAGATGGAGTTTCAAGTGGTCACAACCCACATATAAGGCAGCTTTTTCCAAGAGTTGAGTTAGGATCCTAAATTACCCAAATTCCTGGGTTTTTTCTGGAGCTGTTCATTATAGGTCATGCCCATGCTCAAAGCTTTGTATCTAATATTAACTAATCTGATATTAACTGGTGTGTGTGGCAGGGGAGCTGTTTGAAATGAGGCTCAGTACATCAGAGGAGCAGTGAACATCCAGAAAGCAGCAGAGGGAAGGTGACAATAGATGTGCAAAGGTGTGTGCAAGGGCTGCAGGGTCCTTCAGTGCCTGAACCTTGTGCTACAGTAAATGAGCACTCCTAATCCTCCATAAAACTGAACAGTGAACTCTCCAAAAGCTGGTAATGTTCAAGCTGCAGCCGAATTCTCTGATTTTCCCTAAGTGACAGGGTTTAAAAGGAAAATTGATGAGGAGATGGATGTGACATGACTTACAAGGGCATTAATGGAACTCTAGAAAAACACTCATAGCAGCATAAGAAAAATAAACACAGTGGAAAAGTATTTATGGATCTATACTGACTTTAATGGTCACCAAAACAATTTCTTTTTCTGTCTCCCAGAGGAAAAAAAATGAAACTAGGAAATATAATAAAAACACAAACTTCAGCGCTGGCTGTTGCCTGGCATTTACAGCCTTTCTGGAGCTTGCAAAACCTTGCATGTGCCTGGATATAGGCCCTGCCACACAAATACACCTGCTGATCTTTGCAAGAGCTGAGGTGCTTTTCCTGCTCTGTCAAAAGGCATTTGGGGTTGGTGGCTGGCAGGAGAGAGAGGAAGGCAGAGAGAAGGGCTGGAGGCTTTGAAAGTGGCATAACCAGGCAGGCAACTTCCCCTCTTCTCCCAGCTGTACTTTCCCATCATGACTGCAGAAATATTTTCCTCTAGTGCTTCAGCTTCACTTAACTCTCCCTTTGATCAGTGTTTATAGTAATGGAGCTTGGTATAAGCTCTAATATCCCTAAATGCTGTAAATATATATCTATAAACACTAAACAAAACATTCCCTATATAATAAACAGAGAACCAGAACTGTGAATTAGGGCCCCAGACAAGGCAGATGCACAGCAACAATTCTCAAGGACTTTGAAGTTAAAAGCCTGGCTGTGTAAATGTAAGAGCTTTTGTAAGTCAAACTAAAAGTCTCATTAACTCAGAAGTTCCATGATCAGAAACCTGACTAGTTCAATGAGAATCCCCAAGGACACGAGTATTTAGCACACTTTCTAATTAAAAGAAGAGAATTATGGTACAGCAGTTAAAATATGGTTTATACTCATCCAGGAAATATTCAGTGGATTGTGTGTGCAGAGATGCCCTGCCATGGCTCTCCCTGCAAATAGGACATGAGCAAACCAAGGTGCACCCAGGCAGGACTCAGAGCCTCCTCTGTGCTGGGGTTTGTCACCTTGGGTGATGCCTCAGCTTTGAGCTTTTATATTTTTCACATTCTGTTCTGCTTTAGTGTGTGGGTCTGGGCTTCACATTATGGGATTGTGAGCTCTGTGCACAGAGCAGGGAGACAAAACAATTCCTGCTCCAGCTGGGCACCAAGGACAAATGATCCAAATCTCAGGCCCAAGAGCACAAATAATGGTGGAATAAAAAAAGAAAAACAAGAAGGATGGGCTAAAGCTGTAATTGGACAATGAACTCCAATATGGAAATGGAGCAGAACTGATCAAAGTGAGACATCCTGTGACCAGTTGTGCATTTTGGGACCATTTTGGGTTCAACTGGGGTGCAGCCCTGGCTGGGCTCTTGTGCTGCCCAAGGTGGATCCATTGAGGAGATCCTTGTAATAAATCCCTACTTTATTCTTTAACTCCATCTAGCCTCTGTTCTAGGTCAGCCTCCTCAAGGCACCACCAGCACACCCAGGGCTGCTTGGAGTCAGGCTCTCTTCACTTTCCTCATGCTACACAGCACCCAGCCTTGGAAACTAGAGGTTAAGGATTTCATTAACCCCTAAATATAGAATTTCACATTCATTTGAAACATGGTGCTTTCAGGAAAAAAAAAAATTATCCAAAGCACTGAGAGAACAGGAGAAGGGGAGGGTGAGGAGACACAAAACTTTCCCATTTAAGAAACAAATGAGTTCAGCTGGCTTTAGTTGAAAGGGGTAATTAAAAAGTGAAAAAGCAAGTGAAGCCAATTGATTCCAGGAGCTGAGCTGCAGGTGTTTGTGGAATGAAGAGTTATCCAGGTCCCAGGTGTTCTCAACATCTTGTCTCCTCCAAGCTCCTGCATTTCTCTGTACAGAATAACCAGGGCAAGTATAGCTATGTTAAATAGGCTTTTGTCATTCTTTTAGTGCTAGCAGTATTATTATTTTAATGAGCAGTTTATTCATTGTTGTCTGTGCCCTGGTTTATCGGTCTGTGCTGCCATTTGTGTGAGAGCTGCCTGGTGAGCTGTGAGAGAAGTGAATTGCTCTGAACCTGCCTGCCTGCAGTTTGCACTGGGGGCAGTCAGAGCAGTGACCAGCTTTATGATCTCAGTGAAATTGGCACAAATATGGGATTTTGAAAATGTAGAAGCTGCCTACATGGTATGAAAGGTGTTTTTGCAGTGTATTCCCTTTGAGTTTGGCAGAGAACAGGTTTTTCAGCTATCAGTTCAACTGGGTCTCTTAATGAACAGCTGTTCCTCATTGGCAGCCACCAGTTTCTTGTGGATTATTTCTGAAACAGCAAGAGACAGCAGCAATCATTTCTGTTACCCTTGACTAAAGGCTGCCTGTCAAAATGTTTCTTCAGTCTCTGTAGTGATGATTAGGGTGTTTTTCCCAGCTCATGAGAAGTAAGGTGATCTTAAAGGATTTCCCAGTCTGCTTCAGGATTCCTCCAAAAAGTCTCATTTGTGAAGTTTGTGACCAAAGAAAATAAATATCTATCAGATCAACAGCTACCTTTCCTTCACGTGAGTAAAAATGCTGTATCTTCCCTTTGACATCCTTTAAAGAGCTTCTTTTTTGGTCTAAAATGGAGAAGACAATGTTTTTTAAAATATTATTTCAAAGCCAAAATTAGGAAGTCTGAAAGTTCCATTTTGAAAACACAGAATGAAGAGACTTCCACACCTTTGAAACTCTTGAGACATATGAAGTGAAATTTTTATCAGACCAGGCTTTTCTAGAGTTAACTTTGCAAGAATGACAGACTAGAAGCATATTTCATTTTAAAACAGTTTTTAAATGGTAGTTATGCAAAAGCAGAGCTATTTTGGGAAGGTCCCCTCTGTGAGAGCTGCTGCTGAAATTAGCAGCTCCTGGTGCCTGCCATGTGTTTGTACTTTTAATATAGGTAACCCTGAGCCAAGGTTGGAGACTAATGCCCCACTTAGCTTCTCACTAGTGAGCTGCTGCAGTTTGCCCTTTTCTCCTTCCTCTCAGGATGTTCTTAGCCCAGGTAATTGCACTGAGGAGGAAAACAGACTGCACAGGAGTGGGTGAAAATGGACACAGAGACAGCCCTGTGCTCGGGCTCACCCTGGTGAGGAGGGAAGAAGGGAAGGGCACACCTGGATCAGTCTAGAAACTTCCTCAGGATTTCTTGGGGTAGATAATGGCATATTAACCAGAGGACACAGTCTCAAGCTATGTCAGGGAAGATATAGGTTGGATATTAGGAAAAAAAATTTTCACCAAAAGAATAATAAAGTACTGGAATGCTCTTCCCAGGGAGGTGGTGGAATCACCATCTCTGGATATGTTTAAAGAAAGACTGGACATGGCACTGGGTGCTATAGCTGAGGTGTTGGGGCATAGGTTGGACTCGATGATCTTAGAGGTCTCTTCCAACCTCATTATTCTGTGATTCTGTGATTTTTAGCAGCATTTCCATCTCTGATGCTGATGAAGATATTTACACCATTCCTATTCAGCACTGGAGTCCCCCCCCCCCCTCAGAATACTCTAGGAAGAATCAGAAGTGTTTGGTATGTTGGGGCTCCTGTTACATCTGTTCTTCATTTGATCCCTTCCAAGCCCCTGAATGCCTTCAGCAACCAGGATCAGCCTCCTTCTCAAATCTCTTTCTCCTTTGCTTTGCCCCAGTACACTCCACCTCTAAGGCAGTTTTCTTTCTGCTAGCATTTTCACAATATAGATGAAAATGCCAACATAATTAAATAAACCAGTGCTGAAACCCTCTAAAGAACAATTATCTTTTGTTTGAAATACTCCTGGCAGAAATATTGGAAAACTGACATGTAATTAGTACACAGAGCCCCACTGCAGCATTAAATACGATGCAGCATTAAATGCAATTAGGGCTCCTAACTCTGGCTTCCCCAGGATTCCAATTGACCAGAGATAGTGAATTTGTGAACTGATTTTATACATTTGCACACTGTTAGTCCAATAATTTTAAATGCTGTTTCAAGTCTATACTATCCCAGTCTCCATTTTGCTTGTCAGGCTCTTCTGATCCAGAAATCTTCACCTTTAAAAGGCTTTTCTCTGCTATCTGTGTGATCAGGGAGAAAGAGTAGTGTTGGATATTAGCCCAAAACCAGACTAAAGCAGAACTGAATTAATTGTGTGACTCCCAGTAGATGAATCCCATAGGGTCAGACCTTAAAAAATACCTGGCCCCCAAAATGGCAAATAAGGTGATTTCAAAGTACTTGCACCTCCAACCCTCCTTGATTCCAGCTGTCTTAGGTGCCTGAACACATAAAAAGTTGCCTGGCAAGATAGAGGCCTGAACCCAGGATGATGAAGGCAACAGGAAGATGGAAGAAATTGATCCATAGCTGGGATCTATGTACAAATCACAGACAGGATGGGGCTGCTGTGGAATGTGCCTCGAGCTGTTTGATTTTCCAGCATCAGTCTCATCCTATGGTTATGACAATGGGAAGATGCCAGCAGCTCACATCCCAGGCAGCAGACCAAGAACTCAATTTTACAACTCACTTTATAAGTTTTTTGGCCAATCCCACAAAGCAAAAGCACATTGACAGTAGTTCTATCCAATCACTATAAGCACAGGTACCTTTGGTTAAACAATGCTTGTTTATTCAAATACAATACCGGCTTGTAAGCCTTAAAACACAATGCACAGAGCTCCATTATTAAGCTTAGAACTTCCCAATATCTCACTAGATAAACTTTTCTGTAGCTTAGGGAGTTATTCTAGATGAGCATTAATACACAGACCATTGTTCTATTTGTCCTTGCTTTTCTACTTCTTACATATTTTTTCTGCTGACCAATCTCATGGCTGCTGCTTAGCTCTAATCACAGTTCTGCTGTCTCTGGGGCCTGCCTTTTGCAGCTTTCCCAAAACCCTCTGATTTCGAGGATTCCCACAGATATCAATGGCCGTGTGTGAGGTGTTTGTTGGACACGGAGCCCCCTCACCTGCACAGAGGGCTCAGGTGCAAAGCCAGGAGCTCTAAGGCCTGGCAGGAGCAGGATGGAGGCGCTGGCAGCTCCCTCACACTCCCTAAAGGGAAAGAGCTGCCAAAAGGGAACACAGCCCTAGAAGTTGTTTGTTCTTCTAACAGCAGGTTGAGTTGGCTTTTATGTTTCCAAATGTGTGTCTATGCACCTCCCCACTGATTCAGAGCAGCTGATGTGACAGGAGACCAGGAGGATGGCTCCTGGGGAAGACAAAAAATGCTGGTAGAAAGGGAAATTTCATACTTAGATATCTGGAATCTTTTTTATCATAAAAGAGGAAGAGCAAGCTGTGCATGACAGCTATTAGTCATGTTATGCAATTCAGTACTGGGAAGTACACAAGGGCTGCAATGAGAAGCATTGTGTGAGAACTGATGTAGAACTGACTATTTGTACTGAAACTACTTCAGCATTTCCATGAATGTTTTATCTTGAAATGCCCCATATGAATGTTTCCAGAGGTAAGAGATGATGTGAATCTGCAGGGTATTCAAATCTGGAGGGGAGGACTGGTCTGAAAGCAGGTTTGGAAGGAAGCTGCTCCTCAGGGACAGCAGTGAGGCTGGGGATGTGCAGCTCCCCTGGCTGTGAGCAGAGCCCAAGGCACAAAGCTCCTGGCTCCTGCCTTGGTTGGGGCTCTTTGATTACAATTCCTGGGCAGTTCCCCTGCTCAGCACAAGGGACAAGGACAGAGCCAGGGCTGCCCCCACTGCAGCCTCAGCAAGGCTGAAAGAGGAGCAGGGAGCTGGAGAAGGCACAGCCACATCTGTGGGACCTGCAGGGGACATGGGGCCACTGGTCCTTCAGCTGTGACAGAAACTCCTACCAGGAGGTGTCACAGCAGAGGTTTTGTCATTGGGAAACCCAGAAGGGATGGGGAGCACTGCTGGCAGCAATCAGAGGACTAATTAAAGGACTAATTGCTACACAGGAAAGTGAAGCTAATGACAACGGTTAAACAAAGTCACATATTGGTGGTGATAATTCAGTGCTGCCTTCTCAACCTGCTGAGCACAAGGTGACAGCAGTGCTGGATGTCAAAGGAAATATCAAGTCCTACAGATAAAACCAAGTTAATTTTGTGGTTGAGAGCCACAAAAGTGTGGCTTCTCTTCAAGAAAGAGTCATCTGCACTCCATGACCTCCACCAGTGGGCAGAAAATGGGATTTCTGTGCTGTGGCTCCAGGTGCAAGCTGGATGCAAAGCTCTGCTCCCCTTCAGGGGTAATTATGTGTGTGGACAAGGTTTTGTGCCCCGTGGTAGCTCTGGGCAGCAGAGCCTTGGCTGAGCCTCCAATGAGCACCTGGACCATCCCCTGGGCTCTCCTGGGCCCTCTGATGTGTGAGCACAGAGCAGCACTGAGCACGCAGCTCTGCCAACCTGTTAACATCCTGGATGAAAATGCACATTTCTGCCCTTGAAGAAGTGGAATCAGAGGAGTCTGTGATAGGGGAGCGTGGCACGGATGAAAGGAGAGCGTGAAGGACTTTGAACATGTAAGAGAATGTGAACAGTGGCGATCCCAGAAGGGAAATTCTTCAGGGAATTAGAAGGAAAATAGATGTTAGGGAGGCAGGATTAAAACTGATTGAAGTCAGAGGGGGGAAGCTGGATCTGAGTTTTGATCATGAAAAGGCTGAGAGGAGGGAGAGTAATCTGAAATCAAAGCACAGATGGAAATCAAACCTGAACATTAAACAACCTGCAAATCTCTCTGTGGAAGAAACGAGATCCAAGAACCCAATAAAGTGAGATGAGGGGTTTTCTTAGATCCTTGCAGAGGGACAGCCTCCACCTGGAGAAGGATCCAAAATCCCCCTGGCCTGGCAGAGAAGGAGAGAAGGAGAGTGCTTGTCATGACTGAGAAGGTTCCCCTACAGGCCCTTGTCTTGGTTTGGAAAGCCAGGAATCTGCTAAGAAAGCTCCTGCAGGAGCCTCCCCTGAAATGGAAAATGTAAACCCTCCCCACCCCTCTGAATTGCTATAAATTTTAAATTAAGGGGCTCTCAGGCAAAAGATATGGGAGCAGGAAATAACAGTTCTTTAATAGGGAAAGGAGAAAAAAAAGGATAAAATAAACAATGCAGTACACTAAACCAACACTGACAGGGTCAGAACCCAGCCTGACACCCTGTGGGTCAGGCTGTTGGCAGCAGAACCATTGGAATTGTGGCTCAGCCCTCCTGCAGTGTCAGGGCTGGTTCTGCTGGAGCAGGGATCCTGGAGAAAGGTGCAGTCTCTGCCTCTGAAGATCCAGTGGAAGGAGAGGCAGCTGCTGTTCCTCTGGGGAATCCAGTGGAGAAGCCGTGCTGGTGTTCCAGAATCTCCAGATTATATCAGGTAGGAATGCTTGGCTCCTCCCTCTGGGCTCACATCTCCCAATGGGATGCTGTAGTTCTTATCAGCCATGCAGGGACATTCAATGGCTGTTATCAGCAGATGTCCCCTCCCAGGGAGATGTGAATGTGGTCACTCAAAGAGAGAGATAAGGCAAACTGCCCACTTGACAAAGGTAATCTGCCCTACAGATGGGAATAGAAAACATCTTGTATTGCAATCTCCAACAGCCCTGAAGGAAGAACCAGCAGGGTTACACCCATACCCCACCCAGTAAACACAGCTTTTACTTGTCATTTCCACCAGCAATCATATTTTCTCTCCTCTTAATTGTCTGTTTCTGGCACTGTCCAAAGGGCTGAACTTTTTCTGTCTCTGCTGAGGCCCTCAGAAGATGCTCCTGAGTGGGGCTGGCTGGGAGCCAGAAGGAAAACCACAGCTCCTGCATGCAGATCCCTCCTAAGCTGCTGCTGAGCCCTGTGCACGCCTGTGTGAAGTGTCCTGCCAGGCTGATGGGCTGGAGCTGCAGAATTAACAGTGTTGACTCAGGCCTGAAGACTTTAAAAGAATTTATATCAACAGATTTTAGAGATCTTAAAATATACAGCTTGAGTAGCCTTAGGTTTCTCAGGCAGCTGCCAAATCAAACTGAATAATAAAATAAAACTGAATAATAAAGTGATTGCACAGTGTAAGATCAAGACAGGGCCAAGTAGAGGCACCTCCAGTAATTACTGGATTGGGAGCAGCCTCCTGACAAGCCTTGAGTTTCTGCTGACATGCTGAGAACCAAAAACAGCAACAGGATTTCTCTGAATGAAAACAGCTCTTCCCTGGCCTCGGGATTTGCTCTCTGTTGGCTCCTTTTGCTCTTTCCTGCCAGGGGAGGTGCCAGGCAGGGCAGGTGAGGCCAGTGTGAGCTGCTGCTGGTCCAGAGCAGCAGGGGCAGGGAGGAGATGGTGCTGGTAGAAGTGATGGTAGTGGAGAGCTGGGTGTGACCCAAGGGGAAGGGGGCTGTCAAAGGAGGAACAGACTCCAGAGCAGGAGGAGATGGAGATGAAGGAGGTTGAGGAGGAGGTGGTGGAGGTGGTGGTGGTGGTGGTGGTGAGGTGGTGAGGTGAAGGTGTAGGAGGTGGTGGAAGAGGAGGAGGTGAAGAGCTGGGTGTGACCCAGGGGGGAAAGGGGCTGTCAAAGGAGGAACAAACCCCAGAGGAGGTGGAGGAGGTTGAGGAAGTGATGGAGGAGGTTGGGGAGGTGATGGAGGTGGTGGTGGAGGTGGAGAGCTGGGTGTGACTCAAGGGGAAAGAGGCTGTCAAAGAAGGAGCAAACCCCAGAGCAGGAGGAGGTGGAGGAAGATGAGGAGGAGGAGGTGGTGGTGGTGGAGGAGGTTGAAGAGGTGATGGAAAAGGTTGAGGAGGTGGTGGTGGTGGTGGTGGAGGTGGAGTGTGGGGCATGACCAGGGAAGGGGGCTGTCAAAGGAGGAACAGACCCCAGAGAGGGCAATGCTGATGGATGAGGAACCTGGCTCCAGAAAGCACCTGGGACAGGTGTGTCCTCTTTGTCCTGTCCCCAAGGGCTGACAGTGCAGATCTTGTAGGTGCCAATGTCCCTTGGAGAGCCCAGCTGTGGGTACAGGAATGGATCATCCTTACTCTGCTTTTTGTTATTTACTTGAAGGCTGGAAAAGATCAATATTAAAAGCCTACTGAGGGGTTGAAAAAAAATGGCCTTGAGATGTTCATTTTTCATTATTTACATTGCAAGAGTGCCTCAGAGCTGTAAAAGCCCAACTAGGAACCCTCCATTTGCTTTAAAGATACACATGTTTTGTTTGGGGGTTTAGAGGGAGGGACATTTAGAGGTTTTTTGAAAGAAAGATTTCATTTTTTGATAAAAACATCCTGGGAAAAATGAAGCTATTGAGGAAGGGGAAAAAATTTTTATTCCTTTTTGGTGACATTTTTCATGAGATAAAATGTAATTTCTGAGAAGCTCTAACTTTGGTGCTTTTTCATCCTTAAAAGGTTTCTTTCTCTCTAGACTCATGGCATCCATTTCCCATTGTCCTATCAGAGTGCCAGGGCAAATATATCTTTCTATTTTGGTATTGTCAAGAGGTAAGGTTTGAAAGGAAAGGTAATATCTTTTCTTAGAGGGACTGATAGAACTGGGAAAAAAGGGACTTATTTTTGGGCATAGAATCCCTGTCTGACTCTTTTGTTTATAAATTGCCCTTCTGTTCTCCCAGAGACCTTCCTGGCTCTGCACTGAACCCTTTTAACTCTCACACAGACACTCAAAAAGCACAGTCACAATATATCTTCACTGATCCTGCAATCTCCTCGTCACCTCTGCTTTCTCTCCTCCTTCAGCTCCTCACTCTTCTCTGTTTTGCAATCTTCTCAAGTGGCATCTGCAGCTGATATTTTATTACTGATGTGTGCCTTTTTCTAATCCTCCATTATTTGGGGCATATCCTTTGTTATCTGTGGTAGACTTTTCTGTGCCCTGGGGATATTTATCACTAATTGATTCACATAAATGGGAAGGTAAACATCCATTTTTCTTAGAATACACATTTTACTTGCAGCGGGACAATCCCTGGAGCTTTTATTCTTTCTTTCTTTCCTTTGTGGTGTCATGCGTGGCTGATTGGAGCTAAAATGGAATAAAGGTGATGCCTGCAGTGGGCTGAGCAGCACGTTCAGGATTTGTGTTTGTGCCTTTGTGGCTCACTGAACTCACTGGGAGAAGTCACAGCTTCCACACAAGTCAGTGTAGACGTACCTGCACCCCTGTTGGGTAAAATATTCCCTGCAAGCCCTCAAAAGGGGCAGAGAGGCTTGGGGAGGAGGGAGCCATGGGTTCTGTTCAACAGTACCATTAACAACCTGGATGATGGAATTGACAGTGCACTTATGAAACTCAGAGGTGGCACCAAGCTAGGAGGGACTGCAAATGTATTGGACAACAAAGTGAGAATTCAAATGAGTTCTACAAACTGCAGAAATGGTTTGGGGGAGGAAAAAAAAAAGGAATTAAATTAGAGACAAGTGCCAAGGCACAAAACTTGGGTGGAATAATCAGTGCAGGGTATGAGGGAGAGGCAGGGGTTCTGTGCAAAGGGAAATGGTGAGCAGAGGAAAAATAAAGGCTGGAGAAGAAGTTCATCAAGTCCCAGGGGCACCTTGGTGAGAAGAAAGGGCAAGTATAGGTAGGACATCAAGTAACAGGCTCCTCTGACAGCAGGAGTGATGCAGAGAGTGCATTGGAAAAGATTTCTGATGGTGAGCAGTGCTCAGCATGGGCTGATATTGAATTTGCAGGGAATGCCCTGACAAAGGAGGAATGATGAATCTGACTCCATGTTCTCAGAAGGCTAATTTATTACTTTATTTTACTATATTATATTAAACAATACTATACTAAACTATAACATAGAATACAGAAAGGATATTTACTGAATGCTAAAAAGATAATAATGAAAACTCCTGACTCTCTCCAGAGTCCAACACAGCTTGGCCCTGATTGGCCAAAGAGTGAAAACAACTCCCAGCAGAATGCAATGGAACAATCACCTGTGGGTAAACAATCTCCAAACACATTCCACAGGAGCACAACACAGGAGAAGCAAATGAGATCAGAATTGTTTTCCTTTTCTCTGAGGCTTCTCAGCTTCCCAGGAGAAAAATCCTGGGTGAAGGGATTTTTCCAGAGAATGTGAATGCCACAGGCTGAGGCTGCTGAGGAAGAGCATCTCCCAGGGGTGGGACAGGCACAGGTGGGGCAGGAGGAGGCAGCAGCGTTGTCTCAGGATCCCTGAGCCCTGGTGCTTCTCACCCTTGTGCCCCACACCTCCCTGCAGGGACCTAGGGAGGGCAGAGGCTGGTGCTGGTTCAGGGCCCCACGGGGGCTGTGCTCAGCCCACACCCCCTGACAGCTCCAGAGTCCCCCCTGCTCCCAGCCCTGTTCCCTGCTGGGCTGGGACCCTCAGCAGGGCTTTGTTCTGGGATGTGAGCATCAGTTTGCCCTGGTCATGAGGAGCAGACTGTAGGAAAATGGGCTTTTTTCCATTATTTTTTTCTCACTTGACCAGACAGAAGTCTGGCAGGAGGAGGATATGAGTTTAACTATGCTGTTGGCCTTGAGGCTTTAGGTATCAAGGAGAGATTATTTCAGAGATCAAACTGAATGCTGATTTGAGGGAGTAGCTCATCCCTTTGGAGTGCTCCAAAAGGAAAAGGGAACATTGTCAGTTCAATCTACTGTGGAATTTATAATATTAATGATCTGAAGAACACTTTAGGGATTTCTGTCAGATGTCTATTTTAATTTAAACTCTTGGGTGTTTAACTACCCAAAATATTGAGTTCTAGTCATTATAAAAACTAATAACTGGCTTATTTTGCTGCTAATTCAGAAACTGAGGTTAATTATCTATAGTGAAGGGATATGGTAGTAATCTAAAGTCTACCTGAATAAGACACTGTGGTTAATTGATTCCCCATGAAATGACAAAAGATTCCTTCAGAGAGAAAAGGTGTTTAGTATTCATGGCTTTCTCAAAAGTACTAATGTTTGCTTCTCAGGAAAGATTTGGCATGATCAGCTATACTTCACCCTTTTCTTATCATTATTGCTGGCTTATTTTCCCAAAAAATGAAAACCCACTCCAAACCCAGGACCACTGGCTGATGATGAATTCCCCAGGTGAGAGCCCATGTGTTCTTGTACACCTGTACAGGTGTTTGCAGCAGCCCCTTCCCCCCCTTGCACTGGGGGGCACTGCTTGATGCCCAGTCCAAGGAGGGGGGACTCTTCCCCTGGTATTTTTAAGATTTTCTAAGCCTTCTGATGTTTACATTCTTGTAACAAACTTTCTCATGCACTTTCTGTAAATAACTTATTGTTTTGCATTTTTTTATAGAAGAAGAAAAGTTTGATGGACTGTTGGTTTGTCCAGTGTCATTGGAGAGGTGGCACTGTCACCCTCCAATCCACTGTCACTTTTAGAAATCTATAAATGTTAGAGTCAGAAGTTAAACACTCTCTTTTTTACCTTAAAAAGTCCAGTGTCCATGTAGTTTTATTTCATGTCCTAAAACAACAGGGGACTGCAGTAAGAATTTGGCATCTGTGTTTGACCTGTGTGAGGGTGTTCACAGGGATCTTAGGATGAGGAAGAGATGAGGATCTGACTCCATGTTTCAGAAGGCCTGATTTATTATTTTATTATATATATTACATTAAAACTATACTAAAAGAATAGAAGAAAGGATTTCATCAGAAGGCTGGCTAAGAATAGAATAGCAAAGAATGATAACAAAGGCTTGTGGCTTGGTCAGAGAGTCTGAGCCAGCTGACTGTGATTGGCCATTAATTAGAAACAACCACCATGGGCCAATCAAAGATCCACAGCAGCAGATAACCACTGTTTGCATTTTGTTCCTGAGGCCTCTCAGCTTCTCAGGAGGAAAAATCCTAAGGAAAGGATTTTTCATAAAAGATGTCTGCGACAGACCTGGACACAGGGATGCTTCCTCAGAGCTGTGTGAGCATAGCCAGGGTTTGGCCCAGCTGACTTTTCCAAAATCACAGAGCTGAAATTGCTTCCTTGCTCTCTGTCCTGTCTCTTCTCTGTCCTGTCATTCTCTTTCTCAAGGGCTCTGAATCTGCCCACTCTCCCACTAGTTTATTTAATAAAAATTACTTTCTAAGCCAACTGCAAGCAGCTGAAAAATTAATTTAAACATCCCCTAAAGTGTATTTGTCAACGTCCACTGTTGTAATTCATTGCATTGTATCCTAGCATCCCCTGAACATGGCAGTGTCAGAACTCTGGTGATGTAGTGCAGCCTCCATGTATAATATATCACCAGAACAGTTTCAACTTGGATGATACATGAAGCCAGCCTGGGAGGATTTTTAAAATAGACCTAAATTTTAAGATTTTTTTTTGTTTAGCTTTAAGTTTTTGAAGGCTGGCTTTACTGAACATCTAAATATTTTTTCCCTTGCCAGGTAGGAGTTTGCAATGGCAATTAACCTCCAAGGGCTTTGTAGGTTGGCTGCCCAAATTGCAAAGGTGATGTGTGTGCATCACTATTTACCTGGAATTCTCTGGATTAACCTGGATTGCCGTGCAATGCTGGTTGTGTTTAAAACAAAATACTACTTGTGTTTGCAGCCTAAAACTGGGCAGTTTGGGAGGGCTTTTGGGCAAGGGGATGGTTATGGAGATGGGATGGGCATGGGGATCCTCCACTGCACAGGATAAACCTCCCATCTGAGCAGGGTGTGGGCAGCAGGCTTTTCTCCCAAGAATTGTTTTGTAAGGAATTTGTGTTGGGTGGGGTAGCTGGGTGTAACTGAATGCTGAGAGGGCAGGAGAGAAGAAACAGCTGAGAGCAAAAGCTGGAATGGGTAAGCCAAGAGCAGATAAATATGAGGGCAAAAATGGCAGGGAAAGGGTAGAAGAACTAGAAATGAAAATGGGAACGAGCATTGATCTTTGTTTACAGACACAGTCTGTTGGCAGGTCAGGACTTTCTCTTGAAACAATCTTCAGTGCTAACTTTAGAAAAAATAAAATGGAGACATGAGCAGAGACCAGCTACCTCCTCTTCTTGCCACTTCATATAAAAATGCAGCTCTTCTGGTCTCTCACCTTGTCCTTCTGAGTTTGTTGTTCTTTTTTGACAAAGAGGTGCCATATTCCAGCCAGATTTCTTCTTACTCCTGAAGTGGTGAAAGGTGAGTGTGAAATGCACTTTGTGCTGCTGTGCTCCATCAATGGGAAGCAATTCCTGCACTTTTGAAGGAACCTGCCTTTGGTTGTCAGGGCTGTGGTAGAAAAGAAACCTCTGAGTGTGCAAGGGAGCATTTAAAGTGTTATCTAACAGTAGTAAAGATTTGGCCCAGCTCAATGTTCCAACTTAATTACCAGGAAAATGCTATACATTATGAAGATTTAAATCATTTAACAAGCCTTGTGTGACTCTTAATGGGTTTTTTTTTTTATTACTGCCCTTTTACACAGTTTTTATTTGAAAGGACAAAAGCAATAGTCAGCTTGGGCTCCTGGCTGGGGGGGCTCACTCAGTTTGCACAGGACACAGCACACTTTTCATTAGGAGACAAAGGAGGAAGTAGCTCACTCTGCTGATCACTAAAGCTGGGGGAAGGACAGGAGCCCCTTTGTGGGCAGCCTGTTTGTGTACAAACCTCAGCAGGTCCAGAGTGGGCAGGATGCTCAGAACCTGGGACCTGGCCCTGCGGATTCCCAAGAGTTCTCAAAATTTCACAGAGATGGTGGATAAAGGTATAGACATAGAGAAAGGTTTTGAATTAAAACCTTGGAACAGACAAGACTTTTTCGAACAATGACTTGTAATTGTTATCAGACATGACTTATGCCCTTTGAACTGACTAGACTTTCACAGCATTGAAATTGCTGTGTTGTAATATAGTAATGTTCCCTAGCTCCCTCAGTGTTTCCTCACAGGGTTTGTGTTCCCAGCTGTCACAGACATCTTTTATGGAAAATCCTTTCCTTAGGATTTTTCCTCCTGAGAAGCTGAGAGGCCTCAGGAACAAAATGTAACCAATGGTTATCTGCTGCTGTGGAATGCAACAGGTGCATCTGAGATTGGGCTCATGTGGTTGTTTCTAATTAATGGCCAATCACAGCCCAGATGGCTCAGACAGAGAGTCCAAGCCACAAGCCTTTGTTATCATTCTTTCCTATTCTATTCTTAGCCAGCCTTCTGATGAAATCCTTTCTTCTATTCTTTTAGTATAGTTTTAATATAATATATATCATAAAATAATAAATCAGCCTTCTGAAACATGGAGTCAGATCCTCATCTCTTCCCTCATCCTGGGACCCCTGTGAGCACGGTCACACCCAGCCCCTCTCCAGCCTCGTTGCCTCCTCGGGATGCACTCAAGCATCTCAACATCCTTCCTGTGGGTCTCTCTAGGCCAAAAAGTGTCAATTCCACCTTCTGCTGGGAAAGCCTGGTTTAGTGAGTGAGCCTTTCTGTAAGTCCAGCCTCTGTGCAGTAAGCTGGGCCTGCACAATGTACAGGCTTGTCAGGAGAGGCTCTTTTCTTCTGCCCTTGTAATTAGATGCTGTCTAAGCACTTGCACTTTGCTGTTTAACACCATTTTGGAAGCAGTTTTTGGGGGGTTTTGTTTCTGTGAACCCTAGTATTTTCAGTATACTGACAAATATTCAATCCTCCTCTGGCTCCTGGGCGAGAGGATCATTTCTGATGCCTCCTGTGGTGGGTATTCCAGGGCTTACACAGTGTGTAAGGCTGATTTCCTGAGTCAGTGATAAATCATTGATTCTCACTGTCATCCCTGTGCCCCCAGCAGGGAACTGTCACAGTGGTGCTGCTTAAATTGGCCCCAGTGCCACCCCCATTGCAGGTCAGCAAACCCATGGCTGAAGTACCTCTGCAGCAGAACAAAGAAGCAGCAGAGCTGCATTAGCAATGAATTCATTAAACATTTGCATTTTCATGGAAATCTGATGCTATTTCATCTAATCAAAGATTGTACTTGGTTTCCCCAAAGTCTTACATCTCAATCTATAACTGACACACTGTGAAATATCTGAAATCCACTTGAAAGCCCATGGGATCATTGCTGAATTCCACAGCCTTTTAACATATGCAATTACACTGAGATACACAGAAATTACTGTCGTTTTTTTTCACAGGCTTTTCTGCTAGTTCTGTAGAAGGCAAATTTGCACCAAGCGGAGAATTTTAATTCTCACCCATAAGACTCTTTGTTCGTTTTTGCCAATAGCTTTTATGACTGTCTGCAGTTTCATGGGCTATGTATACATCCAATACTGTGACTTAAATGCTTCCAGATTTCCTAGCTTATTACTTAAAAAAATAGAGTAAAAAATACTTTTGTGAAAAAATTGTTACAGTTGCTTCTAAGATTTTTAGTTAGCATAAGTCTCCAGAATGTGGCTTGTGAAATATGTGTTTCTGAGATACTCTAAGCTCTGGAAATAGCTCTTTTTGTTGAACTCTGGTCTCCAAAGCTCAACATCTGCCTTTGCAGACAGAGCTGGCACTGAGCTGCTCCTGCTCACCCCGTTGTTCCTCCTTTATTCTCTGGATCCCCTGCACTGATGGGCATCTGGGAATTCCAGGGCTGCTCCTGGGCCAGCAGTGCCAGCCGTGCCCCAGGTGAAATGAGCCCGAACAAGTTGGGAGAGACTGTTCAGATCTGTTCCCTGCACACTGGGAGGAACAAAGAGGGAAGCCAGCATTCATCATTCAAAAGATAAACATTTGACAGCACAGCTTGACTATGTCAGGAACACTTCTGTTTTAATAGTATGCCTGCAAGCTTTCAAAACAAGTGTTTACCTGTCACAATAAACATTTATGAGTGAAGTACACAAAACACACTAAACTTGGAGGCTGGCAAGCTTCCAGAAATGCCATGTGCAGTTAAACTCTTGAGCTTGTCATTCCATCCAGCATAAATCTCTTCAGTTGTCTTCTCTCCTCTTCAGTGTGTACTGTGGGACTCTACTGACTGCTTTGGAGACATCTGTCTTGGATGCTTGCAGAATCCTGGGAAGTGCAGCAAGTGCCTGGAGCTGACAGGCACAGCAAGACCCAGCTCTCAAACAGGTGCAATCAACTCACTCATGACTCCTGGTGATGTGGGTGTCTGTGGCATTCACATTTTCTCTGAAAAATCCCTTCACCCAGGATTTTTCTCCTGAGAAGCTGAGAAGCCTCAGAGAAAAAGGAAAACAATTCTTTTCTCATTTGCTTCTCCTGTGTTTTGTTCCTTTGGAATGTGTTTGGAGATTGTTTACCCACAGGTGATTGTTCCATTGGGTTCATGTGAATTGTTTTGACTCATTGGCCAATCAGGGCCAAGCTGTGTCAGGACTCTGGAAGAGTCACAAGTTTTCATTATTATCTTTTTAGCCTTCTGTCAGTATCCTTTCTGTACTCTTTAGTATAGTTTAGTTTAGTATTCTTTAATATAATATAGTGTTATAAAATAATAAATTAGCCTTCTGAGAACAGGGAGTCACATTCATCATTCCCTCCTTTGTCTAGGGGGACCCTGTGAGTACAATGGGTGTCTTATTGGTAAACAGGAGCTCATCATGGAAATATGGAGCAGAGCACATGGGGCTTCACTTAGGTGTTGGATCACCCTTCAAATTTGGATTTTCTGGTGACTTAAGAGGAATAAAGAGTCTGATCTAGTGGTTGGCCTGGCCTGGGTTTGAGTCTGACACAAGCGAAGGTCATAAGTTTGCTTGGCTGGAGTTTCCTTTGACCATGCCAAACAATGAGAATTCCCACTTTTTCAGAGTTGTTATTTCACTTTGTAGGATTTCTTGCCAAGTCTAACACTGTGCAGCATACTGGAAAAATAGCTAAAGTCAATAAATACAGCCCATAAAAATAAGGTCTGGCACAAGGTTTGCACAGGAAACAATTACGTCTTGCTTTTTCTTTTTTTTTTTAAGGCCATTTCACATTTCAAGAGCTTAAGGAAAAGCTAGTAGAGCAAGGGGAATTTCCTCCTGTATATACATTTTACTGTATATACATGTGCATTTAATGTTTTGAGGTTGTTTTTTTTTTTTCATTTTTACATTTTAATGTTAGGCTCTTTTTTTGTTGGAGAGTGAAGTACAGGACAGTTTCAGCTGGCCAGATTGTGTGGTCTGACCAGAATGGACAGGTTAAAAGATCCACCTAATACTGTGGGAACAGCAGCTGAAATGGGAATTAGGAACCTCAGCCTTGGGGTTCCTGGGTTTGGATTCAGTCCCTTGTATTCTGTAAAATTTGAGAATCTATTTGAAATCAAGACAATGCTGCTTAAACAGGAGATGGCACAGTAAGTTCCTACAGCACTTTTTAAGTCTGAGTGGGGTGGTTTTGGGCTTTGTTATGGAACTCCTGGCCTGCTGAGGAATTGCTGGTGCAAACAAGAGATTCACATCACCACCTCCCCCCTGGGCACCCACCTGGGGCTGCAGTTCAGTCCTGATGACTCCTGGCACTGTTATCTCCAGGCAGCTGGTGTTCTCCCCTGCCCTGTGGCTTCTCACAATAGCAATCCTCCTTTCCCTGAGTCCTTGGGTGCTTTCCTGCTCCAAAGGATGCCCAAGGCTGCTGCTGAGCAGCCCCTTGCTCTCCCCTCTCCCACAGTCAGTGTGGGTGGCCTTCTGCCTTGACTTCCATGCAGCATTTCAAAATGCTTCGTTTTTGTTCCAGTGCAGAATGTAAAACGCTTTCAACATCTCCATTAAAAAAAAAAAAAAAAAAAAAAATTCCAGTGTTTGTACTCTCCATTTTCCTTCGGAGAGCACAGTGAGAAAAGGGAAGGCCTGCTCTTGTTCAGTCCTGGCAAGTCCAATCCAGAGCTGTGTAAAAATGCATCTAAAAAAAGGACCTTTCTTCCAATAAATGCCCATTTAATGAATAAAAGAGAAACAATTGAAGTCTGCAGTAATAGAACAATTATGTGCTGTTGTGCATTCCAGCTGGCTACACATTGAACAGTTCTCACAAATTGCTGGAAACACAGCAGCACACGGATCCGATACATTTCAGGACAGTCATTATTGGGAAGAAATACCATGTGTCAATCTGCTGATGCCCTGTGAGGGCATTCTGCTCCTAAAATCCCTTAATTGCTGCTCTGGGGCTCACGTGTGCCCCGGCCCACCACGTGGGAGAGGGAGAGTGCTGGGAGCAGGAGCCCTGTGTGATGCTCATTAACGCCCACAGCCTCTGCTCCTTCCTCTGCTCAGCTTCAGAGGGAAGGAAAATGAGCAGGGGGGCTGCAAAGGGGCAAGGAGCCCCAGCCTGGGGGGGTCTGGGTAGCTAGAGTGGAATAGGAAATCAGGGAGAGAAGGAAATCAGGGAGAGAAGGAAATCAGGGCAGATCTGAACACAGATCTGAGGTAGGAGGGGGATGCACAGAAAAGACAAAAAAGAGGCAAGGAAGTGTTACTTATGGGTAATGAGATGTTGGCTCTCACAGTGAAGGGCTGAACATTCTGTGTGTGTTAAGAGAAGTTCTGTAGATGTTCCCCTTCCAGGAAGGGAGGGCAAAAAAAGGAGAGACTATAGGTTGAAATAAGAATTTACTTAAAGCACAAAGCAATGGAATAAGACACACACAGTAACAACAGCAGTATTAATAGCAGAAGAATACAAAAAAGAGAAGGTGTTTTACCAACAGAAGGGTAAAAAATCACAGGAGCAAAAAACCCAAATTTTTTTTCCACACCAGGAACAGAAAAAAACAAATCAGTGATGCTTCCCAGAGATTGCACCCAGGTGGTCTCCAGACAAAGGTGTTACAGATGGGAAATGAGATGGTGGCTCTGACAGTGAAGGGCTGAACATTGTCTGTGTGTTAAGAGAAGTTCTGTAGATGTACAGTTGTGTTACTGCAATGTGTCCTCCCCCTTGCATTGCTATCATGGGATGGCCTTGGGCACACAGGGGCATTTGGGAGGGTTGGGTTGTTACTATGGCAACAGCTGCCCCCAAATCAAGGTGTAAGAAAGTGATCTGCACCCCTGGATGGCAGGGAAGGAGTCACTGACAGGCCTTTAGGACGGGCTAAGGATATAAAAAGTGGCGCATCCATTTTGAAGATAAGCACGTGGCTGATAGTCACAGGGCCTCCCAGAGCACTGTAATTTTTCCTTATTCAGTCCTTTTGTTGTATTTTTTGTTAAGGTTTAACAAACGTTTATAATTTTAAAAAGTGAGCAGTCATTTCTCAGAAGGCAAAACAGCCAGCGGGTGCTGTGCCTGTGAGCCCCACATGCTCTCTCCTCATACCTCTCTTGGCTTTGCCTTGTGTTGGTATTCCAGAGGCAGTGAGGAGGATGAGATGGCCCTGGAATGTTGCTCTGTGTCTGCAGCCCACACCAGTGAGCAGAGCACATCACCTCAGTGTCATTTGGGGTCAGGGTTGGCACCTCTGGAGCTTCCAACCAAAGAGTCACTGGATCCAATCTGCACCCTAAAACAGCATCAAACTGAGCAAGCTGCTAATTCACTGCTTGTCCTTCGGGTTCAGGATTTTCATCAGTGTTTTGATGTTAATGAAACCATTTGATGGGCATTTTTGGATGCAAAACCAGAAGAAATGTGTCAGGATTGTGGTTTGGTAATGGCACAAGGGCTTCAGGCTCCCATGAGGTCCTCGCTTGGTTGATCCCATAATGATCTTTGGTCACTCAGTAACTGAAAAGGTCATGAGGGGTGTTCAGAGCTGGTGAGTGCTGATTAAACATGATATAAACACCTCTTCTGTGTTAGATCTGTGGAAAGAATTTAAATGTCTGAAGTGCAGAGGAGTAGGGATTAACGAGCTGTGAAGGAAGGAGATGTATTTAAGGTGTTTGTGAATAGAGAGAGGATGAAGTTCCTACTCCATATTTAAGACATTAAAACTACTTTGCAGGTCTTTTTTCTTTCAGAAGAAAGCCTGCAAGCCCCCGCAGTTCTGAATACTTGTCAGGGATGTAATGATGGAAGTTTTGTCAGCCTTGCTTTGCATAATAGGGATCATTATGTGATGGTAAATTTCTCTGTATGTTCTGTACGTTCCTAATGTGGGAGGAATAAAATATTCCTGAGGTTTCTTTTGCAGAGCTTGTCAATGAACAGGCTGGGTCAGATTGTCTTCCCATTTATTAGCAGGAAAAGCTAAGATGACTCTATGCAGCCACAAGAGTAGGAAATCAGTATACTGGGGGAATGAGGTTTATTGGTTCAAATCTTCCCAGGCTGACAGGTCCTTCTTCTTTTCATCAGCTCTATTTTAAAGTTCACGTTGGGAAGCTGTGCTCCTCCACCAGCTCCTTGAGTTCTGCTGGGACAGCACAGGACAGGTGGATTGTGGCATTCACATTTTCTGAAAAATTCCTTCACCCAGGATTTTTCTCCTGGGAAGCTGAGAAGCCTCAGATAAAAAGGAAAACAATTCTGATCTCATTTGCTTCTCCTGTGTTGTGCTCATGTGGAATGTGTTTGGAGATTGTTTACCTACAGGTGATCCATTGGACTCTGCTGTGAGTTGTTTTGACTCATTGGCCAATCAGGGCCAAGCTGTGTCGGGACTCTGGAGAGAGTCACAAGTTTTCATTATTATCTTTTTAGCATTCTGTAAGTATCCTTTCTGTGTTCTTTAGTATAGTATAGCATTCTTTAATATAATATAGTATAATAAAGTAATCAATTAGCCTTCTGAGGACATGGAGTCAGATTCATCATTCCTCCCTGCTACGGGGGTCCCTGCAAATACAACAATGGACTGCATTGTTGTAGCATAGCATCAGGTGCCAGCCCCTGCCTGTGGTGGGCAGCCAGTCAGTGGGAGCTGGGTGAGTTCTCCTGAGGGGCTGCACAGCTCATTGTTTCAGTGCTGCTGCCTTAGGAGTTCCCAGAGAGTGCAGAATTCCTTCCTGGAAATACAAACCCATGAGGTTTTCCTCAGAGGCTCCTCTGAGGCTTTTTAAGGATTCGAGAGTGTCATGTGCCTGTGAAGAGCAGACCACTAAATCTTGGGCTCACGCAAACCACAACTGCCTGCTTGAGTAAAAATATACCCAATCTGGCTAATAATAGCAGGTGTGGATTTCAGAGAGGCTTATCCGACCCAGCTCCTGTGTCCTCCGTCCAAATCTCAGTGGGAAATTTACACAGGGACTTAGCCAGGACTTTGCAAAGGCAGGAGAAGTTATTGCAGTCTGCTGAGGGTAAATTAGTCCCAAAGGGGCTCCATGGATCATCTGCAGCTGCAGGGGGACAGGGCACAAGCCTGTCAAGCTCTTACTTTCATCTGAGTTCTTCAGGTACTTTTGCTATCTGCAAGAGGCTTCTGTGTTGTCCTCAGGACACATCTGGGTACCTGGAGCTGAGAATGGCATTACTGAGGGGTAAAATGAGTAGTTGTTGGAATAAATTGCATTCTCCAACAGGCAAGGCAATGTGTCCTTTCACAGGCTGTAAGTAGGTATTTGTTCAAAACAATTAGACTCCATAGCCTAGTTTAGTACTTAATCAATTTATGTGGTTTGTTAAAGTACCTGTATATGCCCTTAATAAGTTCTGACACCCTTTTCCTAGAGCACTGCTATGTGCTTACAGAGAAATTACACTTTTAATTATGCCACACAAGCCTAATGGAAAATCTAATTATGACAGCAGTATTTTTCAACTTTTGTACAAATAATATATTTCTGTAATGCAGTTGCAAACATTGGCTTTGTTGTAGAGCTTTGGGACAGGACATTGATTCAGTGCAGAGTTTGTGCTGTGTTTCATGGATTATTTATTAATCACTGCTATGTATTATTTGTATGCTGTCACAAATGTCCTGGTAGTTGATGCAGTAAAACAGGCAGGTGGGAGTCCTTGCTCAAAAGATTCTCACTGCTCTGAACCCAACACTTAAGCAGCAGTGGAAATGCTGAAGCTGCTCCTCAGGGATTTGTGTCCTGGCTTTGATTCTCTGGTGTCTGATGTGGTGTGAACTCTGAAATGTTTGGCATGGGTTAGGATGTCCACAGGTTTCCTTTGTGCCTAATTAGGGTTCAGCTCATCTTGAAGCCTCTTTTTTTTGGTGGGGACAACGTACAAATAGTTTAGATCACGACATCACTGCACTCTCTCCTTCTGAGTGACCTGTTGCTCATTGGCTTTCCATGGTCATGATTTCTCTTGGAGCTCCACCTCAACAGAGAGTGAGGAATAGATTGTGTGGAATAAAAGTCTCTGCTTTACTCAGGTTTTCCCCTTTGTGAGCTCCAGACAGTCCCAGGATTTTGCTGGAGCTTGCCAGTATTTCCTGCAAGATCAGCAATACTGTTGGTGCTTTGAAACAGCGTGAGCTGTCTTAGTTTGGCTGTTTCAAAGAGAAAAGATGGGGTTTTCAGTGCTATTCAGAGTGGGCCCCAGCCTGTTTCTGCTCAGCAGCCAGCATGAGCATTAGCAGGGACAGAGTCACAACAACAAAGCCATCTTGCACATCCCATCCTCCTGCAGATGGACTTGCCCTGGGGCAGAGGAGCCCCACAGCTGCTCACTGGCAGTGCCTGGGTTTGCTGGGAGCACCTATCAATTTAATTGATTACAGCACACCCAACCCCTGAGCTCTTCCAAATACTTTCCTTCAGTGTCTAAAAAGTCAGTCAGACTCTTAATTACTTTGCAGCTCATATGCAAAGGGTATGAACATGCATGGGTATTGTATTTGTAGGGAATGCCCTGACAAAGGCGGGAATGATGAATCTGACTCCATGTCCTCAGAAGGCTAATTTATTATTTTATGATACTATATTATATTAAAGAATACTATACTATACTATACTATAGAATACAGAAAGGATACTGACAGAATGCTAAAAAGATAATAATGAAAACTCCTGACTCTTTCCAGAGTCCTGACACAGCTTGGCTCTGATTGGCCAAAGAGTGAAAACAACTCACAGCAGAATCCAATGGAACAATCACCTGTGGGTAAACAATCTCCAAACACATTCCACATGAGCACAACACAGGAGAAGCAAATGAGGCAAATTGTTTTCCTGTTTTCCTTTTCTCTGAGGCTTCTCAGCTTCCCAGGAGAAAAATCCTGGGCAAAGGAATTTTTCCAGAGAATGTGAATGTCACACATGGGTATGCAGCTCATATGCAAAGGGGTACAGCCAACCTTGTGTTCATAAAAGGAGGGCAGACTGTCCCTCTTTGCTCTCTCTCCCCAGCCTGAACTGTCAGAGGCAGGGTTGTCCTCTGTGTCTGTGCACACCAACCACTGCAGGGGCTCCTCTGGGTTATTATGGAGCTGCTGGGCACTAACAGAAGGGCACTGCTACAGCAGGGACACGAGGCATGGCTGCCACACACACAGATGGAAGTTTGTCCCAGTCCCTAAAAGCCTGGGAAGTGCAGGGAACTGGAATGATGTGAGCAGAACTCTCTGAACATGTGGCAAGCTGAGCTTCTCAGGACAAATCCTTGGTTCCTTTGAATGGTTCCTCCCAGAGAAGTGCCTGGACAAAAGGCTCACAACACTCTGTGCTGGTTCAAAACCCACTCAAGCTTCTCCCTTTTTCTCCTGCCGCTTCTGATAATGGAGGAACACCAGGAGAGATTATAAATTGGAATCACAAATTACTGAAAAATTGCAACCACAACAGTATAACAAAAAGAAGGTTCAAAAGAGAGTTTTTCCCACTAAAGTGTATTAACCACTGAATAAGCAAAAATGCTTCCTCAAGACAGTGGCCAGTGTAGCTTCCCAAAAGCAAAATGGCAACACTCCCTGGGCTGGGGCCATGTGCTGTTTGGGAAAACAAAACCAATATATTTCAGGGCATCTCTTATGGCATAACTTCTCCAACCCCAGCTCCAAACCAACAGAAACAGGGACAAAGCAAAGCTTGGAAAGGTTGTGTCTTAGGTAGGAAATGGGGGTGTGTATTCTATTCCCATGTGTCAGAGCTGGGGCAGTTCTCTGCTGTTCTTGGGGCAGTTTTCTTGATCTCTCCCCCAGCCAATCCTCCCTGCAGGAGATCTCTGCTGTCCATGGCCACTGAGTGTCCCTGCAGGGCTGATCCAATTCCAGCATCCCATGGGGAGATGCTGTGCCCAGGGCAGGAGCCAAGCATTCCTACCTGGATCCAATGTGAGCCTGGCACAGCCCAGCAGCCTTTGCCCAGTGCATTGCCAGAGGAGCAGCTTCTGCTGCCCTGCATGGCCAGAGGGAGCCCAGGCCCATCTGCAGCAGCCCTGGAGCTGCAGAGGAAAACTCCCCCCTTGTGCAGGATCCCTGCTCCAGCAGAGCCACAGCTGGCACTGCAGGAGGGCTGAGCCCCCATGGGATGGGGCTGTGCCACCCCCCTGACACACAGGGGGACAGATCTATTCTGACTCTGGCAGTGGTTTGTTTTGGTTTTTTTTTTGTACTATTGCATTGGTATTTTTAATTTCCCTAGTAAAGAACTGTTATTCCTATTCCCATATCTTTGCCTGAGCACCCCTTAATTTCAAAATTATAATAATTCAGAGGGAGGGGGTTTACATTTTCCATTTCAAGGGAGCCTCCTGCCTTCCTCAGCACACACCTGTCTGTTCAAACTGAGACAGTTGGTTTGTGAATGAGGGGCTGTGCTGCCCAAATGCCAGCTCTGTGCACCCAGCAGGGTTTGGGCTCTGCTGCAGGAACTCTCTGGGGCAGCAGTGACAGCAGCCCCCATCTCACACCCTCTCTGGAGTGAGATCAGCAAAAACCACACGAGGGACAGCTCCCCACTCCGGGCCTTGGCTTTTCCTGGCCAAATCCACGTCCCCAGCAGTGATATTGAGCAGACAGTGCCAACCACCCACACCCCTGCCTCAGTGCCCAGCACACACTACAGAGGTTGTTGGCTCCTGAGGATCTGTTCAGAGCAGAGCTACAGCAGCAGGATATTTTCAATCAATATTTTTACTTGTCAAGGGAACAAGTTTGCCCTGAAACCTGGCTTGGCCAGGTGAGTCCCTCTGTGTGTCACTGGGGTGATGTGTTTAACAGGGCCCATCTCCCTTTTCTGGATAGATCAGGAGAAAAGTTGTTGCTCTGAGCTGGTTTTTTTTCTTCGTTGCTTTAAACCCATTAGTTCTGCTTGGATGCTTTGTGGCTACTAATAGATAATGTTATGGGAAGGACTGCAAATCCTGGTCACTGGAGAGGGCTGAAAATGTGGATGTCTGTTAGTGTGTGGTGTCTTTTTCTGCAAATTCTAAAGCATATTGCAGAAGTGTAACCTCTTCTGCCATCATGAGTCCTCTGCCTAGACCAGATGTGATCACCTGGTGTTATATGTTCCATATGAGCTGGAAAGCAGTTAAAGCATCCTGTTGGCTCCCTTCTTCCTCATTGCTTTAATCTCAGACATCTCCATTTTTCCAGACATTCCCAGTGTGGGGTATTAAGGGTGGTGGATTAAAAATGAATGAAAGGAAAAGGGAAGGTAAGAGGGACAGTGCCAAGCTAAAGCTAACCATCTGTCCTCTGTCCCTGAAAATGAAAAGCCAATTTTGGAAGGGAAATAAAGGGACCTTGATGGCTGGAGTGGCTTCAGATCTAATGGCAGTGTCCACTGCCCTGCAGGCAGCAGATTGTCAGTCAGAAATCTAGTTGGAAATTATTTTAGCATTTCCCAGGCTGGTGTGGTTTGCTGTGGCCTGATCCACCTTTTGTGTTTTCATTCTTTGTCTCATGGAGGTACCTACAGCCCTGAATTGTCTTGCTGAAGGCACTGGTGCCAGGATGAGGCAATTTTATTTCAGCAAGTCCATCCTCAAAGCTTTCAAAGTGCCTGAGATTATGGAAGTTACCCTGCCTGTGCAACTTAATTGCACTACTGGGCTAAGGCTGCTGTAAAGATATCCCTGTTAAATTATTAACTGATATCAGCTCACACGGATGAAATTTTATTTCTTGAATTATGATGATCAGAGCAGTCCCACCAGGTAGAACTGCAGAGAACAGGTTTACTAATAAATAGTGCAGAGCAATCCTTCATTTCTGAAGTCTGTGAGAAGCCTGGAGCACAACAGATTGCTGCTGGAGGGTCCTGCCTGAGAGGCTACCGAGCCATTCCATTGCAGCATTTGTTAAACTCCAGGGCAGCACTAGGCTGGCCTGCCATTTACATCAGTGAGAGGTTAAAACACTGCAGAGTGCTTCAAAGGCCTGCTGGGGAAGAACTGAAAAATGCCTGGGAAATAATGGCTTCCCCAAAACCCTCATTTTCCCAGTGGTTCAGAGTAAATCTTTCTCTCCACACCACAGCCCCGCTCTGAAATGGTGATTCAGACCCGGCCTCTCACAAAATTACCTGATGCCTTTCAGCTGAATTTCATCCCAATTTTAAGCCCATTAGGCGATAAGAATATTCATTGTTGAGGGAATGAAAGGTTTTAGAGCGTGCCCAGGCTGGTAAGGAGATGAGGGGGCAGATAGAGATGGGGAATGAAGGCACAAGGCAGAGAGCCAGGATCACAGACACTGGTCAGACACCAGGAGCTCCAAGTTCAGGCCTTCCTGTCTCACTTCCAAAATCTTCCTGCCCACTGATGCCCACTTGTCACAGACATCTTTTATGGAAAATTCTTTCCTTAGGATTTTTCCTCCTGAGAAGCTGAGAGGCCTCAGGGACAAACTGTAACCAATGGTTATCTGCTGCTGTGGAATGCAACAGGTGCATCTGGGATTGGGCTCATGTGGTTGTTTCTAATTAATGGCCAATCACAGTCAGCTGGCTTGGACTCTGTCCGAGCCACAAACCTTTGTTATCATTCTTTGCTATTCTATTCTTAGCTAGCCTTCTGATGAAATCCTTTCTTCTATTCTTTTAGTATAGTTTTAATATAATATATATCATAAAATAATAAATCAGCCTTCTGAAACATGGAGTCAGATCCTCATCTCTTCCCTCATCCTAAGACCCCTGTAAGCACCATCACACCCACTTTGCTTCAAGGAAAAAGAACCCCAAATATATCCAAAACTTTATGACTCTCTGGTATGTCATGACTTAATTCTGCCACTCTTGAGATAAAAGCAGCATTTGTGTGGATATCAGCACAGTCAGGTTAAGGAAGGATTTCTAAAGGAGGAGCTGGGCAGGGGAGCCCAGCTGGGAGACCCAGAAGCAGCTCTGGCCTGGCCCCTTCTAATGATCACGTGAGAAAGGATCCTCACTTCCAAAAAAATTAAAAGGTTTATTAAAACCTTAGCAAAAAATACAACAGAAGACTGAATAGAGAAAATAATACAGTGCCAGGAGCAGAGAATTTTCCCCACCATGTGCTAATCCACACAATGGAGGTTTCACCTTTTAACCCTTTAGCCCCTCCCAAAGTTCTGTCCATGGACTCCTCCTTCCCTGCCCAGTGCTGGAGATCACTGCCTGACACCTTGATTGGAGCTCAGGTGCTGCCACAGGAACGAGTGACCCTCCCAAATGTCCCAAACCCAGGGCACCCCTGAGAACAACACAAGGGGGGGAAAACACAACTATAAATCTATAAAACTGCTCCTAACATACATACAGGATCTTTGCCTTTAATTGTGAGAGTCAACCATGGCATTGCTCATCTGTCACAAGCTCTTTTGCCACTGGCAGGTCCTCAGTGATTTCCTTGTTTCAGAAGCAGGAGGAACTGCCCTGGAGAGGCAATGGGGGTTCCACACCCATCTGTGTGCAGCAGCTCATGCCCAGCTCACCCCTCCTGCTTCTCCTCGCCACCAACAAGGGCAGGTGGCTGTAGGCACATAGTCAGGGAGTGGGGCTGTGTGTAGCACACAGTTTGTGGTCATTGGGTTGGGGCTGTGTGTAGCACACAGTTTGGGATCATTGGGATGGGGCTGTGTGTAGCACACAGTTTGGGATCATTGGGGTTGGGGCTGTGTTGCAGGCACAGTTTGTGGTCATTGGGGTTGGAGCTGTGTTGCAGGCACAGTTTGTGGTCATTGGGATGGGGCTGTGTGTAGCACACAGTTTGTGGTCATTGGGATGGGGCTGTGTGTAGCACATAGTTTGTGTTAATTGGGGTTGGGGCTGTGTGTAGCACACAGTTTTTGGTCATTGGGGTTGGGGCTGTGTTGCAGGCACAGTTTGTGTTAATTGGGGTTGGGGCTGTGTTGTAGGCACAGTTTGTGGTCATTGGGGTTGGGGCTGTGTTGCAGGCACAGTTTGTGGTCATTGGGGTTGGGGCTGTGTGTAGCACACAGTTTGTGTTAATTGGGGTTGGGGCTGTGTTGCAGCACAGTTTTTGGTCATTGGGGTTGGGGCTGTGTTGCAGCACAGATTTTGGTCATTGGGGTTGGGGCTGTGTTGCAGGCACAGTTTGTGGTCATTGGGGTTGGGGCTCTGTTGCAGGCACAGTTTGTGATCATTGGGGTTGGGGCTGTGTTGCAGGCACAGTTTGTGGTCACTGGCAGTGGAGCTGTGGCCCAGCCTCATCCCCAGTGGGTCCAGCTGTGGGAAGCAGGTGAGCAGCACTGACAGCAATGAGAGTGCCCAGGTGTGCTGAGCAATCACACAGGGAACAGAGGGCACACAGTGCAGTGCATGAACATGAGGGGTATAAAAGGCTGGGCCAAAGAACAAGAAGGGCAGACTGCAGCCTTCTGGAGTGGTGTGGTGATACTCTGTGTGGGTTGAAGCTTTCTGAAAGTGTGTGATGATATGTAGGGAGCAAGTTTCAAAGGATGGCCTTGCAAATAAGACTGGATACTTTGGAGATATAGAACTATGAAAGATGCATTGTAGTGGGACCCACCAGGGGTAATTTTAGATAATTAGCTTTAAGGCATTTACAGCATGGTGTGGCTAAAGCTGATAGGCCAAGAAATGTTTATAGTGTATTGTAATTAGGAAATAGTTGGCTTCTGAATGTTATGGCATGAATTATAACATCTGTATTGTCTCACCCTTCACATGAGACTGGAAATGGAATAAAAGTTTTTAAAACACCTCTCAGTTGCCCCATCTCTGGGTCAGAAAAAAGCTTAATCCAAGAATGATGCTCTGTGTATTGTGGCATGTGCTGTGACAGGTGGCACTAACACCAGCACAGTGCTCCTGGCTGAGGGGTCACAGCCAGACCCTCACTGCCCTGCAGAGCCAGCACAGGCTCCCTCTGCTCCACCAACCAGCCCCACTCCCACCCAGGGCTGGGCTGGATTTGGGCATTTCAGCACAATCTGGAGCAGGTACACGCAGTCAGCACAGGAATGAGATGTTTGAGCAGGGTCACAACACCTGCCTTGAAGGAAAAATCAAGGTGGGGGAATTGCTGTTGCTTTTCATGCAGATACAGCTTTTTCCTTATTCTTGATGTTGTATAAAAGCAATAGGGTCATTTTGCAGAGCAAAATGAAGAAATGAGAATCTGCAGAGCAGCCTGAGCAAATAGCCTTGTTCCAGGCAGGAATCCCAGGAGGGTTTCTGAGCAAGGCTCCCACACCACATGTCCTCCTTCTGTGCCACACTGGAGAGCTGCCCCTCTCAGCTGGGATGGGCAGGAGCCCCAGCAGTGCTGCAGGCACCCCATGCCTGGGAGAAGCCATTCCTGCTGCAGGGAGACATCAGGAATCACTCCAGTCTTGCTGCAGGAAACTGAATTTATAAGCCATTGCTGAGACTTTGAATCAGTGTATTTATGAAAAGTGCCTGTAATATGTTAGCACAGTTCTTAGATGAAAGTGGAGCAGAAATCCTGCAGGAGAGGGAAGGGGGATGCACCAAAAACCTTGGATGAAGTCCAATATTCAGGCAATAAGACCTTAAGAAGCAGGCATCATTATAAGATAATTGACTGTGGAGAGCAGTCACACATCCCAAGGTGAAGCATAGGGCACTTAACATATCAATAAGGTCAATTATCTGATTATGTCAGCTGCCTTAGTGCTGTTATTAACCTATATTGCTCTTATTAACCTTTCTGATGAAGAATCTTTCAAAAATAATTATATTAAAGTACAAATCTCTCAAGTTTAAAATATGTGAATGTTTCATTTCAGTAGTCGTGTGTCATAGGATAATGAACAGCTGATTGCCTGGCTGACACAATGAGGTTTTTAATCAGCCTCCTTTCCCTGGGATCAGCCTGTTCACTCTGACAGCCTTCCCTGGGCCCAGGCAGGCTCATGAAAGCACTGCTGTCATGTTACCAATGGCAGGATTTAAAATTGAAATGTGAGTAAATAAGATAAGAAATGTAAGGGATATGCTGAGGAGAGGGGTCCTGAGAAAATACCCACTGAAAGCCTCTGCAGTCAATGCCAATTATTAAAGCACACAGCTGATTCAATTAGTGCCCATGTACTTGTGCATACAGGATTTACTGCCTCACACAGCTGATCAAAGGGAACACACTACTCAGGAAAATTTGTCCATATTCTTTTTGTCCTTTTTTCCCTGCTGCAGAGCATTTTGAAGTAGGAAGGCAGTTTGCCACAACGTTCAGCCATTCTTTCATCTCTCAGGGAATGTGAGTGCTCTGATTTCTGCTGTGGATTACTAATTCATGGCATGCTTTTGGCAAAGCCAATGCAAATTTTGCTCACTGCAAGTTTATTGGCTGTCCTGTTTCTCTTTGTGTCTGGGCAATAGGTGAAATGCAGGATTTCCTGCAGTGTGGCTGTGCAGTGATCAAAACCAGGGGCCTTATTTTACCTCTGATGACTTGTCATGCTTACACCTTGGTGTGGTTTGATTTTAGATGACTACACTGAGCATCCATCCAAGATGCCTTTTTAACCTCTGGAATTCATCACTAATTTGAAATCACTGGGAATTTGGAAAAGTTTAGGTTAAGATATGCTATGCCCATTTTAGGCTGGCATGTTCTCCAGTTGGAAGTGTCTTCTCTCCCTCTTTGATGTCCAAGTGAATTCCTTTGCTAGTTGAAAACAAGAGGCAGGGATGCATAAAAAGCTAAAGCAGAAAAATTATCCATCCATGAAATTTCCATCCAGTATCTTCCCCATTTTGCTTCCTTTGCAAAGATCACCACTGTCAGCACAAGATAGCTGGTGCTTGGGAAGGGCAAGTATTTCTGTAGTCACTCCACATCTTCTCTTCCCTCTTTTATAGAAGATTACAGATGATGAAAGTTAATTTCCTTGTTTTCATGTCCTGCTCAGGAGACCCTGATACACTTCTTGTTGCATGTTGGGAATACCAAAGCTGAATCTTATTATTCAGGATGAATCCCTCCAAAGTCACCTGCTTGCTGCTCCAGCAGTGTGAGGACATCTCCCTCCATCAAACCTCAAACCACTGCAAAATCCAGGCACTTTAGTGACCATCACAAACCACAGCTCCTGGCTCAGGCAGGTCAAGGTTTTGGTGCTGATGAACATTTCTTCCTTTTGTACTTCTTCTAGTGGGATTGTGTCGCATTCACATTCTCTGATAAATCCCTTCGTCCAGGATTCTTCTCCTGGGAAGCTGAGAAGCCTCAGAGAAAAGGAAAACAATTCTGATCTCATTTGCTTCTCCTGTGTTGTGCTCCTGTGGAATGTGTTTGGAGATTGTTTACCCACAGGTGATTGTTCCATTGGATTCTGCTGGGAGTTGTTTTCACTCTTTGGCCAATCAGGGCCAAGCTGTGCTGGGACTCTTTCCAGAGTCACGACTTTTCATTGTTTTTTTAGCATTCTGTATGTATCCTTTCTGTATTATTTAGTATGCTATAGTTTAGTATTCTTTAATATAATACAGTATAATAAAGTAATAAATTAGCCTTCTGATAAGATGGAGTCCTCCTCATCATTCCTTCCTTCATCGGTGGCCCCCAAACCATTTACAATAGGATTGGGTGCATCTGTCTGTGCCACACACACATTCCTGGTCATCTTCCCAGCTCTGATCCTGTTGGAGATGTTTGTGCCAGGATTAAGGCTCTGCTGACTCCTTGCACAATTCTTTGTAAAGCCTGCTGTGAAGTCTCTGCAATGTTCTGGAGTGAAATGAACTATTAGGAGTGCACTGGAAATCAAAGTCTGCTGGGAATAGTTTGGAGGTAAAGATAGGGCAGCTAGCAAAAATGAGAACTCAATGAACACTCTGTCCTGAAATGACACCTCTGAGCCATGCCAGTGTATCAGGAGAAGCCCACAGGAACAATCCCCTCCAGGAAAACAAAATCTGCTCTTACCTCCCTCTAAGGTGTCAAAGCTGCATCAAGACTGGATGTTTGGGTAGGTTTTTACTCATATACCTTCCACTGGGACTGGAATTGGCTTATCCAGACCATTCCATTATGAAATTTATTGTACCTGTGATCTGGGGGGCTTTTTGCCTTGAGGAGGGTGTTTCTTTCTGGGTTACCTTGAAGACTGGAGAGTTATCATTGTTTCAGAAGTGGTTTCTCTGCCCTGGGACAGCCTTGTCAGTTCTCACAGGCTGGTGAAATTGGCTGAAAGTTGATGCCATCACCCCCTAGACTCTTGTAAACTCTCTCCCTTTTCATCTCTCTTCTTTTTGAAGGCATCTGGGAGATGCTGGGGCTGCTGTCAGGACAAGTTCAACATCAGCTGTGATATCTCCTTCTGAAGATTTTCCTCCTTCTTTTAATCACTGGTTTTGACATTCGTATTTAGGTGCTCTCTCTTGTTTGTCAGTAGTGTCAAAAGAGAGCTCTACCAGACAAGAGGTGAAATCTTTGATTAAAAGGCAGATATCCAGTGGTCTGAAACCTGCTACTGCTGCTGTGGGAGTGAGTGTGCTTCCAAGGTAAAATCCAAGAGGAAATATTTGCTGGCCTGAAAGCTTATCTGACTTCATTTCCCACATTTTGCTTCTTGTTTTCTGGTGGGTGAGTGAGAGTAGTCTGTCAAAAACCTCTGTTGCTCATCCTTTTGAGGATATTTGATGATCAAGGACCCCTGAGTGCGTAGGAACTGGTAACTGAACACTTGGAGGGAATCTGAATAGAGGAATTGTTAAGCTCTAGAAGATCTTTGCAAAGATATTGCCATATTTGTGTACCAGTTTATGTTTCTCTGTTTCTAGAGAAAATCTTTCAAACATTTCTCCTTTTACATTTACCAGCAAGAACAGAAGGCTGTAGCAAGGTGAGGGGAAATAGGCAGAGGAAGATGCTGAAAGCCAGATTTTATTTCATATGTTCCCAGTCTTGGGAAAATCTGTGCAAGAACTATCAAAGTAGTATTTTTCTTCTTTTATTTTTTTCCTCCAGTGTTGAACTTCACCATACTGACAGTTTGAAATTCTTTTGTCTCTGTATTATTCAGTTATTTAGTGAAAACCTTCCTGTTCCATCTTCAGTTTTTCAGGGCTCTAGCCATCACTTGAAGCATTGTAGAACTGACTCTTGGAGACTCTTATTTGGTCTATAAAATTACTAACCTGTTCCTCACAGTAGCCTGTAATAATGCTTCTTGCTCCAGTGTTTTACACTTCCAGCATTCAGATTTCTGAATCAAGGCCCCACTTGTCCCCCCAGGCCCTGGGACACAGCTGTGGGAACCTTCCTGCTGAAAAACACAGGACTGTGAGGGTGTCACTAATGCTTGCCCTGAGCTGTGGGACAGCTGAGACCCTCTGGCATCCCTGAACAGGGAAAGGAGGTGCATGATAAACTCATGGATGGAGGAGTCTTGATGCTCCTGCAGAAAGCAGAGGAATATTGTGTGGTGTGAAAGGCCCTGATTTAGCAGGAGACACTGGAAGATGTAGAGAAATAGAAGGCATTTAGGAGAGCTGAAATTCTGCTTCTTTCAAGATCAGCCTGCCAAGCTGATCTTGAAATTGCTGATGTTGAAATTGCTGAACTTGATTCACCTTCTTCACATTAGCTGTACTGCAGCTTCCACTGCTGTGCAGAGGGGGGGATTCTCCTCTTCTCTTCTCTTCTCTTCTCTTCTCTTCTCTTCTCTTCTCTTCTCTTCTCTTCTCTTCTCTTCTCTTCTCTTCTCTTCTCTTCTCTCTCTTCTCTCTCTCCCTTCCCCTATCCCCTTCTCTCTTTTCATTCTTTTAATTTTGTCTTTTTCCTGTTTCTTTCTCATCCTCTTTAGGAGCTGAGAAGAACCACAAACACTGTCATGGTTTCATGGGGTGATCAGTCACTCCTGTTTGTAGTGGATATTGTCTGCATAGAATTAGGAGTCTGTAAAATTCCCACAAGACAGGCACAGCTGAATAGACATAAAACTTCTTCTAAACAATTAATCAGATTTTAAACAAACAGTGGAGTTTCAAGGCAGCTGTTTTGAGAGGATAGGGAACTGTTGGATTTTTACCTGAAGTAAAGCAAATCAACAGTAATTACATTTGTCTTGTCAAAGGAGGGAGGGAATTTTAGAGGTGGAAAACTGACACTTGAAACCTCTTTTAAAAACATTGGTGCTGGCTTGTTGCCATGGTTTGGAGAATCTGTAAGTAATTGTCCACACTATTAATTAAATAGAACTTTGTGAATTTCATTCTACTGGGAAATTGCTACAAAAGCAATGTTTTGAGGCTTTGTAATGATGTCCCAGTGGGACACTGCTTCCATGAGACACATGACTCATGAGAAAATGAAATCCCACATAGTTCAAGGGAAGGCAGAGATGAAGAGCCCTTTTCAGCAGAAGAAACCCAACAGCAGAGAGACTGAATTTTCCCTGCTGGTCCCAGAGGAATTCTGTAAACAGCTGCATCTGCTTAGTATTGTTTACTCTGGTTTTTGTGGTTTTGTCCTGGCTACCAAAGATGCCACCATCATGACTGCAGTCAGGGATCTACAGTGGCAGATGAGCTTTGAACAAACCATTTAAACAGGACTCAGTTTAGTTCTGCCTTCCCTTGCATGTCAGTGTTTCCCTGGACTTCTCAGCCTGCAGAACCATGAGACACCTCTCCAGCAGCTCCTCTGTGGGCATTTCTGCTCCCAGTCACCAGCAGGAAATGCACAGACAGGTGGAAATGAAAGCTGGTTCTTGATTTGCTCTGGAGCCAGTACTTACTTTATCTGACATTCCAGTTGTCCTGTGTTAGTGCAAGAGGCTTTGCTGACCATGTCAGCAGTGTCAAAGCAATGCCTGAAGTTACAGTTTGTCTGTCAAAGCCCTGTTCAGTGGCCAGCACCAGCCTTAGTCCCAAAGCCTGCTCTGTTCTCTGTTTGACTAAGCTCAGAGTCAGCTCTGGACTGGGCACATGGGACTGGGGCTCTGGCAGAGCCATCACTCTGCTGATCACTGCATCAGGCACTGCAGCTCTGCCTCTTGGGGCCAGGAGCTTGGGGAGCAGATGGGGGGCAATAGGGAATGCTAGAGAAGAGAGATTTCCTGCAGAACTTCAGAGAACTTCAGAACAGAGAAAAGCAAGGCACAACTTCCCAAGAATATTTCTGAGATTCACGTTTCTGAACCTCAGAGAAAGGAAAAACAATTCTTATCTCATTTGCTGTGCCTGTGTTTGTGCCAAAGTAGAATGCAATATGGAGATTGTTTACCCACAGTGATGGTGCTTTGTTTCCTTGGCCTGTCAGGGCCAGGTGTGTGTGTGTGTGTGTGTGTGTGTGTGTTGGGGATGTCAGCTGTCATGAGATGAGTGCAGTGGAGTGCAGTTGAGTGCTTGGCAGATTCAGTTTAGATGTAATGTAATATAGAATTGTTGGGACCCAGGACATTGCTCTGGCTGCCCTGGGTGATTCCAGACCCTGGCAGGGGCTCAGAGACCTTGGCACAGAGTCACAAACACCTGTGCCTTTGATTTTAGCCCATGGAAACAATCACCAACTTTGTGTGAAGAGTTACAAGCCACCAGAGTTTGAGTAGAATGATAGTGAATTTGTCACAGGGTGAAAATGTAGAATTTTGGGATTTAGAATGGGGATTCAAGAGGCAAGATGGAGGAATCTGGGCATGTCCTGTCCTTCTTCTTCTTCTTGTCCTCCATCTTCTGCTGTGATGGTGACACTTCTGGATTGGTTTAGAGCAGAGACAGACTGTCTAACATAGGTGATGGGTATTGGGAAATTATTGTAAATAAAGCACACACAGTTCTTAGTATAAAAAGCCAAGACCACCCCAAGGGCAGGGACTGTGCCACAACCCGACCTGCTGGACAGATCTCAGCAGGTCAGAGAAAGAATGGAACAGATAAGAGAAAATAAACAACCTTGAAAGCAGAGCTGAGGAATCTCAGCTTCTTCTTTCTAATACCTCGGGGGTCATCTCAACCACAGAAACCTGAGATACAATAATTTAGTATAATAAAGTAACTAATTAGCCTTCTGATAAGATGGAGTCCTCCTTGTCATTTCTCTCCCCCTCACTGGGGGCAAAAATATCCACTCTGAGGAAGGTGCCCTGCCCTGCAGAGCAGGTGCCAGGCGGGGGCTGGGGGCTGAACCCGCCTGCCTGGGAGCAGTGGCAGGTGTTAAATAGTCACAGATGTTAATATTGACAAACTGAAGTGGCTAAATGTGGAAATACAGCCCTGCTGAGATGTGTGAAGTGAGGCAATGACCTTCACACGTTGCCGATGGAGTCAATAAAAGGAGTTTGACTGCAGTCAGAGGATGTGTGTGCACAGCAGAATGGGGCTGGCCAGGGATGGTTTCCTGTAGGGAACAGGATGAGGATGGAGAGCCTGGCCTGAAGAGGTGACAAACACCAAAACCCCAGAGTTCAGCACATCTATTTACAGCCCCTAGTGACCCTGTGAACCCTGTGTGTGTCCTCCACCCCCGTTTCAGTGGCACAGGGAAGAGGCAGCTCTGTCAAACACTGGGTGCCTCTGTGGCTTTGCCCCCTTTTATCCACATTTGCTCTTTGGTTTGTCCAGATCAAGGGCCCAGATGTACACTCTGTTCATGCTGCCACAGAAGCTTTTCTACTAACATGTTTTATGTGAGACCTCAATGTTTTTAGGGTCACAGCCTGTTTTTTGTGAGTTTAGCCAGGAAATTCAGTGGGCCAAGGATTTGATCTCTTCTGTTCCAGAAAACAACAGCAATTTTTGCTTCTCTATGTGATATTATTCTGCAATTTGGGAGAGATGAAGGAGATGCAGAAGGAGATGCTGCATTAAAGGGAGATGGGGGTTTTTAGGAGCTCCCCTGTATCCAGTCCATGCTCTGTTTCAGTTGTTTATCCCTTGAATGACCCTGACCCTCACAGTCACGCACCAGCCTGTGCTGGGTACAAACCGCCTGAGATCTGGGCAAGCAACACCTTGTTTCCACCTCACAGGCCCAAACCCACTGAGGGGATGTCCTGACTGAAGGGAAGGGATCCTCCCTGTGCCATGTTTTTCCTAATATCTGCCTCTGACTGGGATCCAGTTTCACAGCAAACACTGAAGCTGTTGAATTAAACATACTGGGGTTTTTTTTTCTCTCTTCTAGGCATTCAGCAATATTTTCATCAAGCCCAGGCAGGGCAGTGCTGCACTGGGGGATTCACAACTCAAGGCATCCCTTGGGCCAAGCAGCCTGAGCTGTTTCTAACTGGCACCAACTCCCATGGCAGCAGCAGGCACAGAGATCACAGCCAGGAGACAGCTTGGTGATATTCCGTGACAAAATTAGTGGGGGAAATCAGCTTTAATTCTTCACTTTCCATTTCTCTGCAGATCAAAAGTGAATATGCACCATCTTCATTAGCAAGGCAAATACCTCAACATGCAAACAGGGGTGATTCCCTTTCCTTCTGCAGCACAGAGCAGGAGATAAGCACACATCAAAGGGGGAGCTAGTGGTTTCTGTGGAAGGATCCCAGTCTGAGCTGGAAGGTCCAATCCCACCTGACATGTGCTGAGTGGAAATCAGGAGTTTTGCTGCATTTGCTGATGTCAGTGGGATGCTTTATATTAGTGCTGCTCAGTTTTGATTTGTAGATGAAACAGTAACTATGATAACCAGAGCTCAG
Source organism: Molothrus ater (assembly GCF_012460135.2). Classification (NCBI taxonomy): domain Eukaryota; kingdom Metazoa; phylum Chordata; class Aves; order Passeriformes; family Icteridae; genus Molothrus; species Molothrus ater. The sequence continues at coordinate 2,458,319 of NC_050498.2, read as the reverse complement.
CCCTCGCCTGCATAATTCCACTTCTCTAAAAATCATGCTTCCAGGCTCCCTTGGAGAGCTTGGCAGGCTCAGAGGGTGACTCATCTCCCTCCCAAAACACATGACTGATGGCATGAATCACCCATTGACTGGGGAGGATGTCTCTCCTCAGGTGGCTCAGGCAGGATGTCTGGCACTGACATGTCAATGGTAGGTGACCCCAGAATTCTCTTTGCTTCTTGCTGCTTGCTGAGCCAGGCTTGTTTTAGGACATCTTTGAGGTTCCCTTTCCTAAATGAGTGGCAGATTGGTTGGATACATGGGGCAGCACACTGCATTTTGAACTGACAGATGTGGCATTAACATTCTCTGAACAGAGAGAGACATCATTCTCTTGCCAGGTTTTTTCCTAGAGAAGCACAGAGGGAAAACAATTATTATTTCTGCTTGCTGCTCCTGGTGCTTTGCACATGTGGAATGTGTTGGGAAGGTTGTTTACCTGTAGGAATTTGGTAATAGATTCTGGTGGAGATTGTTTATGTTAATTAGCCTATCAGGTCCAAGCTGTGTGGACTGTGGGTCTGCAGTCCTGAGTTTTTCAGGTAGGAGTAAGTATGATATAGTATAGGATAGTATCTCTCTTTAATATAGTTGTGATGTAAAATAGTTTTAATAAAGCCAGTGCTCAGCATTCCAAGCCTTGGAGTCAGATGCCAATCATTCCCTTCGTTGGGGGTGCCCTGATAGTTCTACAGACAGAGATCTGTGGGGAGACTCTGCTGTCAGGGAAGGAGATTTTCAGCTGCCCTGTCCCCACTGTCAGAGTCCTTCACCTGCTCCAAAGCCCCCAGAACCAGCTTGTTGAGACCCAGGACATTGCTCTGGCTGCCCTGGGTGATTCCAGACCCTGGCAGGGGCTCAGAGACCTTGGCACAGAGTCACAAACACCTGTGCCTTTGATTTTAGCCCATGGAAACAATTACCAACTTTGTGTGAGGATTTACAAGCCACAGGAGTTTGAGTAGAATGATAGTGAATTTGTCACAGGGTGAAAATGTAGAATTTTGGGCTTTTAGAATGGGGGTTCAAGAGGCAAGATGGAGGAATTTGGGCATGTCCTGTCCTTCTTCTCCTTCTTCTTGTCCTCCATCTTCTGCTGTGATGGTGACACTTCAGGATTGGTTTAGGGTAGAGACAGACTGTCTAACATAGGTGATGGGTATTGGGAAATTATTGTAAATAAAGTACACACAGTTCTTAGTATAAAAAGCCAACAGCACCCCAAGGGCAGGGACTGTGCCACAACCCGACCTGCTGGACAGATCTCAGCAGGTCAGAGAAAGAATGGAACAGATAAGAGAAAATAAACAACCTTGGAAAGCAGAGCTGAGGAATCTCAACTTCTTTGGTCTTGGGACTGGGAAAAAAAGACTCTTAAACACCTCAGGGTCATCTCAACCATAGAAACCCAAGACCAGCTGGGCTCAGCCAGGCATGGAGTGGGACCTGCCTGTGAGCACAGGGCTGCCCTGGGAACAGCCCTGAACAGAGCAGGCTGATGGTTCCTAAAAGCTTCCTGGCTTTGAAGCCCATCTATCTGAGCCTTTAATTTCTGCCACAGGCACGGGAATTCCCATTTGCAGTCATGATACCCAGAGCTGCTCAGCTACTTGGTTTTCCTTCCTGAGATCTTCCCACACAGCCTTTGAAGGGTGGCTCAGCCTGTTTGCAGTGATGGGAGCTACAGCACATGAACAAGTTTTCCAGCATGCCCTCACCTGTGAGGTGAGGCAGGGCAAGGTATGGGGAGCTGGCAGCTGTTTTCCACCACGTCACCTTTTCTGTAAGAGGCTGTAGGGAAAAGAAAGGTTTGCACCAGCTCAGAGGTACCAGCACCCCTGGGCAAACCCCTTCCAAGTTTCCAAGGCAAGGTGTTCCCCATATTTGCTCTGTTTACCTCCTGTCTTGGTTTGAAAAGCCAGGTGTCTGCTGAGGAAGGCAGGAGCCTCCCCTAAAATGGAAAATGTAAATCCCCTCCCTCCGAATTATTATAATTTTGAAATTAAGGGGCTCTCAGGCAAAGATATGGGAGTAGGAATAACAGTTCTTTACTAGGGAAATTAAAAATACAAATGCAATAGTACAAAAAAAAAAACCCAAATCATTGATAGAATCAGAGCAGTCCCTGTCCCCTGTGTGTCAGGGGGTGGCACAGCCCCATCCCATGGGGGCTCAGCCCTCCTGCAGTGCCAGCTGTGGCTCTGCTGGAGCAGGGATCCTGCACAAGGGGGGAGTTTTCCTCTGCAGCTCCAGGGCTGCTGCAGATGGGCCTGGGCTCCCTCTGGCCATGCAGGGCAGCAGAAGCTGCTCCTCTGGCAATGCCCTGGGCAAAGGCTGCTGTGCTGTGCCAGGCTCCCATTGGATCCAGGTAGGAATGCTTGGCTCCTGCCCTGGGCGCAGCATCTCCCCATGGGATGCTGGAATTGGATCAGCCCTGCAGGGACACTCAGTGGCCATGGACAGCAGAGATCTCCTGCAGGGAGGATTGGCTGGGGGAGAGATCAAGAAAACTGCCCCAAGAACAGCAGAGAACTGCCCCAGCTCTGACAGATGGCAAATAGAACACACACTCAGCTAAATCTGAGACACCCCTCAGAATTGCTGAGATTGCTGGAAATAAAATTTCCAAAGGATGAAAGTCTCTGCACTGCAGGACAGACAGGAGTTCAAATGGACTGTACTTTTTTTTCCAAGAATTTTGCAGCATCTGAACTTCAATTATCTGCCTTTGTATTTCCAGAGCACTAAAAGCAAGGTGAATTCTGGCTTGGTAATTTTTAAGCTTATTTGTTCTCATCAGAGGGTTTTAGCATTAACTTATAAGCAATGTAACTTTTAATGTGATGACACAGACAGCTTCAGGTTGGTAGAGGTCAGTTCTCAAGGATTTTAGCCTGCAGGAACCTACTGATTTTTAATGGGAGTCACACAGCTCAATCCCTGCATATGGTCTTGAAATTCTTTCCATAAAGCCTGAGTCTTTCCAAGCCTTCATTTCAGCTAACATCATTATAAATACTTGAATGACTTTTGGAGATCATTTAGGATACATCACCAGTCAAAGTGAGTTAGAAACAAATTGACATGCTTTTGCATCTGGGGAAGGACTGGCTTTTCTTTGGGGTTTGTTGTTTGGGGTTTTTTTTTAATTTGTAATTAAATTATTTGCTCTGAAAGTTGATTGGTATTGACCAAAAGTGCATTTTCTTTCCACTGAATATTTTTTTTCCTTTACTTTGTGAATCAAAGATGAAAAATTTACCACTTTGATACAAAGGTGAAAAAACCTTAAAGGTGAAAGTAGGTGAAAGTTTGCAGAATTCAGTCTTTTGGTCAGCATCTCTCGACCTTACAGTGTCAGAGAGAGGTTGACTTCCAGAGAAGACCCTAAATAGAGGGGTTTTGTTGGAACTTTTCCTTTCCTTTCCTTTTCCTAGGAAGGCCTCCCTCAAATGCAGTGTAGAAAATCCACCTCGCTCTGATAACTGCAGCATACCCTGCCAAAGCTCCTCAGTGACCAAGGAGCCCAAGATCTATTAGCTCAATGTTTGAAATGGTTATCCAGCCTCACTGCCAAAATGTAGGGCATTCATTTTCCTGGATCACTGAGCTAAATGATTTTTCTTAGCTCAGACCTAGGGGCAGGAACGCAGGCTCTTGGCTCCCAGTCCAGTGCTCTAAATATTTCTCCTTTGTCAGAGACATGAGCAGCAAATATATTCACACACGCTCTTGACAGGAAGAGCATGTGTGGTGGGAGGAGGTACTGCCAGATACTGCATACTTAATTCAATTAAGGAGCTAGTGTCTTTTTATAGTTAATGGGGATTTAAAGATACATTCCTCAAACGTGCCCTGAATTACCCCCTAGAGAAGCCCTTCCCTCTCCTAATCTGGGACTGAGGTGTCTAAAACCTTGTCCATCTTTTCTGAGTCCACAAATCAGCCTGGACATTGTCTTCTCTGGTGAGATTATCTGCCAGAGCAAACTGTCTCACTGACAGCTTTTTCCCAAGGGGGCATGGATTACTTCCAGCTGTAGGTATTTCCTTCTGCAGAAATTACCACCTACTTCTAGCCACAAGGAAACCTGGTTGACATCTTTCACTGCTGACATCTGCTAAAATGCAGCCTTGGGAGGCTGAGGCCAAGCTCACAGTGCACAGGGAGCCCTCAGGAGCCTGCCTAGGCCAGGCTTTCCCTTTCATGCAGTGAAAGGACCCATTTTGTAACCCTGCTTTGGCTGGGGGAGCACAGGGGGAAGGAGGGGGCATGGAGGAAGCCCAAGGGAGTCTCCAGCTTTATCTTGCCACAGTGCCCAGGGCTTGGGAGAGAGATAGAGTCTGCAGAGGGTTTTGTCTGGTGAGGTGTCTGTCCTTCCTAGTTAGGGATTGTACCTTGAGGTTCTAACATTATGGCCTAACTTTTATTTATCATGGCTATTAGGATTGTCTGTTTATCTCTCTTCATTTGAAAAGTAAGTTTATATGTCCTGGTTCAGGGCAAATTTGGGAAAGAACCCCCAAAGGGGCTCCTCTAGGAAAGCAGATTCATTTGGCCCCTCCTCCCCAGCCAGTCCGGGAGAAAATAGCTCCTTGGAAAAAAGTGGAAAAAAACTGTTTATTGAACAATAAAACCTAGACAATATTAAACAATAAACCCCCTTGCTGCTCCAAAAGAGATGACAAATTGAGAAAGTCCCTCCCCGGGCTGCAGCTCAGTCCCTTCGGTGCTGGAAATGTCACAGGCCAGGCCCGGCCCGGTGGCCACGGGTGGAGCTGCCAGTGCTCCCCTGGGTGTTCAGTCCAGAGCAGGTTAAACAGGGCCAAAGAAAAAGGAAAAATGGAAAAAAAACCCACAGTCCAGGGAACTTCTTTGCCTCAGTGTCCTGGTTCAGAGCAAATTTCGAAGAGAACCCCCAAAGGGGCTCCTCTAGGAAAGCAGATTCATTTGGCCCCTCACTCCAGCTGGTCCAGGAGAAAATACCTCCTTGGAGAAAAGCGGAAAAAAGCTGTTTATTAAACAATAAAACCCGAACAGTATTAATCAATAAAACCCCTTGCTGCTCCAAATGAGATGACAAACTCAGAAAGTCCCTCCCCGGGTTGCAGCTCAGCTCACTCAGTCTCTGATCAGTCCCTCAGTGCTGGAAATGTCGCAGGCCAGGCCCGGCCTGGTGGCCACAGGTGGAGCTGCCAGTGCTCCCCTGGGTGTTCAGTCCAGAGCAGGTTTAAACAGCTCCAAAGAAAAGGGAAAAAAGAAAAAAAAACACAGTCCAGGGAACTTCTTTGCCTCAGCTAGCTAAACTAACTAACAGCAAAGGAGAGCTCTGTCCCACTGTCTGTCCATCTGCAGACAGCACAGTCCAGGAGCAGGAATGTGGAGGAGTGAGTGCAGTGTCTGAAAACAAACTGCTGCTTCTTCTCTGCCCCCTTCACCCTCTGCAACAAGTCTTAAAGGGGCAAAACTTATTATTCAGCATAAACAGAAGAAGATGATTGGGGATAAAAGCATCATATAGTCAACAGTATTGATGTGAAGTGGCATTGTTTTTGCTAAGCTGAGCATTGCTTCCTCTCGTGTTCAGTGTTTCTGAAGGCTGCACGTCTGGGCTTTCAGTCTGGGCAGTGCAGGAGGTTGGGTTATTTGCCTGACTTGTGGCTTTCATGAACATGCTGCCCTTAGCCTGGTGCTGCCCTCTAATCTCTGGCTTTACTGAACCCAGAGAGCAGCAGAGCTGCTGGAGTCCCCCTGCTCAGCTGCCTGCCCTGGTTTCTGTGTTGCCTGATGCTAATTTAGTTCTAATTAACTGAGCTCTGGGGGTTTGTGTGGTGAGTGCTGCTCCTGCGGGGTTTGTTGGTGCTGGGGAGGCAGTGGCACAAGGCAGTGGCAGCTGCCTTGAGGTTCTGGCAGCCCTTTGAGGTTCTGTATCACCTGCACCAAGCCCTGCACTTACTTTTCCAAGCAAGGCTTTTTAGGATGAAAGGCGTTCTGGGTTTGTTGTTTGTTTTTTTTTTTTCATCCCAAGAAATTAACTTTTCCATGAATAAGGAAAATATTTCTTTAGAAGTTCTGTTTTTCAGCTCCTAAATTTTTTATATCTATTCACATAACAGCTGAGCAGCTCTTCTGTACTAATGTCTGCTTCACTGTGCCTGTTTCTCAGGGGCACCAAATCTGTCTTGCATTAAACTCTGGTTCCTGTATTATTTTAAGTCAGCCTTTTAGAAGGTGGTTCATTTCTAGTGGCAGGTGTAACAAGTCTGTATTTCCTGCCAGCTCTGGCCCATGCTTCCTGATGCTGCTGAGCTGGGCTGGATCAGGCTCTCCTCCTGCTTTTTTGGGGCCTGGTTCTGCTCCTTCCTCCCTGTGAAAGCCAAATATTCCTTGTGCTCATTTCAAAGTGACCCTCCCTGGGATCTCCTGCAGCAGCACTGCACCCTGACATTGATAAACCACAACATATTGTTTAACATATTGTTCCCAGTCCAACATATTGTTCACATTCATCATGGAAGCAATCAGTACAGACCATTTTATTGCAAACCTGTTTCCTGGTGCTCATCATTAGGTCATTAACCTTAACAATGTCAACATGTTCTCAGTATGCAGTTTAATTGGAGAGCAGTGCAGAGCATTGCACAGGCTGTGCCACATACAGGGCACAGTTTAAGAGTAACAGAAATGCTGCACCAGCATGGTTCTGCTGAGAAATAAACTCAGGTTTGGACAGGAGATGCAAGTGAAAGAATAAAGTAGTTGCACCTTGGGGGACTCAAGGAATCTCTGAGCACAACCATAATTTCCTGTGAGCACCTATGCCAGGGGAAGGTTTTCGTTTTACAGTATCCAATTCCCAGAACTGTTTTTTGTAGGTTTTTTTCCTGTGCTGCCTTTGCCAGTTTCAAGGAAAAGAGATGGGCAGTCCAGTGACTTTTGCTCCTCTAACTGCAAACACTGATCTTGGCAAGGCTTTCCTCTGAAAGTGCTCGTTAAAGCAGCAAAGCTCATCTCTCCTGGGGCCAGCTGCTCCCAGGCTATGTGACAGAAATTCAACAAACAACTTGCATGTGGAAGAGCCTCATAGGAGCAAGTAAATTCTTCAGGAAAATATCCTGATTGTGTCCCAAACTGTGGGGGAAGATTACTTTTTCTTCCTTCTTTACAAGACTGTGTAGTCAGTTATAAAGTATTATACTCTCTGTATGACCTCTGCTTGGTTCTTATGGAGATGATCAGGACACCCCACCTTTCTTAGTGTAGATGGTCAAACTCACAACCTCAAGCTGGGGCAAAGTCTTGGCAGTGTCACTTAAGTCTTCCCATAATGCTGTTGAGTGCTTGTAACCTGTGGTTTGGGTTTTAAGGTATCTGTGGGATGTCATCTTCCATTTCTTGTTGATTTTTATTGGCAATTAGGTAGATGTGAACGTTTCAGCCTCAAGTTCTGCTGGGTTTTGATTGCCCTGCAGCAGTACTTAGGTGGGGTCTAATTAACTGCTGTGCACAGACTGAGAAAATGCATCAGTTTCTCCTCACTGCTCCAGGTGAAACCACAAATTGCTCAGCATTGCAAAGCCAAGGGCCAGGTTTGTGCTGCAGGAAAGGAAGAGGTGTGGCAGGGAAAGCATGAGGGAGTGGCAGGTCTTTAGGGGCTCCTCTTCTGTTGCCTCCTCCTTTCCTATGGAACACAGGTCCTTTTTCCTGCCAGCCTGGCCTATTTCTGCTGTCTCATATTTTTGTGCTTTAGCATGGAGCACTGCTGTGCCTTGACAGGAAGGTCCAGAGGTCTGATTGACACCCTGTTTCTTCCCCATTACAAAAGAAACTAATTTCTTCAGCTTTGCACAATATTCTTTTGAAAACATTATTGATCTATGCAAGTCTGTAGAGTGAGTAATCAGTATCCACGAGTTTGGGGAGAATAAATAAATCAAGGGACAGGAAATGATGGATGAGAATACCATTGAGTGCTTTTTGAACTGATGCTTTGTTCTGACTGCTCAGCTCCTGAAAGGCTGGGCTGGATTTTGTAGCAGCAAACTGATGTGAAAGCTTTGCCAACTTCTAATTAACCCAGTTGTTAAATGTTACTTGGTGATTTTGAACTAGTGATGTTTTCTAGACTGACTCTAATCCAGTTAAAGACAATAGCTTGTGAAGAAGGAAAGGCTTCCTTTTCTCTCACTGTGGCACTGATAAAGTGTAATCAAGCTTGGTGGTTTGACATTTGTATTTACCTGAGCCTGCCTGCAGGGTTCATTCAGAGCCAGGTTGGAGGGCAACAGGAGATGGTAAGACTGGAGGGCTGCAGCTCTATAAATCCAGAGAAGCTGCTCCCCTTATCTGTCTCTAAATTCACTGTGCACTTCACACAGAACTTGCACATGTCCAGCCTAAAACACAGCCTCAGTGGAAAGCAAGAGCTTTCTGTGGGCTTTGTGCATGGGGAGGTATTGGGATACAGATGCTGGACTTGGGACCTGGTCAGCATAAGAGATTTGATAGACAAAATGCCTTGGCAAGAGCAAGCAGAACTTTGAGGATTAAATCAAGATTGCAAGAAGATTCAATCCGACTGACTTACTGGAAAAAGAAAATTATACCAGACTTCTGCAAGCAAAAGACGTTTAAAATGTATAAGTTTGTTTATGTGATCTTTAACCCAATCATTGTAGTAAAACATTACTAGCCTTCCTAAAATACAATATAAGCATTTGTATCCCACAATAAATTTGGATTCTTTGACCATCTCATGAGTCCCCCTCTCTCTCTTCATCGCTGACAGGGAAGCATCCAGCTGTAGGGCTGTGGGAACAAGATGCTGTGGCTGCAGATCAGGAACCTCCCTTTTGCATTGGAACTGCCAGAATCAGCAATCTTCCCCAAATACCTCCTGTCTCCCACCCTGTGTTCTCTGCTGGCTGGATTCAGTCCCAAAGCACACCTAGCTGGTCCTGCTGAGCTCTGAGTCTGGAATCTGAGAGCCCCTGGATGAGGGCAAGAGCTGCTCCAGCCCACAACACAACAATCTCTCTTCATCCTCAGCCCATTTCCCTACACCTTTGGGATACTAAAACCTTCTAGGGAGCCAATTACCATTATTTAATCTATAATTAAAAGGCCAGATAACCAGATAACAATCTTGCAGACAGCATGGCCTGTCTGAATAAGCCTGAGCTTTCTCTGGAGCAGTGGCACAGGGATTCAGTTGTCCTCTGAACACAGCCAGGTCACCAGAGAGATGGAGGGGAAACAGGGGGAACTCAGGTGCAGTTTCAAACAACTGAGAACAGCCCAGGAGAATGGGGAGGAGGGGCAGTCTATTGATCAGGCTGCACAGCCCACTGAAATCCAACAGGGTTGCTTCAAGGATTGACTTTGTTTCAAAAGAGTTTGGAAAAGTCTATTTGATGGGAATAGAGAGGAAATCAGGAAATCAAAGCAATGTGTTCTTTCTCTCCCCATCCATTGAACATAGTTTCTTGAACAGGCTTTGGCTGTCATTTCCTGAATGCTCAGGGAGCAGCTGGCCTGAGGTTCTGTAAGTATTAGCAGAGATCAAACAGGGTGAGTGTAACTGTGGCGTGGCTGGGGAAGGGAGAAGGGCTGGAACACTGCATGTGCTGCGTGCCTTGTTATTGGTGCTAAGATGGCCAATGTCTGGGAAGAACAATGCACAGAACTCCATGATATCAAAAGGCTAATTGTTGCCACATTTCTCTTCACAGAGAAAAGCAAGATTCACATTCTCTGAATCTCAGAGAAAGGGAAAACACAGTTCTTATCACTTGCTGTGCCTGTGTTGTGCCTAAGTAGAATGCAATATGGAGAATGTTTACCCAAAGTGATGGTGTTTTGTTTCCTTGGCCCTGTCAGGGCCAGGTGTGTGTGTGTGTGTGTGTTGGGACTGTGAGCTGACACTCACAAGATTCGGTGCCGTGTGAGCAGGTGTGTGCAGAGTGGCTGCATGGCAGATTCAGTTTAGATTAAATGTATATAGTATAGTATAATAAAGTAATTAATTAGCCTTCTGATATCCATGGAGTCAGATGCATCATTCTCTCCCCTTCGTCGGAGTCGCCTTTGATTTACAATAGCTAATTAATTACTTTATTATACTGTACTATAACTGTTAAAAATAGGTTAGAAAATGTTGTGAAATAGTTGATAGTTGTTAAGCATGTACTGTTAGTTTGGTTGTTATATTGTAAAAGGGGTTAAAGGGCCGTTATAAGAAATCTGATACCCAGTGTACCATAACACACCTCAGTAAAGTGCACAATGAACCAGCCTGGACAGAACTGTCATGGGCCAATCAAGCACCTTAAACCTTCCTGCAAATGAAACCAATCCAAAGGGACAAAAAACAGGATAAAAAGGGGCATCTGACCCAGGGAATCCGTGCTGCTCCACCTGGAACAACGGGGCCATCACTGCTGAGCAGCCCCAGCGCCGGCGCTGCTCCATCCCCGACGGAACGCTCCTGCCCGGCCCAGGCCCCCTTGCTTTGGGCCTTTATTTTATTATAATAAATGCTGAAATCACTTTAGTACCAGGCAGCCTGCTCTCATTTTTAATAATAACTATGTTACAGAATATTACACTAATAACTATCAGTAACAAACTCAAAAACCCGTGACTCTCTGCCAGAGAGTCCTGACACACACACGTGGATCCAACTGGTCAATGAATCAAAACTCCATCACCAAATCCAATCAAGCAATCACCCTGGGTAAACAATCTCCAGAACACATTCCACATGGGCACAAACACAGGAGCAGCAAATGAGATAAGAATTGTTTTGATCATTCCTTTCTCAGCTTCTCTCTGTTCAGAGGGCATGTGAATACCACACGTTGAACTCTGTCATTTAAAGAAATAAACAGGCTGCAGGAAACCTAATTCAGCTCAATCAGCTGCTAAACCTGGCCTGACAGCCAGCCTTCAGACACCTCCCCCAGCTCCAGATCAGGCTGAATCAGCAGGTTTTGCCCTGTGAGAGGTCCTGGCTCCCCACAGGCATCAGCAGAGGGATGGAAAGGAGGGAGGGACATGCTGCTGTGCTTGAGGGCACAGTGTAAAAACTCTGAGTTGTTGCAATGCCTGATGAAGAGACAACTGTTGGAGCTGAGGACTCTTGGCAGAGGCACTTGTGTGTCTGAACTGACATCAGCTGCCCAAGACTAATGTTATGAAAGAAAATAGCAGTAATAAATGAAAAGGAGTTGGGCAACTGGCTGATGACCTATAGGATAAAGAGGTCTGGAGGGAGGTGGAAGTTGGGAAGATGAATGGAGGAAATGGCAGGGTAGAAATCAGGGACTCAGCTTCTGCCACTGGCTCTTTCCCTGGCCTTGGCCAAGGTGAACACCATCCTGCTCTGATTTTGTTAGTAACAAATTCAATTAATAACTCCAAGTTTGTTTAGCCCATGGTGGTGTTTGATGAGTGATCTCTCCTGGTCCTTACCTTCACCCATGAACCCTTTGTTATATTTTCTCCTCCCTGTCCAGCTGTGAGGGGAGTGACAGAGCAGCTTTGCTGCCTGGCATCCAGCCAGCATCAATCCACTACAAGATTCCATCAAACAATGCCCAAAATATATTTAAAACAAAGACTCCAAAACCTCTTCAGTAAGCCTAGAGTCAACTGTTTTAACAAATGTAATTTAGAGTGATCATAGCAGAGTCCTGATGAACAGTATCATGCTCACAGAGAGGCACTGTGGGCACTCTGATGGTTTGTTTATTTATTTCTGTGGGACTCAGGGCTGTGTGCTGAGCAGCTTCTCAAACCTCACAGCCTGGGGACTGGGGATCCTCATTGGATCTTGCTTCAGTTTGTCCAGCCCAGCCAACTGACCTGGCTCCACTTTGGGGTGCTGGTTATGAGAACCTGGGATTAGCTGAAGGATCTGTAGGTTGCAGGTACAGGAGAGGCACAGCTGGCTGTTGTGATTTGTATATGTTTATGTAAATGCCTCATAAAATATCCCCCATTGGGACAAGCCAAAGTCACGCATCATAAAGATCAGCTCCTCTAATGGCTTATTTACAACTGCATTTGCCAAGGTAGTGAAAAAAAATATGCCTGTGTTTATAGGAAATTAATTTCTGCCCCTTCAGTGATCAGCCCTGAGCAAGCAAAAGACCTGAATTGTCCCAGTTGCTTCACTCTGGCAGAGAACTGCTCTTCAGAGCCTCCTGCAGTGTAATCTGGTGGGGATGTTTAATCAGAAAACCTTAAAGCAGCAAGGTCCCCATCCAGCCAGCTCAATGCTCCTGCAGCAAGCAGTCCTTCTTCAGCAGAGCACTAAATCTCACCTTAATTTTACACCTGTGCAAAGCCCAGATACCAGGCTGGGTTGAAGAAGGTGTGTAGGGCTTGTGCTGAAGAAGAATGGATTTTTGCCTTGGGCTTGAATTAGCATACAAAGAAGGAAATGCCTTACAAGGCAGATCAGCCAGGTTATTTAAAACATAAAACAACCCAAGCATGACAGGTCCCACCAAGGGAGGAGCAGTTCTTAGTGCCAGTAGATGGTGCTCTGCCAGCTCCCTGTGTGGATGAATCCATACTCACCCCAGATTTATGCAGCACCCCAAAATTCCAAAATTCTCATGGCTCAGTGCTGCTCCCATGGCAGAAGAGGTCGTGACTCTGCTGGGAGTGAACTTTGAACATTTAGCTATGTATAGATTGTGAAAAATGCGTATTTTATGATTGGGTTTTGGCAAATATTTAAATGAATATTAAATGTGTTATGTTAGAAAGTTATGCTGTATTAATAGTTTTAGTAGTGTGCAAAATATAGTTTTAGGTTATAACATAATGTTAAAATAGAAACTATGCTATGTAAGATACTTTTTTTAAAGAAAGTACTTGCAGCAAGATAGCAGCCATAGGACACCTGAATCTTTCAGAGAAAGAGAATTTATTGCTCCCTTATCAGAAGAAATTAACTTCTTCCTGCCTTGCTCAGCCCTGAAGATGCAGTCAGGATTCAGAGGAATAAGTTGACTCTGCCCAGACAGAATCCTGTGTTTGAATGGAATTTCTGCATCATGTATGAGGTGTATGAATATGCAACAGGCTGCTGCTTTTAAGGGTTAATCCTCTGTTAATGTGGGTCCTTTGTTGGGCTTATTTTGCCCAGAAAGAGGTACCTGGACATCCCTAACTCTTTTATTGTCTCATATTGTCCTAATCCTAATTGTCCAAATTATTTTTACTCTAATTATATTACTATTTTTATAACCATTTTCTTATTATTAAACTTTTAAAATTTTAAAAACAAGTGATTGGTGTTTCTCACATAGATGTTCTGCAGAAAGCAGTTGGATTTTCTAAGAGCCTTTAGGTAAGTCTTGCCCTTCAGGTATGATTTTTGTACCAAGAATGTCACTGCTGAATGCTGTGAGTAAACCAAACCTGAACTATTTAACTCTGCAGGACTTCTCGAGAATTAAGCAAGAGTAGGTGGAAATCTTGTTCAAACTGAAGCCAGCCATTAATTTATCTATAATTCATTAATCATAGGTTTTGTCCTGAAATCTGTTGTAAGATAAGACTGAGACATTTTTTGCTATTTTTTTAAGATTCTGGCAGAGTGGATGGTGGTGTTGCTGCCCTGGGCAAAACCAACCTCAGGACAAGCACTGCTCCTGCCCCAGCTAACAGCCCTGCTCCCCAGCCAAGATTTGGAGCCATCAGGGGTTCCTCAGCAGCTGGGCTGCCCTGGATCAGGAGTTGAGCGTGTGAGAGGCAAGAGAGGCGAGAGGCAAACCCCTGTGAAGTTGCTGCCAATGGAAACAGGGCTTCCATCTGTCCCTTTGTGGTTAAGGATTAATCCCATGAGAGCTAAAGAGCAGCAGATATGGGCAGATGCCCAAATTAAGTGTTTTATCTCTATGTATCACCCCGCCCTGTGTGTTACATCTAGCCCTGGCTGAGCCCAGTCAATGAGAGAGAAGTCTGTTTTCTTGCATGACCCCCCTTAAAATTTGAGGAGTTTCCCTGACAAAGTGATGCATAGTTATGGGCTCAGTAAATGGTAGAGTGATTTATGGCTTACACACTGTAAATCAATAAAAAGAATCACAGACATTGACAGCACGTTCACAGCCCATTTCTTTAAATGGAAGGCACTTTTCTATCCTTCCCACTTCAGACTGCTTGGCCCACAGGGAGGTTCCTGCCACTAACGAGTGCTAAGAGAGTCTTTATAAAGCTTGTAAAACCTACATCTTATATAATACTTTTCCTTAGAGGTCCTTTCTTGCTCTATCATCATTTCCAGTCATAGAAAGCATCATGTCCTGCACCCTGGCTTATGTGATTTCCTTCTCCTGGACAGTATATGAACAAAACACATGAAAAATCTCCAGGATTTTAAGCCACTCCAGACCAGTTCCTCTGCCTTCCCAGGGCTGGTATAAACCCCAATTTAGGTGTGTTTTGTTTGTGTGACTCTTGCTGTGAGGTGAGTGTGTGTTGCAGGTCCTGGGAGTGGAGATGCAGCAGGAGAGGGAATTTCCCCTGGGCAGGGAGCTGTGGAGGAGCTTTGGGCGCTGCAGGTTGGTTTTGGAAGTGCAGGAGGGTCCCATGGAGAGAGCCTCATGCTCTGCCCTCTGTTAGGAGTGTGTGGACTCAGAGCTCCATTGTATTTGCAGGGTGCCCCAATGAAGGAAGGAATGATGAATCTGATTCCATGTCCTCAGAAGGCTAATTTATTATTTTATGATACTATATTATATTAAAGAATACTATACTATACTAAAGAATACAGAAAGGATATTTACTGAATGCTAAAAAGATAATAATGAAAACTCCTGACTCTTTCCAGAGTCCCAACACAGCTTGGCCCTGCTTGGCCAAAGAGTGAAAACAACTCCCAGCAGAATGCAATGGAACAATCACCTGTGGGTAACCAATCTCCAAACACATTCCACATGAGCACAACACAGGAGAAGCAAATGAGATCAGAATTGTTTTCCTTTTCTCTGAGGCTTCTCAGCTTCTCAGGAGAAGAATCCTGGCAAAGGGATTTTTCAGAAAATATGGTGACACATCTGCAGTCACACTTCAGAGGAAACAGGAGCAGGGGAGCAGTGGGTGGCAGAGGGACCAGCTCTGCAGGGCTGGTTGGCAGCAGATCCTCTGCTGGAGTGAGCCAGACAAGATGGGGCACTTCCATTTTCCCTGCCCAAACCACACTCTCAGCAATGATGGGGGTGGTGTAGGATAAACAACTTGGCCACACTGGGATGGTGCTGAGCTGCACCATCCCTCTCTGCAACTCAGTCAGGCCACAACTGAAATCTGAGCAGCTTGAGGAGATTTAGTGTCTCCCTTGTTTCTTTTGATGAGAGAAGAGGATACAGGCTTTGCAGGATGGGTATTATCCATTGGATTGTAGCCCCACATGCTGCAACCACCACCTCTCTCTCATGTGCAAAAGTAAATGAAAAATCAGCTATGATTCTAATTACTCTATGCTAATTGGGCTGCATTCAGGCTTCATTGATGATGCTATTATGCTGCAAGAAAACAAGGGCAGCATATGTACTTACCTTGCTCTACTTATCCTATGATTATTCTCTGTTAGTACAGAAACATCCTAAAGTATCAGCCTGCACACAAATTAGCCCATGCAATGGACCACTGGAAGTTCTGCCCTGGAGCACATTCACTCTCTCTTTTTCAGCATCAAATGCAGTATCAGGGATGCCACAGCAGCTCCAAGCACTTTTATCTTGTATTGGGCTTAGCTTGTAGCAGCATTTGCAGTGGTGTGTTTCCTCACAAGAAAACACTTTTGTATTCCCACCCAATCCATCCTGATGTCCTTATCTAACAGAATCTCCAATGCAGAGTTCTACCAGGGTGTCTGGAAATCCTGCTGCCTGGGGAAGCATCACCATGTGCCTGGCAGCTCCTGTGCCTGCCTGCCAATTAGCTCTAGCTCTTGATAAGGGGGAGGAGGGTGTTCCATGCTGGATTGCTCATTCCTGCTTTGATAACTTGAGCAGAACTTGTTTTCTGCTGGAAACTGGACTGAGACATTAGCATATTGTTTTTTGCAGTAGTATCTAATATGCTGAGAGCTCCTGGAGTCATTACAAAATCATCAGTGCTTGTTCCAGTGTGATATATTCTGTTTGTCTAGCTGGCTGCTTTCCTACCATATGTATTTATTGAAGCTGGCTGAATATCTTTTTCTGTGATGTTTTGCTTATTTATTCAAGAATGAGTTCATCAAAATTCAGCCAAGCTTTCTGTCCTCAACATACAGAGATCTAATCGAGCATTTGAACACACCCATCACAATAGCAACTGAATGCAAAATTCCATGTGATTCAAAAACTGAATGCAAACTTGATAGGAGCAATGGAAAAAGTCTGCCTGCCCCCAAATCCATCTTGAGTATTACTCTGTGAGACTGTAATGACCTTGAGAGATAAAGGAGGAAATTGAGAACCTCCTCAAGTTGCACCAGGTTCAAATTGGATATTTGGGAAAAAAACGATTTCATGGAAAGGGTTGTCAAGTACTAGAACAGGCTGCCCATGGAAATGGGGAGTCACCATTCCTAGGAGTGTTCAGAATATGTGTAGATTTGGCACTTGGGGACATGGCTTAGTGGTGAGCATGATGGTGCTGCCATGCTGACAATCGGATTTCATGATCTTAAAAGTCTTTTCCAACCTTGACAATTCAATGATTTCTCCATTTAAAGCACCTGGTAACTCAAACCACACTCCAGTGGGAGCCCCTGGGGAGTTTCCATCAGGTGCCTGACTCAGAGCCCATCAATGAGTAAAGTGGCCATGATATCATGTTCAATATTGTGGTCTCATCAGGGAGAAGGATTTGTGTTGCATTAAGCAAGACAGGGTTGCTAATATCCACTGAGGTTTACATGGGAAAATTTAAAGCCTATTCCAGTATATTAAATGAGGACTGAAAAGCTTCGATCAATAATTTCCCTTGTATGAAAAATAAGAGATGAAAATGAAGGTAGATTGATTCAAAATACTTAATGCCAGATACCAGCTGATGGAAGTACCTTGTAAATAGCATTTTGTACAGTTGCCAGTGAATTACTCTAAATTGTGAGCGTGATTGAAATGTGTTTTATAATGTTCATGTCCAGTTTAGTGGCCATTTACAAAATTTAGAAGAATATGAAATCCCCAAAGAGTAAATGAGCAGCCAGCAAAACCCAGAGTAGCAAGCAGTGGTAGCTTGCAAATGAGATCTTGGAGTAGTTTATTAGACAAAAAAGCCAGAGTTCCTTACAAGCAAGAAGACTCGGTGCTTTAAATGTGTGTTTAAATTTTAAAATGTGTTTTCTAAGTACTTCCTTTTTCATCAACCCTCTATTTTACATGGAGATTATTATCTTTGATGTGGAAAGTGAACTAGATGTGGTTTTTAAAGTTAATTTGGTAATAAAAGAACACTTCCTTCTCTGAACAACGCTATGCTCAGCTGGGGCTGTTCGTGTAGGACTGTTTTGTATTTCATCACACTGATTTCTGCAGGGAGTTAGGGTTGAGTTTGTGAGGGTCCCCAGGACAAGGTGAGAGATGATGAATCTGCCTCCATGTTCTCAGAAGGCTGATTTATTATTTTATGATATTATATTAAAGGATGCTATACTAAAACTATACTAAAGGAAGAGAAAGGGTGCAGACAGAAGGCTTCACAAGAATGAATAATAAAAACTGGTGACTCCTCAGAGCCTCAAAACAGCTGATGGTGATTGGTCATTAAGCCAAAACAATTCACATGAAACCAATCAAACAATCACGAGTTGGTAAACAATCTCCAGACCACATCCCAAAGCAGCAAACATAGGAGAAGCAATCAGATAATTATTGTTTTCCAGTCTCTCTGAGGCTTCACAGCTTCCCATGAGAAGAAATCCTGGCAAAGGGATTTTTCCAGAAAATATGAGAGTGACAAGTTAGCAGAGTTGTGTTCCTTTGCTGGCTCACTGGGGTAGATGGTGACCTTGGGCAGTGGTGTGGTGACTCCTGGGGACAGCCCACAGTCCCAGCCAGAAGAGGATGCCCAAAGAGACCTCACCATCCCTCATAGCCTCTCAGTCCTGTGTGTGCAGAAGAGCCTTGCAGCCCTCCTCCCCTTTCTCAAAGGTTTTTCTGGTCCCCTCTTGCTCTGTGAGCTGTCCCAGGGCTTTTCCCACCAGTGTTTGGGAATTCTGAAGTGTGGGTCTACTCCATGTCCTGAGACCACCAGGCAAACCAGCGGGAGATCCAGAAGGATCCATCCACATTGCGTCCCCTGGGGACTTGGCTTTCATCTACAAACAGCAGTGAGCATCACTTTTTGCTTGTGTGCTCTTGTGTGGGTGTAGTCACAAGGGAAAAGGCTCTGCACTGTGCAAATTTGGGTCTTAACCATTCTGAGAAGTTTGTTTTGTGCTGATTTTTTTCTGCTTTAATGCATGGTGGCACTGCACTGCTGATATTGGGGCTGCCTGCTGGCTGAAGCCAAGGCTTCCTGCAGACAGATCCCACTCCAGCAGTTCTCTGACAAGTGAGTGACAGCCAGGCTGCCTGCACAGAGGTCACTTGCACTTTCTGTCCTCCAGTGAGCCCTGGGGTTTTTTGGGTTTTCTTATCTTAATGAATTTAGTAGGAAAGTCTCTGCTTCAAAGTAAAAGGCTCTGGGGACAGCTCATTGCAGCTTTCCCAAGAGGTCTTAGGAAAAAAGAGGGATAATGACTTTTTACACAGTTGTAGTGATAGGACAAGGAGAAATGGTTTCAAACCAAAGCAGGAGAGATTTTAATTGGCTGTTAGAAAGAAATTCTTCTCTGTGAGGATGGGCAGGCCCTGGCACAGGGTGCCCAGAGCAGCTGGGGCTGCCCCTGGATCCCTGGCAGTGCCCAAGGCCAGGCTGGATGGGCTTGGAGCAGCCTGGGACGGTGGAAAGTGTCCCTGCCAGTGTCAGGAGTGGCACTGGATGGGCTTTAATGTCCCAGACCAAACCATTCTGTCATTTTATGAATGTCTTCTTGAGTGGAGGTGGCATTTGTAATAAAGCATTTTAGGTGCACTGACACCTTCCTGCTCCATGATTATATAACCAGGAGGAAAAATACAGAGTGCAGCTGTTGGTGCTGTAAAAGCAATGGCTAATGATGAGTTTTGCCCTTTACTTTAGGGTGTTTTATTGGAATAGGAAGAAAACTCACCAAGGACGGGCTGTGGAGTGCCCACAGGGTTATGCTAATCACCAGTGCCAAAAGGAAAGTGCTAGAAAAGTAATATCTTCTCATGACTAACAGGAAAACAGCTTTTTTTTTTCCTGGTGATTCAGTCCACTAATTAGTTTCCAATACTCAGTCCACAGGATTTTTGCAGGAAATAGATCTTTCTATTTATAAATTGTTGTTCTATCAAGTCACAATTTTTAATTTGTGGCCTTGAGGATTTTCATTTCCTCCTTGTGAGGTGCATTTTAACTAAGCCATGTTCCATCAGCCCTGTACAAGCTGCTGCCAAAGCTGCTCTTGCTGTCTCAGCCTAGGCCTTTGTGGAGAAAAGGGAAGCTGGGACAGGGCTGAGACCTCTTTATAGAAATGAGCAGAAGTGACCTTCCTTCACTTTCTGGCTGTTCTGTCTGCCCTTGGAGCCCTTTGGGCTGAGCTCTGTGGCCAGGACTTGCTGTGGTGGCTTTCCCTCAGCTCCTGTTCAATGTGCAGTCAGGAAAATCCATATAATCCAAAGAACTGGCTGGTTCTCCACAGCTGATCATAGAGTCTTAGTATATCTTGGGTTGGAAGGGACTCACAAAGATCATCAAAGTCCAGCTTCTGGCCCTGCAAAAAATGGGATTTGGAATCAGGATCTGCATTGCAAATCCTTTCCAGGTTTGGGCTGCTGTGGGATTTTCATTTTAACTTCTTGTAAAAAGTGGCAAGGTTTTTTATCCAGTGTTGATGGTGTAAGTACAAAATCTCAGAGGATGTTTCTTCAAAGATCTCATTTTGACTTAAAAAACACAGTCAGGTTTTGCGTCATTCCTCCATATGTTTTTTCTTGATACAAGAAACTTGTGATGAAAGTGAAGAGACTTGCATTTTTTCTCTGGCACTGTTTGCTGTGTTTCAAAATCATGTTCAGTATTTGCACACTCAAAATAGGCTCGTTCTGTTCATTCATACTTTTTCTTGGAGGTTATTAAGGGCAATAAAGGACAGAGCAATGCCTTTCTGAAAGCTGGGTGCACTGTGGGGGTGTTTGAAGTGCTTGTTCATGTTCCTACATGTGACTTGCCCAGGAGAAGCAGGTGAAGATTAATGGGCATTACTCAGGGCATCTGCCTGGCTGAACACATCTAATTCACAGAATCACAGGCTGGTTTGGGTTAGAAGGGACCTTACATCTCATTTCATTCCACCGCTGTGGCATTCACATTCTCTGAACAGAGACATAATTCTCTCTCTCTCAGGTTTTTCCTGGAGAAGCACAGAGATCAAAACAATTCTTATCTCATTTACTGCTCTTATGTTTTGGAACACGTGGAATGTGTTGGAAGATTGTTTCACTGAAGGAATTTGCTTGATTGGATTCTGGTGTGAGTGTTTTGTTTTCTTGACCAATCTCTGTAAGCTGTGTCCTGATGGTCAGTCAGGAGACAGGAGATTTTGTTGAGTGCTTGTGCAGTTTCAGTTTAGATGTAGTGTAATATAGAATAATTTAGTATAATAAAGTAATGAATTAGCCTTCTGATATCATGGAGTCCTCCTCATCGTTCCTCCCACCCGTGGAGCAGAAATCACCCCAATACATCCCTGCCATGGGGACACCTTCCACCATCCCAGGTGTTCCAAGCCCTGTCTGACCTGCCCTTGGACACTGCCAGGGTTGGGCAGCCACAGCTGCTCTGGGAAACCAGAGAAGTCCTTCATCTGAAGACTGAGCCACATCCTTGGCATTTCCCAGGACTTGGGATGCTGATTCAGAGTTTTCTGAAGGCACTTGCACAGAAATGGAGGTCTCAATGTAAATCTTCCTGGCTCTGTTGAAGGGAACCAGCAGAGCATTCTGGCTCAGCAGGGTTTGGGTGGTGAGTGTTGCTGTTGCTCCACTTGCAGAGCCTGGCAGAGCCCTTGGAAATAAAAGCCCCATGTGACTTGACAGACTGAGCAGGGAGAGTGCAGCAGGAGAAATGCAGGAGGGGGTTTCCATAGGCATCAAGTGATGGCCCCTTGAAAGGTGATGGGTGTCCAGAGGATGGAGCCAGGGTCTTGTATGTTGGGGAAGATGAAACAGGAAAGCCTTATAAATATGATTGTCTAGCAAAAGATGTTGAGAATATGGAAGCTATAAGCGAGATTGAAATGAAAGCAAGCTTTGAGATACCTCAGTTACTGAACAACTGGAAAACAATGGTGTGGCCAGCTGAAGGTGATCCCCTTTTGATGGAACAACACCCTCTGCTTGCAGACAGGCCCAAGGGGCAGAGCAGACCCTACAGCTTGGCAGAAGGGGCCCAAAGAGGAGTTTTTAGGGTTTAAAATGTAACACAGGATGGTAATGCAATGATTCTTATAGGCTGTATGGAAATGCTGTAGGATTTGTATATTGTACTAGATTGGTCAGTGAGAATGAGAATATTCAGCACAGAGGAAGATTTATTGTATTGTAACAGGAACCTCGCTCTCTTACCTTTTGTACTCTCTTATCCTCTCATCCTCTCTGCCCCTCTCTTCTCTCAGTCCTGCTCTGAGCTGTGGCTGCAGCTCCCAGCAGGGCCCTGCCCCCAGGCCCTTTGCAATGAACCCCAAGTTCCTGACCTGGCTGCAGAGATCTCTGCTCTCTGTCCATCCCAACCATCCTACCCCCATTGCTCCTACACTTGTCAGTGGTGCCAAGCAATGGCACAAGAGGAAATGGGCAGGAACTGATGCCCAGGGAGTTCCACATCATCATGAGACAGAATTTCTCTGTGCAGTGACTGAGCCCTGACCAGGCTGCCTAGAGAGGGTGTGGAGTGTTCCTCACTGGAGCTATTCCAGACCCTCAGGACAATCCTGAGCCCTGTGCTTTGGGATGACCCTCCTGGAGCAGGGAGGTGGCACCAGATGACCCCCTTGGTGCCTTTCAACCTGGCTCTTTCTGTGATGCTGGGAATTCTGGCCCTGCTTCCCCTGTTTCCCAGGAAATACAAAGGTAGCTGCAGATGTTACTGTCGTGGAGGAATTGCAGATATGCTTCACTGCCATTGCTCTAAACAGCAAACAAATAAGCAGTGATCAGTAAATAAGCCCATAACATTTTCCCCCAGACACTGTCCTCAGATGGCCTGGTTGTGCTAATCCTCCTCAGCACTGAATCACATGCCAGGCAAAAAAAAACCCCAAACCTCTGAGTGAGAGAATTTAAACTCACTGTCTGGGAGAAAACTCCCCCCAGGGCTGGTTTGTAGCTTGTACCAGAGAACCCCAGGCCCTGGGCTGGATGCTGAGGCTGAGGCTGCATTTGAAATCTGCTGCTAATTCATAAACATCACAAGCAGTTGATTTCAGCTGAACCCCTTGATTTAATTACACTCTTGTATACAATGGGGACCTTGTGTTTTCCTATATGTAATGAATATTAAGCTGATAGCCCTGTAATTTCCTGTGCCAGGCTTGCTCTCATTTTTTGCATATTGATACCACATTTGGTTTGTTATTTTCCAATTTTCCAGTCTTCTAGACTTGTGCTCAGCGAGTTCTCCATAGTAATTGCTGTTGGCACACACATTTCCTTCCTCAAATCTGCTCTAACACACTGCAACGAATTTTGTCTCATCCTAGAGATTTGCTTGGGTTTCAATTTCTCTTATTTATTCCTTGTCTTGAACTCAGCAGCATTGGAAGCATGCAGGACTCTGGATATAATTTCATATTCCACAGTTTTAATTTCCTCCTTTATCCCAGGCATCCCCTCTCCCCCCCCCCATATGAGCACGTGGATGGTTTTTATCTGACCCTTTGATTTTCTGCTGTTCATAAGCCACTTTCCAGTGCTGCTTCCTCAGAAACTCCTGTCCAAATCTGAACACTAAGACAGATTTAAATGTGGCAGGATCAAAAATAATGCTGTTTTATTCAGTTTTCTTGGCTTCTTGATGTGTTTGGTGTTTGTCCAGATTTTTCTCTCTGTCTTTCAGGTGCTCATCTTGCCTTTGGAGGTGAATAAATCTCTTTTTTGGGTGTGATCTGGGCATTGGAAGGGTGTGGGATGAGGACAATGTATTTGAGGCAGCATTTGAAGCTGCTTTTGTAGGATTTATGTGGAATTAAACAAAAAAAAAAAGTTGACAACTTACTTGGGCTTTTATTTGGACTAGAAAAAAAGTGTTAATCATGCGAGAAATGTCAACTGAGTGTCAGTAAAAGACAAACCCAGGCTGCTGCACTGGAGTGCTGGGGAGAAATGCTTGTCCCTGGGAGGGAGAGGGTTTGATGCCTTTGACTGTCACTGTTCTGAGAAATTAAGCAACTTAGGAGGAAAAAGGAAAAAAAAAAAAGAGACAAAAAGAAACACATTTACTGAATTGTGTCCATTTCCCAAGGGTCTGTGAGAAGATATGTGCCCCAAGGAGGGCACCCTCTTCCTGAAACCCTTGAGCTTTGGTTTGTGTTCACCCAGCAGTGAGCTGGGCTGTTTCTGTGGGAGTCCTTCCTGAGCAGGCAGCCTGAAGCTCTGGCTCCTCAGGCTCTTGGGCCCTTTGCCACCTCTCACTGCTGGTGACATTCGTGTCCTGAAGGAGCAGCTCCACCTGGCCCCCCTCTGATGGCCATGGCACAAGGTGAGCTGCTCTTCTGCTCTGAGTTCATGGCACTGTTTGCCAGTAAATCCTGGATTTACTTTAATTTCCCTGGCTGCAAAAGGAAAGCCAGATGCCCTCTCTGTATTTCTTTGTGATTTCTTTCCAAGAATGTTTACTGAGAAGAGTAATCCCATGGTGAATAATCATCTTTGCTGGAGCAAACTGCAAGAAGAGTTGTGCCCAAATCCCAAACCTGGCCTTCACCCATCACACCCCTGACTGTGCTGCTGGCAGGGAGGGGGAAGCTGGCTGTGCTTACCCCAGGTAAGCACCTACCATTTGTTTAAATATTTACCAGTCTTGCTGATTCATTTTTGAAAGTGAAATTGTATGAAGGCCAAGTTCTTCCTCAAGATTTAGCATATAGTGAGTTTTAGTTATATTTATATTTTATATATGTTTATATAAAATATAAATTTATAATTTATATATATTTATAAAATATTTTTATATTTAATATATATTTCTATATTCCTACATATATATTTATATATACATATAGATATATGTATATATGAGTTTTTAATCTCAATTCTTGTGTTCTCTACCCATCCCATATTTGTCCAATGGCATAAATATTTACCAGTATTCCTGACTCATTTTTGAATGTGAAGTTGTGTGAAGGCCAGGTTCTTCCTCAGGATTTAGCATATAGTGAGTTTTATTTATATATATATATTTTATATTTTATATATATATATATATATATATATATATATATATATATATATATAAAATATAAGAATTATATAAGAATATAATTATATATTATATAATTATATATTATTCTTATATATAATATATTATACATAAGAATCTCAATAAGAATTGAGATTAAAAACTCATCTATATATATATATGTGTGTGTGTGTGTGTATGAGTTTTTAATCTCAATTAAAATCATGGGATTACTCTTATGTTCTCCACCCATCCCTCAGAGGACTGACCAGTATACTTTAACCAGGTTTTAACCAGTATATTTTAACCAGCATATTTTTGACCAATCTATTTTTGTACTCTAGCTTCCAATCTTTAAAATCTCTTTCCAGTTTGGTCATCACTGTAGTGCTGGGGAGCAGGCAGAGCCTGAGGCAGGGATCAGTGGATGAAGAAATCACATTGATGGTGGTGCTGCCTTGTGATGATGCAAATTTTTCTATTTATGTCAGGAATTAGAGCCTAGGTGAACCAGAGTTTAGATCAAAGATACCATAGTTGGAACTCTGCTTATTTTGTCACCTCTTTCTGCAGAGTAACCTACTTCTGGTGCTACCTCATGTAATCAGAAGCAACTTCTGCAATTAAGAAACTGAAAGACACCTTTAGATGGCAAAGCTGTCAGATTCCTGTCTTTCCCAGTTGACTTTTATTTTCCTTAGTGCTCTTGAGGTCTCTCAGTTCCTTTCAAGAGAGAATTCATGCTCACAGGCTCAGCAATTATTGATGCCTTCCTTTGTCAGACAAGCAGGGTATGTGAGCATGTGTGTACCACTCACAAGGTACACACCACTGGCCTAAATGCATCATTGAACATCTTAAAATTAGAAGCATAAACAACAGCCCTTACTGAAAACTCCATTTTTACAGAGCTAATTGCACCAACTCTTCATTCACACATATAAAAAGGGAAATAGCATAAATATATATATTTTTTCCTTGACTTGTTCTTATTCCTGCTGAGAGGGCTGGTTGTGGGTATCACAGCAGGGCATCCCAGGCACCTTTAGCTGTACAGGTACCTGTGGCAGAAAGTTTTGGGTCAGGAAAGGGCAGATTTTTCTGAGACAGCTCTGTGATGAGGACGTCACTTGTGTCCTGTAGATTTCTAAGTGTATTTTGAATGGTGGAACTTGCTGGATCTGGGTGATCCTCATTTGGTTTCAGTTTGATACTTCAGAATTGACTTAATGGTTTGTATTTTACATTTCTACAGAGCCCAAATCATCCTCCTGGCTGTAGCTGATTTAAATAATGGCTGTTTCAGGGTGAAACTGTCTCTCCTGCTCTTCCCTCCCTGAGAAGAGAGCAGAAAGTGGCTGAGCAAGCGGCACATATGGTTGAAATAGTCTTGGAGCTGGAGCTTCAGAGTTATTCATAACAGCTGAGCATGTAATTGTGCATAATGCAGCAGAAACATTTCTCTTCTTGTGATTGAAAGGCATTTGCTTTTGATTGGTGTGCAACTGTTGTACCTGGGAATATCAAGGGGCTGTGAATCTGCATTATTTCAGGCAGGAGTGCTTATCAGTCACATCTGAAAACACTGGAGCAAAATGGCCTCGTGACAAACACAGGCAGGGCCAGTAACAACCTTTACAAGGCAGTTTTATAGAGCAGGATAAACAAGAGGGGCTGGATCCTCAGCTGCATAAAACACCCTGGCTGTGCTGCTGCTGCCAGGGAGGAGCTGTGAGAAACGATGCTCACTTCCAAGAAATGTAAAAGGTTTATTAAAACCTTATCAAAAATACAGAATGTGGAAATCCAGGCCACCAGGAATATTTCTATGTCTGCTCTGGGCTGCCCTGACCCCCAGGGCAGCACTGACTTTGACCCTCATCCATGGAGAAAGTTTCCTAAACTCCAGAATAGACTGGAATCCATTAAAGTGTGAAATAGATTGTAGAGAGCAGTAGGTGTATCACTTGCTGAGAAATTTAGGTTTTGGGATTTTTAGTATGTTGTGGATGGCAGCAAGATGGAGGCACAGGGTGTCATCCTGGGCTTCTTCCTTGTGCTTCTTCTTCCTCCTTCTCCATGGGTTTGGGTGGCATTTTGTAATTGGGTGGGGAAAAATCTGCATTGTGGACTTCTTGGGATCAGTAATTGGGTTAAAAGGGAAAATAATCCAGGTGTCAGCTCTTAACTGGATGGTTTAGCTTTAAAAGACCTTGTACCAAGAGATTGTTGGCCATTTCTGTGGTGCTTTTCCAGTGCGCTGAGCCTGGTGTGGACAGCGTGCAAAACTCTAGATAAGATAATAATAAACAAGAACCTGAAGACTGAAAAGATCCAGTGCATTTCTTTCCTGATACAAAACCACTCCAGGAGGGTCTCCCCCAACAGGGGAGCCCCTGCCAGAGTTCCAGAAGTCAGGGAATCAGCAACAGCTACCACAGCAACAGAAGACTGAATAGAGAAAATATTATAACACCTGGAGCTGAGGATTTTCCCCACCATGTGCTCACCCACACCACAGATGTTTCACCTTTTAACCCTTTAACCCCTCCCAAAGTTCTGTCCATGGACTCCTCCTTCCCTGCCCAGTGCTGGAGATCACTGCCTGACACCTTGATTGGAGCTCAGGTGCTGCCACAGGAACGAGTGACCCTCCCAAATGTCCCAAACCCAGGGCACCCCTGAGAACAACACAAGGGGGGGAAAACACAACTATAAATCTATAAAACTTCTCAAACATGACATTTGCCCTTTAATTGTGAGAGTCAACCATTTCATCACTCATCTATCACAGAGCTGATGCTTGCAGATCCAGGGAAATGCCAGCAGCAGCTGCCTCTGCTCTGAGGCTGTGGTGAAGCTGTGCTGGTGGATGGGTGAAGCAGAGCTGCTGTGGTGGGAGCTGCTCTGGTAAGAAAAGCTTCCTGCCAGCAAACCTTTATCTGGGATCTTTGTGGAGCAGGTGAAGCAGGTGAGCATGGATGCCATGCCATGGCAGTTTGCCATCATCTCAAATCCAGGCACTGCTCACTTCCTTTCGTTCTCCCCTTGGATAAAATATTGATCTAGCAGGCTGGGAGTACCTATTGTGGGACAAAAGCATCTGCAAGGGCTGTGGAGTGCACTTGGACATGGTCCTGGTGGACAGGAGGCTGTAGAAGCAGTGACTCGTTAGCTTGTACACCTCTGAGTGTAAAACTTGAGGTCTGAGTTGCTGTGAGGGACAGATTGCCTTCCACTGGGCTGGGACCAGAGTTTGATCACTGAGGAAACCATGCTTGTACTCAGGAGAGGAGTCCAGTCCACAGAGCTGCTGATCTCAGACTTTCATCTGTGTGAAATTCACTTTGGAAGAGTAATATCACCAAAAAGGAAAGCTGGCTGGCTCTCCTAAATTAAGCAATTACTCTTAGACACAGTCCTGTCTGTGAAGTACTTGGAAGTTCA
This sequence comes from Molothrus ater, assembly GCF_012460135.2. Lineage (NCBI taxonomy): Eukaryota > Metazoa > Chordata > Aves > Passeriformes > Icteridae > Molothrus > Molothrus ater. Next base: position 2,430,296 of record NC_050498.2, on the reverse strand, counting down.
TACTCAGGCTGAGATGGAAGGAGGTTTAACAAGGTGTTTTACAAAGTGTAGGTGGATAAATTCCTGGAGCATATCTGTATAAACCTGCTGTAAAGGCTGCACAGAGGTTAAACAGATAGATAACTTCATGGAAGCTGAGTAATCACACTATTACTCTGTATAATCTTGCTGGAAGGCACATTTTTCTACAGAGCAATGATACAGAAGATATTTGTGTGTAGTGATTACAGCAGCAGAAATCAATTGCACACAGCAAATAATTTGTTAGCACAGGGATGCACATTATGTCATCAATAAAGGGATTAGTTTGTTGAACTATAATGAGGGTGAGAAGAAAGCAAACTTCCTACTGGTGTAACTAGTCCAGTCATAATATTGGCAGCAAATATATCTGGTATAAACACATCCTTCTGGAGACTGGGTGTGTGAGCTTTCCTTAACACCCACTAGCTCTATATGTTCTTTGCCTCTTCAGTATACACCATAAGTACTCATTAATTTCTTAAAAATAATATTTATCCAGGGTTTTATTAATAAATATATTATATTTATTTTATTTTTATTTATTATTTATAATTATTAATTTATATAAATCAATAAACATAATATTATATTTATTATTTCTTAAAATAATATTTATCCAGGGTCTTAAAAAATTATTTAAATTAATTTTTAATAATTTTAATTCTTTATTCTTAATTGATTATTATATATAAATTAATAAATATAATATTATATTTTATGTTTCTTAAAAGTAATATTTATCCAGGGTTTTATTTTATTAATTTTTAATTAATATTTTTTATTTTATTAATTTTAAATAATATTTAACCACCTTTAAGGAATATATCCAAGCACACTGCTACATTTACCACTACAAAGGAAAAAGGCATCACCCTAATGTCCCTGCATCTATTAAGATACTTTCTGCCAAAGTACAGGCAGAGTAATCAGTTTCTTTTTTTCTGTTCATTAGGAGCCGTGTGGTATTGAATTAGATATTCCCAAAGGCAGGCACAGTCCCTTATCCACTGCTTGGATGGGGCCCCAGCAGTGCTAATCTCAGCTGAGCTCCTCTTACACAAACCCTACTCCCCTGGGCACGTACTCTGTGCTCTGACAGTCACAAATCACTGTGCAGGAGAAGCCTCCCCAACACCTGCCAGGTGGGTTGGTTTCATTCTCCTCAGTGCAGAGTGGATTTTCCAGCAGTGCTGCTGATGGCACATGTTCAAGGTCACACAAAGAGAGTGGGACTGCTTGGCTGACAAACAGATGTTGGGCTCTGCCTCTTCTCCCAGCCCCTCACAGCCACACACTGGTATTTTCTGGGTCCCCAGTACAAAGGAGGAATTGATGAATCTGACTCCATGTTCTTAGAAGGCTAATTTATTATTTTATGATAATATATTATAAAAAAAAAAAGCTAAACTAAACTATACTAAAGAATAGAGAAAGGATACAGACAGAAGGTTACAAAGAATGATAATGAAAACTCGTGACTGCTTCCTGAGTCCGACACAGCTTGGCACTGATTGGTCATTAAGTCAAAACAATTCACATGAAACCAATCAAACCTGTTGGATAAACAATCTCCAACCTCATTCCAAAGCAGCAAAACAAGAGAAGCAATCAGATAATGATTGTTTTCATTTTTCTCTGAGGCTTCTCAGCTTCCCAGGAGAAGAATCCAGGGCAAAGGGATTTTTCAGAAAATGTGACAGTGACACCACACATCCCTCACACTTGTGAGCTGCAGAAAATCCCTCCTTGAGCCCCTCCTAAGGGTGTGTTTAACACCTGTGTGCAGCTCCCTGGAGCAGAGGGGACTGTGGCTCCTTGGCAGGGTGTGATGGCTTCTCTTGGAGAGTTGTCACTGTCATATTTTCCGGAAAAATCCCTTTGCCAGGATTTCTTCTCCTGGGAAGCTGTGAAGCCTCAGAGAAATGAAAACAATAATTATCTGATTGCTTCTCCTGTGTTTTGCTGCTTTGGAATGTGGTTGGAGATTGTTTATCCAACAGGTGAATGTTTGATTGGTTTCATGTGAATTGTTTTGACTTAATGACCAATCACCATCAGCTGTGTCGAGGCTCTGAGGAATCAGGAGTTTGTATTATTCATTCTTGTTAAACCTTCTGTCTGTATCCTTTCTCTTTCTTTAGTATAGTTTTAGTATAGCATAATAATATAATATAATGTGATATAATGTGATATGATATGATATAATATTATATAATATAATAATATAAATCAGCCTTCTAAGAACATGGAGTCAGATTCTCAATTCCTCCTTCGTCCTGGGGACACCAGCAAATACCACAGAGAGTCACTTTGGTTTTTCAGCCAGCACTGAGGCCAGGGTCACCTCCAGCTCTATGCTCTGCAGGGAATGATGGTGCTGAAGCTGAGATTTGTCTTGCTACCAATCCTGTCCATTAGGTAGGAATGAGTCTTTCCTTACCCCAGGTTTGAAGATGAATTTAAAACTGACCACTTTGGAGAAGAGCCAGAAAATAAAGAGGAAACTGAAAAGGCAAATTGGGAATCAGCAGGGGAAAATAATCCCTCCTGATTCCTGCAGGTAGCCAAACATCCCAAAGCGTGGGATTAATGTATATAAATAAGGTGTAAACAAATTCAGTGGCAGGAGAATGCCTAAATCTTTCTTCCCTCTTGCAAATCAAACATGTTCTTGAAGGATTCAATTATTTCTGAGATCCCACCTTAGCTAGGGATTAACTGACACCAGAGATCAGGAAACCCATTGTACTGGGATCTGTGCATGGACTTCCTGGGCTTGGGGTTTGCTGCAAATGGTGTAAGGAAGGGGCAGGAGCTGCAGGGTTACCACAAGGCTCATCCAGTTTTTATAGCCAGCCAGTGGTCCCTTTGAGTTTGATGGAGCAGCTGTAGGCAGTATTTTCTTGGCCAAGAAAAAAAGGGAATATGACACATCCTGGCATATACTGGGAGTTGGGAAAGTAGTGAAAAATATCTGGTGTTGCCTTGCACTGTGTAGAGAGGTTTTCTGCAAGCTGCTTAGTCATCCTCAGGATCTTCCTCTGCAAGAGAACTGGAGAGGGATTTTAACAAGAACCTGGAGCAAAAAGACAAGGAGGAATTGCTTCCCACTGCCAGAGAACAGGATTAGATAGGATATTGGAAGAAATTCTTCTCTGTGAGGGTGCTGAGGCCCTGGCACAGGTTGCCCAGAGGAGCTGTGGCTGCCCCTGGATCCCTGGAATTGTCCAAGGCCAGGTTGGATGGAGCTTGGAGCAACCTGGGACAGTGGAAGGTGTCCCTGCCATGGCAGGGATGGAACTAGAGAGGTGGAGTTTAGGTCCCTTCCAGCCCAAACCATTCTGTAGTTCTGTGATCAGACAGAAGGTGTTGCTTGGCCCATTTCTGTGTTGGCTGAAGCAAAAGCCCATTTATCAAGGGTATTTTGGGAAGTGTTTCATGTCTTATACCATGATCCCAATTTTCATGGGCATGTCAAAACCTGAGGAATATTTCCCCCAGGTGCAGAGGATGTGACATGGGGCAGCAAGGCAGGAGAGGCTACTGCAAAATCTCCAACCTAAACAGAAGGAAAGGGGAAAGGAAAGGAAAGGAAAGGAAAGGAAAGGAAAGGAAAGGAAAGGAAAGGAAAGGAAAGGAAAGGAAAGGAAAGGAAAGGAAAGGAAAGGAAAGGAAAGTCAGAGTTATTACTGAAAAGAGAATCACATGTAAATTGTAGCTCTGCTGGTGTATTCTGGGGAGCTTCTAGCCATTTAATTGGTTAAGACAGATATAAAGCAGTATCACTATCTGCTAGGGACCCACATAAATCATCAGGGATGGTTTCTGTTGCTGTTACATGTAGCCAGGCCTTGTGGCCTGAGTGCCACAGAAAGGAAGCAAAAAACAACTCATCCTGTCAAGAGCTGCTCTGTGTTGTAATTGCAGTATCTGTAAGGAAAGCCAGGGTTGGATTATTGGAGATGTCAGAAGCAAAATGGGAGAGATTAAATGGCCACAAAGAGCTGCAAAATGAGGAGGTAATTGCACTTCATAGGAGTTCAAAGATAACACAGGGAATGTAGATCTGGACCAGGGCTGTGTGGAGCTGAGAGTGCACGTGGTGTGTCCCTGATCTCCAGCTGCTCTCCTGGATTTCCTGTGGTGAGCTTGGAGGAGCCTGGTGAGCACAGCCCTGCTGGACCCGCTGGGGCAAACTCCCTGTCCCTCCTGCAAAGGTGGCACAGAGAAAGGGTGAACTCTGCTGCATGTTAATGCACTTCAGCAGCAGCCTCTGGAATGAGGAACCCAGCTCCCTGCTGAATTAAAACACAGGGAATACACATGAGTGAGTGAGAGAGTCTCCATGGAAGGTCTGGGCAGGCAGAGCATCTCCAAACTCAATGGCAGGTGTGATGCCTGGTGAGCCCCCTGCACCTCACATGGGGCCAGCCCTGGCCCTGCCTGCCACCTTCATCAGCTCTGGGCCTGCCACCTTCATCAGCCCTGGGGCCCTCTGCCACCTTCAACACCTCTGGGCCTGCCGCCTTCACCAGCCCTGGCCCTACCACCTTCATCACCTCTGGGCCTGCCTGCCACCTTCACCAATCCTGGGGCTGCCTGCCGCCTTCATCAGTTGTGGGGCTGTCTGCCACCTTCATCACCTCTGGGCCTGCCTGCCACCTTCACCAACCCTGGGGCTGCCTGCCACCTTCATCAGTTGTGGGGCTGTCTGCCACCTTCATCACCTCTGGGCCTGCCTGCCACCTTCACCAACCCTGGGGCTGCCTGCCGCCTTCATCAGTTGTGGGGCTGTCTGCCACCTTCATCATCTCTGGGCCTGCCACCTTCATCATCTCTGGGCCTGCCTGCCACCTTCACCAGCCCTGGGCCTGCCACCTTCATCAGTTGTGGGCCTGCCTGCCACCTTCACCAGACCTGGGGCACTCTGCCATCTTCATCATCTTTGGGCCTGTCACTTTCACCAGCCCTGGGGCTTCCTGGCACCTTCACCAAACCTGGGGTTGCCACCTTCACCAGTCCTGGGGCTGTCTACCATCTTCATCATCTCTGGGCCTGCCACCTTCACCAACCCTGGGCCTGCCACCTTCACCAGCCCTGGGGCTGTCTGCCACCTTCACGAACCCTGGGCCTGCCACCTTCATCATCTCTGGGCCTGCCACCTTCACCAACCCTGGGCCTGCCATCTTCATCATCTCTGGGGTTGCCTGCCACCTTCATCATCTCTGGCCCTGCCACCTTCCTCAGCGTCTCACTGGCTGCTGTGGCTGAGTCAGCCTGAGCTAACCTGGGGGCAGTAGGAAGCCATGAGATCTTTGAGGAGAAAAGCCAAATATGAGCACTTTACTTTCTTGCAGGTGCCAGCTTCATCCTGAAAGAGCCCTGAGGCAAGGGAAAGCTCTGCTGGCTCTTGTTCACCTGTGGTTATTTCTCATCCCTCAAGGCCTCTGTAGGAAGGTTCAGGAGTGCTTCTGTGCCCAGACCAGCTGTGTTTGATTTCTCCCTGCTCCTGTTTTCTGCACAGCACTTTGCTGCTGCCTGGATGTATCTTGCACATGAATACCAGCCAAAAGTGACCTTCAGCATCCCCCTGCTCATGGAACACAGGTGGAGGAGTTGGAGTGGAGCTAATGGCCATTTCTAGCATCCCTGCTTGTTCTTCTTCTCTCAGAATTTAAGGGATGTATTTTATTTCTCTGGAGCAAGGAGACTAGCACAGCTTTTTCACACATGGAGGAGTAATGCCAGGGTTGGATTATTTGAGATGTTTGATTATTGAAAATGGGAGAGATTAAATGGCCACAAAGAGCTGCAAAATGAGGAGGTAATTGCACTTCATAGGAGTTCAAAGATAACACAGGGAATGTAGATCTGGACCAGGGCTGTGTGAACTGCCTTTATGTGCCCTTATGAAATGTAATTTGGGTTTTTTTTTTTCCCAAGAAGCTTCATGTTTGATAGAGGAATAATGTCACAGCAGGTGAGATGGTTTGCTGGCAGTTAATTGGAATCTGTGTGGGTCCAACAACCAACTTTTTATGGTGTCTGATTTCCTGCTAGCCCAAACTCAGGATACCTCCCCTGGCATAAATGGAATGGGCTATTGGAGGATCTAGTGCAATTAGTCTAAGTGGTAAGGGCTCTCCTTTGCATCACTCTTGAAACCCTGTAGAGCTGAGCTTTGCAGGAGAGAGGGAATTTGGCCCCCTGCCTTTCATGTGGTGCCAGTTTGGGTGAATTGATGTTTGATGTACGTAGGTAGCACCACCAAGTCAATTCAAGTGGACAAAGGTTAAGTTTGCACTGCAGGCAATTATCCATTAGTATAAAAGCTCCTTGGGATAATATTTATACATTGAAATGCCAAAAAAAAAAATGGACATGATGATAGCTTTTGCAGCACTGTATAGTTCATACATTAGAGCTCTGCTTTGCATGTTTGGTATTTCAGAAATAAGGGAACCCATTTTTGTCAGGAAATGCAACATGTGAAATGCAGTGTGTCCAAGTGAAGCAACAACATCCAGTGCTTGCTGTAAACCTTTTCCTTTAATATAGAAATTAGATATATTTTATAAATAAAATATAAATGTCCTGGGATATTTGATGGAAGAAACTCCCTGTAATGGTAACCCTGAGATGTCCAGTTGGTAGAAATCTCTGTATGGATTCTCATGGAGGATCTCTCATGGTTTCTCATGGAAACTCACATGGAGTTGTGGAATGGTATCCCTGTAAGAGGCAGGGACAGAGTTCCCCTGCAGTGCTGTGAGAGCAGGATTTCTCCTGCAGTCTCTACTGTCAGGCTTCAGTGACTTCCCTGTCAATGACGTTTATGGTACCTGGAAAATCCAATTTACAGTTGAAGGGATTAATAACTGGCTATTATCAGGCATTACCTTAGAAAACAAGTCTGTCTTGTGTGTATTAAACAAGTGGTTCCCTGGCATCAGTGTGCTTGGTGCTTGCAAAATTCTCCTGAGGATTGTCTGGTGCTGGTAGTCAATATGATTTTCTCCATCAGAGGCAGTAATTTGGGACATACCCACCTAGAGAGTTACATGTTCAGGTGTTCCACACCTTCAGGAACTGTGAGTCTTTGGGACTTCAACCTCCACCTCCAATTTCCTTAAACCCAGGTTTTTTACAATATCAGGATGATACTGTGAAGATTCATCCTCATCCTTGCCTTGATCCATGGACAGATTGGGAGAAATTAAATTTTTAAATGTTCCCAGATCCACCTTGGAGCTGTGGTCTGTGGCTGGCTGATTTAGCTTCATATGATTTGTTCCAGTTGCCTTAAGAACTATTCTTAAAGCATTTGAATAACCACAACAGCCCAGGAGCTCCAGCTTTATGCATAAAGAAGCCAAAAAATGCACTGGACCACCTGGGACCCCATGTGTGGATCCTATCCCTGTGCTTTGGTGCAGGTTTGGAGACTATTGTCATCTCAGGTGAGATTCACCTCCTCTAATCTACAAGTCTGATCCTCATATTTCTCATTAAAGCTCAGCTCCTGAAGTTATCTGAGCACATCAGAATATTAGATTTCAGTTTTTTCTGTGAAAATAGTTGCAGGCATTAAAAAATGGCAAGCAGTAAATCCTAAATGTTAGGAAACACTGGGAACATGCTGTAATTCTGGGAATGAGATTTTAAATTGTGTCTGCTCTTCAAATCAGTATCACTCTTTTGGGGGACTGTGGTGTTTAGTAAGGGTGTAGGGAGGAATTTTGTACTGAGACAATTTTTCACTGCTCTGGGAGTGTAAAAAGTGATGTAGTGTGAGAATTAGCTTTTCCAGACTCTAATAGCTGTCACAATGTTTACTGGTCGATCTGTGATCCTTCCATCATCTTTGGAAAGTTAAGGACCCTGATAAAATATCCATTAAAGTCAGAGTTGTTTTGTACATCTCCCCAGGCACTGGATGAGATCCAGCCTAAATACCCAATCTACATTTTCATGAGTCATTGCAGGAGCAGGGAACACACTACAACAGGTACAATTGCCAGTTTCAGTGGGAATTTTGCTGCCTCCACTCTGACTCTAGCCCAGTCAATCTAAATTTCCATTATGGACAAGGCTGATCTGATATTCCTATGACACACTGCTCAAAAAACGTGGACACAGAGTAGTTATAAACCATTTCCCAATGACTTGGGCCTTGATATTAAAGCATGTATGGCTCATGCATCTGCTCTTTTGTAAATCTGCTGGTGCTTCCACACAGCCTGCATAAGGAGCAGGGAAGACACAGAAACATCTGTTTGGAGTTTTAAGCAGCTTGTTAGATGAATTCAGCACCTGGGTTCCCTGCAGTGAGTCAGCTCTCGTCTGCTCAGTACGGATGAGAAATGGAGAAACACAACACTCCTTGGGATCCCTGTTCTCCTGGCTCCTGGTGGATTGCTCGAGGTAATTCCTGCTGCTGCAAGTGGGAACTGCCTGTGCAAAAGCCCCAGAAGTAAATATGGCAATAGCATTCTGAGGGGGGAGAGTTTACTCTGCTAAATCTGCTGAATCCTACAAGAAGTCTGGAGAGGAACTGTGTCACAGGCATCTTTTATGAAAAATCCTTTCCTTAGGATTTTTCCCCCTGAGAAGCTGAGAGGCCTCAGGAACAAAATGTAAACAATGATTATCTGCTGCTGTGGAATGCAATAGGTGGATCTGTGATTGGTCTCATGTGGTTGTTCCTAATTAATGGCCAATCACAGTCAGCTGGCTTGGACTTTCTGAGACAAGCCTTTGTTATTGTTCCTTCTTTTTCTATTCTTAGCTAGCCTTCTGATGAAAATCCTTTCTTCTATTCTTTTAGTATAGTTTTAATGTAATATATATCATAAAATAATAAATCAGCCTTCTGAAACATGGAGTCAGATTCTCATCTCTTCCCTCATCCTAAGACCCCTGTGAACACGGTCACAGAACTGTTTACGTGGCATGGAGTGAGAGGATAAGGGGGAATGGCCTCAATCTGACAGAGAGTATGTTTAGTTGATGTATTAGGAAGAAATTCTTCCCTGTGGGAGGGTGGGCAGGCCCTGGCACAGGGCGCCCAGAGCAGCTGGGGCTGCCCCTGGATCCCTGGAATTGCCCAAGGCCAGGCTGGACAGGGCTTGGAGCACTCTGGTGCAAGGTGTCCCTGCCCATGGTGGGAGGGTGGGAATGATCTTTAAGGTCCTTTCCAACCAGACCATTTTGTGATTTCTGTGATTTCCATGATTTCTGTTATTTCTGAGGATGTGGTGCTGCTACACACAGGTTATGGTGTTTCCATCTTACTGCCATCCCAGCTGATTCCTTGGCAGTACCCACTACTGGGCAGTGGTCCTGAAAAAATCACTGTGTCTGCTTAAAAAGCCACAGTCCTGAACCAGTTTTCTTTCTGTTCCCTTTTCCCCCCTTCCCCACAACTGGAAAGGATCTCTCTGGTTTTGGTGACCATTACACAGCCAAATGGAAATCTCATTTTGCTGGGAGCTCCTGGCCAGGCTGTGAAAGCAGCACAAGGGACTTGGCTCTGGGAAGGAGGTGCAGAGCAGCTGCATGATGACAAGTCCCTTCTGCTTGGTAACCTTCTCTTTTCCTGCCTGTGTATAAGGTGTTAGACATGAGTTGATCTCAAGGGTTAATTTGCCACAGCAAGGAGAATTTCCATTGAAGTAAATTTATTTTTAGCCTACTCAGAGAACCCAAGAGTCCATCCCCTCTACCTGTTCGTGTTGATGAGCAGAAGGAATGGGCTTGTGAGACAAACTGTTAGGTTGTAATATCATTTTTCTCCTTGCAGCTCTAGAATCAGGCTGCCTAAAAAGTGTGTTTGTGTCATGGCCACAGAAAAAGAATCATTTTGGCTGTGCCCAAAGTATGCTGCACCTCCCTCTAAGGCCAGTGTACCAAAACTGGCTCATGGCCCAGTGCAGAGGCCCTGGACTCATCAGGAAATGCCAGTTTTAATCCTTTATGGCCTGAAGTCCTTGTATTCCTTTGGGTTATCCATTCCAAAATTGAGGGAGGAGAAGAACTGTGATTGTCTGGTGCCTCCCCACCCTGCATGAACAGCACTGGCCTGTGCTAACCTGGATATAGTATGTTTTGTCTGATGTAGTTATAATGATCAATGAGCTATTACTCTCTCTCTTCTGAGTGATTTTGATTATTATGTATAACAGCACATGTTCTCCAGTGGATAAAAGCCTCTAATTCCATTTTATCCAACTCAGAGAGCAATCTCAGCAACTGGCTGTTGCCTGTATTATTCAGCAGCAGCTATGGCATGTACTATTGCATATGATATGAAGGACTTTGTAATAAATATTTAGTGTTCCTTTAATCTGTCTGTTCTTATATCGTGTTCTGCAGATAATCCCCAACTCCACCATGTACAATTTAATAATTCTTCTTCTGCCAGTCTGCTCTTGTCCCTTATCCAGGAACCCATGCCCACCTGCCCTGGGATGAGCTTTCCATCAGTTTTTCTTCAGAGTTCTGGGTTTTCATGACTGTGTCATTAGGAGGAAGAACATTTGTTGCTTGTCTGGATTTGTGAGTAGCAATAAACTGCCTGGTGCTTAGATCCCAGCTTTCTGGCACACAATGATTATTTTTTCCCTGGCTGGAGGCCAAAGGCCTTTGGGAGACAGCAAGGTCTCCCAAGACCCTCTCCAAGGGTCTCACCAAGGCATTGGTGATGTTTCTGTTTGCTGCAGGCTCTTTTATCTGATGCAAGTTACCTTGTGCCTGTCCTTTCTTCTCACCCATTGCATGGGTTGGTTGGAGCCCTTCAAGGAAGGGGCTTTCCTGGGTGGGAACCTGGGCTTGGGCCACCAGGCATCTTTGGAGTCTGGGGACCAAGTAGTTCAGCTCTCCTGTGGGTCTATCTTCAACATGGCCATGTGGCAAGGGCTGAGCAGAAATAAGTAGAGCTGTGAGCTGGGGAGTGTCCAAAGGGGAGAGGGACAGGGCCCCATGAACACCAACTGCTCTGAGTCTGCCCCAGCTCTGGTGACCAGTGACAGGCTGAGTATTAGGAAAAGCTTCTTCTTGCAGAGGGTGCTGGGGCACTGAACAGGGTCCCCAGGGAATGGTCATGGCCCCAAGGCTGCCAGAGCTCAAGAAATGCCCAGACAGTGCTCTCAGAAACATGGTGGGATTGTTGGCCCTGTCCTGTGCAGAGCCAGGATGCACTGGATGATCCCTGTGGGTCTCTTCCAACTCAGGATATTCTACAATTCTTTGAAAAGATGTCTCCAGACCACCATGGTTAACATGCAGCTAAAGTCTCTTAATTGACCTTTCCCCTTTCTGAGTTCAACTATAAACATCAGCTTTCCAGCACCTGTGGCAATGAGATCCAAGTTTCAGATAATCCAGGGCTTCTCACTTGAGTTCTTCTTGGAGCAAGGACCATGGGAAGAGACAGGTGATCATACACCAGGACATGCATTTTTCTGGAGCACCCTTACCCCAGCCAGGCCTGACTTGCACAGTCAGATGTACCCACCTCTTGCTTTCTCTGCTACCATAAATTCTGTTAACCCCCAGGGAACAGAGCACTAGAGATGGAAAGGGGATTTCATGATGAAAAGGACAGTGACAAGCAGCATATCTGCTACTTGTCCATGGTTAACATGCAGCTAAAGTCTGTTAATTGACCTTTTCCTTCTCTGAGTCCAGCTATAACCATCAGCTTTCCAATACCTGTGGCAATGAGATCCTGTGGCAAGTTTCAGATAATACAGGGCTTCTCACTTGAGTTCTCCTTGGAGCAAGGACCATGGGAAGAGACAGGTGGTCATACACCAGGACATGCATAGTTTTTTGGAGCACCTTTACCCCAGTCAGGCCTGACCTCTACAGTCAGATGTACCCACCTCTTGCTTTCTCTGCTACCATAAATTCTTTAACCCCCAGGGATCAAAGCACTAGAGATGGGAAGGGGATTTCATGATGAAAAAGACAGTGACAAGCAGCATATCTGGAGTGGTACCCTGCTTCACTGCTTCAAAGTTAGTTATACTGCAAGTCAGGATTTACTATAACTATTCTATAAACTGTGCTAATGAAATCATGCAGTATTTGTTAAAGCAGGCAATAATGCTGAACCAGAGAAGACATGAAAAGGGTTCTGATCATCTATTAATAGTGTTGCAGTCCTATTTTGAAAAGCTCCCCAAATTCGTGTGTGGTGGCATTAAACACTAACCTCCTTAAAGAACACTTAGTGCACCTTAGTAGTATCTATTATAGTGTATGGGATTTTAATTGCTTTATTATAAAAGAAAGCAATATTCGCCCTTTTATGAATTTTGATTTAATGACTTTAGCACATTCATTATTAGTTCATTATGGTTCTGTGGAATTGAGGCCTCCTGAGTTAAAAGGATGTCCCCACACTAAGCTGGCCTCAATTAAATTGTAATCATATTGTGGTTAATCTCAAGGACTTGCTCTATAAGGGCAGGGTATGAGAGAGAGAGAGGCAGTGGGGGGCAGGAGGAAGAAACAGGAATGCAAAGAAGCAGGATTTGTGTTGAAGAAAAGCTGTTTAAGTCCATTTAGAACCTGAAATGGCTTCCTTAGCTTGACCCATAATATTACACACTTAAAGCCACAAGTAGAACTTCCTGAAGTAAATAAAGCACTGCTGGTCTTTAGGAATAGAGGAAAATTCTATTTAGGGAGGTTTGGCCAGTTTCTCCTCAAGTCCTGGAGCCAGCAGAGGTCCATGAGAACAGGCCACTGACAGACACCAGTGGGACTGGGGGGGACTGGAGGTGCCTTCTGACACTCCTGGTTTGACTGGGACCATTTGTGTGCAGATGGGAGGGAAAGGGAAGCCCCTTGCAGAGGGCAGTGGCAGCGCTGAAGGTGCTGCAGGGAGCAGGGCTGTGGGCAGGGACACTGCAGGAGCTCTGTTTGTGCCCATGGTGCCAGCCTGGGTGCAGGACAAAGGGCTCTCCACTGGAGCCTTCCCCTGCCATGCTTGGCCACAGGGCCACAATAAGGAAACCAGCAACTTGGGATGATCTGGAAGAAGATTAGAAATTCAGCTCACAAGCAATTTGGTTGAAATATTCCCTCTTTGATGTTTTGCCATGCTGAACAGTATAATAACTCTTCCAGAAGAACACTCCAAACAGAGCTATTTTGGGATTACATTTTTCCTTTAGCTTTTATCCTGTGGTTTTCCTGAATCTACTTTTTATCTCCTACATTTCACTGAAAATGTCTTGAGCTCTCATCAACTATTTTGGATGTTTCAAGATCCCTTCAAGCTTAGATCCTGGGTATAAATAAGAGTTCTTGTTCATAAAACTGGAGTGCTTTGCAATGACTGTTTGAAAAGCTTTATGTTATTTTTTTTTGCTCTACTGTGGAGCCAAATCTGGAATCCATGAGGCCCAAAACTGAGGAAAATGAGGAGAGGCCAGATTCCTGTGTGTTGCAAAGCAAACCTTTGTAGTGCTGGGGTCAGGGAAGATTTCCACAATAACTTCCCATTAGAAAGCCAGATCATCAACAAGAACAGAATTGAGTACAATCTTCAATTTGAGTTCATTATTTGATGTAATTTAAGCTTGAAAAATAGTTAAAAAGAAAATAAATAAGCCTCAGAGAAACTAGAATCCTGCTTTCACATACTGTCCTTGTTAAGATAAAGCCAAGTGAAGATTGTGAAGAACACCAATTTTTAGGCTTTAAAAGATGTTTGTCTCTGTAAGAGCAGAAAGTAAATTAAGTCTAAAAGGTTAGTTATCAGGAACAAGCCTCACCAGATTTTGTGCCATGTTGTTTAATAATTATGAATGATAATTACTGTGAGAATATCAATAATACAGTGGGAATGTTTACAATGTCAATATTTCATAAAGTTTTTCTGTATTTCAGGAATTAAATGGAAAGTGTTGTATTTCATGAAGTAAAAAAAAAGCTGTTGGGGGGGGGAATGTTGTTTTTATGGCAGTGACTTATGTGTGGAGTTTTCCAGCATCTTTTCAGTCTTTAGTTGTCTCTTCATCAGCTCACAGCTCCAGTGAGTCTTTTATTTCCCAAATTTCACAAGTCTCTTTAAATCCCTATTATATGTTGCTGATGATCAAAGGCCAGGCCAGACCCTTTAGCTTTGCTGAAGGGAACTCCACTCTCAGCAACCCTGACTGTACTCAGAGAGCTGGAGAGTTCCCTAAACTGAGGCACATCTGTTTGCCATGAGAATTTACTCTTTCTTCCAGTTTTCTTATGCCATTTAGGGCTTTAACTTGCAGATGATCAGGTCTACAAAAAGCCCAGGCACTGAATTCTTGCGCAGAAAATATCCAGCACTGACAAGACAATGTCCAGGGAGAAAACAGCTTAAGGAATTTCTTCCTGACTGTGGAAATATGTCCACATTGCTGAGAGAGGCTGGCTCTGGCACCTCTGCAAGCTCCTGGCAGTGCAAGCTGTAACCTTGGGAGCCATTCAGCAGCAAGCAATGAATGAGAGGTGCTGTGTGATGTAGAGCACCCCAGAGAGCAGAACACACCAGTTCCCTCCAAGTGCTCTGCTTTAAGGGGTTTTGGGCTAAGTCCAGCCAGTGACATGTGGGACAATCCAAAGCAAATCTCTGCAGGTAACTCACTGCTGCTTCTGTGCCAGTGCCACCATAACTGACCATTGTTATGGATGGATAATGAGATGATTGGCTCTCACAATTAAAAGATAACTATTGTGTGAATATTAAAGAAGCTTTAGTGATGTACAGTTATGTTAGTGTAGTTTAGATGTCCTCTGTTCTCTCCACAGTTCCCTTTCCCCCTGTATTGTTGCCATCAGACAGCCTGGGCTGTCTGGCACAGGTACAAAGAAGCTGCCCAGGTGTCCCTTGCATGGGGCAGGTGGGAATGGAAAAGCTTGGGGTGCTCAGGGGGTGGGCATGGCAACACCTGAGCTCCAATGCAGGTACAAAGCAGTCTGCACTGATAAATGGCACAGAAGAGCTGACTGACAGACTTTGGGAGGGGCCAGGGCTGGCTGATGCAACCCCCCAGAGTATAAAAGACTGAGCATCCATCCTGAAGATGAACTGGCCATGTGGTGTGCATGAGGGGCAGCTCCCAGTGCTGCAGCTTTTCCTTATGTAGTCCTTTGTTGTATTTTTGTTAAGGTTTAATAAACCTCTTTAAATTTTCACAGTGAGCAGTTGTTTTTCACACCATTCTCATCAACACAATCTCGTGGACATTGATGAGTTGTTTGCAGAGCACAGTTCTCCTGGCACACTTCTGACCCAGAGAACAGCCAGACCAGCACTTTCCCCTCTGCCCTGCCATGCCCTGGGCTGGGAACTGCAGCAGGGACACGCTGGGCACCTGTGGCTGTGCTGGAAGCAGGGCTTGGAGCCACAGCTCTGTCCTGCTTTCCAGGCTGTGAGAAAGGATTCTCATTTTGAAAAATTTTAAAGGTTTATTAAAACCTTTGCAAAAAATACAACAGAAGACTGAATAGAGAAAATATTACAGCACCTGGAGCAGAGGATCTTTCCCACCATGTGCTCACCCACACAATGGAGGTTTCACCTTTTCACCCTTTAGCCCCTCCCAAAGTTCTGTCCATGGACTCCTCCTTCCCTGCCCAGTGCTGGAGATCACTGCCTGACACCTTGATTGGAGCTCAGGTGCTGCCACAGGAACAAGTGACCCTCCCAAATGTCCCAAACCCAGGGCACCCCTGAGAACAACACAAGGGGGGGAAAACTATGAAACTTCTCTTAGCACATACCTAATATTTGCCCTTTAATTGTGAGAGTAAACCATTTCATTGCTCATCTATCACACAGGCCATGCATGCTTGCAGCTCCTGCATGTCCAAGAACTGATCAGCCTGATCTAGTGGATGGCATGCCTGCCCATGCCACGGGCTTGGAACCAGCTGGTTTTAAAGGCACCTTCCAACCCAAACCATCCTGTGATTCCATGGATCCCTGTATTCTACTGTCGCATTCACATTCTCTGGAAAAATCCTTTCATCCAGGATTTTTCTCCTGGGAAGCTGAAAAGCTTCAGAGAAAAGGAAAACAATTCTGATCTCATTTGCTTCTCCTGTGTTGTGCTCATGTGGAATGTGTTTGGAGATTGTTTACCCACAGGTGATTGTTCCATTGCATTCTGCTGGGAGTTGTTTTGCACTCTTTGGCCAAGCAGGGCCAAGCTGTGTCAGGACTCTGGAGAGAGTCACAAGTTTTCATTATTATCTTTTTAGCATTGTGTAAGTATCCTTTATGTATTCTTTAGTATAGTATAGTTTAGTATTCTTTAATATCATTTAGTATCATAAAGTAATAAATTAGCTTTCTGAGAACATGGAGTCAGATTCATCATTCCTGCCTTCCTTTGTTGGGGATCCCAACAAATACAATATTCTATGATTCATTTTAGTGGAAGCCAGCACCTTCCATGTGCCACTGAGTGATCACCAAAGCTCTCCAAAGAGAAGTCAGTCCCTCACACTGTGTGTGTGTGTGCTGGGAGTAGGCATAGCCTGAGCCTCCTGTGTGTGACAGATGTAGAGGAGCAGGTAGAAGAGAAGGTGCTGGTGAGAGATGAACACTGTCAGGCACTATCTCTACTTTTGATTAATTTGCAAAGATGAGTAATTAAATCCCAACAATCTTCCTTCAAAATATGAAGAAGTCACCTTCATCTTTTGTCTTTCCCTGGGCTTCCCTTCCCAAGTATACACAGAGCTGATCAGGAGGATACAGCCTGTAAAGTAATTTCTGGAGAGAGATTATACTGCCTTTTCCCTCAGTAAGCTCGAGAAAGGTAAAAATTATCATATTATGGGTGCTTTGGCCATGAAGAGAAAATGATGCTAGATGTGAAGAGAAAGAAATTCCTCTTATCTCTGGGAATTTTTAAGCATTAAATTAATTCCCCTATCTCTTGGTGTGTTAATGGGAAGGCTTTCAGCTCTGTGTTAGACAGAGGCCCGCATTTGCATTTAGATGGAGCTATTTTAAGGATTGTAGTGTATACATAGGGGCCTGTATCCCATTTACAATAGAATCTGTAAGATAAAATTAATATCTAGTAAGTGGTTGTTTTTGCAGTTTTGTTATAATCTGAACCCGTAACTGAAGTGCCATAATCTGACATAATAAATACCAGAGTCTTTCACTTGAGAGAGATCTTATCCACCCACAGGAAGAATACTCTCTTAACCAGTGAAGTGGTATTATTTTTTCCCTTTCACAAGATAATCATGAAGTGCTGCATCCAGGGCAGTTCCTGACAGTGATACCCAGATGACTTTTCCTTTTTCTCGTGTAAAACAATGTTCTGCTTCAGGAGGAGAAATGTTTTTGCCCCACCACCCAGGACAGCATAGCAGGGTGGTGGTGGCTGTAAGGGGGACACAGTGAAGGGACTTTAAATCCTATTTTTTATCTCTGTTTGCCTCTGAGATGGGCTCTCAAGGGAATTTCTTGTACATGCCAGGAGCTGTGCTGGTTGTTACTGCTGGGTTTGCAAACTACTGATTTCCAGAAACACCTTGAAACTTTGGTTTTGGTAGAACTCTGACCTTGTGAGATCCCACCTAGAGTACTGCATCTGGGTCTGGGGTCCTCTGCACAAGAGAGAAATGGGCCTGTTGGAGAGGGTCCAAGGGCTGGAGCCAGGCTGGCAGAGCTGGGGGTGCTCACCTGGAGAGGAAAAGGCTCCAGGGAGAGCTCAGAGCTCCTGCCAGGGCCTAAAGGGGCTCCAGGAGAGCTGGAGAGGGACTGGGGACAAGGCATGGAGGGACAGGACACAGGGAATGGCTCCCAGTGCCAGAGTTCGATTTAGGTTGGATATTGGGAAGAAATTCTCCCCTGTGAGGGTGGGCAGGCCCTGGCACAGGGTGCCCAGAGTAGCTGGGGCTGCCGCTGGATCCCTGGCAGTGCCCAAGGCCAGGCTGGATGGGATTGGAGCAGCCTGGGACAGTAGAAGGTGTCCCTATGGCAGGGAGATCAGAACTGGATGAGCTTTGAGGTTGCTTCCAACCCAAACCATTCTGGGATCCTATGACTTAGACAAAAGCTCTGAGCTGCTGCCAGGAGCCTCTGTGGCAGGCTGATGGATGAAACCCAGGTTTGGGGGTTCAGCCTGGTTTGCACCACCCTAAACCTGGGATTGCTATGGCAGCTGCCAAGTCTGAAGGAGAGCCCTGGCACAGGTGGAGTAAAGGCTGTGCCTCGTTCCCTCTCGGGGTTTCTGTGGTCAAGATGACCCTGAGGTGTCAGAAAGTTTCTTTTACCCAGCCCCGAGATCGAAGAAGAAGTTGAGATTCCTCAGCTCTGCTTTTCAAGGTTGTTTATTCTCTGTTATCTCTAACATTCTTTCTCTGACCTGCTGAGATCTGTCCAGGGTTGTTGCACAGTCCCTGCCCTTGGGGTGCTCTTGGCTTTTTATACTAAGAACTGTGTGTACTTTATTTACAATAATTTTCCAATACCCATCACCTATGTTAGACAGTCTGGCTCTACTCTAAACCAATCCAGAAGTGTCACCATCACAGCAGAAGATGGAGGACAAGAAGAAGAAAGAAAAAGGACAAGGGACACCCAAATTCCTCCATCTTGGCTTCTGAACCCCCATTCTGAAAACTCAAAATTCTACTTTTCTATCCTGTAACAAGCTGTCATTCTACTTAAACTCTTGTGGCTTATAATTCTTCATATAAAGTTGGTTGAATTTTTTCCATGGGTTGAAATGAAAGCCACAGGTGTCTTTGACTCCATGCCAAGGTTTCTGAGCCCCTGCCAGGGTCTCGAGTCATGCAGGGCAGCCAGAGCAATGTCCTGGGTTCCAACAGTTCCCCTGCCCAGGGAGGACTGAGCAGCCCCGGGTTCACTTGCCCTGAATTCATTCTGCTTGCAGGGAGTGGAGATGGAAAATCAATGGGGTTTGTTTCAAATGCCATCTGTTTTCAATGACACAACCTGCTCATCACTATAAAGACTCTGCATCCAATGACAAAGGGTAGCCCCAAATAATCCAGCCCTGCAGCTGGAGCCATGCAAAACCATGGATCATTGATGGAACAAGCAGCTCAGGTGAGAAATCTGCTCAGGTGCTCCTGAAGAGGTCTTCAGGGTGGTGTTTAAGTGGTTTTTCCTAAAATTGTCCCATGGAGTTAAAAGGAACATTTTTGCTGATTATGCTGACATTTTTTATAAGGTAAAACTCAGGCAGAGTTTCACACTAAAGGTGCTGCACCTTGCAGCTCCTTGTCAAAGATGGAAATGGTGTTGGTCACTTAAGGTCACTTCCAAGGCTTGTAGTAAAGGGATTTTTTTTACTTTATTGGGAATTATTCGAAGCTTCTTTTATCCTCAGGTAAAAAATTTTGAACAAAAATGACTTGAAAAATAACAGTCCCAACTAAACCCATATTTCAAGAGGGTTAAAACACTTTTCTTTAAAAAGCTGAAATGTCTTCTATTGATGTGACTCTATGTTTCTTAAGCTAAGTTATATCTCATAATGGCTGTGCCTTGAGAATATCTTTGAGGAATTTACTCCAATGGTGTGTTTCTACAGTATTGAAAGCTCTTTTGACTTTTCTCTAAAAATGAACTTCTGTTAAACTTACAAAACTGGTGCAAGAAATTCCCCATACAGCAAGGGAGCATTGCCTCATGGAAAATCCTTGTGGGAAAGATCTGGAGTGTTGTGGGGCTCTGTGCTCTCTCTCACCAGAAATCTGATGGGAAGAAATCAAAATTTATCTCCCAAGAGCACATTATCAGCATTCCCAGGAGCTGCACCTGGCAGAGGCCGACTTGCCAGCTCCTGTTGTTCCTTCTCATGCTGACAGCTATCAGAGAGATTCTATTTTAGGGAGGAGAAAGCTCTCCTGTTTCCCAGCCTTTCCAGCTGCCCCGTGCCTGCCTGCTGCCTGCTCAGCCCCTGATGAGTGCCTGTGGCCCCAGAGACCAGGTCTGAGATTGAAACTCAGATCAAAAGCTTATTTATTTTGTTTTTCAAGTGAATCCCTATCTATTAAGAATTGGACTAGTGAGCAGTAATCCTCGAGTCTTACATGAAAGATCAAATGAATGGATGGGAAAAGAAAGATAACAGGGGAAAAGCTTGATTTGGACTAGTTTCCCTAACAAGAATGGAAGAACAGTGAGACATGTCAGTTTGACTTTTACAGAGCAGGTTAACGCCAGATACTTGTTTATCCTCAGAGATTCCTCAAATCCAGCAGATTTCAGCCCTGCCTAATGAAAGCTTAGGGAAGAGCAGGAAATGGAGCATGTACAGTTCAGAGGAGGGAAAGATGCAGATGAAAACAAATGCAAAGTCTCTCCCCTTCATGTTTCAAGTGCCAAATTATGCTTGACATTTCAATTTCCCCAAGGCGTGCTTCCATAAAATCGTTTTGAACTCTCCTCCAAGATGTTCAGGCTCCCATCAGCTCCTCCCCTGGCATCAGACAGGTCAGGCTGAGCTGGGGCTGGGGCTGTGAAATGCAACCAGTGCAATAATCACTGCCACAGCACTGCACCACTGGCATGCAGGAGAGCCATGCACGGGCTTCCCAGTCAGCTTGGCACCATGCAAACCCTGTGCCCACCCCATCAGCTGGTGACAGAACCCAGCCAAAGGAGCTGCTTTGGTTTGGTGACTCGCTTGTGGCTCATTTTGGAGCATTTCTGGGAATTCAGGCTGTTTACCACTTGTGTGTGGGTTGTTTCACACGAGGATCTCTGTACTGTGTGTCCATAGCCAGAAGGTCTCGAGTCCTTTGGAGATCTGTAAGAGAGATCTGTAACCACTAAAATTGTCACTAGTTCTCAGTGTTCCAGCATTTTTAGAAATCTTGAATTTTTGTTTTGACCATGTCCCCAGTGAAAATTACCACGATTAGGGAAATGGCAGAAACAGTGTGTTTTTCCCAAGCCGTTCTATTGATGTGTTTTGTTTTTCTTGTTTTCTTCTAAAGGTCAGTGAAATTTTCTGTTCTGCATAAATTTTATTGACTTTACTCATTGCAATCAGGCTTGTGAGGGAGATGCTGAGACTCTGGGCACTGTCAGTGCCAGAAAGTCAGAAGAAACCCTCCTCCCACGTGAGTGGGAATAATGGTGACCCAGCTTTTGAGAGACCTCACTGAATTGAATTCTCTGAAAAATATACCCTTGGGCTGTGGTTGCTGAGCACTTGAGAACACATATGATTGATGACATGGTCATTAGGAGCATGATTAAGAGCAGCCAGGATTTACATTTACCACCTTGGCCTTTTGCAGTGGTCTGGGGACCACCAGAGCTGTGCACAATGTGACTGCGTGTGTGCAGGGGGAACGGGGGAGCTGTGATTAATTCAGCTGGCAACACGATGCTGGCTCTCTCCTTTGATTGCAGCTGATGAATAGTAGTTTAAAAGCTAAGAATACATTAAGCACTTTGCTGTAGCTCCTCTACAGTCTGAGGCCCAGCACCACAGCTGTGCTCCGTTTACAATGGGTGCAGCTGAAGAGCCAAGAGGAAGGAAGAGAGACAGCTTTAACTTGACTTGAACTATGGATTCTGCTTGTCTTGGGAAGTGGCTGGAGGCACAGGCACCAGTCTCCCTGTGCTGACAGCAGGAGGGGGTTGCTGATGGGGTTTTGGGCCCCAGCAGGATTCACATTCACCAGTTCTGGCTGCTTTGGCATGTAAAAATAACAAGTTGTTGCTTGAGCAGGTAATTGTGCTCCCTGCCCTCCCTCACACTTTGTGCCTGGTAGGTCTTTTCCCTCCTTGCAGAGCTGGAAGCTCCCTGCTGCAGTTTGAGGGTGCCAGCCCCTGCAGGGTGGCAGGGTGAGCTCTCTGGCCTCAGGCACAGCAGGCAGCCCTGGGCTGATCATGGTGCCACTGGGCAGGGATCCTCTGGGGCTCTGTCCATTATCCAAATTCCCCCCAAATGTGCACAAGCTTCATACTTAACTCCTGCCTTTGCCAAATTGGGTTGAGATTGACTGGCTGAAAGTGTTTGGGGGAAGAGGCAGTGAGGGAGGGCAGCATGGAAAGCTCAGGCTCACATGTGTCCTTCAGCAACCAGAGTTGTGCCAGGGTGGAGAAGCAGCAGCTCCACAGGCACAGGGAGCAGGAAAAGCTCCTCTGCTGCCCTGCATGGGCAGCATCCATCCAGGCACCTGGGCAGAGTGAGCCACGAGTGGATCCCTTTTTGTATAACACAGCAACACTTCTCTAACATCCATTTTCCAATTCACTGTACTGTTAATAACAACTACAACTTTCCTCCCAGCACCCCTGACCCAGTGTTCATGCCAGCACCATCGCCCTGATTTGATAGCAGCTATTGAAGGAAATAAAAATGACAGCTTTGGAGCAGTCTTGTCAGGCAGCATGATGACTCTTGGCAGCAGGAGAACCATTTGCCCTTCTGGAAGCTGCTGCTCAGACCCAGAATTTAACAGACCCTATATCTGGTACCAAGGTACCGAGGTATCAAGTATCTCTTTTCCCTCACAACCGGGCTAAGGCCCTGCCAGGCCTCGTGGGAAGAGTCCCCACAGGTGACAGACTCCATCCTGACAGCAGGAATTCTGATGGCACTGCCAGCTGGTGGCCAGCCAAGTCTCAAGGTCTGCCCTGCTTGTTCACTTCCACCACAAAAACAGAGGGAATTTGTGTGTGCTCTCCACAGTGTGGGACATGGGGAATTTGCTGCTTGCAGGAAAGAGTGGAATATTGCTTCCACTGCTTCCCACCTCTGCACCCTCCACACTTTCCAGCTGCAGCATCTTCTGCTCCCCAAGGGTTTCTCCAGACAGGCTGGCTTGGCACAGGGCAGCCATGACAAATGGTTAAACTGTGCTGATAAATTATGCTCCTTTGCCCAGTCCTTCTGGAAAGCGATTTTAATGTGGATTAAAATAAAAGAGGTTTGATAGATGCTGGAAATGTCTCCCTTTGGCTGTTAAGAAAAAAATCTGAATGCCTGTAATATTTCTGCCGAGAATTACAATAATTGGTATTTAAATAGTATTCTGAGCAGAGCTGCAATTGCCTAGGAAAGCCAACCCCAGGAGCAAGATCTGTTGTCTTTAAGAGCTCAGCCAGGCTTGGTAACTTGAAAAGAAACTTGAATTATTGGGAATTTAAAACATGCCCTTGCTTTGGCTTGAATGCAACATCAAAGCAGGAGCCTGTGTGTTCCTGAAAAAAAGGTTCCCTCCCCTCCCAGCTGCTAAATGCTGTTTCTCTGCTGATTTTATTAATGCCACTATCCCAGCATCATCTTCATCTACAAATGCCTTTTTAATGTGCTCACAGGAGGGAGTCAATTTTGCCCTCTCAGAGGAAGAATTACCCACAGCCCAAACAAGAAGTGCCAGTAGCTAAAGAAGGCTGGTGATCTCAGGAACAGCTCTGCTCCCTTTGGAAGCAGTGGGCACAGCACTGAGAGGGCCTCTGGCATCCAGGGAGGGGTTAAATCCATCACACACCTTGTGGTCAGCCTGGATCCCATCAGCATGGTGGTCCTTGCACTCAGGAGGCAGTGCCCAAACCCTGCCACCTCCCCCAGTGTGGTATTCACATGCCCTCTGAACAGAGAGAGCTGTGAGACAAGCAGAGAAGAAGGAAAACACAATTCTTATCTCACTTGCTGTGCCTCTGTTGTGCCACAGTAGAATGCAACATGGAGATTGGTTACCCAAAGTGAGGATGTTTTGTTCCCTTGGCCCATCAAGGCCAGGTGTGTGTGTGTGTCAGACTGTCATGGGAGAGAAGGAGAGATGAGTGCAGGGTGAGCAGGTGTGAGCAAGAGTGAGTGCATGGCAGATCCAGTTTAGATACAATGTACATAGTATAGTATAATAAAGTAATTAATTAGCCTTCTGATATCCATGGAGTCAGATGCATCATTCTCTCCCCTTCATCAGAGTCACCTTTCATTTACAATACCCCAGGACACGGCAGTTTCAGAGGGATGGTGGTTCCATGGTGGTTCCTCCCCTCCCTTCTGCTGCCACCTGCTCTCCAATGCTCACAAAGGCACTGCACATCTGGGACCTCCACCCCAAAAAGGCCCAATCACTGCTTCATAGAAATCATACAACATTTGTTTTATATGTCAGGGTTTCTTTTGAGACCAGCCCCACTATATTTGTATTTGTGAGATACTGCTGCTGTTTTTCCTGTGTCTTCCCAAACCCAACATCTTTTAGTTGTACACCTGTTTCCCATGTAGATCCAGTATTTAAGTCCTTGCAAACCTCAAACCTACTGCTATTTCCACATGGCTTTTCCCTATAATCCCTCAGCTCTCCAACCATGCAGACCCCACAGATGACCCCACTAATGGGAACACATCAGGGCCCAATGCCACCAGCAAGCTCTGCCTCAAACAAGCTGGGGGCTCTGAGTGTGTTATTCACAAGTTTCAGACCAATACAGTTCACTGACACTGATTGTCTCATAGTTTTTCTCTTCCTACCAAAACCTCTATTACCTGTAAAAAAAAAAAATACAAATACACATATATAAGAAATTATGTTTTATATATAAATATAACCATATTATAATATATATTACTAAGTATAAATATATTGTTATAAAGCATATCATGTATTATATAAATATAATATATAATATAAATATTGTGTTATTATATATTATATATTATATAGTATATAGTATATATTATATAAATATTATTTATGTTTGTTTATATGCATTATAAATATAATACATCTATAATATATTATTTATTATATATATATTATATTATATTATATTATATTATATTATATTATATTATATTATATTATATTATATTATATTATATTATTATTTCTGTTTATTTATATGCATTATATAATACATATAATTATATGTATTATATATTTGTATATAAATATAATATTATCTTTATATATAAATATATAAAACATATAATTTCTATATTTTTATATATATGATTTCATTAATTTAAAAAACCTGGGTAGGTATCTGAGGATCCCACAACTCATGGCAGTGTGGACATTCCCAAATTACTGTGGGATGGAGGGGTGCAGGCACACCTGAGAGCTGTGACCCAACACTGCTGGGACACTTTTGGCCTCTGTGCAGCACTGGGTGTGATGTGTGGACAGAGCTGACGTTTCTAATATCAGCAATAACCACTGGGAAAGGTCTCCATTTGCCTTGAAATTGTTATAGTTTTATGTGACAGCAGCTTTAGTCGCCAGCTGAGATTAGAAGTCCATTAAGTGCTTGAAATGGTGTGCATGCATTGTGTGAGTGTGTGCACTCCTGAGCAGCTGATGCTGTTAACTCTGTCCCACACAGGTGTCCGTCCACCTCCAGGTGCCCACCTCTCCAGAACAGGATTTCCTCAGGGTAGTAGATACTGGAGCTGCTCTGATTTTTGGGTTCTGTTTGCATCCTCTAATTTTAAAGAGCATTTAAAAGTGAGAAGAAAAGTGCTTAACCTCATAGAGGTTAATTTATATCAAAGATAGAGGATAATATATATTGAATATATATTATATATTATGGATTAAACCTAATAATTACAAGCTAAATTCATTACTGCTTCAAATGGAAAATAATTTGATTGAAGACAGTGGAAATTATTAACCCAGGGAAGCAGTTAGTTATTTAACATAACTAATAACTGCTAATAATTTTTTTTATTTCCTCTTAAAGGAATAAAGAAGTAAACCTCATTTCTCCTGTGACATCCATTGCTTTTCCCCAGTGTAACTCTAGTGATTTCTGCAGGGTTATTTCTGGGACTGAAACACTGGAAACGCACAAATGCTCCATTCATGGTGAAGTGGTTTGGATAAACCCAGACTAGAGTCAAGTGAACACACAGAGGGGAGAAAAAGAGAAATAGTGCTGAAGAGGAAATGCCATTGAAGAGGTTTGTGAGAGCAGGAGCACAAGGATTACCAAGCCCTTCAGCTGTAGGAGATGCTTCAGTTTCTCTGAGTGGTGAATCGAGCAGAGCCAGGGCTGCTGATCAGTTCCTTACCCTGCTGGAGTTAAGCACCAGCAAGTGCTCCCTGGGCACAGCCAGGGAAACATCAAGAACAGGAGCATTTCTTGGAACTGTTCAGCAGCTCAGGTGGAGGTGGGATCCTTGTGGAGGAATGGCATCCAGTCTGGAATCAAAAATATGAGCAGATCTCTTTTCAAATCTGAAAGATTTCTGCAGGGGTTTCACCATGCATGGTCAGGGGATTAGTTGATCCAGAGCTGACTGAGATCCCTAACTCACACCTACAGAAATGTGTTTGCATGCCAATGAGATCCCCAGACTTGGTTCTTAAAAACTAAAAATATTGTAATTTTAGATTTTAGGTAGTCCTTAGAGAGCTAGGTTGGGAAATTGAATCCTGGAGCCTTGGTGTCCTGGGTTGTAAATTATGGTTTGGGTTTATTTTAATTCCCATGTGTCAGAGCTGGGGCAGTTCTCTGCTGTTCTTGGGGCAGTTTTTTCTTGATCTCTCCCCCAGCCAATCCTCCCTGCAGGAGATCTCTGCTGTCCATGGCCACTGAGTGTCCCTGCAGGGCTGATCCAATTCCAGCATCCCATGGGGAGATGCTGCGCCCAGGGCAGGAGCCAAGCATTCCTACCTGGATCCAATGTGAGCCTGGCACAGCACAGCAGCCTTTGCCCAGTGCATTGCCAGAGGAGCAGCTTCTGCTGCCCTGCATGGCCAGAGGGAGCCCAGGCCCATCTGCAGCAGCCCTGGAGCTGCAGAGGAAAACTCCCCCCTTGTGCAGGATCCCTGCTCCAGCAGAGCCACAGCTGGCACTGCAGGAGGGCTGAGCCCCCATGGGATGGGGCTGTGCCACCCCCTGACACACAGGGGACAGGGACTGCTCTGATGCTATCAATGGTTTGTTTTCTTTCTTGTACTATTGCATTTGTATTTTAAATTTTCCTAGTAAAGAACTGTTATTTCTACTCCCATATCTTTACCTGAGCCCCTTAATTTCAAAATTATAATAATTTGGACGGAGAGGGGGGCTGTATTTTCCATTTCAAGGGAGGCTCCTGCCTTTCTAGCAGACACCTGGCTTTTCAAACCCAGACACTTGTCACATTAGCCAGCCCAGGTGTGGCTGGAGACCCCAGGCAGTGTGATTTGTGATTCCAGCCCTGTCCCTCACCTCATGGCACACCTCACAATATCTGAGGGCTTCAAGCTCCTGACACATTGACAGGACCTTTCTCATGGTGGGTATCCATGGTGGCCTTGGGCTCTTATTAACTCAGGTCTCACCCATCTTCAATGGAGAGCATCCTTGTCACAGGATATCAAGCAAAAAGAGGCAGAAGCCCCCTGCCACCAGCCCCCTCCCCTTTCCTGCACTGCCCTGCCCCAGAGCCAAAAGCTGTCACCCAAGGAGGCTTTGGATGCTGGCAGAGCAGGAGGGATCATTCCAACTGAATAGAGCCATACACAGAGGTGGAAAGATCCTCTTAGCACTCATTAATTGTAATTTTCAGGATTAATGTAAAAGATTTGGCAGCTTGGCAGAAGAGAATTTTAGCACAGATAATTTGCAGCATCTGGCTGGAGCCAAGGAAAGGGTCAGCAGCTCCCCCAGCCCCACCAGAGACAGGTGAAGAGAGGGACAGGAGTAACCAGACAGGGAACAGGGACATAAAGCCCCTGAGAGGTGACAAGATGCATTTTACACAAGGCAGTGTAAATATTCATGTGATTTATGAGAGTAGCAGACTTTTCATTGATGATTATATTGAATGGAGGGATATTTAGAAGCTGAGGGGATCAATACAGCAGCTGGGAGTCAAAGCAACAGAAGGAAAAGTGTAAATTGCAGTGGCTCCTTCTGGGTGAAGTGCTTTCAGTGCCCCTGGATCCATATCTATGAACTGATGGCTTTAGGAATACACTGTTATCTCTGTATTATCTATGTAGTGCTGGACATCCTTCCAGGGAGCCCAGCTCCCTGATGGCTTTAGGAACATACTGTTAGGAACTTGTCACAGACATCTTTTATGAGAAATCCTTTCCTTAGGATTTTTCCTCCTGAGAAGCTGAGAGGCCTCAGGAACAAAATGTAACCAATGGTTATCTGCTGCTGTGGAATGCAACAGGTGCATCTGGGATTGGTCTCGTGTGGTTGTTCTAATTAATGGCCAATCACAGTCAGCTGGCTGGGACAGAGAGTCTGAGCCAAAAGCCTTTGTTATCATTCTTTTCTTTTTCTATTCTTAGCCAGCCTTCTGATGAAATCCTTTCTTCTATTCTTTTAGTATAGTTTTAATATAATATATATCATAAAATAATAAATCAGCCTTCTGAAACATGGAGTCAAATCTTCGTCTTTTCCCTCAACCTGAGACCCCCGTGAACGCTGTCACAGGAACTGATGGCTTTAGGAACATACATCATCTAGGTATTTAGTGCTAGACATCCTTCCAGAGAGCCCAGCTGCCTCCAGGGCTGTGCAGTGAGCCCCACCTCAGGCTGTTGAATTGTTCCGGTGGAGGGCAAGGCCAGTCCTGCCCAGAGCACCAAACCCAGCCTTGTAGATGTCCTGCCAGAGACCCAGCTCTGGGCTGGCTCATGGTTTAATCCCCACCTTCACTGCCATCCTCAGCGGGCAGGTAGGGATCAGAGGGCAGGGTGAATGTCAGTTGTTGGAACCCAGGACATTGCTCTGGCTGCCCTGGAGGACCCTGTCAAGGAGCTCAGAGACTTGGCACAGAGTCACAAACACCTGTGCCTTTGATTTTAGCCCATGGAAACAATTACCAACTTTGTGTGAGCATTTACAAGCCACAAGAGTTTGAGTAAAATGTTAGTGCATTTATCACAGAGTGAAAAAGTAGAATTTTGAGGATTTAGAATGAGAGTTCTAGAAGCAAAATAAAATAATCTAAGCATGTCCTGTCTTTCTTCTTCTTCTTGTCCTCCATCTTCTGCTGTGATGGTGACACTTCTGGATTGGTTTAGAGTAGAGCCAGACTGTCTAACATAGGTGATGGGTATTGAAAATTATTGTAAATAAAGTACACACAGTTCTTAGTATAAAAAGCCAACAGCACCCCAAGGGCAGGGACTGTGCCACAACCCGACCTGCTGGACAGATCTCAGCAGGACAGAGAAAGAATGGAACAGATCAGAGAAAATAAACAGCCTTGGAAACCAAAACTGAGGAATCTTGACTTCCTACTCAAGTGTGAAGCTAGAAAAAAAAGACTTTTTAATACTTTAAGAGCCATTCCAACAACTCAGAACCCAAGAGTCAGTGGCACCACAGCCTTTGGTGAGCAAATCTGAGCTCTCCAGGCCTGCTCAGCCCAGATGGTGTGAGGACTTGTCCTACTTTTGGCTGGCATAGAATTCATTTTTCCCCTGAGTAGCTGGTACACTGGTGTATTTTGGGTTCAGTGTGAGAATAATGCTGATCACACACTGTGGATATTGACAGCCTGGTCAGAGAGAGAAAGCCAGGTAAACTTTCCCAGGAGTTGTTCTGGAGAGTTTTAAGAAGGGTGAGAGAAGGAATTAAAACAATCTTGCAGCTGGTCTTTTGAACAGTTGTTTTCTCATAAGATGTTTACCAAAGGGCATCTTCTTAATTAGCCAATGTGACTGGGGTGTGGATTAAATGACCAGTCAGGTCCACCTGCATCAGAACAGTGTATAAAAAGAGATGGGTTTCTAATAAACTTGTGATAGGCCTGCTGAAGAGAGTTGGAGTTTGTGTTGCCTCCACTCCCGTTCCTGACTCAGTGGTGACATCACACTGATGTTTTTGTTGTTGCTGAGCTCTGCTTCCTCTAAATCAAGGACTTTCCAATGCTTCATGGGCTGCCATGAGCAGATGCACAAGAAGCCAGGAGGGAGCATGGCCAGGACAGCTGAGCCAGGCGGGACAGAGGCTGTTCCATCCCATGAAGTGTCCTGCCCTGGAGAGACTGGGGGGAGCTGCCTGGGGACAGGCTGGGTGTCAGGGAGCAGGTGCATTGAGAATCACTTGTTTCTCTTGGATTCATATTCGGGCTGTTTAGTGGAAGGGTCAGGAAGTAGTTCAGTGAAAAATGCCAGCTTTGGGAGTTGGAGATGAGGGTTTGAATCCTTTCTTCCTGAGATAGGGTGGTGGGGTAACTCTAAGAAGGGGTTTAAGGTCTTCAATCTTTGGCTTACAAGACCAATGTTTTTACAAACTATTGGAGTTAATTAGAGTTTGAGTAGTTTATTTTCTAGGGTGGCCGCAAAGGGGAATAAAACTTGGATGATTGTTAAGTAAGTGAATGAGGTTAGTTGGCCAATAATGATGAATGGGTGTTCTACTGGTTGGCTGCCCACTCAGGTTAGAATGAGGATGTTAGCAACTAGAGTTCAGAACAAGATTTGTGATAGATAGAGATCTATCTCTCTCTCCTTTTAATTATAATAATAATTAGTAATAGTAGTAGTAGTAGTATTTCTACTATTTTTTCTTTGTTCCAATTATTTGACTGTTCTTATCCCAACTAAAAAGTTTTTTCTTTTCCCCCCTGATTCTCCTCCCCATCCCTCAGTGCGAGAGGAGCTCTCTCAGTGCCTTGATTTTCTGTCCTTGATTTCTGGCAGGGGTTAAGGCATGACAGGACCATAGATCTCCTCCCTGACCCATCCCACCCCTGCCTGCACCTTGGAGCCAGGGGAAGATGAGAGAATCACAAAATGGTTTGTGCTGGAAGCAACCTTAAAGCCTATCTCATTCCAACAAGATCTGTGACAAAGGCTTTAGAAATATGTTGTCTTTGTGATGGGGAGCAGAAAAAGACAAGGCAAGTGATTCCTTGTGTGAAACAGGTTATTCTGAAGCATGTCAGGAACTTTGCACCACTGTCTAGCCACTGTCATCTTGTGAGTATTGGGTTTTACTCCCTATCACTTTTTATTACATTTATTCATTCAGAAGAAATATAACTCAAATGTCCCTAATCTTTTTAGCATGGAATTTTAGATTTTAATGGGTTTGTTTTAATTTGCACATATTCTTGTTAATAATGAAATCTGTTTAACAGGACTTAAACCAAAAAGCCTGTAATGGTAATTCAAAACATAAAACTCCAGTGCATTTCCATAAGAATTCCCTTTTAATATTCTTAAGGCTTTTTAATGGGTATTGGTATTAGCAGAAACATCACACAAATTAGAATTAGGCTCTTCGTGAGTATTTTAAAATGAATATTCACAGACTCTTCAGCATGAAATTAAATCTAGTTACATTTGATGCTGCTGGTGTGTTTTAAGGAAGTATACTTGACTGAAAAAAGATTGTGTTGCCTGTGAACTTATTACTGATAGTTCATTTAATTTATTACAGGCCGTTGAATGTAACAATCAAATTTTATATAGCATAGCCTTAGGAGCCAGTGTGAGCTTTAAATCTGCAGAGATGGAACCTGAGCCAGTAAATCACTGGTGGAATTAGGAACAGGGACTTCTTGCTCTGGCCAGCGCTCTCGTGTCTCTTGGCTGGGTGATAAACCTGCCCTGGTGCTCTAAAATGGGAAATCTGACTTCGGGGATTTGGGGTTGCCCTAAAATTGGGCCTCTAAGAAATATTATCATTTTCCCCCTATTTTTCCTAGTTTAAACCCAGTACTTTCCATTGGGGTCACCTGTTTCCCAAGCACATCTGGGCCTTGCAGAGGTTTGTGATTCCCTCTTGGCTTTGTCACCAGCTCTGCTTCAGGTGCTGCTGAGGGCTGGTGGAGCCACAGCAGCTCCATGGCTCTGGCTTAACCTGTGCTGGAATCAGCCCCTCTGGTGCCAGAGGATGTATAAAGGACAGTCAGTGGGCAATTGTGTCCTTTCTTCACATAGTTTCGCTGAATTATTTCCCTATTCTGTTTTTTCCTGACCACACAGAACTAAGATCAAGCTTATGAAATCCAGATTACCACCCCCAGCTAGCATGCCAGCAAAGCAGGTGCTTAAAATTAAACATGTGGAAATCCACTGGAAGTCCAGGTGAAGCACATAGTAAAGTTTAAGTAAAAGGTGAATTCTGAACTGATAGCTTTAGGAACAGATTTTTGGACTGGACTGATGAGGAAACATCACAATCTGCGACAAGAAAATGCCTCCGTGACCCCCTTAGTGTTGCTATTATCACGGGATAGTCAGATTCACAATCTGCCCTGGTTTATCTCTTTTTTTTTGACAATAACACCTTGTGCCTGCCTCTAGGTCCCAGGAATCAGGCAGCACTTTCCATGATACATCTTGGAGCCCTTAAAACACAAAAGTAGAGTGTCATCCTCCTGCTGATGTGCACCACGAGAACCTGTCATTCTCTTGATACAGTGCAGCAGGAGAATGGTCTCTCTTCAAAATCTATCACTGGGGATAGTGACATTTTGAGTTACATGGTGCCAGGATGGCAAGTGTTTGAACCATTCACAAATGTAGACAAGACAAGGTCAAAATATATCTCTAGTTTTCACTTGGGCAGCTGGAACTCTCTGAAGTGCTAAAGATCACATTAATGTCATTGCCATTTAGTGGACAGCAAGGAAGTGAAATTGCATTAAAGCCCTTCAGTAGTTCCCAATTCCCATTTGCAATGGTCCCCAGCAGAGGCACAGTGGCTGAGTTGTCCCTGCAGATGGAGGCTGGCCAGGAGCTCCTGGCAGAGCAGGATGAGCTGCACACCCCAGGTTGTCAGAGCCCAGGACATTGCTCTGGCTGCCCTGGGTGATTCCAGACCCTGGCAGGGGCTCAGAGACCTTGGCACAGAGTCACAAACACCTGTGCCTTTGATTTTAGCCCATGGAAACAATTCCCAACTTTGTGTGAAGAGTTACAAGCCACAGGAGTTTGAGTAGAATGATAGTGAATTTGTCACAGGGTGAAAAAGTAGAATTTTGGGGATTTAGAATGGGGGTTCAAGAGGCAAGATGGAGGAATCTGGGCATGTCCTGTCCTTCTTCTTCTTCTTGTCCTCCATCTTCTGCTGTGATGGTGGCACTTTTAGATTGGTTCTAAAGTAGAGACAGACTGTGTAACATAGGTGATGGGTATTGGAAAATTATTGTAAATAAAGCACACACAGTTCTTAGTATAAAAAGCCAACAGCACCCCAAGGGCAGGGACTGTGCCACAACCCGACCTGCTGGACAGATCTCAGCAGGGCAGAGAAAGAATGGAACAGATAAGAGAAAATAAACAACCTTGGAAAGCAGAGCTGAGGAATCTCAACTTTTTCTGCAGTCTCGGGGCTGGGAAAAAGAGACTTTAATACCTCAGGGTCATTTCAATCACAGAAAACCTGAGACAGGTGTGCTGGAGAGCCAAACCCACCAGGAAGGCAGGGGGCTCTGTGAATCCATTGCCTGTTTTTCTGCTGTTAGGACCCTGCTGATGGTACCTCTGGCCTGAAGAATGGGCTGCCCCTGCAGCACATTCCCATATTGTAAAAAACAAATTGAGAAAGTCTTTCCTCTGTAACACCTCAGCCTCCAAACCACTGTGTCCCCTATGTCCCCTGTGTCCCCTGGTCCCAGGGTGTCCTCTGGTCACTGGTGCCACGAGCATGGCCTGTAACAGCACCAGTGCTTCCAGTGCTCAGTGCTTAAAGATTTGTTGGATGAGTGGCCCGGTTGGCATTCTTTGTTGGAACTGTCTCCATGAAGAACTCATGGAATCAGGCAGGGCCAGCTCTTCAACCAGCAAGAGCCAACGTGGGTCTCTGGAGTCTAAATGGATGATCTGCTCTTCCTTGGGGTCTGCATTAGCTATGCAAAGAAAAATGAACAATTCTGGCAACTGGAGAACAATTCTGTGATGAATTAGTCAATTTTTTTATTTATTGCCTTGATGTTGCTCTATTCTACTGCTGGGAAATTATGCAAATTTTACTTGCACAGGAAAAGGATACTGATAATTAAGAAATGTGCATCTTGGACTCAAGATAATCTCAAAAATGCTCACTGGTGTTCATACACAGCAGAACACTGATAGCTGAGGCACATGCTGTGGCACCAGGGCTGGCTCCTCAGCCCTCAGGAGGTCACTGCTCACACTTTGGGTGGGGATGGGGTGCTTGCTCCAGAGGAACAAGGCTGGGGAAAAGAGGGCAGGGCTGGAAGGCAGAATAAGTCCTTCTTGGCCTTCTTGGCCTTCTTGGCCTCCTTTCAGGCTGAACTCTGCAGGTTAAATTAAATTAAACAGCCTTGGCTGTTTGGGGCTTATGCTGCTCTCAGGACCTGACTGAAGCATGTGGAGGAGACAAAGTCAGGGCTCTCAGCTGGAGTTCTTGCTGCAGTATCACACATGGGAACAAACTCCCAAGTTCCTCAGCCTTTCCCACGTTGGGTGCTATGGCAGGATGCCAGGCTGAGCCTGTGCTGCACAGAGAGATGTGTGGACCACAGCACAAAGCTCAGCTTTAAAACTGGCTGAGTGTAGAATCAGCTGCTTTTATTTCCAGATACCACGATTTCAACCCAAAGGGAAAAAAAAAAAAACCTACTAAGTTGCTTGTTACATAGAATAAAAAAAGATTTACTGGTTTAGGAGTGCTATTTTGCGGGCTAATGGTTGGGTGGTCAGTAAAACTCCTCCTGCATGCACAGGGCTGCCCAAGGAGCCCAGCCATGCTGGCTTGGTCAGCCAGTCTTTTGAAAATCCAGCTGTTCCTGACAGCTGAAAATGCAGCCCTAGTCATGGAAGTGGAGTAGATTAGCCCCAGGTAGGACCAGCACAAGGATAGGTTCTTTTCAAATACAGCAGACCAACTTATTTGCAGAGTGTCCACACAATTTATGGAAATTTCCCAGAATCTCAACCAGGGAGTCACATTAACAGAAGGGATTTTAACCTGGGAACCTCCACAAAAACTTTACCATGACTTTCTTCTATCTTTGTGTTTTTCTCTCAATACAGCACTGTCACTGGGCAATTTAATTCTCTTCTGGGCACAATTGTCAGCCTGTTTTCCAGAAGGGACACATGCCACAGGATTTATTTTATTCCATTTAAGTAACTGTGACCAGTTGTCATAAATTGAGGAGTGGAAATTGCTCATTCCCTAAGGCTCTCTAACAAATGAGATCACAAGTCCAATGACTATGTCTTGCAAAGCTTTTCAGTTCAATTACAGATGTCCATGTGCAACTGGTAATGCCAGCATCAGTTCAAATAGTATCATTGCAGGTGTGAAAGACCTGCAAATTGAAGTCTGTTTCACATCAGTATCCAACATGTGACTGGAAAGATTAAAAGGAAAATTTTCAAGGGACAAAGGATGAACAATTAATGAGCCCTGGAGTGGCTCTGAAACAGGTAGCAAAGCAGAACAACTGTAAAAGGAGAAGCTGTCAGAAATGAGCAGTTTGGTGCCAAGTTTCAGGAGGAGATTAGTGGAGAGTTTCACTGGATCCATTAGTGTTTGTGAAGTACTTGTAGGCTGGATCAATGAGCATCACAGAAACTCCCAGGAGGAAGTGAATTAAAAGCTTTTCTTTTTTTTTTTTCTTTCTTTTTTTTTTTTATAGTGGGAAGCAAATAAAGCAGAGCTCACACACCAGCTGAGACTAAGACAAGGCACTGCATGGACCTCTGGTTGAGGGAGTGCTGCCTGCCAGGGTGAGGTCAGCTGGACGAGTTTGTGGCCATGACAAAATGTAGTGATGGCCAGCAGAGGTTTTTAAGTGACCTTAAGTCAATCTATTTTGAGCTTTGGGTTTTTGAGCTTCAATTCTGAGCATTTGGTGGGAGGTGGCCCTTTTTAGGTGGGCAATAAACTCTGTGACTTGGTTTTAGTGGAAACAATAAGGAGGTACTAAAATCCTGAGAGCCACCTTAAAGATGCAGCACCAGAGCTTCAAAATGATTCTGCCAGCACAGCACCACTGAAGCTTCCCAAGTGCTGTTGATTTACACCAGTTAAACATCTGGCCCATATGCTTTGTATTATTAAATACTTCTGTGATTATTATGTGAACAATTAAGATGCATGGAAGAGAAAAAGCAGGCTATGAATTGTGCCTTCCCTGCAATTCAGGAGTAGAAATTGCTCAGGGAATGCTCTGCTCTGCCTTTTACTGAAGCTGTGCAGTTTATCTGTGGGTTTTTCTAGAAACCAGAAAGTGAATGGGACCTTGGGAGATTTTCAGGTTGCCTTCTCCCTCCAGGGCAATGTCATCACAGAATCACAGAATGGTTTGGGTTTGAAGAGACCTTAAAGCTCATCTAGTTCAACCCCACTCTATAGGCAGGGACACCTTCTACTCTCCCATCTTGCTCCAAGCCCCCTTCAACCTGGCCTTGAACATTTCCAAGGATGGATAAAACTTCAGCCCTGTCATATTTGCTCAAGATGTGCTTAAAACACTGACACTTGGGACGCTGCAGTGTATCCCAGTGCTCAGTGCTGGTGCTGAAGTAAGAACGTTTTCCCCAGTCCAGCTTAACCTCTCTCCCTGGCTGTGCTTGAGCTCTCCAATTCTTGTCCTGTCCACCACTGCCCTGGAGCAGAGCACAGCCCCCTCCCCTGCCCAGCAGTGCTTTGTAAGCAAAGCCTGTCACTTGGTTTGTCTCTTTTGTGTAACATTCAATCTGGTCAATCGTGTTGGAATTCACAGCTGAGGAAGTCCAGACAAGCCCAAGCAAATGTTAACACTGCAAATTCTTTATTATTTCTTTCCATAAGCCTGATTCCCTTTCATGGTTTGCTGCTGAAGTGTAGAAGTACATCCAGCCATAAGAGAAAAAGATCCATCTTTCAGCATCAGGAGATTAAAGAAATAGAGTGAGATAACGTTTTGCAAACCTGAAAGGATTTGAAAATCCCTCTCCTGCTATTTCTGGAAAAAAGTCAATTGCAGGGCAAGATTATCTTCATTAATAGTGTGAGAATGAGTGTTGGCTGTGGGTTTTGTTTAACCTGAAAAGCAGCATTCAGCAGCTGGGTTTCTACATCTAAAATAATATCCGGAGAATCAAAAATTCTTTGCCACACATGAAATCATCCTTTGGCTGTGTAATGGAGCTCAGCAGTGCAATGTGCAGGAGAGCAGGATAACCTTTTAACATCCCCACAATCCCCAGGGACTGGCATGTTGCTTATTAACAGATGCTTGATGATTTGAAGTTCCCCAACTTAAAGCTTTGTATGTATTGCACAAGTCACTGGTTTTATGGAGAGCTTGGGAAACATAATTTTTGGCTTTCATCCTATTTTTCAGATGTGGCATGATGTAAGTGGCTGCTCTGAAGTGAAAGCAACTGTTCAGAGAGAGAGAAGGAGCTGAAGCAATGTTGTGGGAACTGCTCTGCAGGGCTTAGCCCATGGTGCCCTGTCAGAGCCTTAGGGGGCAGGACAGTGGGGATGGACAGAGAGCAGAGATCTCTGCAGCCAGGTCAGGAACTTGGGGTTTATTGCAAAGGGCCTGGGTGCAGGGCCCTGCTGGGAGCTGCCAGGCACAGCTCAGAGCAGGACTGAGAGAAGAGAGGGGGAGAGAGGATGAGAGGGTGGAGAGTAAAA
Organism: Molothrus ater; assembly: GCF_012460135.2. NCBI lineage: Eukaryota > Metazoa > Chordata > Aves > Passeriformes > Icteridae > Molothrus > Molothrus ater. Next base: position 2,392,738 of record NC_050498.2, on the reverse strand, counting down.
GGGTAAGAGAGTAAAAAGTGTAAGAGAGCGAGGTTCCCATTACAATACAATAAATCTTCTTCTGTGTTGAATATTCTCATTCTCACTGACCAATCTAGTACAAGATACAAATCCTACAGCATTTCCATACAGCCTATAAGAATCATTACATTCCCATACTGGGTTACATTTTAAACCCAAAAACTCCTCTTTGGGCCCCTTCTGCCAAGCTGTGGGGTCTGCTCTGACCCTTGGGCCTGCCTGCAAGCAGAGGGTGTTGTTCCATCACAAGGGGATCACCTTCAGCTGGCCATGCCATTGTTTTCCAGTTGTTCACTAACTGAGGTATCTCAAAGCTTGCTTTCATTTCAAACTCTTACAGTTTCCATATTCTCCAAATCTTTTGCTAGACAATCATATTATAAGGCTTTCCTGTTTCATCTTCCCCAACATTGCCCTGCCTCAATGGGACACCTTCCCCAGGAGGTGTTTGGGGGGCTCAGCTCAGCAGCAGAAAGGAGCAAACATCCCTTTCCAAAACACACCTCTGTCCTTAGGTATTCACAGAGCCACACAATGGGTGGGGTTGGAAGGAGCTGTGGATGCCACCAGCCCACCCTCCCTGCTCAGGGATGGAGTCTGGCGTGTCTGCAGGGCAGAGTGCTTACCTGGGCTTGTGTTCACTGCTTCCATCTGGGCTTGGAGCCATGGACTCAATGTCTGACCTCTGTTCCTTTGTCCTCACTGATATTGGCTCAAGGGAAAAACATCCATTTCTGTGCTAAAGGCAAGGCTGCAGGTAACTCAATTTATCAAAGTTCTGTGGTTCAGTGGCAAAATTAAGAAAAGGACACATTCACTGCCAGAGACACCCCTCAAGGGGTGAAAGATTGAAAGATTGAACAAAGATTGAACAAAGATTGAACCTTGTCTTGAGGCCATGTAAGAGTTTTTTCCCACTGACCCTTTGTATTCAGCAGGTCTTTCTGGAGGACTTTCATTCATGTCTGGAAGGCAGCTCTTACCTGCTCTCCTCCTGAAGGCATTCAGCCTTTGGTTGATCACTGCCCCCCTGCCACAGGAGCTGCTTGGAGAGCCAGGACTGTGTGCAAGAAGAAGGTCCAATTAACAAAATCTCCACTCAAAATATCTGCTATTTTCAGGGCACTCCTCACTTGCCAAGCTGTGCTAATGTTAGCAGTGCATGGTGAGAGGAACTTTAAAACTAGTGCTGGAAAAAATCCCAAACCCTGTCCCTGAACAAAATGCCACCAGCTCCCAAAAGACTTGTTTGACAGACAGAGAGCCCTGTAGCTGTCAGCTCTCCATGCCTTTGGGGACCTGCTTATTATTTTTAAATACTTTATCTCTCTTGTGGTTCTTCTAGCAGTGTTGCCTGTACAAGCAAAACATAAGGGTCTTAGCAGAGCTGTATGTAATTTTTGATATAAATAGGATAACTCTAACTTCTGTTGTTATACAGATAATAATAATCCGCATTTTATTTACATTTTGCAGCAACAGAAGAGGTGCATCTTGGAAGAAAGGTGTGTTGCTGCTCCCAGCAAGGTGAGCAGAGAGGGGTTGGGGCTTTTTCCAAAGCAGCAGAGAGGTGAAAGAACTGAGAAGCAAGCAGAGGCAGAGCGAGGGCTGCAGCACAGCCCTGCCCTCCCCAGTCTCGTCACTCACACTCAAATCTGTGACATTTCATGTGCCAAGGGCAAATAAATACAGGAAAACTATGTGGAGATGGAAGATCAGGGAGGTGTGGAGAACGAAGGGTTGGGTGAGTGGAGTTTTTGTGGAGAGAATCACTGCCTGGGACTGCTTGACAGAATTATACTTCATTACTGCTGCTTCACAGCCTTGATTTTCATATTTATTTGTGACTCTTCTTTTTTAAACCATGGGCTCTTTTGACATGAGAGTCATGCTGTGTAAAGCACTATTGATTAGAGTTTCTAATTTCATGCCATTACAGCATGACCATTGGGGAATGAAATGTATTTTATTTTTTCCACCACAGCTATGCCAGCAGTGTTTGGGAGGCAGCCATGGCACAGGCTGTCAGCAGCAGGCATTTTCAGCTCAAGATCTTTGCTGTTTGAGCCAAAAGGCGAATTTGCCCAAGGTCTAAGCCTCAGCTCAGTGTGTTTTTCCTGGAATTAAAACACATCAGTTATAAAGTGTGTTTTGAGGCCAGAGGTTTTCCAAAAGGATGGCTGAATTGGGAACTTTCCATTTTTTAGTCAGGGCTGCAGAAGACCATATTCCCCCATTTTTTCCCCCATTTTCAGTCATACCCTTTGCCTTTCCACAACCTCTGGTTTGGTGCTCAAAAAAGCAAAGGAAATTGCTAGAGATATGGAACCACAGCATCTGATGTGATCATGTAATGTACATAATCCCCATTAGGCACAAGCTGCAAGAAAGAATTGACTGTAAACCCTGAGGAAGACCTGGACCAGCCTTATTTAAAATAGTTTTCTCCTCTCACCTGCCAGATTTGGACCCTTCTGGAATTTCCTAAGGAAAGGGTTCATGGTCAGGGGAGTTGATGCATTAACAACATCTCATCCTGTTGGTGCTGTCTGGGGGCATCTTCCGCTTCCCTCTTCCTCCTGGTATCCTCCAAAACCCTTGGGCTTTTTGGTCTGGCCCAAAAAAAATCTTGAAGATCTTTCTTTTAGCAAAAAAAAAACCACTTTTTTTTTTCTTCTCAAAGGCTTGTGTGAGGTAAAGATAAAACGAGCCTAAGTCTGTGGCTGAGCTTGGCTAGAGTGGGTTTCCCTCATTCTGTAACTAACATGGCTTGTGTTCCCTCCTGCTTTGCCCTCTGAGCAGTGGATGTGCACTGTCCTGAGCTCGTGAAGCTTTCCAGCAGTGCAGAAGAGCTCTGACAGAGTGGCCATGGATGTGTGATCCCTTAAAGATGGCCAGATGAGAGCAGAGTGAGTGCTTGACATCTGGCAAAGGGGAAAGTTCTCTGATTTCTGCTTTCTTGCAGGAGCTCCTGACACCCACCAGTGGGTGATGGATTAGTGCAGCACAGCTGGAGCTGCTCTTGGGCTGCAGATGTGAATCCCAGAGCTGTTCCCACGTGTCCTGGAGCGCTGGAGGTTTTGTGGCCAGTTTTGGGTTTCCCTCACAAAAAGACATCAATGTACTGGACAAGAATGAGAAAAACTGGAGTTTTAAGGATGGAAAGAGGACATCTTAGAGGTGTTGATGACCTTCAGAAGAGGGTGTGCAAAAGGCAGAGTCAGACTGTGCTTGGAGATGCAGTGAAGGGCAACAGGCACAAATTGCAGCCTGGGAAGTTCTAATGAGATATAAGATCAAAAGTATCCACCCTGAGGATGGGCACTTGGGTTTCAGTGTAAGCCAGCCCAGTTGATGCCTCAGCTTTAGCTTTTCTATTTTTCACATTCTGTGCTGCTTTAGTGTGTGGGTCTGGGCTTCATATGAGGGGATGGTGAGCTCTGTGCACAGAGCAGGGAGACAAAACAATTCCTGCTCCAGCTGGGCACCAAGGACAAATGATCCAAATCTCAGGCCCAAGAGCACAAACAACGTGGGCTGAAGAGAGAAAACAAGAAGGATGGGACTGCATGGGCCGGAGCTGCAATTGGACAATTAATTCCAGTATGTAAATGGGCCAAAACTTATAAAAATGTGAGATCTCGTGACCAAACCCTCTTTTGCTTCCATCTTGGAGCCATTTGGGCAGAGCCACGACTGTGGCTCCAGTACTGCCAGGGTGTGGCCTTTCAAGGTCCTTCAATAAATATCCACTTAATTCCTCTTTACTTCATCTAGCCTCTCTTCCAGCTCCTTAAGGCATCGAGCTCCACACCTCCCTGCTGCCTGCAGACTCCTCCAGGCCTCTGCTGGCCTGCTGGCATTTATAGACATTTCTAAATATCAGGGAAGTATTGCTGGGAGAGGGAACTGTGCAGTGAATGACTTGCAGCAGCAAAAGGAAGAAGGTGGTTGAGAGCTGGCTCGTGGTGACCATGCCAATGCTCCCCTGAGGAGTGAAGCCTCCTGTGGGAACAGAGCCTTTTCCAGGAGATGAAATGAACTTCTTCAGCATTAGCCCTGAGTAAACACTGGTCCAGCTCATAAAGCAGCCAGGAGTGCAGAACTGTTTACAGATTTTATTTGTCTTGAGCCTTGTGCTTTGTGAGATCAGAGGTGTTTTTATTACCCAGCTTTGTGCAATATCATTCCAGAAACAAATGCCATGTGGGTGTTTACCATAATGAGGGAATACATTACAGCCTGAGAGGATGGCAGTGTCTAATAGAAATATTCTTCTGCAGCACCTGAGGGCCAGTCCCAAGGAAGGGCTTTTCCTTGTTTCATTTTATTCTTTTTACTCTGATTTTTACTCTCTCCCTGCAGCTGGATGCTCCCCACACGCAGGACAAAGAGGCAGGACTGAGCCTTCCCTCCCTGGTAATGGGCTTTGGTTTTGGGGGAGCAGTTCCTGGTAATGGGCTTTGGTTTTGGGGGAGCAGTTCCTGGTAATGGGCTTTGGTTTTTGAGGAGCAGTTCCCCACAGAGAATTAGAGCCCTGGCTGGAGGGGCAGCAGCAGCAGTGCACACCCAGCCACCCTGAGTCAAACAGAAAATGGAACTTGGTCAGCTTCTAGTACTGGAATTAAACTTTTGATTTTCCAAGGAAGATGCAAGCAGTTTGTACTTATAGGATGTTATAAAGGCACTTCAAGAATATTATATGGTCTGCTACTGCTACTGAGAACCTCTTAAAAACTTAATTGCCTGTGACACCAAATGGGATGAGAGTTGTTCCTTGAAAGATCTTGTGTTTTGAAACCACACAGCCAGTTCTAAATACTTTCAAATGGTACATACCTCTTTCTTCCTGCTGACAATTAGAGTAATAGCTGAATGCAGGATAAGGGAGAGTGCCTGAAAGGTTTCAGCACTGTTTTCTTGTTCCATGTTTTTTCACAATGCAAAAATACAGTGGCATTCTTGGTCAATGACTAACCACAAGATGAGGAGACAGAGAGATCTCAATGACAAAGTGACTCTAAAAGCTTGGGAACATCTCTGCACCTTTACCCAATTCTCTTTACCCTCCTTCCTTGTCAGCTATTCACAATCTGCTGATGTTTCAGTGAGAAAGGAGGGAAAAACACCCCACAACCTAAGTCTGTTACCCATGCTCTGGAAGAAAATGGGCTTCATCAGGCACAGCTTCTGTAGAAGAGAGGTCCTGGGGCTGAGAAACTGTCACTGGAGCCCAGGTAGTTTTGGCTGAGTGATGCCTCCCAGTTTGTGTCCTGGCAAGTGCCATAGACCCTTGGCTCCTGCTGCAGGTCACAAGGGTGACAGAGAAGGGGTCTCCTCACATCACTTACTCACTGCACTGACTGACCAACACCTCCATTAATTCTGGGGAGCAGGAGACCTCAAGAGTTTCAGCCTGATCACTTTTATTTTGGCCATAATATTGAGCACACAGGATTCTCTGGTCTTAGCCTGGCTGGAGCTAGCACAGGTGTCTGCTCTCTTTGTGTTTGTCCTTTAAGGACCTGTTTCCATCTCCTCATTTCCCTGTGTGGCCCATGACACACAATAGTATGAGACAGCAGTACCCACTGTAACATGATGTGACATCTGAAACCTCAAAGGACACACAGACACAGGCTCTGCTGACTGAACTGTGGATATGCTTCCTTTGCACCTGTTCTGAAAGCAGGGAAAAAATGGCTGTCATCTACAGCTTCAGCAATTTATTTTTTAAGCATATAAGCATCTCAGGGTTGTTGTTTTTTGGGGGTTTTTTTGTGGACAGCAGATCTGCAAAGCACAGCAGATGTCTTCGAGATACAAGGGAACATTTCCCCTCGGTCCTCAGATGAAACGGACTGGGCTTTGCTCCAGAAAAGAGAAACGATTAATCCATCACTGAGCATCAACTTAAATGAGCTAATATTGGGTATTTTAGTTCTGATGTATGTGCTAAATGAAGTAATCATTCAGGGTATAAAAGTAATGTCTTTGGGAAAATGTTATAAAACACCATGGCTGAGGCACGTGGGGCTGCATGGAGCTGGAGCAGGCCCTGGGACAGCCACTGCTCCCACAGCAGAGCTGAGCCCAAACTGCAGGAACCACAGACTCCTGGGATGGTCTGCATTGAAAAATGCCCTTAAAGCTCATCTTGTTCCCCCCTGCCATGGCAGGGACACCTCCCACTGTCCCAGGCTGCTCCAAGCCCTGTCCAGCCTGGCCTTGGGCACTGCCAGGGATCCAGGGGCAGCCCCAGCTGTGCCAGGGCCTGCCCACACTCAGCATAAAATCCTTCTTCCTAACAACTGATCCAAATCAACTCTCTGTAAGTCTCAAACCATTACCCTCTGTCTTACCACCACAGGCCCCTGCTAAAAAGTGGATCCCATTTTTTCTCCTAGACACCTTCCAGTACTGAGCACCACAAGAAGCTCTCCCTGGGCCCCTCTCCAGTCTGAGCAATCCCAATTTTCACAACTATGGAGTTAGTCTGGCACGTTCCCACCAGCATGGGGCCACCAAGGATCACAGTGCCAGCAGCCCAGCCTGCTCCAGTGCTCCCTGTAAACTCCTGACCCATCCCCAGCTGGTGGTGTGGGGAAGGGAGGGGCACTCTGCTGCCTGCACAGGTGCAGCACCAACAGAGCCTTCCACAGGCTCCCCAGCTCCTTCCTGACTATTTTACTGTACAATACAGCACTGGAAGTCATTATTGTTACAAAGAATCACTAATTCAATAATGCCACTACCCTGCAGGAATAGCAACCACACAATATTAATGTGCTTCCCCCCAGTATTCATTGCAGAACACAAAAGCTGCTCACAGAATGCAAGAAGACTTGAAGCAAGGGCACCATTAGTGCTGCCATGCATTGCTCACACCCAATCCAAGAGTTGGAAATTATGATTGCAAAGCACATTTTTGAATGCCATTCACAAATACAAAAAAAAAAATGCTAAAAGTTAAAACTTCAAATAAAAGTAGGAAAGCTGCCTGGCATTTTATGATAACACAGCACTTTATTATTCCTCTTCGATTGTTTGACGTTTATGCCTCTGTTTAGCAAGTCTGTTCATTTTCCTTCTCCAATTAACAGAGACTTTTTTCAGATTATTTTTATGAAATTCTCATTTAATTAGCAATGCCGCTGAATCTCAAATGGCAGTTTTAAAAATATCCTTCCACCGATCACGCAGCCAAATTGTCTTTCTGAGATATTTGAAGAATTGTAAACCTTCATTTGTCTGCTAATTATCCCCCCTGCTTAGATGATGGGAATGGGAGCACCTGACAATCAGGGGTTATTCACTGGACACTTTCATTGAGCACGGTGTGGAAAGATACAGATTTCACTTATTAAAACCCTCTCATGGACTTTTTTAGAAGTAGAGAATGGGATTTATCAGATGATTTTCATAATCCACACAATAGATGGGGAATTAAAATAATAGGACAAATAATAGAAAACAGGTGTGATAGGAGACATCAGGCACTCCACAAGCACAAAGCAAAATGAGAGGAAATACACTGATGATACAGTAAGGAAAAAAAAAATAAACTGAGCAGTAAAATGTCAGTGAATGGGCCCTCCTGCCATACAGCTGGAGACCATTATAGTATTTAGCAACTCATACACAAATAAGCTTAAAATGCGTATTTGCCATATATTGGTGGGTGTATGTAGCTTGGGTGAGAAAAAAAAATCCTTTCATCTACTACTGAACCACTTCCACATTTGCAGGGGAATGTGGCAGCTCTGCAGGTCCCTGCTGGTCAGTTCCCCTGTGCTCTGTGGCACTGCCCCTCTCCAGCCCTTTGGGAGCAGGGACTCCTGGCAATGCTCCCAGGGGACGTTTGTTAGTGGGATAAGGGGAAAACTCAGGTTTTCCTAGTGTTAAAAACTGAGACCAGGCTCTCAGTACTAAAGTGATTTCAGCATTTCATATAATAAAAGAAAGGCCCAACGCAAGGGGGCCAGGGCCGAGCAGCAGCGTTCCTGTCGAGGATGGAGCAGCGCCGGCGCTGGGCCTGCTCAGCAGCCATGGCCCTGATGTTCCAGGTTGAGCTGGACACATTCAGTGGGTCAGATGCCCCTTTTTATCCTGTTTTTTGTCCCTTTGGATTGGTTTCTGTTTGGATCCTTCATTTACATGAAGGTTTAAGGTGCTCAATTGGCCCATGACAGTTCTGTCCAGGCTCATTTCGCTTGGGCAGTGCTGCACTTCACTTAGGTGTAATTTCTTATAACTACCCTTTTACCATGACCAAACTAACAGTACACGTTAAAAACGAGAGCAGGCTCCCAGTACTAAAGTGATTTCAGCATTTATTATAATAAAATAAAAGGCCCAAAGCAAGGGGGCCCAGGCCGGGCAGGAGCATTCCTGCAGAGGATGGAGCAGCGCTGGCGCTGGGACTGCTCAGCAGTGATGGCCCCGGTGTTCCAGGTGGAGCAGCACGGATTCCCTGGGTCAGATGCCCCTTTTTATCCTGTTTTTTGTCCCCTTTGGATCGGCTTCTTTTTGGATTCCTCATTTGCATGAAGGTTTAAGGCGCTCGATTGGCCCATGACAGTTCTGTCCAGGCTGGCTCGTGGTGCACTTTACTGAGGTGTGTTATGGTACACTGGGTACCATATTTCTTTTAACTACCATTTGAACCCCTTTTACAATATAATAGCTGTGATATATGTTATAAAATAATTTGTGCTAAAGGAAATTAAAACCACAGCATTTTTGTGTACAAAGCCAGCGTCAGGCAACAAGCAGTAATAGGCTATGTGATAAAGAATGGAGATTCAAACACCAGGAGGACACTGGCTCCAGGGATGGATATTTCAAGGGATTTTTTTCCATCTGACAAGACCCCAGTAGGAGGTATTTGATAGGCATCATCAGAAGTTTATCCCAGAAAGTTTTCACCTGACAGGATTCCAGCAATTCTCCACCGGTTCCAGGAAGCACAGCAGCTAGAAAGAAAAACTACAGTAATATGCTAAAATATGCTAAAGAAGGGCCCCTTCCAGAGCCCAAAAGACTGTATAAAATGGACCCCTTCCAGAGCCCAAAGGACTGTATAAAATGGACCCCCATTAGAAATGACATTTGGAGACCCACAAGGATTTTGGTGCAATAGAGGCCAAATCCTGAGTCTCTCTGACCCTGATTGCCTGGCTCAGAGTCAAATTGCTTGTAGCTTTTTCCAAATTTATACTTTGATTATTTAATACATTTCCTTAATTATTGAATTGGAGTATTCATTTATAACATAGCCAAGCTAACAGTACATGCTTAACAATCTATCAACTATTTTACAACAGTTTCTAACCTATTTTTAAGACCTAGCACAGGGCTACAGGGCAAAATACTGAATTTGAGACAGAGTCATAGCATGGTTTGGGCTGGTAGGGAGCTTAAAGGTCCAACTCTCTGTCATGGGCAGGGACAACATTTTCTGTTCCAGTTTTTAAGCCTCATTCTAGCAGGACATCAGGACACTTCTGCCTGTGCCAGAGGTGAGTTTTGGGGGTGTTGGTTCTGCCACTGCATCTTTGCTGTGCTCCAGCTCTCATTTATATCCCAAAGTGCTCAGAAGCCCAGAGGCAGGAGGAGGGCAGGTGAGTATCAGTGTGGCCATTTCAGTGGCTGGAATGGATGTAGGGCTTGCAGGACCCCACCAGCCATCCTCACCGAGTCTCACAAGCTCCAAGAAGAGTTTCCAATCCAGCATTTGAGGGCCAGGGGAGAAGGCAGGAATGAAATAAACACGGGCAGCAGACTTTTCTCCTTTTTAATGCCTTTATTGAAAGTGATCAGCTCTGGAGGGAGAACCGACAGGTCTGTCTCATGCCACTGCTGCTCCCAGGAGTGACTTGGAGGAGGAGGAAAAGTGCAGTTTTGTCCACTGGTCTGTGGGCAGAGCTGAGGGTTCCATCCTCATGAGAGCATCAGGAAAATCCCTTGTTTGCTTTTTTGGTTGGACCTTCAGGGTCCTGCCTCTAGCTGAGGTCCTTCCTTGGCTAGGGCGAGGGGCAAAGAAAGGGTCTCAGCATCTCTGCAGGCTCTGGGCTTTGTTCCTCACATCCAGACATCACTTTGATCTCTTAATTCTGTGTTGGCTTGTTGTTTTTGGGGTCTTTTTGGTAAGTTTGGTGGGGTGGCTTTCCCGTGGCATGCTGGCTCTGAGGTCATTTGCATGCCCTCCCATGTCCCCTCCGATGTCCCCTCCTTTCACTGTCCAAGAAGGGTCATCCACCTGGCAGCAGACAGGGTGCTACTGACAAAAGGAGTAGTTAATGAAAATGACTGATGATTACAATAACAAACAGTTAGAACTCCACCCTGGCAGCAACTGGTCCAACCTGTTCACTCTGCAACCTTTTAAAAAGAATTGTCAGCTTTTTCTACTTATTACAGGAATTCTTCCATCCAGGCATTGAAGGGGAGCTGTGGCACAGGCTGCTGCTGCCAGAGAAGTGGAGAGGATCCGTCAGAGAGCCCCTCTGGATCTCCAGCTGCAGTAACACATTGTTATGAATCTCTATCAGTGCACTTGTAGTGCAGCTGGAGAGTATGTCTGACATTGCCTCCAGTGACCTTTTCAATACAGTCCAAGTGCTGCAGAGCTGGTCTTTCAAGAGGAATTCAAATCGAATTTACTCAGGCAGAAAGGATTGGCCTGAGGACAGCCCTGCTACTCACTTCGCATTTCTCCTTGTCATTCTCATGGAAATTGCAGCTCTTTGAGCATGGTGCTTCTTCCTACAAGCTGCAAATGTCTCCCTGCACACAGCAGGGACAGCCAGGGCTCTGAGGGAGGGTTTGGGCAGCGACAGTGCTGTGACAGTGGCAGCCAGGGCATCACAATGTTTGGGCATTGCAGGGCTGCTGGTGGCAGACAGGGCTCTGAGGGAGGGTTTGTGGTGATGTTTACAGGGCTCCCAGGAAGAGATGAGAATCTTGACTCCATGTTTCAGAAGGCTGATTTATTATGTTATGATATATATTATATTAAAATAAAATTATATACCTTTATGATACATATTATATTAAAAGAAAATGATATACTGAAACTACACTAAAAGAATATAAGAAAGGATTTCATCAGAAGGCTAGCAAAGAAAGGAATGGAATGATAATAAAATCTTGTGACTGACCAGAGAGTCTGAGACAGCTGGACTGTGATTGGTCATCTAGTAGAAACAATTCACATGGACCAATCAAAGATGCACCTGTTGCATTCAACAGCAGCAGATAATTATTGTTTTTCTTCTCCTCTGAGGCTTCTCAGCTTCTCAGGAGAAAAATTCCTGGCAAAAGGATTTTTCATAAAATATGTCTGTGACAGATTTGGGCAGTGACAGTGCTGTGCAGGCATTGCAGGGCTGCTGGAGGCAGGGGAGGATGCAGGTGTGAACTGCAGCACAACCTGTTGAGAGGTGACAATGTGACCTCATGAGCTGGCACACCAAATTTGCTGCTGTGTGCCAGGCACCCACCATCATGTTACAAAATGCAATGCATTGCCATGGGATGGAATAGCTGAGATCTGGATATTTTGACCCACCCATTAATGATAAAAATTTTAAAAATCCCTTTGCCAACAAAACCCGTGCTTTAAAAAGGCATTACTAGATTTTAACTTACCGCAAATTGCCCCCAAACTAGTCAAAGATCTATAGAATATATAAAACCATTGTTCTTTCTAATATCACAAATTCAGAAAAATCAGTTAAGAATCAAAATATATAATGATCTAATTTAAAAAAGCAATCAATTAATCTGTCCCTGGTTGAAAAAAACACCCCAAAATAAAATAAAAATAAATAGCCACCTAAACGAATTATACAACACTATAGACCAGCCACATAAAATCCTAATGAATTAATATCAAGTGCCAGAAAACCAATTTATAATTTAAATCAAATAATTAAATTACAAGCTGTCTTTGAAATAATAATAAACCAAACAAGTACAACTCTTGACCTTCTTGCTGACCAATCTACTCAAATAAGAAGTGCACTTCAGGTACAGGGAGAGAAATTCATGGGAGAGAAATTCACTGAGCACTCTGCAAAGTGAGACAGCCAAGGAGCAACATCTAGTGCTAACACTAATGGCCCTGGGGTGAAGTCTTTGCCCTTCTTGGGGCAAATCTGTGTGTTTGGGAGGAGGAAATGTTGGTGTTTTCATGTGCTTTCCTGGCACAGTATGATTATTTCATACATTTGTCGGAGGTGCTTTAAAATGTAATTTCTTTGATTAATTTGGTGTCTATATTTTCACTGTTTTGTTCACTCCAATTTATGACAAAATTGAACAAAGTGGGTAACAAAATATAGCCCTGTCAGGCTCCTGTCTTCATGGATATAAAGAAAAATGTGAAACTGTCAGGCACACAAATGTGCCAAACTCCAAGGAAAATTATTACATTCTGCTTGACATTTACTTTAATTTTACAAAATTCTGTAATACCATTATAAATAATAATAATAAAAAGCAGCATGGAAATATTTTAAAGTGTATTTATTTTCATTTGCTAGCTTGGTGATTTATGGGTTTGTTTTATTTTCTTTTTTTTTCTTCCTCTCTGCATCAGAAGAGAGAATGAGCACCTTGAGCTCAAGTGCTGCTCTGACTGCAGGGTGCCAGCAGCTGGGTATCTGTCACCATCATATTTTCTGGAAAAATCCCTTTGCCCAGGATTTCTCTCCTGGGAAGCTGAGAAGCCTCAGAGAAAAAGGAAAACAATTCTTATCTCATTTGCTTCTCCTGTGTTTTGCTGCTTTGGAATGTGGTTGGAGATTGTTTATCCAACATGTGAATTGTTTTGACTTAATGACCGATCACAGTCAGGCTGTGTTGGGATTCTGAAGGAGTCACGAGTTTTCAGTAGTATCTTTTAGCCCTCTGTAAGTGTCTTTTCTGTATTCTTTAGTATAGTTTAGTATAGTATTCTTTAATATATTATATACAATAAAATAATAAATTAGCCTTCTAGGAACATGGAGTCAGATTCATCATTCCCCTCCAGCTACAGAGGTCTCAGAAAATACCACAGGGTATCCAAGGAAATGTGCCTGCAAGAAGGGGCAAAATAACAAAAAAAGTAAATCTCTGCTCCCAAAAGCTCTGCAAGGCTGTTGTTGAGCCCCTGTAAAGCTCTCTCTGAGGGACAGGTCACTGGGTCAGGTCAATGTCTGGAAATGCCAATCCAACAAAGTTGGTTTGTACCAGCTGAGGGTCTAAAGGGAGGCTGGTGCTGTGTGGGAATGGGACACAGACACCCAAAGAAGTGTGGGAATTGAGCAATCTAATTTTTTAAGTGAGAATCTAATTAATTCTTTTCTAATCAAAGTAGATAAATACTTGAGAAAAAAGCCACAAGAGGGTGGAAGCCAGCAACACTCTGCTTTCAAGAATGGGATGAGCGAAGGTGCTTTGAAAAATTACACATGGGTATTTTAAAAATACACGTGGCTGATGCTGAGGGCCTAATCCTGCTCGTGCTGATGTGAGCACCACATTCTACCCTTCCCATGAGACCAGGGCTGGCTCCTTAGGCCAGCCCAGCCTTGAAGCTCCTGTGCAGAAGTACAGATGCTCTCCACTGTAGCAGTTTTTAATCAAGAGGCAGCTGCTCTGTCTGGCTCTTTGGGGGAACTCAAAAGGCCATTAGCTCACATCACTCTCAACTCTCTTCTGAAAATCCTATTCTCCTCCTCACCAAGCCTCAAAGTAGAGTCACACACCCCAAAGGAAGTGGGAGAAGAAAACCACTTCAAGGCATCAAGGTGATGTCTGTTGCTCTGACAGCTGAAGGCCAAGAAAAGTGTATGAAAATAATTGATGGGATGTAGCAAGCAGGGCTGGCATCATTTACATGCTGAACTGACAGCATGTGCCACTCACAGGCCCTTCCACTGTGAATAATGCCATAGAGTGACACAGAAAACTCTTATTTATCTCAGGAGTTAAAAAAGCACCACCTGAGTGGATAGCCAGCTTCTGGGCTCCCCAGGAAAATGTTTATATAGGAGAGCTTGCATTAGATAATTGTGACCGTGTTCACAGGGGTGTCAGGTTGAGGGAAGAGATGAGAATGTTGACTCCATGTTTCAGAAGGCTGATTTATTATTTTATTATATATATATTATATTAAAACTATACTAGAAGAATAGAAGAAAGGATTTCATCAGAAGGCTGGCTAAGAATAGAAAAAGAAAGAATGATAACAAAGGCTTGTGTCTCTGACAGAGAGTCCCAGCCAGCTGGCTGTGATTGGCCATTAATTACAAACAACCACATGAGACCAATCCCAGATGCACCTGTTGCATTCCACAGCAGCAGATAACCATTGGTTACATTTTGTTCCTGAGGCCTCTCAGCTTCTCAGGAGGAAAAATCCTAAGGAAAGGATTTTTCATAAAAGATGTCTGTGACAGATAATGATCTATAACCTGGCTGATATGGGCAAGGCTCTGTTAGCCAGTGAACTCCAGGATTTCCAGCCCATCTTCATGATCCCCGTGCTCACCCCAGGGCTGATGCATTCCCTGGGACACAGCTCTAACACACTGAGTCTGGAACCTCAAAGGGCTCTGAGTGGTCAATAGTTTTTACCTTTTCCCCTTGTCATCCCCATAATCTGTCATTTCCAAGGTGTTTGGGTTTCCTTAAGAGCCTCCAGCTGTGCTGCATTTGGGGTTGAGTGCTGCAGCTGCTCCCCATTGCCCTCCCTGCTGCTCTCAGGGAACCACCTGGTCTGGTTACAGGAAGCTAAGTTTCAGTAGCTGTGCTTGAGTAATCTACTTTATTTTGGCAAGAGAGGGCTAGAGAGGGTTCTCTGGGTTGGGATATCCATTGGGCTGGTGACCTTTGCAGCTGAGAAGGTCCTTGCACAGCTTCCACCCACCTGTACCTGATGGGAAGGTGCACCTTGGCCATGACAGTGCACAGGAATGTGTCCCAGCATTGATCCTCTAAGCCCTGATGTCCTTGGATTGCTCTGCTGGTGGGAACAGCTTTGCTGAGGGGTGGGATGCTTTTAGACAAAAAATGGCTTTCCTGCTGGGTGGAAGGTTTTGGTGAGCCAGACTCTCCAGACTGGAAGGTTTAATTTGTTTTCATCTCTAACAGATGGCTGCTGTTGGGAACTAAACCCTGGGGAAGCAGCAAGGCTCTGTCATCCCAAACAAGTCAGGAAGCTTCTTCTTGATGTTTCCACAGCACCCATGTCCTGCTGGTTCAGTGGCCAGCAGGCCTGGACCCCTCTGTGAGAGACAACTGCTCACTTTGAAAATTTAGAGAGGTTTATTAAACCTAAAAAAAAAAAAATGCAACAAAGGACTACATAAGGAAAAAGCTGCAGCACTGGGAACTGCCCTCATGCACACCACATGGCCAGTTCATCTTCAAGCTGGATGCTCAGTCTTTTATACCCTGGGGGTTGCATCAGCCAGCCCTGGCCCCTCCCAAAGTCTGTCAGTCAGCTCTGCTTTGCCATTTATCAGTGCAGACTGCTTTGTACCTGCATTGGAGCTCAGGTGTTGCCATGCCCACCCCCTGAGCACCCCAAGCTTTTCCATTCCCACCTGCCCCATGCAAGGGACACCTGTGCAGCCTCTTTGTACCTGTGCCAGACAGCCCAGGCTGTCTGATGGCAACAATACAGGGGGAAAGGGAACTGTGGGGAGAACAGAGGACATCTAAACTACACTAACATAACTGTACATCACTAAAGCTTATTAATATTCACACAATAGTTATTTTTCAACTAAGAGCCAATCATTATCCATCTATAACCCCTCCATGCTGTGCTCACATGAGTGGAGCTGCTCCTGTGTGCAAACCCCAAGCACCTCCTCTCCTCTCCTCTGTGCTCTGCCATCCAGCAGGTCTCCACTCCACCTCTGCTTCATGAAGCCCTTCTGGGAAGTGCAGTGTGCTGCCTGCTCAGGAAAAGGCGTTATAATGGGCAGGTAGCGATGGGGGAAGATGGATCACTGAGTCAGAAATCAATCGAGAGCTTGTGATGGCATCATAAATCAGGGGATGCTGAGCGTTAAAGAAACCCAACACTTGATTTATAACTTGGCACAAGCCATTTGTCGCCAGCCAAGATTTTCAAAAAGAGAAACATTTTCGTAAGCTTAATTTAACATTATTTTTTTCCACTGTGCTAAGTGTTTCTGTAGGGTTTATTTTTCCTCCCGCAGCTAAAACTCAATTTGTGGATAAAAACAGTCAAATGACATCTGAAAATTTTGTTTCCTTTTTGAAATTCTTGTTGGGTTTGTGTCCTTTTTTCCCTAATTCATGGTCATTCTTCTTTCAGCCTAGATTTGTCCCTGATGTCTTTTAATATTGAGTCTCACTGGGAGCTGGAGGCTTTTGCTGGTGGATGGCTGGTGCAAATCCAGCTCATGCTGCTGACAAGTATCATCAGTTAATCACTGCTCTGCTGCTGATGTGGAGCTCATTTTGGTGTCAGCAGCAGGTAGGCAGCTGCCTCACCTGCACCTGCCCTCTCAGCTGTGTGTCTGGCTGCAGGAGGAGCTGAACACTCAGTGGGTTGTGGTAAATCAGGATTTCCCCTGAGCTGCAGTGCCTTGGGAGGGGCACAAAGTGCTGCTCCCAGTGCTGGGACTGGTGCTTGCAGTGCCTGATGCATCAGAGGGGTTTTGGTTTATCTGTCCCTGCACCTCAGCAATGTGACCATGTTCACAGGGGTCTTAGGATGGGGGAAGAGATGAGGATCTGACTCCATGTTTTAGAAGGCTGATTTATTATTTTATTATATATTATATTAAAACTATACTAAAAGAATAGAAGAAAGGATTTCATCAGAAGGCTGGCTAAGAATAGAATAGCAAAGAATGATAACAAAGGCTGGTGGCTTGGACTCTCTGTCCCAGCCAGCTGACTGTGATTGGCCATTAATTAGAAACAACCACATGAGCCCAATCCCAGATGCACCTGTTGCATCCACAGCAGCAGATAACCATTGGTTACATTTTGTTCCTGAGGCCTCTCAGCTTCTCAGGAGGAAAAATCCTACGGAAAGGATTTTTCATAAAAGATGTCTGTGACACAGCATCTCCTCTTTTATGCTGCCAGGTGATGTGTCATTTATATGTATTTATTTTTTAATGAGGAATTAAAGTATTGTTCTGGTGTGAATGTGTTTTTTAGAATCTCAAATAAAGCATCTGTTCATTCTAAGGTGCTCTGAGCATCAGGCTTGATGGGCAATGCTGTTCCCAGAGAACTCACCTTTTTCCTGTTGTTTTATAATTAATTGGATTTTGGACTTGATTTCTTTGGGTGCCTTAAACCAAGGTGGGAAAGCACAAAGCAGAGCTGTTCTGGAGTGTTCTGTGTGCCCTGGTGACAGTGTTTATATAACATGGATGACAGCAGGTGGGCACAGCACCAAACCTGAGTTCCAGAAGTGTTTGGACAATGCCTTAAGCGCATTGTGGGATTCTGTCGCAGACATCTTTTTATGGAAAAGCCTTTCTTTAGGATTTTTCCTCCTGAGAAGCTGAGAGGCCTCAGGAACAAAATGTAACCAATGGTTATCTGCTGCTGTGGAATGCAACAGGTGCATCTGGGATTGGTCTCATGTGGTTGTTTCTAATTAATGGCCAATCACAGCCCAGCTACCTCAGCTCTCTGTCTGAGACACAAACCTTTGTTATTCATTCCTTTCTATTCTTAGCTTAGCTAGCCTTCTGAGAACCTTTTATTCTATTCTTTTAGTATAGTTTTAATAAAATATATATAATAAAATAATAAATCAAGCCTTCTGAAATATGGAGTCAAATCCTTGTCTCTTCCCTCATCCAAAGACCCCTGTGACCACGGTCACAGGATTCTTAGGGATATCTTGGAGATGTACTGAGCTAAGAGTTGAACTTGATGATCCTTGTGGGCCCCTCTCAACTCAGAATAACCTGTGGTTCTGAGGTAATTGTGCTCTTTATTGGAAGTATTTGTCAGTGCAAAGCATTGTGCACAGGGTGATGGTGGGAGTGTGCTCAGTTTGCAACATGTCTCAGACCCACGTGGGTTCTGGCAAATCTATTCCAGGCCAAAATGGTATCAAGCAAGAAGAAATAAAAAAAAGTATGGAACTCAAATAACCTCCACTTACAAATAGTGCCTATGGTCCATTTAGCTTCACACACACAAAGTATAATTGTTCATAGGCAAAAGTCCCGTGAGCTCCCTGCAATAGAGAGGATTGGTGTTGCCTGGTTACCAGTGGTACCCTGGCATGCTGAGATAAATCAATACAGCTCCAAATATTAAAGCCTTTAAAATAAAATCAAAGCTGTATCCACAGTCCCCAGTGTTCCTCTTTACCTTAGAGCCAAGGTAGCACTGGAGATGTGCAGGAGCCATGGGCACTGTCTTGGTTTGGAAACCCAGGAATCTGCTAAGGAAGGCAGGAGCCTCCCCTGAAATGGAAAATTTAAACCCTCCCCACCCCTCTGAATTGCTATAATTTTGAAATTAAGGGGCTCTCAGGCAAAAATATGGGAGCAGGAAATAACAGTTCTTTAATAGAGAAAGGAAAAAAAAAATAAAAGGACAAAATAAACAATGCAGTAAACCAAACCAACACTGACAGAGTCAGAACCCAGCCTGACACCCTGTGGGTCAGGGTGTTGGCTGTCAGTCCCATTGGAATTGTGGCTCAGCCCTCCTGCAGTGCCAGGGGTGGCTCTGCTGGAGCGGGGATCCTGTAGAGAAGGATGGATTCTTCCTCTGAAGATCCAGTGGAAGAAGAGGCAGTTGCTGTTCCTCTGGGGAATCCAGTGCAGAAGCCGTGCTGGTGTTCCAGAACCTCTGGATTATATCCAGGCAGGAATGCTTGGCTCCTCCCTCTGGGCTCACATCTCCCAATGGGATGCTGTAGTTCTTATCAGCCATGCAGGGACATTCAATAGCTGTTATCAGCAGGTGTCCCCTCCCGAGGGAGGTGTGAATGTGGTCACTCAAAGAGAGAGATAAGGCAAACTGCCCACTTGACAAAGGTAATCTGCCCTACAGATGGGAATAGAAAACATCTTGCATTGCAATCTTCAACAGGCACAGAGACTGCCCAGGCTGCTGCTCTGCCTTCCACTTCTTCCTTCTTCCACTCCTTGGACTAAAAGTGAGAATAGGCTGAGCCATCCCAGCGGAGAGAGCAGGATGGAGGGGCAGCAGGGCTTTGTATAGAGGTGGAGGTGAATTTTATCTGCTCAGCCCATCTCTCCTGTGCAAGCCTTGCAAAGACATGTGGCAGCAGGTCCTCCTCTCTTAGGGGGCCAGGCTGAGGTTTGCCCTGGGCAAGATGCTCTGAGCCAGGCCTGAATGGAGCCCAGAGCCCTGAGCAGAGTCAGAGTCATGGCATGTGCTGGCAGTGTCTGCTGAGAAATGGGGAGGGGGGAAATATCTGTAAAAAAATGCCAGAACAACTTGGTTCCCCAGTGAAGTGCCTCAGCTGCCAAGATCCCAGGTGGATCTTCACCCTGGGGTGGATGTGGGTCAGTATTGTCCTTGAAGAGGAGAAAACTTTACATGTTTGAGTCTTGCTCTTAATTAAATAAGAGTGAAGAAACCATATCCTACAGATTGAAAGAGAATGAGCAAAGCACAGAAAAGAAATAACCCTCTTGGCTCATTTACTAGAGTGAATAATATTGGTGGTGATTGACCTAACTTTCCTACACAAATACAATTTATATCATTTGTTGAGACTAAGTTTTCTACAGATGATAATGGTAGGGAAGATCTTGCTCTGGAGTGAAATGTTAGCCACAGGCATGGGGTGGGCTGCCTGGATCAGCTCTCTGGCTTGGAAATCCCAGGCAACAGGAGCTCAGATCTGAAATGCAAATGTAAAACAATCAGAGACCTTGGTTCCTGGGCACAGTGCTGAGATAAGTCACTTATTGATGCCTGAGAGTGGGTTAAGCTGTCTATGTAGACACAGCCCTTGGAATTCATGTGACAGTAATACCTAGAGAAATCTACCAGGATTAGATCACTTATATTAGATTTGGTAGATATGCATGTACAGTCTCTTCTCCCAAAAGATTGTAATGTAAGTAGACAAGTCAAAATAATGGTGAGAAAAAAAAGGCTGTAACTTTACTCCAGCTTGTAGATGCCAAACTAGAGCACAGCAAGGCTCAGTCACTTCCCCACAGAGACAAAAAAAAGTGTAGTTGAGCTGGGAACTTGTCTTGGTTTGAAAAGCCAGGTGTCTGCTAAGGAAGACAGGAGCCTTCCTTGAAATGAAGAATGTAAACCCTGTCCTTCCAAATATTATAATTTTGAAATTAAGGGGCTCTCAGGCAAAGATATGGGAGTAGGAATAACAGTTCTTTACTAGGAAAACTAAAAATACAAATGCAATAGTACAAAAAAGAAAACAAACCATTGATAGAATCAGAGCAGTCCCTGTCCCCTGTGTGTCAGGGGGTGGCACAGCCCCATCCCATGGGGGCTCAGCCCTCCTGCAGTGCCAGCTGTGGCTCTGCTGGAGCAGGGATCCTGCACAAGGGGGGAGTTTTCCTCTGCAGCTCCAGGGCTGCTGCAGATGGGCCTGCTCATGTGTGTTCCTGCCCGTGGTGTCCCTGGCAGGGGGTGGAATGAGATGAGATTTGAGGTCCTTCCAACCCAAACCATTGTGTGATTCCATGGTCCCTGTGCTGCACATCCAGCACTGGGAAGCTGTGTGTCAGAGACGTCTTTTATGGAAAATCCTTTCCTTAGGATTTTTCCTCCTGAGAAGCTGAGAGGCCTCAGGAACAAAATGTAACCAATGGTTATCTGCTGCTGTGGGATGCAACAGGTGCATCTGGGATTGGGCTCATGTGGTTGTTTCTAATTAATGGCCAATCACATTCAGCTGGCTCAGACTCTGTCCAAACACAAGCCTTTGTTATCATTCTTTCTTTTTCTATTCTTAGCCAGCCTTCTGATGAAATCCTTTCTTCTATTCTTTTAGTATAGTTTTAATATAATGTATATCATAAAATAATAAATCAGCCTTCTGAAACATGGAGTCAGATCCTCATCTCTTCCCTCAGCCTGAGACCCCTGTGAACACGGTCACATCTGTGCCCATGGAGGGCTCTGGGGAGCTCTCACTGTGTTTGCCCAGGGGCTGTGGCTGTGTTTGGACAGCGCCTGCAGTTCCTGGGGCTGCAGGCTGCAGTCTGGAGCACTCATGGGGCTGCAGGCTGGAAAGGTTTCCCCACCCCACCCAAACAACTCTTTGTGTGTCCTGGGAAAGCCTCAGGGGACTCCCAGTGGCTCTTTGATCCAGCCAGAGCAGTGTAAGGTGAGGTTCCATCCCAGCTGCTGCCAGCAGGGCAGGACCCAGCACAGAGGAGCAGGGAACAGAGGAGGGGGAGCTGGTGGCACCAGCCACCATTTATCACTGCTAGAAATGAAGGGATGGGACTATTTTGGGGCTAAGAACGGTTTATTGCTCAGGCAAACATCAGTCTCAGAGGCTGTGACATTTTAGAGGAGCAAGCAGTCTGCCATAGCTCCAGAGCAGTCACAAGTTCTCTGTTACAAGGCAATACAGAACTTTCTAACCCAATGGACAGTTACCACAGGGTTTATTTTGCTGTTCTCACCTATCACCTTTCCTCACTTCTGTGCACTGTGGATACTTTTGTCCAATGGCTTCTGTCTCACATGCACACATATACTTCTGTTATAACCTCTAAACTCCCAACCTACTCCAAACTGTTACATTACTACACTATAAACCCTTCACCATCTTATCAATACATTTCTTACTTACTTAAGGCATATTCTTACTTACAACTATAGAAAAATAAGTTTGTGTTTTCAGTCTCCTGCAGGGAAAGCAGGCATTCCAGGAGAAAGGAGCAAAGATTGTGCTGGTGAGAGAGGCTTGGAGGACAGGACTGGGCTCCCAATCTGAGCATGTGTTGGGGAAGATGAAACAGGAAAGCCTTATAAATATGATTGTCTGGAAAAGATTTTGAGAATATGGAAACTATAAGTGAGATTGAAATGAAAGCAAGCTTTGAGATACCTCAGTTACTGAACAACTGGAAAACAATGGTGTGGCCAGCTGAAGGTGATCCCCTTTTGATGGAACAACACCCTCTGCTTGCAGACAGGCCCAAGGCTCAGAGCAGACCCTACAGCTTGGCAGAAGGGGCCCAAAGAGGAGTTTTTAGGGTTTCAAATGTAACCCAGTATGGTAATGTAATGATTCTTATAGGCTGTATGTAAATGCTGTAGGATTTGTATCTTGTACTAGATTGGTTAGTGAGAATGAGAATATTCAACACAGAAGAAGATTTATTGTATTGGAATGGGAACCTCACTCTCTTGCCTCTTAGCTCTTACCCTTTTTTCTCTCTGCCCCTCTCTTCTCTCAGGTCCTGCTCTGAGCTGTGGCTGGCAGCTCCCAGCAGGGCCCTGCCCCCAGGCCCTTTGCAATGAACCCCAAGTTCCTGACCTGGCTGCAGAGATCTCTGCTCTCTGTCCATCTCCACTGTCCTACCCCCGATGGTCTTACAGGCATGGAGAGCAGAAGGACCAGCAGGGAATGGGTCTGGTGGGAATGAGGATGTGCTCATTTCTGCAATCCAGTGTCTGCCCCACAGAGCATTTGCAGTGGCAAACACCACCCTGCTGGAGGGGAAGCCCCCCTGACAGCAGCTGGGCACAAGATTGTCCCCACACACACACCACAGTCCCCAGCCCTTCAGGCTGTACCCCTCTGGGGTGTGACCTCCAGAGACAGATGCTCCTGCTTGCTGAGCAGAGGAGAAAGAGCTGCTGCTCTTAATTATTAATGGAATTTCACACACAGCACTAAAGACACAGGCAATTCTTTTTGGCAAGTGTAATGAAAAAATTAATTGAATAATCATTCCATGTAAATAGATTTAGATAAGCTTCTCGTCTTTCTGTTTGAATTTTTTTTTCCTTCCCCTCCTTCTCTCTCCCTGCTCACACCTTCCACTTTTCAGTAGAGAAACACTGTGATTAATTGCTTGGAATATTGTTTTAATTCATAGCATCCTGTGGTGAGCAGTGGCTGTACTGACTGGGGCCACCAAGTCCCTTGGGTACAGACAGTCTTACCTAGGGGATGCAGAGCAGTACTAGGGAAGAAAGGGCTGTTAAAATTTACTGCTAGTAGGAGCACTTCAAAAGAAACCAAAATGCCTGATTTATAGGGTGTTGTTTTTTTAATGGCTTAGAGAGCATGATCCTGTTCATGCCTATGAATCTTCCCAGTTTTTAGGGGGTTGTTCCTGGTGGGTGTCCCTGCAACTGGATCCAGGCCCTGCCTGCTTTAGGGACCATGTGCTGGGGACCATCCTGTGAGAAACAACTGCTCACTGTGAAAATTTAAAGACGTTTATTAAACCTAAAAAAAAAATGGAACAAAGGACTACATAAGGAAAAGCTGCAGCACTGGGAGCTGCCCCTCATGCACACCACATGGCCAGTTCATCTTCAAGCTGGATGCTCAGTCTTTTATACCCCTGGGGGTTGCATCAGCCAGCCCTGGCCCCTCCCAAAGTCTGTCAGTCAGCTCTGCTTTGCCATTTATCAGTGCAGACTGCTTTGTACCTGCATTGGAGCTCAGGTGTTGCCACGCCCACCCCCTGAGCACCCCAAGCTTTTCCATTCCCACCTGCCCCATGCAAGGGACACCTGTGCAGCCTCTTTGTACCTGTGCCAGACAGCCCAGGCTGTCTGATGGCAACAATACAGGGGGAAAGGGAACTTTGGGGAGAACAGAGGACATCTAAACTACACTAACATAACTGTACATCACTAAAGCTTATTAATATTCACACAATAGACATCTTTTAATTGTGAGATCCAATTATCTCATTATCCATTCATAACAATGCCCTGCCTGCTGCAGTGACCTGGTGTTTGTGAGATGCTGTCACTGTTCCCCAGGGCTGCTCAGGTCCTGTCAGCTTCATGCCTTAAACTCTCATGTTGGAGTGGGAGGAAGCAGGACAAACCTTCCAGTTTTTCTCTTCTCTTTTCCCATCAGGGAGTTGTTAACGTTTCCCAATTAATGAGCCCATAACTGACCCTTGGGCAGGGTTGGGCACCCCTGTGAGTTCCCTGGGGCTGCACTGCCAAGAGCCATGGGAGGGATGTGGAGCAGCCAGGCCAGGGCAGCCCTTCCCAGCAAGGACCAAACCCCAAACAGAGCAGGACCAAAGCACTGAATTCCTCACAAATGCCAGAGTCTGGGGCTGTGCTGTTTCCTGTGAAACCAGTGAAGAAACCCCTTTTGTGCTGTGCTCTGGTTCCCACCTCTCATCAGAAGCAGTCTGGATTTTTCTCTCTTGTGTCTTGCAGCGAAAAATACTTCCCATTAAATTTTATCTCAGAGGATCTTCTTTGAGGTCTCCAGCTCTAATTCCCTAACATGCAATATTTGTAAAGACAGAAACCTTTTTTACCCTTACCCATGAAACTTCTCAATTCTCATTACTCTGCAAAATGGCATAAATTTAAGGACGAGCCAGGAGAGAATATCTTTTTATAGGAATTTCTTATGGCTTTAAAAATTAACAATCCAAAATACACACCAACATAACCAACCCCCCAAACCACCTTTGTCCCCTTCTGTGTAGGACCCTGAGCTCTCATGGATGCCCAGCAGCATCTCAGCAGAGCCACAGGGAAGGTGTTCAGGACCAGGCTGCAGTGACCCTGTTTAGCACCAGCACAGGTTCAGCCATAGCAGGACACATCCACTTTCTGTATTTTTAAGTTTAAAATTGCCAAATTCCTTGCCTTGTGATCTGCTCCATCGTTAAGATGATACAGACAAATTTCAACTCTATCTCTGCAGATTTTCCAGGAGTGTTATGCCAGCATTTCCTGAAGACATATTGCTGTTCAACCCTGTGTCTTTTTCAGCTCCCCATCTCACCTGACAGCAAATTTCCAGTTCTCTATAGTTACAACTATGTTCAAACAGTGTCTTATCATTCAATCAGCCCACACTGAACCAGCCAGTTGCCTGGAAGAGAGACTGCTCTTATGGCTTTTCACACTTACTCAGCTGCTGCCTCACTCTGCAAAACAAAACAAAAAGGGAGAAACAGAAACTGCCTGCTGAAATGAAGCAACTGCTTTGGTGCTGCTTGTCGTGCCTGTGGTTTCCATGAGTTTCCATGCCTGGAGTTTCTGAATTTCTTTTGCTTTAGATGACAGCTGGGTGTGTGACTGTCCCCTGAAATGGCAGAAGAGCCCAGTTTATTTCTGCCTTGGGATCTAACCAAACTGAGCTTTGTGGAGCATGGACCCAAGGCAGCTCATTTGGGTGTTGTACATGGGAAAGAGGAGCTGGCTTGTTAAAAATGTGTATTTTATGATTGGCTTTTTGCAAGTATTTAAATGAATATTATATGTGTTATGTTAGAAAGTTATGCTGTAGTAATTCTGTTAAGTAGTGTGTTAAATATAGTTTTAGGTTATAATGTTAAAATAGAAACGATGCTATGTAAGATACTTTTTTTAAAAAGAGAGGAATGAGGTACTCCCACCAAGATAGCAGCCACAGGACACCTGAATCTTTCAGAGAAAGAGAATTTATTGCTGCATTATCAGGAGAAATGAACTTCTTCCCACCTTGCTCAGCACTGAAGACACTGTCAGGACTCAGAGGAAGAAGCTGACACTGCCCATACAGAATCCTGTGTTTGAATGGAATTTCTGCATCATGTATGAGGTGTATGAATATGCAACAGGCTGCTGCTTTTAAGGATTAATCCTCTGTTAACGTGGGTCCTTTTTTCAGGCTTATTTTGCCCAGAAAGAGGTACCCAGACTTTCCATAACTCTTTGTTTTTATTGTCTCGTATTGTCCTAAATCCTAATTGTCCAAATTTTTATTAATCTAATTATTATAGATAATTAGAGTAATAGTAATATCTATAGATCTAATTTTATCTATAATTATTAGTACTTTTGTACACATTTTATTGCTATTAAACTTTTAAAATTCTAAAACCAAGTAATTAGATTTTTCACATGGCTCTTCCACAGGCTTGTCTCACAGGTCTGGCGAAATACCTGTAACTCTTAAATACCTGTATTTAACTCTGTTAAATACCTGTAACTCTTCTCTGGGGCATTTATTTCCATTGCCAGGTACGTGTACAATTGTAGCATTCATAATTCCAGTCAAGCTGAGACAATTCAGGCTGGATCTGGTTTGTGCACACACACACACACAGAGCCCTGCCCACCCTCCAGCCCCTGCCCAGCTGGGAAGGAGCAGCTTTGGGAGTGGGAGCAGCCCAGTTGCTCCACAGGAGTTAATGAGCAGTTCCCTTTCTCAGGGGTTTTGGGTCTTCTAATTCACTGGGTGGGCTGTCTCAGAATCTCTGCTGGCCAGAGTGACTCTGAGATATGGACGAGCTTCTTTTCCCAGCCTGGCCATTGAAGAAGGAGTCAGGACTCTTCTGTTCTCATTCTCAAGGTTGTTTATTGTTTCTTGTCTATACCATTCTTTCTCTGACCCACCTCAGGTCTGTCTGGCAGGTTGGGGTGAGGCACACTGACAGCCTCAGGGCAGTGTTGTCTTTTGATACTAAAAACCACGTGTGCATTATTTACCATAACTTCCCAATACCTATCACCCATGTTAGACAGTGAGCTTCTACTCTAAACCAATCTGTAAGTGCCACCATCACAGCAGAAGATGGAGGCCAAGAAGGAGAAAGACTGGGCACACCCAGATTCCTCCATCTTGCCTCCTGAACCCCCATTCTAAATCCCCAAAATTCTGCATTTTCACCCTGTGATAAACTCACTATCATTCTACTTAAACTTTCTTTATTTGTAATTCTTCATGTAAAGGTTGGTAATTGTTTTTTCCATGGGTCAAGATCAAAGGCACAGGGGGTCTTGGGCTCTGTGCCAGGGTCTCTGAGCCCCCTGGCAGGGTCTCAAGTCCTCCAGGGCAGCCAGAGGAATTTCCTGGGTTCTGACAGGCTGAAGCTCTCTGTGTGTGATTGTCTGCTGTGATTCAGTACAAAATCAGCAAAACTTAGTTGCTGGAGGGTTTCCCCCCACTTTGAATACCCCTAATGTCCAGGTCCTGCTGAGGCCATCTCAAACTCCTTACCTGCTGGGCTTTGGCTCAAAGGCCTGTGGAAGGGGTTAAAAGCCCCTGGCCCACAGCAAAACCAGGTTATTTACTGGGGCTGCTGCTCAGCAGTGTCCAAGCATGATCTTCATCCCACAATCAAAGTCTTGGGACTCATTTGTTCCAATTACACCAGTAACTCCAGATGAAAACCAGCAGAAACACACCAGTATAAAACAGGGTCAAAGGTGAGGTGACAGTCTGCTCCTACTGACACTGCTGTTCTTTTTCCACTGATGTTTTATTGCCCTCTGGTATAAATCAGGTCTTTCATGGTTTTTAAGGTTTGGTTTCATGTGACTGCCCTCTGCTAAAGTGTCCTTTCTCAGGTTTCAGGGCTCTGTTTTAACCTTTAATTAAAAAAAGAGTGAGTAATCTATAAACAATGTAGAATTGTTTTTTTTGGTTTTGGGGTTTTTTTTCTTTTTTTTTTTTCTTCTCCCCTCCTCCCTGCAAAAGAGCCAACTGAGCCTAATCCTATATTCTGAAGCCATTCAGGACTGCTTTTACTGGGTTTATGTAGAATTTGGTTGCCTGTGGCTTCAGGCAGCCCAAATCTCTCAGGATGTGCAGGACAGGTGAGGGAGAGCCAGGTACCTGAGGATCCCATCCAGAAGAGAACAATGCCTTTGGGAATCAACTCTTGCACATCCCCAGGGAAGGGGAATTCTGTGGGGAAAGGGAAAGCCTCCAAGTTTGGATGCTGGGCAAAGCCTTTTCCTCATGGCAGGAGTGACCCTCACCACGTTGGTGTCATTCCATCCTCTCCCTATGGAAAATACCAAATCCAGGCAATCCTTCCAAGAGCACTCAGCTCCTGCCTGTGCTCCCACTGAGAGCTTTTTTGTTTGGAAAGAGGTTATTGAGGCCATCATCACCTGGATATTGCTGGGAGGGCTTGGGATTGTTTGAACATCCAGGTTTCAGATGGTCTGGGTGCTGCAAAATGAGCTCAAGGTCCATTAAAAAATGCCAGATATTATCCACATGGAATTCTCCAAATGGATATTATCCACGTGGATAATCCATGGGATCATATGACATGTTTTTAGGAATTTGGGCTGGGTGAATTTTGCTTTTTCCCAGTATTGCCATCCCTCAACCTGGTCTGTAGCAAACACGTCTCAAATGCACTTTGTTAAATAGTTTCTTTAACCTTTGTGTTTCGATTCTCTCTATCATAAGATAGGTATAGCAGCCCATCTCATGGGATTGTACTGTGGAACACTGATTAAAATCTTCACACAAAACCACTTCACACTTGTGCAAAGTGTTCCTGGGAATGCAGGAAGAACCTTGCCTGCCCAAAAAACTCTTTTACTTTGTTGGAGTCAGTGGATTTGCTACTTAAAAAAAAACCACAAAAAACCACCAAAAAACAAAACCAAAATAAAACAAAAATAAACCACCAAAAAACCCCACAAAAAAAAAAAAAAATACCAACAAAAAAACCCCAATGAAACAAGAAAAAAAAAAAAACCACAAAAACACCCCAAAAAAATTTTTAAAAAGCAACAACACAAAAAAGAGCCAAGTCTGCAGAAGCTCCTGCAATAAGCAGGGAAAAGTGCAGGAGCTGCTGCCCTCCTTGGTCCTTCCCAGTGCCCAAAGGCCACACAGGTTCCCAGGAGCCTGCAGGGTGAGGCAGAGGACACTGCAGCTCAAGTGCCACATCCTTTCTGCCAGGCAGTTTATTTATCAGACTCTGCCTCTGATATAATTAATGTCACCCTCAGCCCCTGCTCCTGCAGAGGAAGGGGCTCAGTCACCTGCTGGGGAAGCTGTGACTCCAAATCTGTGAATAAGGAAGCAAGGGGGTCTCTCTTCCCCTGCACTGGGGGGTTTTGGGGGATGCTGAGCCCCAGGGGCAGCCTCGTCCCCCACAGATGTTGCTGTTGTCTTCTCATGGGGGTAACAGTTTGTGGTGAGAGATGAATGCTGGTCTTTGTGAAGGCTGACCTAGAACAGAGGCTAGACAGAGGTAAAGAATAAAGTAGGGATTTATTAGGAGGCCTCAATGGATCCACCTTGGGCAGCACAAGAGCCCAGCCAGGGCTGCACCCCAGGTAACCCAAAATGGTCACAAAATGCACAACTGGTCGCAGGGTCTCTCACTTTGATCAGTTCTGCTCCATTTGCATATTGGAGTTCATTGTCCAATTCCAGCTCCAGCCCATGCAGTCCCATCCTTGTTTTTCTCTCTCCAGCCCACGGTGTTTGTGCTCTTGGGGCTGAGATTTGGATCATTTGTCCTTGGTCCCCAGCTGGAGCAGGAATTGTTTTGTCTCCCTGCTCTGTGCACAGAGCTCACCATTCCCTCATATGAAGCCCAGACCCACACACGAAAGCAGCACAGAATGTGAAAAATATAAATGCTAAACCTGAGGCATCAATGCAGACACTGCTCCAGGAGAAATGCTCAGAAATTCCATCTCAGTGAGGATGAGGAGACACTGGGGTCACCCTGCTTTGACTGTGCTGTAGCTCCAGTTGTCTCCAGAGCCCCTCTGAAGTTTTGTGTGAAAGAAAGCAGGATGGGCTCATTACACAGATATGAAATGTGGGTACAGAAATGAAATGAGACATGGGAAGCCTGAGCTGCTGCTCTTGGCCAAGGAATGGTGCTGTGGGGGTGAACTGCCTGTGGCATGAGGGGCTGCAGAGCTCATGGCCCTACAGCCTGTTCCAAGGAGGCTTGTGAGATCTGGGACCAGCTGTGGTGTGTTTAGAAGTGGAATCCAAGAGCCAAAAGTGGCTGTGGTGGTTCTGGCAGTGGCCCAGGTCACCTTTATGGACGGAGAGGTGAGGGAGAGGTGAAAACACCAAAGCTGTGCTTGCATGGTGCATCCCTGCCTCCTCTCTGTGGCTTGGTCACAGCTTTTAGCATCTCTATGCTGAATTTGACAGAACTTTCCTCGTCCACCCCTGCAGGGTCAGTCAGGCAGTTTGGAAATTTATGTCCTTGTTCTAGTTCGAAAGCAAAACCAGTGAGAGACTCCAAGTCAGAAATACAATTTATTGGGAAAAGGAAAACCAAAATACATGCAATAATACAAAAGAAAAACCATTGACAGAGTCAGAACACAACCTGACACGCTGTGGGTCAGGGTGCTGGGAGCAGTCCAGGTGGATTGGTGGCTGCAGCCCTCCTGGAGTGGCAGGTGTGGGTCTGTTGGAGCAGGGATCCTGTAGAAAGGTGCAGTCTTCCTCTGAAGAGCCAGTGGAAAAGACAGCTGTTCCTCTGGGATCCATTGGAAAGGCTGCTTGTTGTGTCCCAAAGCCCAGATTATATCCAGGTGGGGATGCTGAGCTCCCCCCCCTGGGTGGAACATCTCACAATGGGCTGGAATTGTTCTGAGTCATGTGGGGACTCCATGAAACAGAAATGGCTCCTGGAGGGCAAGGCACTGATGGGCCCATCAACAGGAGATAAGGAAGAAACAATGCCTCTCCTGGTTTCAGCAGCTCTTGAGGATGGGAATAGAATAGATCTTAATATTGTAACCTAGGTCAGTTCTGTTTTCCTTTGGGAATTTGCACTTTGGGGCTTCCCAGGGTCTGTCCTTGCTTGCAGGAATGCAGAGCAGTTGGGACCTTGCTAGCACCACACTCAGGCTCTCAGAGCTGCTCCTGGGCAGAGCTGCTGGGTGCAGCAGGAAGCAGGTGTGTGGCTCAGGGGTGTCTGCTAGGAGGAGGACTCAATATTTCATCAGCATTGATTCCTGGAGGGCCATCTCCCTGACACTGATGGGAGAGGTTTAGCTTCAAATTAATCCCAACTTTGGATCAATGGGGGAAGATCAATGAGTGCAGGATAAGCCAACCTGTAAGAGCTGCAAGCTGGTTCACTGCACATCAAGATGAGCTTGTTTCAGCTGCCAGAGGTGTGAGAATATGGGAGGCTCTGTGCACTTGGGGATGGACATGGTGGGAATCTGGCCTGGACAGCTGGACCAAAGAGCTCTCACAGGTGGGAGCAGGCTGGTTTTTACAGAAAAGTTTGTACTGGAAGGGACTTTAAAAATCATCTCATTCCACCCCTCCCTGCCATGGGCAGGGACAGCTTCTACTAGACCTGGATGCACCAAATCTCATCCATCCTTGAACACTTGCAGGGATGTGTTCCTGTTTTACACGAGGCCTCACGCTGAGGCTCCACAGCTGGCACTGGGTGCCCAAGAGCAGATGTACAGAGTGAATGTCCTTCCTGGAGCTATTTCTGCAGATGTGGAAGAAGGACCAGCCCAGTTTATTGAGGGGGATTACAGCTATCAGAGTGGGTTGCCATGGTGAGTAATTAAAATCTTCCCACACGTCCTGCAGAGGTGCCCTGCACAGCAGATGTTGTGCACACCACAAGCACAGGAGCAGCTTTTGAGCACAGGAGAAACCCACAACATGCTTTCACCTCTACTTGTCTTGGTCAATGAAATGGGCCCTGGCTGGAGCTTAAATAATGCTTTTAATGCTGCTTTGCACAACACAGAGCAGCTGCAGGGTACAGGTTGTAATCCATGGATGCTCACTGTCTTTGAGAGCGTCAGATATTGTTGTGACTGTTGTAAAATCTACCAGATAATGGCATTAAAGCAATAAAAGCTCTGAGGGTGGCTGTGTGCCTTGCCTGGTGACAAGCAGAAGTCAGGAAACCTGGGTTACCTGAGGAGGTAACACCCCAAATCCCCTAGATTCCCCCCAAACCCCCCAGATTCCTCTGGATCCCCCCAACCCCCAGACACCCCAAACCCCCTGAATCCCCCAAACGCCCCAGACACCCCAAATTCCCTGAATTCCCCCCAAACCCCCAGACATCTCAAACTCCCCTGAATCCCCCAAACACCCCTGGACACCCTCAAACCCCTCTAAATCCCCCAAACCCCTCCAGACACCCCAAATTCCCTGATGTCTAACTGATGTCAGCTCCAGGTCCTGCAGGCTTTCAGCCTCAGTGCTGGGTCTCTCCTGTAACACTGGAGCATAAACTGCACAAAGATTTCCTTCCTCTGCTTTGGGATGTGAAGAGAGGCACTGGGGTCAGAGCTCTGTGTGCTGGAGCACAGAGCTGCTCTGGAATCCATCACCTGAGCAGGTCCAGCTGGTCTTGTTTGTGATGGATATGGGACCTCCCAGCCAGGCCAGAGCTGAGAGGTGATCAGTGTTGTCTTATGCATATGTATCAAGACTTCTGTTATCATTATGGTGCAAGGATTGCATATCACTGGAGTGTCATACCTCCTCAATGTTTCTCACAGGCAGCTCCTCTAAGCACTGCCTGTTCCTGGTCCTTGCAGTTGTCATCTGACTCCTGTTCCCACCAATCCACTCTTTTGTACCATTAGTTCTTATTTGCTACAGGTGTTGCCTGTTGTCATCCAGCCTGCTCC
Organism: Molothrus ater; assembly: GCF_012460135.2. Lineage (NCBI taxonomy): Eukaryota > Metazoa > Chordata > Aves > Passeriformes > Icteridae > Molothrus > Molothrus ater. Next base: position 2,360,137 of record NC_050498.2, on the reverse strand, counting down.
TAATCTTTAGTAATTGGTTCAGCTGCGACTCATTGGGGGATAAGATTACATTCTATACCACCTTCATTTACCCATATTGTATCCCCCTACAGATCAGTTCATCCCCAAAGAGAAAATAAAAGGTCTGTCCTGTCCTACTTTAGACTTTACTGTGACTCATCAGACTGCTTCCTGCTGGGCTTCTCCATTTGCACCCTGAAAGAAACCAAAACTGTGTCTTTGCTTTTGCACTTTGCTTTTTTCTTCCCTGGATTGCTTTGCCGTGCCTCTATTGTAATTGTTTAAAGGAGTTGGGAGGATAAGCAATGTCTCCTGTGCTTCTCAAGGAAAATCTTTGTGCAGAAGCTTGTGCAGCCTCTCCTCCTTCCTTGTGCCTCTCTGAAGGTCAGGTTGTGAGCCCAGCTTTTGTTGAACAGCTGGAAATCCACCTCCAGTGGGCTGGTTACTGGTGTGGCAGCCAGTGATCCCAGAATTTAGAGAGGAAGGAGCTGGTGGGCCCAAGGGGAGAAAGCCACTGTCCTTTTCCTCCAGCACACCCCTCCTGCTGGGCTGGGAGTCCTTTCCCAGGATTGATTGTCCAAAGAACAAAAGCCAAGCAGGAGTAAAGTGCAATAATCATGTGAGAGGAGAGAAACTTGAGAAGCACACCACAGGTTCACTTAACTCCTGCTTGGTCGATATGCTGCTTATTGCAAGGCATTATTCTTGTGCTCCTGATTCCCAGAAGTGTGGAGCTGCCTGGAAGGCCATGACCAAACTCTGCCAGCTGGGCTGCCATTGATTTTAGTGGAGCAGGACACAGCACTAAATTATTTATTATTATTATTATTATTATTATTATTATTATTATTATTATTATTATTATTATTATTATTATTATTATTATTTAAATAAAGTGTGAAAACACCATTCCCCCAAGAGGAACAGCACAATGGGATAACAAAAGTAGTGACTAGCACAGGGTTGTTTCATGTTCCTTTGCACAAGGAGTGGCTGGCTGGCTCCTCCACATCCCCATTGCATGGCTGCAGTGCTAATTTAGGCTTATAAACGAAGAATCCACACTGGAGGGTGGGCTGCTCACCACCCAGAGAGGACAAAATAAGTCAAAGAATGTTTGTTTCATTACTCTGATATTCTACTACTTCAGCTATTCACAGTTTAAGAGCAGCTATTTTCCACTCTCTTATTTAAAAGAAGAGCTCCTGTTAAAGCTGTGTGAAATACAGATTTCCTTTGGATTTACTGCCGAAACAAAACATAACGCTTTGGATGAACATTTTTTTTTTTCTCCTGGGTGAATGATAAAAAGTTAAGAGTTACCAAAAATGTCTCATTCAATGACAAATCAGGTGTTTTGATTTGGAGAATGGAAGAGAACAGCAGTGAGAACAGCTCTGCCTTTAAGTTACATTTGGGTAAATACAAAAGAAGAACAGCTAAACAGCTGGGGAAGCACCATTGCACCTAGAAAACATTTGCACTGAGCAGTGGGTCTAGGGGTGATGTTCCTGCAGATCTTGGCATAAACTTTGAGATTTTAACAATTCTGAACTTAGTTTTCTCTTTTTGCAAAAAGATCCTTTACTCGAGAGAATTTGCATGGCCTTAGCCATAATATAACAAATATTAAATCTGATTTTAAAAACCAAGGTCACTTTTCAAAAGTAAAACCTCAGTTACATATGTAGACCAGATGGGTTCTGTTTTCAGTGATAGTTGGGGGGCTCTTTTTTTTTTTTTTTGGACATGTTATTTCAAAGTGAGCTTGAATAGAAGAAGGCTGAGCTCAGCCTAACACAGCATCAGAGATAAAAAAGGAATTGTTCTAACACAGTGGTTCCCATAGCCCAGCCCCAGGGGCCATTATTTGCCACAGGGCTGTGGATCACCTGTGAACCAAGGGAAATGCACTGAGGTGCAGGAGCTCTGCATGCTGTGGGAATGTCCTGGTGCTGAGCCCCTTGCACATCACTGGTTGTGCTGTGCTCACCTTAGAAACATTTTATGAATTTATACCTTGCTTTTCTACCATCCCCTTGTAAGCCCAAGTCAGTATTTGCTGTGGCCCTGGCCCTGAAGGCAAGAGCTCCATCCTTGAGCAGGTGGGGGTGAATACCTGCAGAGAGGCTGAGCAGAATCGTGGTGAATTGAACTCTTTTCTTCCTCTCCAGGTTTGTGTCCCAGCACCCCCACCTTCCTGGAGACTGGTGTCACCCACAATAGCTTAGTTTTGAAAAGAAGGTGGATAGGTAAAGGAGAGAAGGTATAATTATGGGTGGAATCTGGGAATTTTTTTTTTATCAGATCGTGACACTGTTGAAATCCCATTGTGGCACTTAGAAATCCCCATTTTCCACCAGTGCCTTGGCCTCAGAGCTGCACCTGCCATGACAAAATCCCAGAGGGTTTTACACCATCCCCTTGTAAGCTGTCTTGGTTTGGAAAGCCAGGAGTCTGCTAAGGAAGGCAGGAGCATCCCCTGAAATGGAAAATGTGAACCCTCCCCTGCACCCCCAAATTTCAAATAAATTTGAAATTAAGGGGCTCTCAGGCAAAAATATGGGAGCAGGAAATAACAGTTCTTTACTAGAGAAGAAAATAAAAGGATAAAATAAACAATGCAGTAAACCAAACCAACACTGACAGAGTCAGAACCCAACTTGACACCCTGTGGGTCAGGGTGTTGGCAGCAGAACCATTGGAATTGTGGCTCAGCCCTCCTGCAGTGTCAGGGCTGGTTCTGCTGGAGCAGGGATCCTGGAGAAAGGTGCAGTCTCTTCCTCTGAAGATCCAGTGGGAGAAGAGGCAGCTGCTGTTCCTCTGGGGAATCCAGTGCAGAAGCCGTGCTGGGGTTCCAGAATCTCCAGATTCTATCCAGGTAGGAATGCTTGGCTCCTCCCTCTGGGCTCACATCTCCCAGTGGGATGCTGTAGCTCTTATCAGCCATGCAGGGACATTCCATAGCTGTTATCAGCAGGTGTAGCCCTGAGGGAGGAGTGGGTGTGGAAGAGATAAGGAAAACTGCCCACAGAACAGAAGCACAACTGCCCTACAGATGGCAAATAGATACATCTTGCCTTGCAATCTGGGACATAACCCACTCAGTATTTGCTGTGGCCCTGACCCTGAAGGGAGGGGTCCTCAGCCCATGAAAGACATGGACCTGCTGGGTCCAGAGGAGGCCCTGGAGATGCTCCAAGGGCTGGAGCCTGTTGCAGTAGGACACAAAATGAGCGACACTCACACGCTGAGATGTCCAAGGCAAAAAAGGCACGGTTATTTCCAGACCTCGATATTTATACAATTCCAAAAGTGACCATGGATTGGAGGATGAAATTGCCACCTCTCCAACCACACTGGTTAAACCAACAGCCCATCAATTCTCTCCTCCTACAGAAAGGAATGGAAAACAATTGTTATTTACATGAAAAGTGCATGAGAAACTCCATTACAAAAATGTAAACACCAGAAGACTTAGAAGAACTTTAGAAGAACAGGGTGACAGGAGCCCCTCTGCTCTGGAGCCAGGCTGGCAGAGCTGGGGGTGCTCACCTGGAGAAGAGATGGCTCTGGGCAGAACTCACAGCAGCCTCTCAGTATTTAATCAGGACTCATGAAAGAGCAGGGGGAGTGACTTTTTACAAGGGCAGATAGCAATAGGACATGAGGGAATACTTTTAAACTAAGAGATGAGAGATTTAGATTAGATGTTAGGAAGAAATTCTTCACTGTGAGAATGCCCTGGCACAGGGTGCCCAGAGCAGCTGGGGCTGCCCCTGGATCCCTGGCAGTGCCCAAGGCCAGGCTGGACAGGGCTGGGAGCAGCCTGGGACAGTGGGAGGTGTCCCTGAACATTCAAAGCAGGGGGGTGAGCATGAGAAATCTTTAAGGTCTCTTCCAACCCAGAGCATTCTGTGATTCTGTGACTCTGGATTTGGAGTGTGGGCCTTGCTGGCTCTGTCTGGGCCCTGGGGACAGCCCTGCCTCTCCTGCCCACAGCAGCTCCTGTGCCCACAGCCCTGTGAGCTCTGTATTGATCACAGCCAAGGGCAGCCCCTCCTGCCAAAGGCCAGGCCCTGGGCCCATCACAGCTGCCGCTTTTTTTCCACATTACTGTATTCAGGCAGAAGCTGATGCCAGTAACCCCCAATCCTTACAGCCTTCCTGGATGTTTGCTCAGCTTCCTGCTTCCCCAGCCATTTAACATCAGGTGTGCCATGTCCACAGCAGCTGGGACAGCCTGGACTTGATTCTCTTCCCAGAGATGCTTCTTAAAAACTGTTCCACAGTGCTGGTCCCCTGCCAGCATTGATGGATGCAACATCCTGGTTTACTGGAAATGCAGTGAGACAGAGGGTGGGGAATGGCAGAGCAGGAACTCAGTGCCCGTCCCTGCCTGCACCAAGAGTGTCTCAGACCCTCCTCAGCCACAGCAGCCCCCAGACTCCTGCCTCATTTTGATTTAAGCTGGCTTAAATCATAAGATCAATGCTGGGAGGTTGTTGTGGTATTGTGGGTCCCAGGATGAGGTGAGAGATGAGAATTGACCAAGTTCTCAGAAGGATGATTTATTATTCCATTATATTATATTATATTATATTATATTATATTATATTATATTATATTATATTATATTATATTATATTATATTATATTATATTTTAAAACTATACTAAAGAAAGAAAAAGAATACATCAGAAGGCTTGACAAGAATGAATAATAAAAACCCATGACAGACTCAGAAATTCTGACACAGCTGAACTGGGCTTGGCCATTAATTAAAAACAATTCACATGCTGGGTAAACAATTCTCCAAAACACATTCCAAAGCAGCAAAACATGGAGAAGCTGAGGCTTCTCATCTTGCCAGGAGAAGAAATCCTGGCAAAGGGATTTTTCAGAGAATATCACAGTGACAGGAGGTCTCAGCTTTTGTCTTTGCAGTGTTTGGATGGGTACCTGGGGAGGGAGGGGTGGCCACAGCCCTGTCCCCTCTCACACCCAAAAGCAATTGAGCATCCTGAGGTCTTGGTGGTGTTGGGACATTAAATGTGCTTTAATCTCTGCCTGCCAGAGGTGGGCATGATGTGAAAAATGCCTCTTTTATGATTGGCTTTTTGCAAATATTTAAATGAATATTATACGTGTTACGTTAGAAAGTTATGCTGTATTAATTTTCTTAAGTAGTGTGTTAAATATAGTTTTAGGTTATAACACAATGTTAAAATAAAAACTATGCTATGTAAGATACTTTTTTTAAAAGAGAGGAGTGAGGTACTCCCACCAAGACAGCAGTCACAGGACACCTAAATCTTTCAGAGAAAGAGAATTTATTGCTCCATTATCAGAAGAAACGAACTTCTTCCTGCCTGTTCAGTCCTGAAGATGCAGTCAGGATTCAGAGAAAGAAGCTGACACTGACCAGGCAGAATCCTGTGTTTGAACGGAATTTCTGCATCATGTATGTGGTGTATGAATATGCAACAGGCTGTTGCTTTTAAGGGTTAATCCTCTGTTAACGTGGGTCCTTTTTGGGCCTAATTTGCCCAGAAAGATGTACCAGGACTGTCCATAACTCTTTGTTTTTATTGTCTCATATTGTCCTAATCCAAATTGTCCAAATTTTTATTTCTCTAGTTATATTACTATTTTTATAATAATTTTATTACTATTAAACTTCTAAAATTCAAAAAACAAGTGGTTGGCGTTTTTCACACATGGACATTTCTTGAAGAACTTTGGACAGTCCATCCTATAAATGCCTATAAATGCTTTTGGAGCAGTTAAATCCATGTGACTTAACCCAAAGTCCAGCCAAAGCTGGGAAGCACCATGCATGCCTTAGGGCCACCCTCATGTTGCTTTTGGGGCATTTTCTTGATGTTCTTTGTACATTTTCAGAGCTGCTGTGGGGCCCATCACTGAGAAGCCCTAGGGCAGCAGAGCACACATGCACATTAATTTTAGCAGTAGCTGAACATCCACAGTCCCTCCTCCTCCTCCTCCCAGCAAGGACTGTGAGTGGGGCTGGCAATGGAACACTGTGAAACCTCTGAGCTCACCTGGCTTTCTAAATTCCTGAAAATGCCTCAGTCTTCTTTTTTTTTTTTGTTAGAAATGGCACCAGTCAAGTGGTGTTTCTTCATCCTAAAACCCCATCCCAGATGGTGCTGGCTGCCCATGGCTGAGGAAAAGGTGTCAGCTGAAAAGAGACAGGTGGGAGAGGGGGCAGGCAGAGAGGCTGAGCAGAATTCTGGTGAATTGAACTCTTTTCCTCCTCTCTGTCTCTCTCCAGGTTTGTGTCCCAGCACCCCCACCTTCCTGGAGACTGGTGTCACCCACAATAGCTTAGTTTTGAAAAGAAGGTGGATAGGTAAAGGAGAGAAGGTATAATTATGGGTGGAATCTGGGAATTTTTTTATCAGATTGTGACACTGTCGAAGGCTTTCTGTGCAAAGTATATTGTCAAAAAGGCAGTGATTGTGCTTTTCCCACCACCATTATCAAAGCTCCAGTCAGTCAAATCCTCCCTGTTATTAAATGCTGCTCTGCAAGTCTGCATTGTGAAGCTGAAGGATATAATCACAGGTGCTAGACATGGGGAGAGAGCTGATCCAAAGGTGTGAAAAAAAAAGAAAACACAAAGATGAGCTGAATAAAAACACATAAATGAGGTGTAAAAAATCAGATTACAGGGGGCACAGAAGGTGGGAGTAAAATGAAGCAGAAAAAAATCCATTACTTAGGCTCCTTTCCCCTCTTTTGTTAATACAGTAGACACTGGACAAATGCAAGTCAGAGCATTTGTCACTATTTTCCAGCCCTGCATGAGACATGCAGAGCTTGAGGTAATTGTGGCACCTCTTGGCTGCTGCTCTGTGTGCCACAGGGCCCTCAGCACAGCCCTGGGACAGTGGGTGTCCCTGCCAGCCCAGCACCCTGGTGTCCTCTCAGGGCCTTTCGGGTCACTGCGACCCCAAAAATGTTAAAAGTGTCTTTGCCCAGCTCAGTGCTTGAAGAAGGAGTCAGGGCTCTTCATTTCTCGGTCTCAAGGTTGTTTATTGTGTCTTATCTGTAAAAAATTTTCTCCTGCCCTGCCAAGGTCCATCCAGCAGGACAGTTCCAGGCACTCTGCCTGCCCCTGGGGCAGTGTTATGTCTTTATACTAAAAACTACCTGTACAATGTTTACAATTACTTCCCAATACCTATCACCCATGTTAGACAGTGAGCTTCTATTCTAAACCAATCTAAAAGTGCCAACATCACAGCAGAAGATGGAGGCCAAGAAGAAGAAGGAGAAAGGCTGGACATGCCCAGTTCCCTCCATCTTGCTTCCTGAACCCCCATAGCAGGAACCCCAAAATCTACTTTTCCACCCCGTGATAACTTCACTATCATTCTACCTAAACTGTTGTGGCCTGCTGAACTTCATACAAGGTTGGTAATTTGCTCCAGGGGTCATAATCAAACCCACAGGTGTTTTGGGCTCTGTGCCAGGGCTTCTGAGCCCCCTGGCAGGGGTTCTGGCTGTCCTGGACTACCAGAGGGATGTTCTGGGTTCCCACAGTGTCCCAGAGGATCTGCAGTGGCTTTGGCACAGCCTGGTACCAGCAGCACACCTGGATGGCTGCTCTGATGTCCATGACAGCACAGGAATTAGGAAATCAAGTGTTTGAAATTACAAATATTAGCACAGGCCTAGGCTCCTGGTGGAATATTTCCAGTTTTTTTCTGCCAGAGTGGACTGGCAGAGAGGGATTGGGTCTGTCAGAGCTCCTGTGTCAAGGGGAGGGGATGGCTGCATGCTGCCTTCAACTCATTCTGGTTGTGATGCCAAAAACTCCTTTGGAAATCAACTTTGACTGCTCCAGCCCAGGGGTGTCAAGGATTTGCTGCCACTCCCAGAACTTGATATTTCAGGAGTGGACGCGTTCCTGCAGAAAATTTCCATTTTGATGAACTTGCATTTTTTAGAAAACTTTTGAGCAGCATAAATGTGTCCTTTGATGACAGCTTTGAGAAACCAAATCACCCTGATTTCCTTTAGACGTGGGTATCTCCAGCTGATTACTCCCACATCCCTCCATGCTGCCCTTGTTCATTTTACAAAACCCTCTGTGTTTTACCCAAGAGCTTGGCCACAGAAGCTGGAACCAGTTTCCCTGGTTTTCTAGCCTAGTGCAGAGCCTCCCCACATTTTACTCACCCTGCCTTAGGCCAAGCCTGTTTGCAGTCCATGCCAATTAGGACAAAACTGGTAGAAGTTCATCACACAGCTGTTCTGGGATAGGTCTGCAAAATCCTTTGAAAAACAACACTCTGAGGTCAACCAGTGCCACTCCAAACATGGAAATCTGGTTTACAGAGACATTCCTGGGTGGGACATCTATTAGCAGGCAAGGCAATAGGTCACCCTTGCCATGCATAAAATGCCAATAACATATTAATGGAACTCAGACAAGCAATCAGCCCTGCTCCTGGGCAGGGAGGCAGTCATGCTTATAACATAGAAAAACATAGATTTTTTTGTTCTGCCCCAAGGCACCTTGGAAATTTGGCCCTGTACAGGTCAATAAGTTTGGGGGTTTTTTTCTGGATTTTTTCCTGACTTTTCATAGAGGTAAAGGGAGCTCAGAGAAGGACCTATGATCTCACTGCAGGAATTTCAGAGTGATGTTTGCTGGCCTGTTTTATGCATGAGGATAGGTGAAACGACCATACAGCTTCCTTCTGCCCAGTCCACCCCTTCCTGCAAACATTTTTCTTTTTGTCACTCTGAATTTCAGGGGGTCAGAGCATCACTTGTAAACTCAGCAGCACATGCATTGGGTAAGGCTAATTTTGAACAGCAGGTCATCTCTCAAGCTAGTGTGACCTTGGTTCAAATTCCACTATATTTCAATTGCTATGGATTTTCAGTGCCTTTTTTTCTGAATGGGAACCTCTGAAATGAAATGCTGTGAAGTGCTATAGATCTGTTTGCAAGGTCATCACAAAGGCAGGAGGGATGGTTCTGCCTCTGAGAGGATGCACTGCAAAGCCTCCAAGGTCTGTGAGATACCGACACTCCAGAGATGTGTCACTGCTTATCAGGGGCCATCCTGACCCTCAGACCAGCTGAAATATTTGTCATTGTGTGCTCACTGTCCTTCCTGCCAGCAGTGTGGGAGTGCCACAGACCCATGTGCAGGGCAACAGGAGCTGCCCAAAACAGCATTTCAAGGACACACCACAAATTACCTGCCCAATTTACCACTGATTGTCTGCTCCAGCTGCAGAGCAGGAGAGGGAAGAGAGTTCTGCCCAGTGAGCAGTGGTTCAGTGGTGAGGGGCTGGGAACACAAACCCTGTGAGGAGCCACTGAGGGAGCTGGGGGGGCTCAGCCTGGAGAAAAGGAGACTCAGAGGTGACCTTATCACTCTACAACTCCCTGAAAGGTGCCTGTGCTCAGCTGGGGCTGGGCTCTCTCTCCAGGCAGCACTGACAGAACCAGAGGCCACAGCCTTAAGCTGCACCAAGGGAAATACAGGTTGGATATAAGGAAAAAGTTTTTTACAGAAAGGGTGATAAAGTTCTGGAATGGCTGCCCAGGGAGGTGGTGGAGTCCCCATCCCTGGGTGTGTTTAACAAAGCCTGGATGTGGCACTGGGTGCCAGGGTTTAGTTGAGGTGTTGGGGCTGGGTTGGACTTGATGATCTTGAAGGTCTCTTCCAACCCAGTGATTCTGGGATTCTGGGATTCTGTGAAGTCTCTGCAATCAAGTGCAATCAGCCTTGGGAGATGCACAGGGCAAAGAAAGTGACAGAGAGCAGCTCACGTTTCCAGCAGCACTGGAAACCAAGCACTGTGGAAAAGACTGGAGAACATGCAAACCTCCAAAGCCCAAGTCACAATAAAATAATATTCAGAGCTGGGATGGATTTTTACTTTTCAAGTGCCAAATGGGATGATATCCAAGTTTGTAATGAAAGGACATAAACCATACGCTCACCACTGACAGAACAAAATGATTGATTTTTTTTTTTTTTTGTCCTGTTCCAAAATATGTTGCTTTGGGGGCATTTTCTTGATGTTATTTGCAGATTCAGCAGGTTGGCTGATGAGGTGAAAATTGTCCAGCTATGCTGGCTTGGCAAGATTCACCTGACCTTCTGGGAGATGCAGCCAGAGGAATCAGCAGAGTTGACATTTGTTGGTGGACATCTAAAGCCACATGGTTGAGTGTCTTGGTTTGGAAAGACAGGAGTCTGCTAAGGAAGGCAGGAGCCTCCCCTGAAATGGAGAATGTGAACCTTCCTCACCCCTCCAAATTGCTATAAATTTGAAATTAAGGGGCTCTCAGGCAAAAATATGGGAGCAGGAAATAACAGTTCTTTAATAGGGAAAGGAAAAAATAAAAGGATAAAATAAACAATGCAGTACACTAGAACAACACTGCCAGAGTCAGAACCCAGCCTGACACCCTGTGGGTCAGGGTGCTGGCAGCAGAACCATTGGAATTGTGGCTCAGCCCTCCTGCAGTGTCAGGGGTGGCTCTGCTGGCGCAGGGATCCTGTAGAGAAGGATGCATTCTTCCTCTGAAGAGCCAGTGGAAGAAGAGGCAGCTGCTGTTCCTCTGGGTAATCCAGTGGAGAAGGCGTGCTCATGTTCCAGAACCTCTGGATTATATCCAGGTAGGAATGCTTGGCTCCTCCCTCTGGGCTCACATCTCCCAATGGGATGCTGTAGTTCTTATCAGCCATGCAGGGACATTCAATGGCTGTTATCAGCAGGTGTCCCCTCCCGAGGGAGGTGTGAATGTGGTCACTCAAAGAGAGAGATAAGGCAAACTGCCCACTTGACAAAGGTAATCTGCCATAGATGGGAATTGAAAACATCTTGCATTGCAATCTAGAACATTGAGTTATCTGGCACAGCTTTGGCTATAGCCAGGGAGAAAAATATGATGGAGTTTTTATTTCAGGTGCAAACTTCTGCAATTTAAAGCTGAAATCTTATCTTCCTACAAGCTATATAGAATTCATTTCAGATCTTTTAGTCTGTCTAGTGGAGAGCAGTAATACTCCTAAACTCTTTTGTCTCAGGGTGTCCATGTTTGTATACAGAAGTCAGAAGCAGGCAGTATTTATACATTTCCTTTCAAGTGTTTACAGCTGCAGATCTCAGTGAGAAAACTCTTCACCAGCTTTAAAAAGAACAATCAAATAGTGTAGCAAGGGGCTGATTGCTGCTCCCTGGGGAACTGCTGCACACATTATAGACTATCTGCCTCACACAATAATGACAGACAAGTAGATGACCTTTCTATGCTAATGATTTGGCTCCTCAATGAATTCATCCTATGTGAAACAGGCAACTTGTCTTTGCTCAGTGATGGATCATGTCATGGGATCCCAGAGCCTTCGTGTGTTAGTTAATGTTCTGTCAACACAAACCCCTGAGAGATCATCCCAGATGTTCTGGATGACAATTAAGCTCTTCTGAATAAAAGAGATGGTGCCTAGCAAGTTTCCAGGAGCTGATGCACTTCCTGAAGCACAAATGGCCACATCCCAGTGGAAATGTTCCCTCCCTCTGCTGCGGGAGCATGAGTGCAAGAGCAGGGTTAAAAATCTACAGTAAAATGAACTGGAAAATATTGATCCAATTTAAAGCTGCATTAGGAATGCCCAAATCATTGCATCCTAGCATTAACTAATTTTTAAATATCTAATGGTTTTATCTGCTCTGCTGCACTTCATAATGACAAATAAATGTGTTAGTGCACACAGCTCCTGCACTGCAGATATTTTGGCTCCCTGTACCAAACGCAGACCCTGTGCCTGCCCCATCTCTCCCCATCACCTGCAGTGAGTGCACATGGGGCACTGTCTTGGTTTGGAAAGACAGGAGTCTGCTAAGGAAGGCAGGAGCCTCCCCTGAAATGGAGAATGTAAACCCTATCCCTCCAAATTGCTACAAATTTTAAATTAAGGGGCTCTCAGGCAAAAATATGGGAGCAGGAAATACAGTTCTTTAATAGGGAAAGGAAAAAATAAAAGGATAAAATAAACAATGCAGTGCACTAGAACAACACTGACAGAGTCAGAACCCAGCCTGACACCCTGTGGGTCAGGGTGTTGGCAGCAGAACCATTGGAATTGTGGCTCAGCCCTCCTGCAGTGTCAGGGCTGGTTCTGCTGGAGCAGGGATCCTGGAGAAAGGTGCAGTCTCTGCCTCTGAAGATCCAGTGGAAGAAGAGGCAGCTGCTGTTCCTCTGGGGAATCCAGTGCAGAAGCCGTGCTGGTGTTCCAGAATCTCCAGATTATATCCAGGTAGGAATGCTTGGCTCCTCCCTCTGGCCTCACATCTCCCAATGGGATGCTGTAGTTCTTATCAGCCATGCAGGGACATTCCATAGCTGTTATCAGCAGGTGTTCCCTCCCGAGGGAGGAGTGAATGTGGTCACTCAAAGAGAGAGATAAGGCAAACTGCCCACTTGACAAAGGTAATCTGCCCTACAGATGGGAATAGAAAACAACTTGCATTGCAGCCTTCAACAGGCACACAGGTTATTTCCAGCAGGATTTGGCTGCCCAGCATTGCACCTTTCTCCTCCAAGGGCTGCTCTCACAACTTCTGTGCATCCCAAACCTGCCCTGAGGGATTTACAGCAATGGAGCCTCAGCCCAGATAATACAGATCCCTCTTGTGTTTGCATATGAGTTGAAGATGAAAATCAGGATGAGGGCAGTAAAATACATGATAGGAAATGTTTCATGTGTGAAGACTTTCAACCTGACAACTCTTTTGCAACTGCTGTGGAGAAACCTCGTGTTTATAACCCACAGGGCAGGCTCCAGCCTCACCACATTCATGGGAGAAATTGGTATCACCCTTTTCTCCCCACAGGCAGGACTTCCATGCACCCTTGGAACTGGGAGCTAAACCAAGGGCACATTGCCCCACTTTAAATCAATGCACTCCTGCAAACTGCTTTTGCTCAGCCCAGTTCTGCCATTTTTAAAATGTCCTTCTGTTTTTGTTTTTTTCCTTAGAGGGCTCTTTGCTTTGGGAGATGCTAAACCTTGCCTTGATTTCATAGAACCCCAGGCTGGAAGGGACATCAGGGATCATCTGCTCCAACCTTTCTTGGCAAAATGGTCTAGATGAGATGGCCCAGCACTCTGTCCAGCCAAATCCTGGAAGCATCCAACACTGGAAAATCCACCTGGGGAGGTTGTTTCAATGCCTGCTTGTTCTCATTGTGAAAAATTTTCCTCATGTGTCCAACTGAAGTCTCTCCAGGAGTCTCTTGTACCCATTGCACCCTCATCCTTTCCATGTAAAGTGGAACAATGGAGTCTTCATCTTCTTTGTAGCCACCTTTTAAATACTGGGACATTGCACATGATACAGTCTCTTCCCAGCCTTCTTTTCTCCAGGCTGAAGAAGCCCAGCTCCCCCCTTTCCTCACATGGCAGCTTCCCCTTCCTTGGATCATCTTTGTGGCCCTTTCCAGGGCCTGAACCTCACTGTGGCACCCCAGGGCAGTTAAAATGTCTGTTCTGCAAATTCCCCCTGATAAAAAAAGTAGACTGTAAAGCAATGATGGGGGCTAAACTCATTACAACCTCTTCAAAACACAGTGTGAGAGCAATTTTAAAAAGAGAGAGAATAATTCTGTGGATGCAGACCCCTGCACAGGAGCTCAGAGCTCCCTGGGTTGGGAGGGGATGTTGGGGTATCTGTTGCCAATTCCCTGACTTCTGGGACTCAGCCTGGGCCCTCCTGGGGGCTCCCCTGTCAGGGGAGACCCTCCTGGAGTGGTTTTGTATCAGGAAAGAGATGCACTGGATCTTTTCAGTCCTCAGGGTCTTGTTTGTTGTTATCTTATCTAGAGTTTTGCACGCTGCCCACACCAGGCTCAGCACGCTGGAAAAGCACCACAGAAATGGCCAACAGTCTCTTGGTACAAGGGCTTTTAAAGCTAAACTATCCAATTAGGAACTGACACCTAGATTATTTTCCCTTTCAACCCCATAACTGATCCCACAGAGCCCACAATGCAGACTTTTCCTGCCCAATTACAAAATGCCGCCCAAACCCATGGAGAAGGAGGAAGAAGAAGCATGAAGAAGAAGCCCAGGATGACACCCTGTGCCTCCATCTTGCTGCCATCCACTACATACTAAAAATCCCAAACCCTCAATTCTCACCGAGTGACACACCTACACTGCTCTCTACAATCTATTTCACACCTTTGTGGATTCCAGTCTATTCTGGAGTTTAGGAAACTTTCTCCATGGATGAGGGTCAAAGTCAGTGCTGCCCTGGGGGTCAGGGCACCCCAGAGCAGACACAGAAACGTTCCCAGTGCCCTGGGTTTCCACATGGGGAGGCACAGCAGCTTCTGGGGCTGACAGGTGACGCCCCTGCAGGACACAGGGACTCTCTTAAAACAGCAGGAATGAACTGATTAACCTGGGCAGCTTTCTGCTTGGGGAGGCTCACCAAAACCTGCTTCTTGCTGCTTCTTTTCTTACCCTGGAAAGACAGAATTCCCTCCAGTTTGTGCTTCCACAGGATATTTTATGAAGGGTTTTAAACTCCCCCTCTCTCTGAGTTCTCCTCCTGTTTCTGAGAGCTGCTTTCAGAGCTTTCTGAACAGTTTCTTACCTGTACCATGTTTCCCACAAGTTCTGTCCCTTAGAAGGGGTCTCCTTTTTTCTCTGGGGTGCCCTGTCCTTGCTCAGGCTGTGGGATTTTCTAGGAGCCTGTGCTGGGATATCAGCCATGGACCTGTTTCCCTGGGGAGTTAATTGGATTTGATGGCTGTGCTCTGTCTCTGAGTGTAATGGGTGAAAAACCACTCCAGGCAAGGTAATTATTGCAAATATTTCTTGTTTGTGTTACAGCACAACAACTGTGTTTCACAGCCAGGTGTCAGAGAGGGTGAGCTTTACAGAAATAACTGGACCTTGTTCTCCAGGTTTGTTATTAATTAACTGTTCCTTGTAATGCCTCTTGGAGCTCAGGAAGGGCTCTCAGGAACGGGGGAGCTGCAGGAATGATACTCTCATCTCTTCCAAGGATTGTTGTCCAAAGCTGGAGCTCAGTTCAGGCCTCATAACCTGAGAGCTGGAGCAGGGCTGAGATGGCATGGCAAGGAGGAGAAAACAACACCAGCCCATCATCTGTGTGACAGGGTCACTGAAAGGACCAGTCACACCGAATATGATCAAAATTTAGATTTCTCTGGTGGAAAAAATTTGACCTGGCATTTTTCACAGCCTTGGTGTCTTTGCTTTGAAAGACTCCTTTGTTCTGCAGGTCTCAGGGTGAAATTTAATCATGGTTCACATAAATACTGATTCTTTTGTCTGGCTGGGAGCCAATCTTGGATCATATACATCATGCCCCTTTCCATGGCATACACACACCATGTTAAAACTGTTCCTGCCTTCTACAGTGAGGAAGATCAGGGTCATTTGCTTCTTCTCTGGAAACCTTGTTAGAGAAATGGGAAGGTGAAGGGCATCCTCATGGCTCTGGCATGGGATGACACTGGCTTTATAGGGAGGGCAGCAACTTATGGACCACAGGAGCCCCTTATGGACCTCAGGAGCCCCTTATGGAGCACTGGAGCCCCTTATGGACCATAAGAACTCTTATGGACCACAGAAACCCCTTATGGACCACAAGAACCCCTTTTGGACCACAGGAACACCTTATGGACCACAGGAGCCCCTTATGGCCCACAGGAACCCCTTATGGACCACAAGAACCCCTTTTGGACCTCAGGAGTCCCTTATGGACCACAGGAGCCCCTTATGGACCACAGGAAGACCTTATGGACCTCAGGAGTCCCTTATGGACCACAAGAAGCCCTTATGGACCACAGGAAGCCCTTATGGCTTACAGGAACCCCTTATGGATCACTGGAGACCCTTATGGACCACAGGAACCCCTTATGGAGCACAGAAACCCTTTATGGCTCACAGGAACCCCTTATGGATCACTGGAGACCCTTATGGACCACAGGAACCCCCTCAGGGGTTTGGGTCTTGCTGGTGGAATGAGCTCATGTGCAGTTTTTGTCTCAGTGAACAGCTCAGGAAACATTTCTGACTGAGGGTTTTGATTGGAATAATTCTCCCGGCCCTTTTTGACTGGAAAGCTGCTCTCAGAGGGCAGTTCCTGACTGTCCTGTGCAAGTGTTTGGTGTTTGCAGTTCAGCTTTGCAGCACTGGGAATGGCCCCTCGAGTCCCACAGCATCACCCCTATTCCATGTTGGTTTAAATTAGGGAGCAATGAGTAACAGACTATGAAATTTGGGGGGAATGCTAATTTAGGCTGACTTGTGTGAAGTTTTTATGAATTGCAGACATTTCCCTAATGCCCTGTGGTTTTCCAAATGCTTGTGAGTCACAGCCAACCACTTTCATTCACAAAAATATTTACAAGATTGGGTTTTTTTAACTGTTTAATCAGTTCTGTGAGGGCTGGAATGCTGTTTTCAGGCTGAAGTTGCTGGAGATATTCACACTCTTTTCACTGGGATGTGGATCTGGCCTAAATTACTCTAACAGCATGTAATTATATACAAATACCAAAAAAAATGCAAAGGGTATTAACTCAGAACCTTCCAAAATGAAAAGCAAATGCTCAATTAAGATGAAAAAAGACCTGGCCTGAAAATTGCCTGTGAGACCCTCTAGCCAATGCAGTCCTGGCTATGGATGTACCTTTTCCTGAGACAGGGGAACACTTTATGTTAGTTCTTTACCCCTCATCTCCAGCACGATCTGCTGGAAATTAAAGGATTTGGACTTGGAAATACAACTGGAGGGAGATGGATTAGCAGGCAGGGGGTTGGTGAGGTCAAGAATACAACTGATTTCATTGCTTTGTGCCCACTGCCCCTCTCAGCTGGGCATCTGTTATATCCCAGAGTATCACAGGTATTTCTGCTCTAGGAAAGCCCTTCTCTTGTGTGATTGCACTTATGAGATCATGGAATGGGTTGGAAGAGACACCAGGATTTTGCACCCCTGCCATGGCAGGGACACCTCCCACTGTCCCAGGCTGCTCCCAGCCCTGCCCAGCCTGGCCTTGGGCACTGCCAGGGATCCAGGGGCAGCCCCAGCTGCTCTGGGCACCCTGTGCCAGGGCCTGCCCACCCTCCCAGGGAAGAATTTCCTCCTAACCCCAAATCCAATTCTCACCTCTGATCAGCCTCTATGAACACCTGTAAGTATGGATTATCAGTGACACTGACTGGTTCTGATAATCTGGGGATTTTTTTGCAAAGGCAGCACACTCTACACCTGAGCAGGCAGATTTGGGGGTGTCTTGGTTTGAAAAGCCAGGTGTCTGCTAAGGAAGGCAGGAGCCTCCTTTGAAATGGAAAATGTAAACCCCTCCCTCTGAATTATTATAACTTGAAATTAAGGGGCACTCAGGCAAAGATATGGGAGTAGGAATAACAGTTCTTTACTAGGAAAAATAAAATACAAATGCAATAGTGCAGAACAAAATAAACAAACAAACAAACAAAAAACCAAAAAACCAAAACAACAAAAACAAACCACTGCCAGAGTGAGAGCAGTCCCTGTCCCCTGTGTGTCAGGGGGTGGCACAGCCCCATCCCATGGGGGCTCAGCCCTCCTGCAGTGCCAGCTGTGGCTCTGCTGGAGCAGGGATCCTGCACAAGGGGGGAGTTTTCCTCTGCAGCTCCAGGGCTGCTGCAGATGGGCCTGGGCTCCCTCTGGCCATGCAGGGCAGCAGAAGCTGCTCCTCTGGCAATGCCCTGGGCAAAGGCTGCTGTGCTGTGCCAGGCTCACATTGGATCCAGGTAGGAATGCTTGGCTCCTGCCCTGGGCGCAGCATCTCCCCATGGGATGCTGGAATTGGATCAGCCCTGCAGGGACACTCAGTGGCCATGGACAGCAGAGATCTCCTGCAGGGAGGATTGGCTGTGGGAGAGATCAAGAAAACTGCCCCAAGAACAGCAGAGAACTGCCCCAGCTCTGACACATGGGGACAGAACACACATCCCCATTTCCAGCCTGAGACAGGGTGATGCTGCTGAGGCAGAGGAGGAGATTTCTCCTGAGGCAGAGGAGGGCACCTGTGTGAGCCCCAGGTGATGCTGCAGCTCTGGGCACAGAGGGATTGGGCTCCCTGCCCTCAGAAAGGCTCAGATATGGCTCTGCTGCCTTCAGCTAGGGAGGAATCAGGCCTGGCACACGACTCAGCCAGCTCAGAGAATGCCCTGCTTGTCCCTCCAGGCTGTGCAGGGCTGCCCTCCCTCCTCAGCCTCACCTGGCTCTGCAGAGAGCTCCCATCCTCCTGTTTGGGCTCACAGCAAACTCACGAGCTCCTCTTTATTGAAACCATCAGGCTTGGCTAAAGTCTCTGGGCTCAGAGCAAAGCCAATGACTTCATCCCTGGAGCTGCCTCTGCATCACCTCTGCTCTCACAGATCTATTAGAAAGCTCCCCAGGAGGGAAAGCTCAGCTGCCAAATAAATCACACATTCCCAGCAGAGAGGTGTGAGGTGCTCAACAGCAGCCCCAGTGCCTGCAAGGAGGGACAGGGGGGATCTTCTGCAGGGACTTTCCAAGCTTGTCCAGGCACAGGCTGGGGCAGATCCTCAGCCAGAGCCCATTTACTGGTGTAAATGCACCAGTTCAGTGGAGTTCTGCTGCTCTACTCACAGAGAGGATTTGGCCAGAGCCTGTGTGTGTGGTGGGTAGAAAAGAGACTATTGTCAACTGCAGGGCTTTTTATTTTTCTTTCTAATTAAAAGCAGACATTTTTATTATTTTTTAAACACTTGCAGCGGGAAACTATAATTTAGCTTTAGAATTTCCCATTTAATACTCCCCTAAAGCCTGTGGAAAGGTTTGAGTTGCAGGTCACAGTTTGAATCTTTGTGGACAATTGGCTGGGGAAGGACCTGGAGAAACACAGGTGTAGATTTGCAAAGCTTGGGGCAGGGATCTGGGGAAGAGAAAACCTACAGACTGAGCAGCTCTGCTGCAAGACAGGGTGCATAAAACCTCCATTTCCCCATTCCTGTACAGATGGCTGCTTGAGCATCAATATTGCATGATTCAGGGGTCATATCAGACAACTGTAATTCAGATTGGGTGGGACCAAAAGCCAGATTTCCACGTCCTCTTATGACCTCTGCATTGCATCTGCTGGACCTGGCAGAGCTGACACCAAGAAAAGGGAGCTGTGCTCTTCAAACTCCTCTACAAGCCCTGTCTTTGTGCTCCAGAATCCCTGTGAGGGTGCCACCATCTGCCACGAGGGGCTCTCCCAAGGCCTCCTCTGCAGAGGACAAGGTGTGGGTCTAAATCCCTCTGCAATGCCTGAAAAAGAGCAAGAAGAGCTGGAATTGCAGGGGTTGGTTTACATCTGTCTCCTCCTGAGAGGAGAATGAGGGAAGAAAAATGAGATGTGAAACTTGTCTCACTTGTGCATCATTCAAGGCTTATTTCAGAGGGTTTGGACATGGGATGAAACTTTCAGCCTTGGGGCCTCTGTTTAAACCATACCAGGTTTCTTTGCATAAAAACAAAAGTGTTGCTGGATTGGGTTTCTGGTCCAGGTTTTTCCCTTGAAGACTTGAAATCTCCAGCTACTTCAGAAGAAGACACAAAAAGGAATGCCATGAATTACTGGGGTTTATATCATTCATCTCAGCTCCAGTGAAAGCTTCTTAATTTTTGTATCAAAAATAATTTTCACTGACTCATATTCTTCATCTCCATGAACTGTCAGTCCTAAAAAGTTTCCCATCCTCTGGGCTTTCTCCATGCCTGGTTTTGCTCCCTTTTCTGTGAGCCCCTCTGCTGCCACTGCTCTAAATGATTTGGGGGCTTGTGTTTAATGCTCCAAGGGCAGGTATTGCAGCATTACTAGCTGTAATCCACAAGTACCTTGCTTGTTTTCTGCTTCCAATCTGTACCATTACAAAATACCACCCAAACTCATGAAGAAGCAGGAAGAAGAAGGTGAAGAAGAAGGAAGAAGAAGGTGAAGAAGAAGGAAGAGGAAGGTGAAGAAGGAAGAAGAAGGTAAAGAAGAGGGAGTTGCCTCCACACTAAAACCTCTATTTTGCTTTATATATATTACTATATTCCAATACCCCAAACTCTAAATTTTCCACCATGTGGTGTTACACATTTCTAGTCAACTATACTTCATCCCAGTGCTATCAATCAATTTTGAAAGCCTTTTCCAAGGCCTCAGGTCAAATGCAGTGCTCTCCTGGGAGTCAGAGCCTGTCAGCACAGAAAGTTTGAAATTCTCAGCATCCAGAACTCCAGCAGTCCCTCGCTGTGGTTTTTGGGGAACAAGGAGAAAGAAAGGGTTATCTGTACTGCTGAACATAAGATTAGTACCTGCTAATCTTACAGCTGGCCAGGTCTCCTGGTTTAGGGCAAATCTGGGAGAAAACCTCCAAAGGGGCCCCTCCAGAAAGCAAACCCACACGGCCCCTCCCCACAACCAGGTTCGGGAAGGATTCCTTGGAGAGAAGTGGAAAGAACCTGTTTATTTACCAGGCACAGCACCCCCAGCGCACAAAATGAACAATACCAGGTGACACCACTCTGTCACCGCTCTGACAAAGATGACAAATTCAGAAAGTCTCTCCTGGGGGTGCTCGCTCTGTTCTCAGTCCCTCCTGTGCTGGGGCAGCTGCTGCAGCCACAAGGTGCAAACTCTCGGTGTTCCCAGGCCCCAGTGCGGAGCAGGTTCGAGTGGTTCCAAAAAAGGGAAAGGAGAAACAGTCCAGGGAAAATTTGGACTGCTCAGCTAAACTAACTAATGAGCAGGAGCAAGAGCAAAGCAGGAGCAAAGCAGGAGCAAGAGCAAAGCAGGAGCAAGAGCAAAGCAAAAAGCAAAAGCAGCACCATGTACTGCCCTGTCTGTGTGTCCCGCCAGCCATGGGGGAGCGGCTGAGAGCAAAACCAAAACAAAACATTCGCTCTTCAGAGCCAGTCTTGAAGGCACAGAACATGATATCCAGCACAAACAGAACACACAAATGGGGATACAAGCATCATAACACCACCCTAGGGTCAGCAGAACGTTTGTGTTGGTGTCAGGGTTTGATGCTGGAGACACAACCTGAGCCAGGTGAGGCTGGGCTGCCCCAGCCCTGCAGGTGACACCAGGGCCACCTGAGAGGGTCCCTGTGCTCCAGGCCAGCCTGCAGCTCTGTGCCACAGCTGTCACACCCGCCCAGCTGAGGGGTGACTCCTCCTGCTGCTGCCCTGGCTCTGCCTTGCCAGGCTGCAGCACAAAGCTCCCCATTGATGTGCTGCTGTCAGAGTATAAGTAATCACTTTCATACTTCCTGAGCTGCATGGTCACCAAGGTGTAATATCTGATGGGCAACAGATGTCTGCTTTCTGCCAGAGTTTACAGCCCTGTGTTATTGCTGTTATTTGCTCTGGCTCCACGCTGCCGGGCAGGGGAGGAGGGGCAGCTCCTGGTGCTGCCTGCTGGATGAATGGCACCTACAGTCTTCCTTTGCTTTCAGGGGGGCTGTTTGAAGTGCTCAATAATACCCAGTGCTCACAGAGTCAGCTCCTCTCCTCAGAAATGAAATGGTGTCTCCTGCAGCGGCAATTCCTGGTTTATTCAGATAGCCTTTACCCAAACACAGCTGTGTTCAGCTCAGGGAGACTTGTTGCATTTCTCAAATCTCCCCATGCCTGCACAACACTGCTGAAGATAAAATAACCTGGGAATGAGATGGGGGCTGTGCCTCCTGAGGCAGCCTCTCATGAATATGACACAATTTGCCCTTGCATGAGCTGGCTGTGTGCAGGGGCTGAGGGGAGCTGTGCCTCCCATGGTGCCAGCAGCACTTCAGGCACTGAGTGCCCTGCTTCATCTTGCTTGATGGAGAGAGTCAGGTGCTGCCCCTGACTCTGCTCCAGTGCTGCTGCATCCTTTTTGCTTTTGAAAAACTGTTGTGCAGACATAAAATTCCACTTCGATACCCTCCAGGAAGCCTGGCTTAATGCCTCATCAGAAGGACATGATATGAGTCATTAAAAACAATTTTTAGAAGTCTGGAGATGACCTGTGTGGCTGCAGGAGACTGAGCCCTGTGCAGCAGCAAGCAGCCAGTTTGCACATTCCCCCTCTGAGCAGCTCCTTGGCACAGCAGCTCTTCCTCTGGGGAGAGGACTGGGAGAATCCTGAGCTCTTCCAGAACTGATGGGCAGTGGGCTGCAGGGACAGCCATGGCTCACACAGACTAAATTCAATCCAAATGCTTCCTGATCACTGCTGGGGAGCACTTTGAGCTCTTTGCTCCACATTTCAGCAGTGCTGAACTCTCTACTCTGGTATCTTCTATGCAAAAAAAAAAAAAAAAGCATAAAAATATATGCATATTATATTTTATTTTTTATTTTATTATATTTTTATTTTATTTTATTTTTAAATTATATTTTATATTTTATTTTATATTTTATTATTTTATTTTATATATTATATTGATTATATTATATTATATTATATTATATTATATTATGTTATATAGAATGTCTACTTATTATATTCTATATAAAAATAAATTTTAAAATTATTTTATTTTTAGAATAAATAAATAAATAAATAAATAAATAGGGTTTTTTGCTTCTGTGCAAAAATATAATGTGTTTGCATCAGGACCCTGACCTGCAGGGTAGCTGAGGAAAGGCTGGGGACATGTGGCCTGTCCTCCCTGCCCTCAGGTGCCACCTGAGTGCTCTGTGCACTGTTGTGATGAGGGCACATCCAAGGACAGCCACTGTGGATCTGCCTTGGTGCCTTTCCAAGTTACTGCTGGGAGTAAAACTCACAGGCAGGCTCTAAGATCTCCTCTGCCCACACTGGGGGTGCCGTGGCACCCCCCAGGGGCTCAGCCCTCCCCTGTGTAAGGCTCAGACTCACACCTGGCTGCCTCTGTCCCTTCCCAGCCCCACCGCCCACAGTGGTACCAGCATGGCCCTGCTGCCAGGGATGAGTCACCATTTCCTGACACTTTGCTGTATGGAGCCACAGGCAGCTTGTTTTGGCTGGCAGTTGGGTTTGGAAAGCCTCAGGAGGCTGGGAGGATGATAAAGGCTGTATCCCCCCCCATGAGTGCATGGCTCAGGCATTGCAGCTGCAGCAAGGAAAGAAATGCCAGCTCAGGGATGGAGTTTAGCTCCATGGAAATACCTGAGCCTTGCTGAGCCAATACTTGTGGTAGTAGGTGTTAAATTGTCTCGTGTAGACATGGTCCTGAAGGGCAAGGAAATAACTTCACATCTCCTTTGTAATGTCTCTTTTTCCAAGCCAACCCTTTCCCCCAGTTCAGCTGTAGTGTCCTTATGGCTGTTCAGGTTTTGCTGTAGTCTGGAGGTGTCCAAGGGCAGCTGCCTGTGCCATGGCATGTCTGGGAGGGAGACCCACAAGGAAGGGTTAAAATCTCTGCAAACAGAGGAAAAGGAATCATTCCCTCATTTTGCAAACCAAGGGTTTGTAGGGGATTAAGTTCCAGTGGCTGTGGTCCTTGGTGCTGCTCTCTGTGGAGCTCTGTTTGCTGGCAGGACTCACTGCAGAAGAAGAAGTGGCTCCTAAATCACAATATGAGACCAAAGCATGCCCCAGCCTCCCTGCCAGGGCTGGGTTACTGCAGCATACCTGGCTATAAAATGCTTGGCTTCATCCACCCCTGTGTCTGGAACAGCATCCCAGGGCAGAAAGGAAAAGCTTGCCTGTGCTATCAGAGACAGAATAGAAGCCTCCTTCTCCTGAAGCCAAATCTGGTGTTCAGCCACAAAAAATCTCAGGAGAGAGCTTTTCCAATCCAGGGCATTCATCTTTGCTGCAATCTGTTCAGGGAGAGGCATCCACAGGCACTGCCTGCCAGGTTGGTCTCTGCCTTCTCCAGAGCAGCAGTTCTCTTTATTTTCAAGATGAAAAGGCTTTCATGTGTTCTTTCTGAATAACAAGTTCCAGTGTCACAAACTCTTGTCATCACCCAGGTTAGCTTTGAAAAGCCAAATGCTTTGCCCATTGTCTTTGTAGGAAAAACAAAGGGAAGTGGCTTCTTTCTACCACCTGAGGACAAAAAGCTTCTGTGAGCTGCTGAGGTGCCGCTCCAGTGGCATCTCAGTCCCAGCTTTCTTGCAGGCCTGGCTTTGGAGGTTCAGTGCATCTGATGCAGCTCCTGCAGCCTCACACTGTCAGTGTAGTGGTGGCAGTCAGCAGGCTCTTTGGGATCAGTTATTGGGTTTAAAGGGAAATAATCTAGGTGTCAGTTCTTATTGGGAAAGTTAGCTTTAAAAGACCTTGTAACAAGAGATTGTTGGCCATTTCTGTGGTGCTTTTCCAGTGAGCTGAGCCTGGTGTGGACAGCTGGCTTCTCTGTGAGTGTGCCTGCCTCATGGTGGCATTTCTGCATTTTATGTGTAATTTTTAAATGGACTGTTCAGATCCTGTTCCTTCCACAGTGCTCTCTCAGCAGGGCCCCAGCTCCTTAGGTCACATCCAGGGCTGAGTGTGCATCCACCTTACAAAGGCATTTGCCTCTGCACTCCTGTCCTGACCAGATTAGAAAGTCTCCAAAGCACGAAAGTCTCTTGGTCTCTCTCCTAGACTGGGCCTGCTTCCAAGATAAATGCAAGTATTTGCAGACAAGCTGTGGAAATGAATGCCTTCCCCACTCTGGGGAAGAGGAGAGAGGTCTGGAGAAGTGTTGCAAATTCCTGGCTGGAATGGCTTTTCCTGCACCCCCAGCAGGACAGCACTGAGTGATTTCAGAGGTGCATTAACAGCCAGACTGGTGTGTCAGCTCTTCTCCCCTGCAGGACTTCATTCTGAAGGATCTTTGCTTTTAATTGCTGCCTTTCCTTTCCTGGTGACATCTCCCAGAGTGAGCTGGGGACTGAGGGAAGCCTTGGCCCATTCTGTCTCCACCTGATGCCTGGAGAGGCTGCCTAGTACAGAGGCTGGACACAGTTGAAGAATGAAATAGGGGTTTATTAGAAGGCTTTAAAGGATCCACCTTGGCAGTGCAAGAGCCTGGCAGAGGCTACACCCAAGATGAACGAGGGTCACAAGTTTTTCAGGCACTTATAAGTTTGGTCTGTTTGCATATCTGGTTTAATTCTCCAATTACAGCTTCAGGTAATGAAGTCACATCCCCCTGGTTTGCTTCTCCCCCTGATTCATGGTTGTTTACCCTTTTCAGGCCTGAGGCTGTGATGATGACCTTGGTTCCCAGGCCCAGAAGGATTGTTTAGCCTGACCAAAATGTGAAGAAAGCTAACAAGCATGCTATATAGAATTCAGAGTTGTACACTAATGCAATACAGAACCTGAAAAATGTAAAAGCTAAAAGCTTAAGGCATCACACTGGTGTACTGAAAAGATAATTTGCACCCCTGACCTGCCCCTGCTTAACAGTGGGGAAGAGCAGTTTGCCCCTTGTTATGACAGCAGAGCTCTCGTGATGACTCAGAGGATGAAGATTGATGAGGATGAAGAACCCCAGGGAAGGTGCAGCCATAATCTGTTCTCCTTGGCACCACCACCAAGGTACCCCCATCCCCTTTATCACCTGTACCTGGGCTGCTGGGGATCCCTTCCAGTACAGCAGAGGAAAAGTGCCACAAGCTCTCCCAGGATGTCACAGTCACAGGATGGTTTGGGTTGGGAGGGACCTTAAAGCCCATCCAGTGCCACCCCTGCCATGCAGGGACACCTCCCACTGTCCCAGGCTGCTCCCAGCCCTGTCCAGCCTGGCCTTGGGCACTGCCAGGGATCCAGGGACAGCCCCAGCTGCTCTGGGCACCCTGTGCCAGGGCCTGCCCACCCTCACAGACAGGAATTTCTTCCCAATATCCCATCTAACCCTGCCCTCTGTTAGTTGAACCCATTCCCTCTTGTCCTGTCACTGTCTGCCCAGATAAGAAGCCCCCTTGCTCAATGTGTAAGCCCCATCAAGGTACTGGAAGGCTGCAATGAGGAACCCAAAGAAATGTTTGCATAGTTTTTCTCCAAAGAGTTTGGGAGTGTAGGAAGTTGTGGAAACCCAAGGCACAGGGAATATTTCTCTTGGGTGCCCTGACCCCCAGGAGGGCACTGACTTTGACCCTCATCCATGGAGAAAGTTTCCTAAACTCCAGAATAGACTGGAATCCACAAAAGTGTGAAATAGATTGTAGAGAGCAGTGTAGGTGTGTCACTTAGGTGGGAAATGTAGGGTTTGGGGTTTTTAGTATGTTGTGGATGGCAGCAAGATGGAGGCACAGGGTGTCATCCTGGGTTTCTTCTTCATGCTCCTTCTTCTTCTTCTCCATGGGTTTGGGTGGCATTTTGTAATTGGGTGGGGAAAAGTCTGCATTGTGGACTTCTTGGGATCAGTAATTGGGTTAAAAGGGAAAGTAATCTAGGTGTCAGCTCTTAACTGGATAGTTTAGCTTTAAAAGACCTTGTACCAAGAGACTGTTGGCCATTTTTGTGGTGCTTTTCCAGTGCGCTGAGCCTGGTGTGGGCAGCGTGCAAAACTCTAGATAAGATAACAACAAACAAGAGCCTGAGGACTGAAAAGATCCAGTGGGTCTCTTTCCTGATACAAAACCAGTCCAGGAGGGTCTCCCCTGACAGGGGAGCCCCCAGGAGGGCCCAGGCTGAGTCGCAGAAGTCAGGGAATTGGCAACAGGTACCCAGGCAGAAAATCATTTATAAACAGCAAGGGGAAAGAGGAGAGAGAAAGAGAGAACTGTTCATGTAATTATGGAATACCCCGAGTAGAAAGGGACCCACAGGGATCATAAACTTCCAGGTTTTATGTCATCATGTCATTTATGGATCAGCTGCTGCCCTGGTCAGATTCAGGTGTGTGCTCTGAGCTTGGGGGCACCCCCAGGCCCTGAGCTCTGGGGAGATTTTAGGGCACTGGGGCCACTGGGACAGCTCCTCCTGCTGCTGTGGGATGTGGCCCTGCCCTCAGGGCAGCTCTGTGACCATGGGGTCAGGAAGGTGAGCACTGTGCTGGGCTGTCACCCCCAGCCCCTGCAGGAGCTCTGACCCTGTCCCAGGGGCTCTGTGCAGCCTCTGTGTCCAGCCTGCTGCAGGTGCCTGCACAGAGCCTGGGCTGAACCCAGAATGGACAGTTCTGAATCACTGAGGAGATTAAAAACCCCAGCAATCTCCAAATGGTGATGCTTTAGTTTGAGATGCTTTGGCCTGAAGTTTCTAAATTCCTCCCCTTTTTCAGCCCACCTCTGGTCCAGCTCACAGAGAGGTGGCCAAGCAGATTTTGATCCCTAAAGCTGCACACCAAATCTTCAGGAGCCAGATCTATTTCCTTCCTTATCTCTTAGCCCTCCATGGCTTGGAGATCACTACATAGTGGTGGAGGAGCCTTGGTTTGAAAGGTTTTCTCACTTGGGATTTTTTGGCAACTCTGGCCAATATTTTTAGATTACTGTGAGATCCTGGAAGTCCCTCCAGCAGCAACAGGTTTGGGCTCCTCTCCTGCAATAAGGTTTGAACAAATCATCTCTGATGTTAGTGCATATGGCATATCAAAGGGTTTGGCCTGGGCTGTGAAATATATTCTGGATTAATCTCCCCCTTACCTGTAAACCAGATGAAAAAGCATACACAAACACACCAACTGTTTGATGTTTCTCCTCTGAATCAGAAAGACCTGTCTCCATGGTCCTATTATCTCCTCTTATTAAGTATGTTTTCATGCTGTGCTTTTTTTTCTGTGCCCACAGTCAATAACAATTTAAATGATACTCTTTGATGACCTTTGTTCACATCATTTATTTCCATCTCTTTATCTGATTTTGCCAACAGGACCTAATTTGAAAGAGGCTGCAGTTCAGCGGCAGGAGGGATTTAAACACTGTTAAGACTGACATTTTCCCTCATCTCACATCCCGTGGGGTACCTGATTGCAAATTTATAATACACCAGAGGTCTTGCCATCAGAAGATACAGACTTACAGTAACAGCAACTAATTTAAAAAGATCTCCAGCGCATCAGTGTCTGGGGCTGGTTTACACAGACTAATTAATCCTTATTTGACCTGAATTAACTCTTAATCTGTGTGAAATGAGAGAGCTTTACTGGGATATAGAAAATTTTAAAAGATGGAAAATCCTTTCAGAACAGGAGGTTTCTGCAGCTGAGTGACATGTGGATTAAAATACTTGTTGGCTGCTGCTGCTGTGGAAAATCAGCCGCTTCATTTTTCTCCTTTTCCCCCTCCCCTGATACTAACCAGAAAGAAGAGGGGCAGCAGATTTTTTGCCACCAGCAGTTACTGTGCCTTGGTAAGTGGAGCAGCACTGTTGTCCTTGCTGATATTTTGGGTTTATCAAAGACATCAGCAGCCTGGCACAAGGGAGGAAGCTCATTTTGGTGCAGATCTTGCTGCTGACACCCCCAGCTTACAATCTCCAGGTGAGAGGAGGTTTCTCTGCCCCTTGGGAGCAGTACCTTGGCAGGAGCTGCGGGTGTGGATGCACTGGTGAAGGATCAGTGTGGATTCTCTCCATGAGCCAGCTCAAAGGTGGGAAGGAGGCACCAGCACAGCCCCCAGCCCTGCACAGCAGGATCTGCTGCCACCCCTGTGGGGCTGCCCTGAGTGGTTATTATTGCATTAAGTGTCCCCTTGCAGAAGATCCCACCACACTGCAGGGCAGAAGTGCCAGTCCTCCCCAGTCAGTGAGCTGTAGAAGGCTTGAGGCAAGCACTTAAAGGTTACCCAGTGCTGCTAGCATCTCCATTTCCAATTACCCTCACTTGTTGGCTCTAAGGTCTTTAGTATGGAAAAATAAATCAGCGTGCTGCTCCATCAGCCAGTGATGTGACAGTCTCAGAAGATCACAGGATTACAGGGATAAGGGTCTAGTTAGAAAATGTGCACCATTTCCCAGGTAGATCTTTGACCTCAGACTGCATTAATGTTGGGCCATTTTTAGGTCCAATGCCAATCTCTGTCTTGCAACATGTCATCATTGCAATGCCTGATTTACACTCTGAATTATGGTAATTTATTGTAATAGCATGATTGGACCTTTCCAGTATTTCCTGGTTTTATTGGCTCTTGCATCCCTTTCCCCAGAGGTCAGAGGGACTCTGGGGTAGAGGAGGAGGTGAATGAGCCCATAAAGGCACATCATGCTGGAAAGGGCAAACCAGAAGAAAATCCTGCTAATACAGGGGCTGGGGAACACATGAAATTTTGAGGGGATATTTGTGACATGCCCCATGCCAGGAACAAACCTGATGTGTTAGCCTTGGAGGAGAAAGGTGTCCTGGATTGCCAAGCAAATTGTATCTATTTGCCATCTGTATGGCAGTTGTCTTCTGTTCTGTGGGCAGTTTTCCTTATCTCTTCCACACCCACTCCTCCCTCTGGGGAGACACCAGCTGATAACAGCTATGGAATGTCCCTGCATGGCTGATAAGAACTACAGCATCCCATTGGGAGATGTGAGCCCAGAGGGAGGAGCCAAGCATTCCTACCTGGATATAATCTGGAGATTCTGGAACCCCAGCACAGCTTCTGCACTGGATTTCCCAGAGGAGCAGCAGCTGCCTCTTCTTCCCCTGGATCTTCAGAGGCAGAGACTGCACCTTTCTCCAGGATCCCTGCTCCAGCAGAACCAGCCCTGACACTGCAGGAGGGCTGAGCCACAATTCCAATGGTTCTGCTGCCGACACCCTGACCCACAGAGTGTCAGGCTGGGTTCTGACTCTGTCAGTGTTGGTTTGGTTTACTGCATTGTTTATTTTATCTTTTTATTTTCTTCCCTATTAAAGAACTGTTATTCCTGCTCCCATATTTTTGCCTGAGAGCCCCTTAATTTCAAAATTCATAACAATTCAGAGGAAGGGGGTTTACATTTTCCATTTCAAGGGAGCTCCTGCCTTCCTTAGCAGACACCCGGCTTTCCAAATCAAGACAAAAAACCATCTTCAGGGATGGCTGGAGCCAGGTCCATGAGCCTCAGGTGTGGAGCAGGGCTCTGGGGAGGCTGGCTGTGCCTCACAGTGCCAGCCCACCTTGTGTTCATGGTGTGCAATCCCCCTGAGAGGGGATGAACCTGTTCCTAGAGGAAATGAGCTTTGGGAATCAGAGTGTCCTGATGGGAGAGCAGAAATGTAAAAGGCCAAGATGGAAAGTGCAAATACAATCCTAACAGTTTCTCTCTTTATTGAACTCTGCCCAGATACACTGCTTCTCCAAGGTAGGATTTGCAGGCACGAGAAAAGAAACTGATAGCTTGCTAGCAAAATAAAAAAAAATAAAAAAGAGAGAGAAAGAAAACCCAGAAACACTAAAATAATCCCCTACAACATAAAGCTTTGATAAAAGCAAAGCTGAGCCTGAGGGTGATGCTACTTTTTCACCCTGTTCTCCAGGACTGAGTTTGTTCCAGAGGACCCAGCCTTTCCTTTCAGCTTTGGAGTGGGTTATTTATTTTCTTAAGGACTGCCCTCCGGCGTTCCTTTTGAAATGAATATTTGTGCCTGGCTCTGGAAAACAACAGCAAAAGCAGCCAGCACTTCTAATGGCCCTGCTGCCTTCCAGGGAGCTGCATCTTCAGAGTTTGCTCTCAAGGGGTGGGAAGGCACTGCTGAGCTGGGGCTCCAGCCCTCCAAGAAGCATTTGGAAACTTTTGCTGATAAGGACTCAGACAAATACAGATGTAATTCTACTCCAGAGGGGTGGTGGCTGCTGGTACAAAGCTTTGATGGGAAGCAAGTATAGAAAAATACTATAAATACATATATATATATATATATATATATATATATATATATATATATATATATATATATATATATATGTATGTATATATATATAGGGTGTGTGTGTATGAAAAATATGATTTTTATGTATTAAATATTTGTATATGCAAATATATTATAGATATTTATATATATAATATATTATTTATATTGTCATATATTTATATATAATATATTTTTATATATTTATAATAAGATAAAGATTTATATATATTTATATATAATAAGTATATCTAAATATATATATGCTTTATATATATATATAGTATAGAAGATACTTTATATATGTAAAGGTACTTATAAAGAAAATAAAGATACCTCTACTATAAAGATATATAGAAGATACTTTATATATATAAAGTATAGAAGATACAGGCTGGAAGAGCTGGCTGAGATCAGCCTAAAGAAGAGAAGAGAAGGCTCTGGGGAGACCTTAGAGCCCCTTCCAGTGTCTAAAGGGGCTCCAAGAATGCTGGAGAGGGACTGGGGACAAGGGATGGAGGGACAGGACACAGAGAATGGCTTCCCACAGCCAGAGGGCAGGGATGGATGGGATATTGGGAATTAGGAATTGTTCCCTGGCAGGGTGGGCAGGCCCTGGCACAGGGTGCCCAGAGCAGCTGGGGCTGCCCCTGGATCCCTGGCAGTGCCCAAGGCCAGGCTGGACAGGGCTGGGAGCAGCCTGGGACGGTGGGAGGTGTCCCTGCCATGGCAGGGGGTGGAACAAGAGGAGCTTTACTGTTCCTTTAAAGCCAAATCATTCTGGGATTCTATAAAAAATAAAAGAAGCCGAGCAGATGCCAAGAATCTCTGTTCCTAGAAGGGAGGGAAAGGGGTAGAACAGGTTGGAAACACAATGGGGCTGGAGTCATCCAGTACCCCCTTTGGACACTTGTCACACCAATCACGAATTACAGGTGCCTGAATTTTGCTCAAAACCAGAGGCAAAAGTACCAAATGTGCGTGGAGGAGTGCTGGTGCCAGCGTGGCTCTGCTGAGAGCTGCAGGTGAGGGAGGGGAGGCACAGCCAGGGCTGGAGCTGGAGCTGCTGGCCCCAGGCAGCAGATGGAGCAGGGTGATGGATTAGCAGTGACATCAGGGGAGAGCAGAGCATGTATATTGTGCATCCAAGGAATTGTGTTTTCAGGTGATTTGTTTTCTCTTGAGCCATCCAGCTCATCTCCTCCAAAGAGTTAATTTATGGTGTTTACCCAAAATGATGGGTCCAGGGCAGAAGCTGGGGTGGAGTCTCCTGGTGAAAGGTCTCCCTTCATCTTTAGCTGCTGGACACACAATTCTTCTTGCTCTGTGTCTGCACCAGGTGTTTTATACCAGGCAAACATCCATCATTTCCAATTAATCCCAAAGGCCATTTCCATTACCCTTTGGTGGAGCTGACTGGAAATAACAAAGTTTCCCAGTGCTGAGCTTCAGTAAAATATTCTGAGTATCTCATAAGAGATGACTTCCTCTTAATACCAGTGAGCACTTTGTCCCTCTCAGACAATGTTTTATTTCATTGTCTCTAATGGGATTGTACTCCCAGAGGCTGAGTTCCTCCCCTGGATTTTCCCAGCAAGCCTGCACTCGACAGTGACACAGTCCCTGGCCTTCAGCTGACATTTTTCTACAAGTCATGGCCCAAGTTACAACACTGGTAGGAGTTAAGTGCCTCTGAGACTTCTGGCCCTGTGTCAAATCTGGTTAAAATTGCTCTCAGCTCGTCTCTCCTAATGCGTTCTGGTACCTGCAGGCAGCTCCTTTAGGACCTCCCTGGTACCTGGATGCACTTGGCTTTTAAGGTGTGAAAAAACATTTTAAAATGGTCTTTGATCTGATCACACCAAAGTCCCATATGAAGTTTGTTCTCATAGAGAAAGACTCTTCTGCCCTATAAAGTGTATTTTGTGTATTTTGCACTGCACAAGAGCCAGGAAGGAAAGGCAGCTGAGAGAGGCTGGTGGAATTCAGGAGCTGAGGTTTTTCCATTGATTTTCTCAATGACTTGAGACAGGTTTCCCTCATTTTGATATTTGTTCACCTCAAGTGAAGCCAGGTCAACAACAGCCAGCTGGGATTTGACAAGGTGTTTGCACAGCTCCCATGAAGTCCTGATTTGGGGCTTGATGTGAAATCTGCTGGTTAAATAAAAATGCAGCTGGGAGTTTTGATACAGAGAGCTGTTCTGTAGGCCCTTATCAAAGCCCAAAGCTGATCTCCAAGCTGGCCAGTCCATACCTAAAGGATTATCTAATTAAATACAGTAGATGGATACTGTGATTCTGGGCTGACAAAACCACTGCTTGCTGCAAGGGAAGCTGAACTAGAGGTGGGCATTCCCAAGTTCTCTGCTTTCCAAGCAGCCTTCAGGAACACCCTTCATGTAGTGTAATTTTATTGTACATTTTCAACCCATTCCACCAATACAGCCAGGAGTACACACACTTTGTACACACCATCACCTTCATTAGTTTGAAATGCAAATGCTTACTTAGAGATACTTCATATCTGCAGTGAGTGGTTTCAAACCTCTCCACACAGGGACACAAAGCTCTGCAAACACACTGAGGATGCCAGGACCTTTAAAAACAGCTCCTTTTAAGCTGCCACTCGCATTCTGCTTCTGAGCTGGGATTTTGCACAAGTATTTTTCAGTCATTGTTTTAACGTTTTCACGCTTGCTTTTCAAGTGGATCATCCTCTGTGATCACACACAAAGGCAACAATTGTTCAGTGGTCTCTTACTCTAATGGAGTCAATTTGCTTTGCTGGGATTTCCCTCTCCCCTGCATTCAGCCTCCAGGACCAAACAGAGTGAAACAGATCTAATTAACTTTTCTCCAGGGTATTGACTGTCTGCAAAGGAAGAGGAAAGCAATGAGGAATACATTATGAGAGCCCATTCATTGCCAATTCACACACAGGAGCACATCTTCCCCCTGCAAACCTGAGGTTTACACAAATTTCTCTATTTGATTGTATTTCCTGTTGCATAGAGGCACCAGGGGCTAAGTGAACTCCTACGGGTTTTGGAAACAGAATCAAAAGGAGATAAAGCAAAAGTGCTTCATCTAAACAGTGGAAATTAGAAATTTCTAATTAGCCTTTATTCATTAGGAGATGAGAAATGAAGTGTACTGTAGGCCATTATGTTCTCTCCTTTAAGATACAGAAACTGAACCTGACTAAGATCAGATGCTGCCTTCACCTCCCTGGAACACTGTGGGAAGAGTGAGGACTGCACAGCCATGCCAGGCAAGTCCAAAGTACAGAAAATCATGTAGACACTGTCCAAAGTGTCATGGAAAATCAGGTAGACAAGTCCAAAGTTCGGAAAATCATGTGTTTGGAAAATCAAAGTGTTTGGAAAATCATATAGACGATTCCAAATTTTGGAAAATCGGGTAGACAATGTCCAAAATTTGGAAAATCATGTGTTTGGAAAATCTAAGTGTTTGGAAAATCATGTAGACAAGTCCACAGTCTGGAAAATCATGTATTTGGAAAATCAAATTGCTTGGAAAATCATGTAGATACTGTCCAAAGTGTGGAAAATAATTTATTTGGGAAATCAAAATGTTTGGAAAATCATGCAGACAAGTCCAAAATTTGGAAAATCATGTCGACACTGTCCAGATTTTGGGAAATCATGTAGACACTGTGTCTGGCATGGAAACATTTTTTCCATGTTTTCCAAATTTCCATCCATTTGCCTTTGGGTGTGGCTAAAGAGCAGAAGTTCTATGTGCATAATTGAAAGAACAACTCCCAAAGGCAGTGCCTCAGTTTCCCCAACGTGCAGCACCTCATGATGAGCTGCTCTGGAGCCCCTTCTGCCAGCAGCACAGGCAGCAGAGCCCCTCTGTGTGCAGGGGTAAGGACAGCCCTGGGGTGAGCTGGCAGCAGCCTTCATCCCTAAGGGAGTGTTTGCAGGGAATTTCTTGTGAAATGGCCACAAAGGTGCCCCAGGCATTGTCACCTCGGGCTCACAGGAATTCCTGTTTGTAATTGAAAGTCACTCTCAGCTACTGACACAACTTTCCAGGTAACCTTGAAATTCTGGTGGGAATATTTGCTTGCAGGATGTGCAGGTTCCTCCAGCCACAGCATTGTCACAGGGTCACCTCTGCTTTGGGGCCCTGGACCTCTCAAGGCAGGGAGAGGCAGAGGGAAGCTGAAATAGGGTTACTGTGACTCTCTGAACCTTTAGCTCTCTCTCCTGTGAAGCATCAGGCAGTGAGTGAGTCCTTCTGACCACTGCACTAGGACAAGATAAATGAGGATGGAGTGTCAGGCCAGCCAGGGTAGCCTGTGAGCATCTGGGAGCTGTTTTCAGATGTCAGAAGTTAACAAGGCACTGGCTCTTCTGCTAAATTGAAATCCTTTCTGAACCTCCCCACTTCTGACACAATCTGTTGATTGTCATCTCTACTATACCATGTGCAAATAAATACATAATAGCATCTTGTCAAAATGTATTGCCATTCAAATTGTACCTGTAATCTGGGTGTCTAACACAATCTCAGTGCTTCCTAACAAATACATTTCCCTACCAATTTCTGCAGGATGAGAACCCACTGCAATTTATTCAGCAGTAGGGCTGAGAGCAGGGAGAGGATCAGGGGTGGGGAGGGAAGAGACATTGTCAGCACCTGCATCAGCATCGACTCAGATTAAAGAGGGATTAAAGGTCTAACCAGAGCAGAATAACTCTCTTCTGGACACAGCTGTGAGCAACATCAATGCTCCCAAAATATCCTGCTGGTGCAGCATCACCTGTTTAACAACAGGATGTTCTACAAGCCTTTAAATTCCCTGGTGTCCTAACAGCTCTTAGGAAGGCCAGGCTGGCAGGAGGGAGCAGCAGCAGCTGCAGTGCTGTTTGCATCAGCCCAGGCTGGGGTGGGCTTCCAGTGCCTGCAGCCCTCTCTGCTCCCCTGGACATGTCCAGCCCTGCAGCCCCATGGGGCTGCTCCCAAAATGAAAGCTGGCTGCTTGCTCAGGCAGTAGAAGAGTAAAAATCACTCGCACTGGGATAGAGAGAGAGGAGTGCTGAGCTGGGGTGGCTGCCTGGTGGTAGCAGAGCAGAGTACTCTCGCTGCTCTCAGCCCTACTGCTGAATAAATTGCAATGGGTTCTCATCCTGCAGAAACTGGTAGGGAAATGTATTTGTTAGGAAGCACTGAGATTGTGTTAGACACCCAGAATGGGAGGGGGTTCAGTGTCTGCCCCAGGGCAGACAGGCCCTGCCCTGTGCTGGCTGTCCCTGACTGAGGTGGTACCATCAGCACTGGGCCACCAAAACCAGCACAGGGGCAAACAGAAACAGGGTTTTGACAAAGGCAAATAGCAACAAATCACCCTCCAGTACGTTTTCCAAACAAATACAAAGCATATTTGCTGTCAGCAAAGTGTTTTATGGTTCCCACCTCGTTCCTGCTGGTTTGAAGCATTTGTGGCTCAGCCTGCTGAGCTGGCTGGGGTGGGACAGCCCTGGCAAGGCTGAGCTGTGGCCCTGGGATGGTTTAGGAGCAGCAGTGCCTGGGTGTGGGTTAGAGCACTGAGGAAAGGCAGATGTAATGATGGAGAGGCATGAAGCAGCTGCTGTGCTCCCCTCCTCTCTGCCAGGGTGAAGGGATTTGTGTGCATTAGGAGGAGCAGCTGCTCACACCACCATGGGTTTACACTGCTTTGCCTCTCTCCATGAGTGGTGCTAAATTAATCTAAGACACCTCTAACAGCAATAGGTTCTAAGTGCAATAATTACCTCGATGCCAACGTGTGTCCTGTTTACATTCCAATATATTCAGTTCAATGTGTTGTGTCACTGCATTTAATAAGTGGAGCACCAGGTGCTTTATAGGCCAGGCCTATGCATTTATCAGCTTTCTGCTGTGGTTATCAATGAAATCATTAAATAATGGACAGATTGGCTCTATTAAATCACAATCTTCAGTCCCATACATTGTGTAATTTCTGCTGTGAGTGCTGGGAGGCTGCACGGGCTCCTCTGTCTGCAAGCACCAAATGAGGGAGAACTGCTAAGAGAAGCTGGAGTTTGCTGCATGGCAGAGCAGGGGCTTGGGATTTCCATTCAATGACCTTCTCCATACCTGGGCAAGCAAAGCTGCAGCCCCATCCTCTAAACTCCATTTTAGTAAGAGTTTTACCCTCAGCAATCTTTGGCTGCCTTTTTCTCCTGTAGGAACCTCAGTTCTAACACCAGAAGAAGCACCCTGGAGAATTGTATTTTACAGAATCACAGAATCATTTGGGTTGGAAAGGACTTCAAAGATCATCCCATCCCACCCCCTCCATGGCAGGGACACCTCCCACTGTCCCAGGCTGCTCCCAGCCCTGTCCAGCCTGGCTTGGGCACTGCCAGGGATCCAGGGGCAGCCCCAGCTGCTCTGGGCACCCTGTGCCAGGGCCTGCCCACCCTCACAGGGAAGGATTTCTTCCCAATATCTAAACTGAACCTACTCTTCTTTCTTTGTTGCCACAAATGCCAGGTGGTTTTGAGAGACCAGGTTTTGGGGTTTTGTGGTGAATTATTGTAAATGCAGGGCCACCAACAAGGGAAGGAATGAAGGAATAAAATTAGCCATTTTATCAGAAGGCTTATTTATTACTTTATTATACTGTATTATATTAAAGAATACTAAATTATACTAAAGAACACAAAAAAGGATACTTACAGAATGCTATAAAGATAATAATGAAAACTTGTGACTCTCTCCAGAGTCCTGACACAGCTTGGCCCTGATTGGCCAAAGAGTGAAAACAACTCCCAGCAGAATGCAATGGAACAATCACCTGTGGGTAAACAATCTCCAAACACATTCCACAGAGCACAACACAGGAGAAGCAAATGAGGTAAGAATTGTTTTCCTTTTCTCTGAGGCTTCTCAGCTTCCCAGGAGAAAAACCCTGGGCAAAGGAATCATGTTCAGGGAATGTGAATGCCACAGTGAATGTGCTATAAGATGTTTTGCCTTTCCTTCCCTCACAAATCTTTTTGGGTGCAGCAATGTGAGCAGGGCTTCACCCCAGGGATATAAGGAAAAATCAAAGTTTCCATGATGTTACCATAGGGTACCACTGCTCACAGTTAGAGGAGGGTGTACTGCACCAAGATTAACAAATTAAATGTGTCCTGGGCCATTTCAGGGCACGAAAGCTGACATGTAAGGGTCCAAGTGTGTGTCTGCAGCCTGTGAAATGGGGTGGTGGATGCAGCATCCCTGGTGGGAAAAAGCCCTGTGACTTGCCAGCTCCAGGTGAAACTGTCACATAAGAAAATGCTGACCACTCCATAAGTAAATAAACAAGCACACAGATGTGAATCACACAGAGATTCCAACTTACACCTGATATCTTATACTACACCCACAAAAGACTGTAAACTTTAAAGACTGTAAAATTTACTCTCAAGGCAGTGAGAGCACACTGGGCAGTGCAGCTTCAGCACAGACAGGGCTGCACCCACCTGAGTACTCAGGGACATCCCCATCCCCTCTCACCCCTGCACTGAAAGGGTACAGACATGGAAATTTGGGTCCCTCAGGCTCAGCCACCATCAGACAAGTTCCTTGTGGCTGAGTCCATGCTTAGTGCAAGGGCTGATGCAGCAAAACCCATCTGGCAGGAGAATAGTGCACCAAAGGTACATTTTAGAGTGCAAAACATTCATTTTTGAGGACAATCCTACTCCTCAGGAATCCCATCACCTCCTGCTGAGTGAGTGAGAGCAGTGGCTGGCCCTTGCTGGGCTGCCTCACCTGGACACAGTGCTGCTGTTCACATCCTTCAGTGCTTTGTGAAAAGCACTCTTTGGGGTGGTTTGGCAGGAGGGAAGGTGTTTCTTCAAGTGCCAGTCTCCTGATTCCCTGCCTTAGAAAAGCTGCACTAATTAAATTGTGCTTGCCAGCACAGAGGGTATTTTTCCTGGCAGTTGAGTGCCTGGATGAGCTGAGGGCCCCAGGCAAAGCCGAAGGTATTTGATCCAGCAAGATGTTAACTGCCAGCAAATATCCCAACAAGACAGGGCTGTAATATGCTTAATAAAACATCCTGCTTTTCCTCTGGCACTGGGAGGGCATGGAGACAGCACACAGCTGTTTCTACACCTAATCCAGCTCGGTGGGCAGAGAGCAGGAGCTGCAGGGCACTGTCCCTCTGTCCATCTGCCCAGACACACAGACAAGGGCATTTCCATCCAGAGTGGCAGGGAGGCAGGCCAGAGGAAACCTGAGTGTTTGCTCAGCCTCTTAACACCTGCAAGTCCATGGAAGTGTTGTTTTCAGTGCCAAAACCAGGGGGTACTGGTGCAGAAAATGAGCTGCTCTTGCAACTGGTGTTATTTCTTGTATTTTGCCATCTACACTCTGCTCCTGCTGTAATAGTGTAATGTAATGCAATCATGGGGGAGTGTTGCTAATTTTAGAGACAAAACTAAAAAGTGCTTTGAAATCTAGCAAGGATTAATGCTGACTTAGGCTAGGACTATAATCTCTGCTCTGTGATGGGACACTGAGGCAGGTTTAAGGAACCAGGCTATAACCCCATGGTGAGGTAGAAGGAAAACTGAATTAACTCAGGCCTGCAAAGGAAATTTCTGTCACTTTATGGGGAAAGAGGACTGGATTCAGGCTTTTCCCAAACATCCTCCATAACCCTCAGACCTCCTCTTTCCTGCCTGTAAAATAAGTCCAAAACCTCACTTTATCTCCCCAAGCTTTGCTCCCTTCCTCTCTTCAGTGTGCAGAGCCCGTCAGAGGAGTCTGGCTCTTACACACCCTACAGAGAGCTGAGGAGCTCTGATCCCTCCCTGCATCCTGCATTTCCAGGCTGGAGCAGACCAGCAGCTCCCTGGGACTGCTGCAGACAATAGCAGTGCTCACGTGAGAGCAGGTTTTATCAACCCCCATCAGGCCAGAATTAATGGCTGTCTTAATAAAAGCAGGTGAGATCATCACTCTTGGCTTAATTTTTCCTTTTTATTGCCTTTTACATGTAGAAGTAATGATCAGCTGCTGAAATATCTCTTAAGCCAACACTTAAGGACATGTTCAAATCTCTCACTCTCCTAATGAATGGCAGTGTCACTTCAGAGGGAATTTTAGCACATTCCTGGACCAAAAGGAGAGGTTCCTTGTAGGACTGGTACCCCCATCCTTCAAGACTCCTGGAACAGTGAAGTCCTATTAAAACTGACCTGGAACAGTGAAGTCCCAGTAAACAGACCTGGAACAGTGAAGTCCCATTAAAACAGACCTGGAACCAGTGAAATCCCATTAAACAGACCTGGAACAGTGGCTGGGTGCTGAGTGCAGGCTCAGGCCAGAGAGCACATGCAGGGTTAAAGGCAGAAGTCTCTGTGCCTGTCTATGCAGCCCATGCCAAAATAGAACCTTCACCAAGTCCCACTCACAGCTTCAGAGATGCTTGGACTTCCCAAAAATCTTTCAAGAGAAGTGACCAGGTTAGGGACCAAAGGCTTTTTTTCCCCTTGTTCCTCAGAAGGATTTCAGGACACTGTGGTGTCTCCACTGGCCCACTCCATCCCAAAAAGAGCATCAGAATCAGCTTCAAATGTTATTGAAATGTGATTTATGGATCCAAGGACCTAAATGTAAATGATGTTCAATGTGATTCTAATTCCCAAAAGCCTGTATCACTTTAAAAAAAATTAATTTTAGTCTCTAAATCACTTCTCAAACCCATCCCTCTCCCTCAGGTATCACTTGTGAGGCATCACTGGTAGGGCTGGCGTGGAAGAGTCCCAGAATCCCAGGATGGTTTGGATTGGAAGGGACCTCAAGGCTCATGTTGTTCCAACCCCCCTGCCACAAGAGCAGGTTGCTCCAAGCCCATCCAGCTGCTCAGGGCCTGCCCTTGCTCTGCAGCTGCACACACACATGAGCAGTTTGCCTTTCTCCACCAAGCATTCATGTGTGAATTGCAATTAAAGCCATTTACAGCAAGACATTTTATGCAAAACGCCAATATCAGTAGTAGATCATCCAGATTAGGTTTGTTTGTCAGAATAATGGTATGGGGGAAAGTGCCTAACATAGCTGAGGCTGTGAGTGAGCAGGGCAGAGCTCAGATGCTCCTGTGCTGTGACAGCCCAGGACAGCTTTTCTCCAGACCTCTGGAAAAGGATTAGAAACCTTGCAGTGGCTCCAAGGAAGCACATCTTCCTGGGAAGAAAACCAGCAGGTTTCCCTGCAGGAACCTCCCTGGGGTTCCCAGGGTTGGTGAGATCTTTGCTTGGTGCAGGATTAGTTCACCCATTGCCATGAGTGTTGCAGTGTGATGTCACAGCTTGCCTCAGTTATCCCAGTCCTGACCCAGGTAGGTCAGCTCACCTCTCCTTTCCCTCCCTCACCCCTGCTGAGCACTGTCTGTCACTCCTGGCATTCCAGAAGGGCACTGAGTGATTGGCAGATCCAAAGGATGCCCTCTACCCCTGGGGGGCATTGGGCCCATCCAGGTGTCCTCTGTCCCTTTGTCCCTCCCCTCCTGTCCCTGCTTGGTGGCCTCCCTGCCCCTTCCCTCCCCTCTCCCCGGGGTTCAAAGGAGCAGCAGCCACGGGCTCAGGGAGTTCTGTGGGAGCTGGTGCTGCATTCAGAGGCTGTGGGCCAGAATAAAGCTCTGGATCCAAACCCTCCATCAGAACCGACTCCTTTCCTTCACCATCGCCTGAAAGCTTCTCTGCCAGAGGGAAACCTGAGGAGCAGCCCCTGTTATGGGGGAAAGCTCCATCCCAGCAGCCACCAGAGCTCCTGCAGGCCTGGACTTGTCTGCAGTGCCCAGCTGCAGCACCCAGGCAGGCAAAAGTGTCTGTGGGGTGAAACACCACACACCCAGGCAGCCAAAAGTGTCTGTGGGGTGTAACACCACACACCCAGGCAGCCAAAAGTGTCTGTGGGTGAAACACCACACACCCAGCCAGGCAAAAGTGTCTCTAAGGGTGAAACACCACACACCCAGGCAGCCAAAAGTGTCTGTGGGGTGAAACACCACACACCCAGGCAGCCAAAAGTGTCTCTAAGGGTGAAACACCACACACCCAGCCGGCCAAAAGTGTCTGTGGGTGTGTGGTGTTTTTATCCTGCACCCACTGTCCCTGCTCCATGCCAGCCACCATGGGCAGGCAGGGGCTGTGGGGCTGGCACTTCTGGCAGCCTGGACATCTGGAAAACCAAGAGTTTGCCACCAAAGTGGGGCTCAGCAGCCCTGGGATTTGACTTCTTGTCCTTTCTGGATGAGGGCTGGGAGGGAACAATCTTTCCCTGCTCTGCTTTAGTAATTGTGTTGGTGCCTTTGCTGGGGCTGTGCTGGCTGAAGTGCTGACAACTGGGGAAGGCTGCATTCTTCTAGGAGGAAAAACTGCAGAAGCAGTTACATCTGTGAAGCCTCCAGCCCATCTCAGCTGCCAAAAATGTACAAAACTGAAACATGCTCTGGTTTCAGATGTTGCTGGCCTTCACTGCCTTGGGAAGGGGCCTCTTTGCACCATGGCCTGTGCCACAGCCCCTGTGCAGAGCAGACAAGCTCAGGGCTGAGGCTGCTTCACTTGCACTGGGGACTATTTGGGGTAGGAGCACTCTGCAGTGT
The DNA here is from genome assembly GCF_012460135.2 of Molothrus ater. NCBI lineage: Eukaryota > Metazoa > Chordata > Aves > Passeriformes > Icteridae > Molothrus > Molothrus ater. The sequence goes on along the minus strand of NC_050498.2, from coordinate 2,317,680 downwards.
GGGCTGAGAGAGGAGCAGGGTGATCCAGGGGGAACAGGAAAGAGGAGCAGGGTGATCCAAGAGGAATAAAAGAGAGGAGTAGGATGATTTGGGGGGAATGAGAGAGAGAACTGGGGTGATCCAGGAGGAATAAGAGAGGAGCAGGATGATCCAGGAGGAGTGAGAGAAAGAACTGAGGTGATTCAGGAGGAGTGAGAGAAGAGCAGGGTGATCCAGGGGCAATGAGAGAGAACTGGGGTGATTCAGGGGGAAGGAGAGAGAGGAGCAGGTTGGTTCAGGAGGAATAAGAGAGGAGCAAGGTGATCCAGGAGGAATGAGAGGAGCAGGGTGGTTCAGGAGGAGAGAAAGGAGCAGGTGGTTCAAGAGGAATGAGAGGACTGGGGTGGTTCAGGAGGGTTTGCAGCTGTGGAGATGCTCTGCTCAGCAGCAGCCCCAGCACAACCCTGAGCTCTGCCTTCAGCACCAGTGTGGATGCTCCCCAAGCTGAGCCTGTGAGGCTCCTTCAGCCCTGCCCTCCCTCCCTCTGTCACTCACTGATGCCCTGACCCCTGTGAGACACCTCAGGGGGTGTTTATCATTAAATTTAATTCATTTTAACCCATTTAATATTTCTCAGCTTTCCCTTTCCTGTTTATCTCTCTGCCTTTTAGTGCCCCAGGTTCAAGGGAGCCTTGATGGGTTATCCAACCCCTCCCTGAGATATTTGATTGAAATGTGTCTCACCTGCCTGGGTAAGCCTGGGAGAGGCTTTTTTGCTCTGCAGAGAAATGCAGCAGCTGCTTTCTTCCACCCTCTGCCTTCCAGCAGAACACAAATGAAATGCCTAATTCCAAGCAAATTTGATAATAAGGCTGGGGTGTTGAAAGTGATTACATTCCAGGGTATTATGGCATTTTATTTAAGTAGAGAGATCATGTTTGGATTCTCTAATTTATTTTTTCCCCAATTTCCCCAAAAGAAGGACAGAAGTATTTGCTCCTTTCTGGCTGCTAGATATGGCTGGGACAAGGCTGAGTGTGAATTAATCCATGAATGTGGATTCATATTCTCCTGCTCTTGGCCCTTCACAGGTCCAAGATGTTCTGGGATTCTCTGTCACCTGTGCCCTGGCAAGGCAGGACCAGGACCAGGACCTGGAGAAAGAGCTCCAAAAAGCACTGCCTGGGCCCTGTTTTATTTGTCTGAACATCAGGATTGAGGTGCTTTTCTGCAAACGACCTTTGCAACCCACCTGTGTGCCTCTAAGTTGCTCTAACCACGTGTGGAGCAGTGGTATTAATAATAACACCATTCACAGCAGAGTCTCCTGGGCAGCTGAATGACAGCCTGAATGTGGATTAATATTCCTCAGCCACAAGGGACTGGTGGAAGCACAGCTTGTGAAATTAATAATCACCACCCACTTGGAGGAAAAGGAATTGGATTACAGGGACTCCAAAATTAATAGTATCCTGGGCAAGCAGAGCCTATTGAAATATTCATTGGGTTCAGCTCACCCAAGGCAGTGAGAGGCAGGCAGGTGTGATGCATTCTGTAGCCACAGGCAATGCTGAGCTGCCTTCTGTGGCCAGGGGCTGCTGCTCCTCCTCACACAGGCAGAGTGGCACTAATTGGGCAGGGGAGCTGAGGGAGACCTGTCTGTGCTCTGATGAGAGCTGCCAGGAATGTTTATGCCCAGAATAAATAAAGCAGAGAGAACCTTGGGCTGAAACACACAGGAAACTGGAGCAGGGGGAGTCAGGGGGGTGCCACGTGAAGGGTTTCAGCAGGACACCACTCTGAACTCTGGGGGCTCTGAACTCTGGGGCTGCCTGAATTCTGAATTCTGGGGCTGCCTCTGCAGGCACACCTTGATTTGAGCATTCCTGTGTCACTGTGTGGGGGTCTGGATGCCATGGGGGTGTTGCTGCTGTGAACAGGCTCCTCTCCTCCCAAAAACACATCCCGCCTGTGCCAGTGGGTGAAAATTACTGACTTCACTCCCAGGCACGTGAAATTGGTGAGAGAAACAGCAAAGGCACTGCTGTGTCCCAGAGGGCATCCCCAAAAGTCACTGTGGTATCCCAGGGCCTGCTAAACCCTGCAACAGTGAGAGCAGGGGGAAAGCAGCTTCCAAAAGCCTTTTGTGGGCGTGTGTTGTGTGCCTGCTGCTGGCTGGGAGGGAGCTGGGCTCAGTTTTGGGGGATAAATGGCCTCCAAATGCTCCTCTCAGGAGCTCTGCTGGCCACCAGGCCCTGCACATGCCTCTTACAGGCACTGGCACCAGAGCTGTGTGCACCAATGGCAGTGAGGACAGGGACAGGAATGCCCCTCACCAATCAAGCCTGGTGGCATTGCTTCCATGGGCTGGAAAAGCTGATTTAAACAGGAAAGAGGAGCCCTGACCCTTCATGGCCCTGCAGCCCTGCTGATGAGTCTGCACAAGGGTTCAGGGTGGGCAGGGGATGCTCAGAGCTGAGATTGCTGCTGTGTCCTGTGAGCCCTGGGGGCTCTGGAGGGGCTGCAGGCCAGGAGCTGATCCCAGCACTGGCCCTGTTCAGAGAAAGGACAAAGAGACCATCAGAAGGCTGAGGAGCTGTCCTAGGGTGATGTTATGGCGCTTGTATCCCCAGTCCTTGTTCTGTTTATGCTGGATATCATGTTCTGTGCCTTCCACACAGGCTCTGAAGAGCGAATGTTTTGTTTTGATTTTGCTATCAGCCTGCTCCCCCACGGCTGGCAGGACACACAGACAGGGCAGTGCATGGTGCTGCTTTTGCTTTTTGCTTTGCTCTTGCTCTTACTTCTGCTTTGCTCCTGCTTTGCTCTTGCTCCTGCTCATTAGTTAGTTTAGCTGAGCAGTCCAAATTTTCCCTGGACTGTTTCTCCTTTCCTTTTTTGGAACCACTCGAACCTGCTCCGCACTGGGACCTGGGAACACCGAGAGTTTGCACCTTGTGGCTGCAGCAGCTGCCCCAGCACAGGAGGGACTGAGAACAGAGCGAGCACCCCCAGAGAGACTTTCTGAATTTGTCATCTTTGTCAGAGCGGTGACAGAGTGGTGTCACCTGGCATTGTTCATTTTGTGTGCTGGGGGTGCTGTGCCTGGTAAATAAACAGGTTCTTTCCACTTCTCTCCAAGGAATCCTTCCCAAACTGGTTGTGGGGAGGGGCTGTATGGGTTTGCTTTCTGGAGGGGCCCCTTTGGAGGTTTCCTCCCAAATTTGCCCTAAACCAGGACAGTGGCATAAGCACAAGTCTACTTGGAACCACTTCTTTTATACACTGATGGATACAGGGGACCTGATTGGTCATTTAATCAATCAATTTAATCAATCAATTTAATGTTAATCAATACATTTCACCTGACTGGGTAATTAACAAGATGCCCAACAATTTATTTATTTACTTTTAAATTTATAAACAATTTTATGATAATAACAAGAAAACAGATATTAGGAAAACAACACCTGCAGGTTGCTTTTAAGTATTGGATATCATTGTTTATCTTCAACTCCCTAAAGTCTCCCAGGCTGATTCTGGGAGAACTTATCTAGTTTTCTCACTCTCTGACCAGGCTGTCACATCCACCTATTGCTTCCTCACTTTTCTGCCCAATCTGCCTCCTTTTCCCTCAGTGGCCAGAGTGTAGCAGGAGAGAGGTGCTAGGGCTGTCTCACAGAGCAGCCCCCTGCTCTGGATCCATGAGGAGCAGCCTCCTTTCCTCCCTCACCCATGGAAATGCCTTCTCCCAGCACACCCAGGGTGGGCACAGTGTCCACTCAAACAAATGCTCCTCTTCCCTGCCCTTATTACTGGAAACAATAAAACAATCCTTATTACTGGATTGTTTTCATCAGTGTGAAGTCAGAGAGCCCCAAGGAGTGACCTGTGAAAAGTCACATCTCTGGCAGGCCTGCATGTGGCTGTTCCAGATTGCAATGCAAGATGTTTTCCATTACCATCTGTAGGGCAGATTACCTTTGTCAAGTGGGCAGTTTGCCTTATCTCTCTCTTTGAGTGACCACATTCACACCTCCCTCGGGAGGGGACACCTGCTGATAACAGCTATGGAATGTCCCTGCATGGCTGATAAGAGCTACAGCATCCCACTGGGAGATGTGAGCCCAGAGGGAGGAGCCAAGCATTCCTACCTGGATAGAATCTGGAGATTCTGGAACACCAGCACAGGCTTCTGCACTGGATTCCCCAGAGGAACAGCAGCTGCCTCTTCTTCCCCTGGATCTTCAGAGGAAGAGACTGCACCTTTCTCCAGGATCCCTGCTCCAGCAGAGCCAGCCCTGACACTGCAGGAGGGCTGAGCCACAATTCCAATGGTTCTGCTGCCAACACCCTGACCCACAGCGTGTCAGGCTGGGTTCTGACTCTGTCAGTGTTGGTTCTGGTTTACTGCATTGTTTATTTTACCCTTTTTTTTTCCTTCCCTATTAAAGAACTGTTATTTCCTGCTCCCATATTTTTGCCTGAGAGCCCCTTAATTTAAAATTTATAGCAATTCAGAGGGGTGGGGAGGGTTTACATTCTCCATTTCAGGGGAGGCTCCTGCCTTCCTTAGCAGACTCCTGTCTTTCCAAACCAAGACAGGCAGGAAGATGTCACAGAGAGAGGCTCAGCAGTTTAGGAGTGTTATAGATAAGAAATGCAATAATTGTCTCTCAAATTAAGAGATAGATATTATATAGATGTACAGTGATGTTATTGTAATATGTCACCCCACAGTTCTCTTTCCCTCCCCCTGTGACAGCCTCAGCAGTCAGGACATTCAGAGAGGGCAGCTTGTCACCAGGAGGGCTGGGGGAACAACACCTGAGCTCCAGTCAGGGTGTGAAAAGTGATCTCCACCAGTGCATGGCAGGGAAAGCACTGTCACTGATTTTTAAACTGACAAAACTTTGGGAGAGCTAAGGATATAAAAAGCAGAGCATCCATTTTGTAGAGGAGCACATGGCTGATAATCACCGGGGCTCCCAGTTCTGTAATTTTTCCTTATTCAGTCTTTTGTTTTAATTTTTGTTAAAGTTTAATAATTTTTTTTAAAAGTGAGTAGTTGTTTCTCACAGGAGGCAGCTGTCTGGAAAACAGCCCTGCACAGGACTGCCTGGGGGTGCCTCCATCCATTCCCCTCCATCCCTCACTCCCCACTCTTGGACAAGGCTGATAGAGGCTCCCACAGGCTCTGCTGCCAGGAAAATGAGGGATATCTCTGCTCCAGAGGCTGATAGGACCCCCTGAGAAGCAGCTGTGGGCCAGATGCCACCAAATGTCATGGAGCCATGCACTAAATTAAATTGGTTGTGCTATTGAAGAGGGAGGCATTGCCCCTGTGAGAGTTTGTCAAAGTCCTGCAAGCTCATGGGCAGTGAGCCTGTGCTACTGCCAGCACACTGAATTACTCCTTGAGTGGGTATTTGAAAGGGTAAATCACTGCAGGGGATCATTATTTAATCAGTTTGAATTAAAGATTCCCCAGAAATACAATATTGTGCATTTTAAAATGTCTCTGTCCTGTATGTTTCCCACAGCTCTGCTCTGCCTCCAGGAAAGCAGTGATGGTTGATTTCATTCTGCCTCAAGGCAGCCACAGCATCTGGGTTCAAACCTGGCCCTGTGATGTCCAGCCACCTTCTTTTCCCAGAGGAGCAGGTTCTGGTGGCACACTCAGGAATGAGGCTGCTGCATTGCAGGTGAAACGGTCTGAACATGAGTGGCTCTGCCAGACACATCTCTTGCCTGCCCACCCAGCCTCCAGCTGGAGTTAAGCCCAGATGAGTTTGCCAGGTCACAGCTCTCCATGCCCACAAGGGGAAAAATGGGTTTGTTTTGTTGTGTTTATAGTGGGGAAAGAAATTCTGGATGTACCCCAATGAATGTTTAAAATCTGCAGGGGCCTTTCTCTCCGGACCCAGGACATTGCTCTGGCTGCCCTGGGTGATTCCAGACCCTGGCAGGGGCTCAGAGACCTTGGCACAGAGTCACAAACACCTCTGCCTTTGATTTTAGCCCATGGAAACAATTACCAACTTTGTGTGAGGAGTTACAAGCCACAGGAGTTTGACTAGAATGATAGTGAATTTGTCACAGGGTGAAAATGTAGAATTTTGGGGATTTAGAATGGGGGTCAAGAGGCAAGATGGAGGAATCTGGGCTGTGTCTGTCCTTCTCCTTCTTCTTGTCCTCCATCTTCTGCTGTGATGGTGACACTTCTGGACTGGTTTAGAGCAGAGACAGACTGTCTAACATAGGTGATGGGTATTGGGAAATTATTGTAAATAAAGTACACACAGTTCTTAGTATAAAAAGCCAACAGCACCCCAAGGGCAGGGACTGTGCCACAACCCGACCTGCTGGACAGATCTCAGCAGGTCAGAGAAGAATGGAACAGATAAGAGAAAATAAACAACCTTGAAAAGCAGAGCTGAGGAATCTCAACTTCTTCTTCAGTTGCAGGACTGGGAAAAAAGACTTTCTTAATACCTTGGGGGCCATCTCAACCACAGAAACCCTGAGACCTTTCTAGTGAAGCCAGGTGTGTGTTGGTCCTGCTGTGGGTATCTCAGGAGGCATCATGAAGTGTCCAATGAGCTCCTGCTGAGAGCTTGGGTGAGAAGAACCCTGAGGAACCTGGGGTGATGTCCAGTAGGTGCCTGTTCCTGGTTTTTTGGCACAGATGGTTTAGAAAAGAAATCTTAATGAGATTTATGAGGCTAGTTTAAAACACAAGTGTCCTTGCCAACAAGACTCATGTCTGCTACATAAAAAATATGATGATGAAGGGATAAGATGACAGCTTTGTATCCATACACTTTTATCCCAAGGTGCCTTCACCCAACTGCTAAATATTTAATTTCTTCTAACTTCCATATAGAAATATCTACAACTAGGTGAAGATGCAAAAAGGCCTTTGCCCACAGGGGTGAGGTGGAACTTGGGACAGGCACAAACAGCAGCCAGCTGCTCCCCATCTCCTCTAACACTCTCTGCTCTCACAGTGCTGTCAGCTGAGCAGCATTTTGTGGATTCTGCTTTAAACTCAGAGTTTATCTTTGTAGCTGTGTGGCAAAGATAATAATGAAAACTCGTGGCTCTCTCCAGAGTCCTGACACAGCTTGGCCCTGATTGGCCAAAGAGCAAAACAACTCCCAGCAGAATGCAATGGAACAATCACCTGTGGGTAAACAATCTCCAAACACATTCCACATGAGCACAACACAGGAGAAGCAAATGAGATCAGAATTGTTTTCCTTTTCTCTGAGGCCTCTCAGCTTCCCAGGAGAAAAACCCTGGGCAAAGGGAATTTTCAGAGGATGTGAATGCCACAGCCATGCCTCCAGTGTGAGTGTGGGGCTGTCCTGCTGGCTCTGATGTCCCCCTGAGCTGTCCCCATCCAGCTGAGGGCCAGCCCTGCACCCTGGGGACTGTCCCACAGAGAATGTGAATGGTCCAGCAGCTCCAACTGCCTGCTCAGGAAAGCACTTTGGTTTTTGTTTGCTCTGAAGGGAGGTGAGAAAAAAAAACATGGGAAAAAAAGGACTTCTGGGAGACCTTGTAAGATTAGGCCAGCATGGCAAGCTGCTGAACAATGGCTGGCATAGCAGGGCTGCACTGCTGTCCCTGCCCTGGCTCCTGCAGATCACAAACACACACTCCCAGTCCTTCATTTCTCCATGTTTCAGTGCCCATCTATCCAATCCTTTTATTCCACTTGTGACACAGAAGTTAATTTGAAGAAAAGGATAAAGTGTCACATTCTCTTGAGAAATGAACATGTAAATGGCCTGGAAGCAACATAATTTTTCTCTCTCTTCTTTCTTCTTCTTCTTCTTTTAATTTTTTTTCCCTTCCCTGCCATGAAAGCAACATTAAATCTGCTCTCCTGATCTGCCCTTTTGATAGCTGCTTCCCTGGTGCCAGAGAGGAAGGATGGACCATGGGCTGGGGCACAGGGGAGGCCTGGCTGGCTGGAAGCAGCTGCTCCAGCTGGTCCCAGTGCTGGTCCCAGTGCTGGTCCATGTGGGATGGGCAATGGGAGCCCATCCATGGTGTGCCAGTGGGGGTGGGTGCAGCAGGACCAGGCTCTTGGCAGCCCTGTGGGGTCCCATCATGGGGCACTTTCATCAAGGTGTCCTTGGCATGTGCCTCTTAGCAGCAGGAATAACAGGGAGGAGAAAAAATGAAGGGGGTTTTGATATTGATTGCTTTGGAAGGAAGGTTGCTGGTGTACAGGGACTTTTGGGAGCAGAGAGTACAGGCACAGATCAGAGGCTCCAATTATGCAGAGAAAAATACACAGCTCTAAAAAATAACCCTCCCTTAGAAAGGCTTCAGCACTGTAACAAAATATTAATGTTTAAAGATATTCCTTCTTAATATTTCAGGAAGCAATTGGAAGTCCCACAGTATAGTTCATTCTACTTTTTAAATGGAAATATTTAACTTGGAGCAACAGAGCTCACATTGGCTCCAAGATAAACTTTCCTTGGCAGTTGCAGCTCGTGTATAATGCTAAAAGCAGCTCCGTCTTTGGGGTGGCATTTTTTTTTAGCTCATCTTGAAGAGCCAAGCTCTGGATTAAACTGAGGGCTTGAGCAGCTGCTATTTTGCCAGTGAGTGCAGGAGCTTGTCTGAGGCTGGGGAGGGGGAAAAAAGGGCTGTCTGGAGGGGGAGGCAGGATCCTTACAGAAGGCTGGGCTAATTAAATCTGGAGAAGTCACAGGAGAGCCCAGTGTTTCTGCATATTGTATCTTCAAAGCTTTCCCTTGCGCAGGGCATGATAAGGAGAGGATCATCTTGACACTTTCATCTTCTCCTCAAAGGGTTAGCATTGAGCTAAATAAAGAAATAAATACACATTGATTACACGGGGAGGGAGGGACAGAAATATCTGCTTGTTCAAACAGCTGATGTGTCTCCCAGGGCTCCTTCTGCTCATTAATAACCATATTTATTATTGTTTTTATTGCTCTTATTTTTCAATCTGCCTGTTGAGTGCTGTATTGCAGGAACTCTTGTTTTCACTCATACCCTCTGATGTCAGCAGCCTTTGCCAGCACTTGTTGAGTTTGTGAGGGTCCCCAGGACAAGGTGAGAGATGAGAATCTGACTCCATGTTCTCAGAAGGCTATTATATTATATTTTATATGTTATTTTATATTTTATTTTATATTTTATTTTATATCTTTATTTATGTATTGTATATATTATTTTATATATTTTATATATTATATTATGTTATATTATATATTTTATTTTCTATTTTGTATTTTATATTTTATATATTATACTGAAGAAAGAGAAGAATACAGACAGAAGGCTAAACAAGAATGATCATGAAAAACTCGTGACTGACTCCTCAGAGCCTCAACACAGCTGATGGTGATTGGTCATTAAGTTAAAACAATTCACATGAAACCAATCAAAGATGCACCTGTTGGTAAACAATGTCCAAACCACATTCTAAAGCAGCAAAACACAGGAGAAACAATCAGATAATTATTGTTTTCATTCTCTCTGAGGCTTCTCAGCTTCCCAGGAGAAAATCCTGGGCAAAGGGATTTTTCAGAAAATATGACAGTGACTGGCCCAACTCCCCACCTTTCAGAGAAACATGGAATTGGAACAGCAGAGGTGTGCAGGGTGTATCTAGTGCTGTTGAAGGAAGGGAAGGGCTGGGTGAGGTTTGCCCAGTGCAGGAGCATCCCTGTTTCGGTGTCAGGGCTGGTGTGTGCCTCACTTCTGTCCCTGCTCCAGCAAGCTCCTTTAACTGGGAGCACTGCATGTCTACAAACTGGCAGTGCATTAAATGATAGATCTGGAGATTGATAGGAGAAAAAACCTCCCAGGGATCCTCCAGTGCTGTGTCCATGTGGGAGCTCTCTCAGCTCCCCAACAGCCTCCCTGCCCTGTGGGAGCACGAGGCTGCTGGCATCCCTAAAACGCCAGGAAAATGGGTGAAAGTTTCCAGTGCTGGCCCTTTGTTAACAGATCCTCTAGTAGCTTTTTCCCCTAAAAGTTGCAGTTGGCATGGAGATTTTGAGATGGACCCTAAAGCTGAAGGCTTGTCCTTGGAGAGGTTGTCCAGTGGTGGGTAGGGCAGGGGCTGAGGAAAAGCAAAGCAGAGGCTCCAGAGGGGTTGATTTTGCACTTAAACACACTGGAATTAACCCCCCCGAGACCTATAAATTGGTGTTCATTCTTTGGTAGCCCAAGGAACAAAACTGAGTTGTTCCTGTAAAAGAAAAAAGACACAGTGATCTGGAGACTAAAACATGGTATGGGCAGATCTTTCCTAGCAGTGTGCTGAACCCAAATTTATATTATTTTATTGTTTATATAAATATATTACAATTTTTGTATAAATTTATACAAATATATAATATTACTTAGATAAATAATATAATAATTTATCTACTAAATTGTAATACTTAATAGATATATATTTAAATAAATATATAAAAATAATTATATGTAAGATATAATATATATTATATATATTAAACCCAAATATCTATAAATCTATTTATACAGTATTCAATATATATTAATTATATATAAATATTATACATATTATATATTATATATACTATATATTAATATAATATTTTATAGATGAATTATTTTATTTAATATATGTGCTATATTAAATAATATAATATTTAAATATTATAATGAATAATACAGTATATTTATATTATGATATTATATTATTTATTAATATTTTATATATATTGCTGTATATATAGTATAGATACAGCAACATATACTCATGACACCAGGACGTCTCTGTTAAGGGCTGGACTCTGGTCCAGGCTGGGGCTTGGCTGCCCCTTGCAGTGAGGCTGAAGGAGCAGGACTTGGCTCACTCTGCAGAAAGCAAAGAGAGGACTTTGACTTTTTTAGGGTCATACAACATACAAGCCTTCAGCTTCAGAATGTTTCACCAAATGGGTATTCCTCAAGGCTTTATGGTGAGTGCCAGAAAAGCAGGGAGGGATTTCTGCAGCTCCTCCGGTCCCTCCTGGATGGAGACACATGGTGCAGTAAGGTAGAAAAATCATAAAGAAAGGCCTTATAAAATCAATCCTGCTCTCCTGGAATCAGTGGCTGGCCTTGTCAGGCTGGCCCTTTGCAAGTTCCCATGTGAAAGCAATCCTGGTGTGAGCAGCTCATTAACATAACAATCAAAAAAACAACTGGCACCTGTACAAACTGTTTTTACACTGTTAGAAAAATGAAAACTATCTCTCACAAACAACTTTCCCTGCAGTTACACACCAGGGGTTGCAGTGACCAATCAATACAGAATAACAACTTCTTACTGACCAATAATTACTTAACAAGAAAGCTCCTGACCAATTGGCGTCCCCCATGAAGTCTGTAAAACTGTATAAAAAGGAATTATGTGAATAAAGAACAGGCTTTTTCCACCATGAAGAAAATGCAGTCTGTGTGATTTATCCCATAGGCACAGGCCTGTGAGCCAGGGCAGAGCTGCTCAAAGGCTGCCTGGCAGCTGGAACACCCAGCAAAATCCCGTTTTCAGCTCAGATTTGTAAACCTGGGGGTGGCAAATGAGGCTGTGTGGGGAGGGGCAGCCATGGCAAAGCCTTGGGCTGTGCTGGCCTGTTGGGACCCAGGACATTGCTCTGGCTGCCCTGGGTGATTCCAGACCCTGGCAGGGGCTCAGAGACCTTGGCACAGAGTCACAAACACCTGTGCCTTTGATTTTAGCCCATGGAAACAATTCCCAACTTTGTGCGAGAGTTACAAGCCACAAGAGTTTGAGTAGAATGATAGTGAATTTGTCACAGGGTGAAAATGTAGAATTTGGGGTTTTTAGAGTGGGGGTTCAAGAGGCAAGATTGGAGGAATCTGGGCATGTCCTGTCCTTCTCCTTCTTCTTGTCCTCCATCTTCTGCTGTGATGGTGACACTTCTGGATTGGTTTAGAGCAGAGACAGACTGTCTAACATAGGGGATGGGTATTGGAAAATTATTGTAAATAAAGCACACACAGTTCTTAGTATAAAAAGCCAACAGCACCCCAAGGGCAGGGACTGTGCCACAACCCGACCTGCTGGACAGATCTCAGCAGGTCAGAGAAAGAATGGAACAGATAAGAGAAAATAAACAACCTTGAAAGGCAGAGCTGAGGAATCTCAACTTCTTCTGCAGTCACGGGGCTGGGAAAAAAGATTCTTTAATACCTCGGGAGCCATTTCAGCAACACCTTGACAGTAGTTCTATCCAACCACTGTAAGCACAGGTACCTTTGGTTAAACAATACTTGCTTATTTTGGATACAATACCTGCTTGTAAGCCTTAAAACACAATGCACAGAGCTCCATTATTAAGCTTAGACTGGCCCAGCTGGGGTGGCAGCCCAGGGGACACTTGTCCATGGCCCAGAGGGAGCATCACTGCAGCCCTGCCATCCCACAGGCCTGTCCCACGGCACTCTGCACTGCCCACTGTGGGATGTGGGATCAGCCTAGATGATAATTACAGAGTGAAATGTCAGCCTTATTCACAGGAGCATCATTACCCATTAGCTAATTAGGCATTAGCCATTCCAGCACTGCTGTCAGCTGCTTTTAAAAAAGCCACTGGATATTAGCAGAGAGAAACACTTTGAAATTGCACTTATGATGGTTGGTTTGAAAGAACAGGGAGTCCTCTGATGCTTTTAGCATGTTAGAAAACACAAATGCCTCTTTTTTTCTTTCCCAGCTCAGAAGTGAAGAAGAGAGGAAGCCATCCCCATTTCTGAGTGTATCCTGTAGAAAAGGACATGATTCCATCTGGGCAGGGATGGGAACCCACAGTGACTCAGGCCCCATTCAGTGATGGGAACAGGACCAGTGAGAAGTTTCCAAATTACCAAAAGCAAAGACACCCCTGCCAGGACAAGGGTCCTGCTGAGCTGCCATGTGAGTGAGAGCAGCCCTGAACTTCCTCCCCAGGAAAGGCACAACCACGGTCTCAAGGGTGTTGGGAGAAGATTTAGAGCAACCACCAGAAACCATTTCTGTCTCCACAGCTTCAGGTTTTTAGGCTAAAACTCAGTTTTCACCGGAAAACAGACTTTCCCAGAGATACAAGCTGAAACATGGTTTCCTGCCTGTCTTGTACAGCTCAGAAACCCCTGTGGATTTGCTCTGTGACTCTCAGAAGCAAAGCAAGGATGGATGGAGTGAAGTGACCATGGAGGGGCTGGTTTGGCTGGGTTTCAGCCCATTCCCACCAGCACCACGTGCCTCTGAGCAGGGTTAGGGTTAGAGTTAACCTGGGACTGGTCTTGTTGCTTTTTACCTTCAAACATCCACTGCTAGAGCTTGAGCCTTCCAAAGGGTGCTGCCATATCCTCATTTTCCTTTCACAGAAATGCCACAGGGCAGGAGGGAGACTCCTCCAAGTGTCCAGAGATGTGGTGGAAGGTGGCTCTTCTCACCACAGAGTGGGGGAAAGGAGCAGATCCATATTTATATAGATCTGTCATCTCTATGTAAACCTGGGGAATAAAGAGCAATTTTATGTACATTAGATAAGGGAGCCATGTTCTCCTTTTAAATGAAGCAAAGATTAAATTGGTCCCAATAGGATGGCTCTTAATTCCTTCCATTTATATATTCTTGTTTTATTATGCTTGTGTGATAGCAGCACTTAGTAAGGCAGACTGAACAGATAAAGTAATCAAAGAAGGTCCATAGGAGTGATTTGTCCAAATTATCAATATATCTAATGCTACTTCCTGCCTTATTTTCGTGATATTTTTTATCCCATCACTTTGCATTTCAGCTCAGTGTTTAACAGGAGTTATGGAGAAGCCTCTGCTCCTCAAACAGCACCCAGCAAGGAACAAACCCTCTCCTGGCTGCCTCCTGACAGCCCCACTCACCCCAGCCACAATAAATTACAGCTCCTTTTTGTGTGCCTTTGTGCCTCCCAGCCTGGATTAAGGACATAATAAGGAAATAACTTCCAAGGTGTGGGAGTGACAGTCTGGTCAGAGAGAGAGAGAGAGCAGGATAAGTTGATAAGGTGATAAACAATGATAGCCAAATATTAAAATAATCTGCAAGTAGTGGTTTTTAACAATTTGTTTTGCTGTTTTCCTCATGAGGTTGTTTACAAATGGGTGTCTTGTTAATTAGCCAGTCGTATGAAATGCATTGATTAAGTGACCAATCAGGGCCACCTGTAGCAAAATACGGTATAAAAGGGGAGGGGATCAAATAAAGGGGGGGGTTTTGCCATTTTGCCCTCTGATGTGCCTCTGTGTCATCTCTGGCTCAGTGGTGACACCAGGAACCTCTCCCACCTCAGGGCAGGGTGAAGGGTTCCCAGTGATGTAAGCACAGCACAGGCAGGTTTACTGATGTCCAAAATTCAGTGTCCCACACCATCTGCTGCTGCTGCTCCAAGGCTCTGGCAAGCTCCAGCTGCCACAGCACAGCAGGGATTTGTGCAGGTGTGGGGCAGAAAGAGTTAAAAATGGGCAGCCATTGGCATTTGGTATCTGATTGTGGTGAGGGCCTGGCATGGCTGCCCAGAGAGGTGGTGGGTGCCCCATCCCTGCTCAGGCTGCTGTAGCTCGTGTCCCTGCTCGCTGCAGGGGGCTGGGCTGGACGGCCTTTACAGGTCCCTTCCCACCCAAACCACTCTGTGGTTCTGTGAAAAGCCCAGCTGGGATCAAATTTCAAGCCTGGGAGGGAAGGGAGATGCTCCATGAGTGGGATGTGCTGCTGGGTGGTCTCCCAAGGCTCTCCCAGCTCCTTCAGCAGCAGCAGCAGCCAAGGCTTTGGAGGGACAGACTCAGGATGTGAGTCCTTATTCCCAGCTCGTTGACTGTGGTAGCTTTGTTTTGAAAACGATGTTTTTAATGCTAGGAGGGTTCTGGGAAAGCTGTTGAGAATGAATTCAGAGTAATTTAGGGAGGCAATGAGCAGGAAATGGTCTGTGGTGGGTGCCTGCACAGTGTGTGGGTGCTCCAGAATAAGCACAAAGAAGGGGCAGGGGTGGACCTGGCTGTGCACAGGGATGGTGCTGTGGCTCTATGTTGCAGTAAGGTAGAAAAATTATAAAGAAAAGCCTTATAAAATCAGGCCTGCTCTGGCTGGCCTGTCATTTCTTCTAAGCCAAGCCAGCAGTTTGCAAGTTCCCATGTGAAAGCAATCCTGGTGTGAGCAGTTCACTAACATAACAATCTATTCCTGGGTGAAAGACAACTTGTACCTGTATAAACTGTTTTTACACCTTTGATAGAAAAATGAAAACTATCTCATTTGTGAAACAACTATCCCTGCACATACCCACCAGGGGTTGGAGTGACCAATTAATACAGAATAACAACTTGTTACTGACCAATAAAGTAATTGGCAAGAAAATTACAAATCAATTGGAGTCCCACAGGAGGTCTGTAAAATTCTATAAAAAGGAGTTTTGTGAATGAAGAGGGGACTCTTTCCACCATGAAGAAAATGGAGTCCCTGTGATTTATTCCCTGTGATTTATTCTGGAGCTGTATCCCCCTGTCAGGGCAGGGGCATTGGGTTGGTGCCAGGTGAGCTCCCAGGACAGAGAGGAACAGAGCAGAAATGGTTCCTTGGGCTTGGGGCTGTTTCCAGTGTCAGGAGAGCTCAGCAGGGAGGGCAGGCAGTGCTGTCTCAGCTCTGGATACAGTCCCACAGCTGTGGCAGCATGGCCAGGTCCTTCTGCCTGCTGGAATGGGGAGTGAGGAGGGAATGAAGGCTTGGTGTGCTTGGCAAAGCAGCTGGCACTGGCTCTGGGTGGGGGTCAGAGGCTCATCAGGAGGTGGTGGCACAGACTGGGGCCACTGGGACCATTTCCAATGACACAGAACATCCCAGCACGGACCTTGCAATGCCCAGCACCCTGTGTCAGGTGCACAGACTCCTGCTCTTGAAGCCTTCCAGGTTCATTTGGAGCTCAAAGCAAGCCCTGAGCAGCCTGCCCTGAGCCACGAGGGCTCTTACGACCAGCAGGGGTCTATATACAAATCACCAACAGGACAGGACTGCTGGGAACTGCCTTGAGCTGTTTGATTTTCCAGCATCAGTCTCATTCCATGGTTATGGCAATGGGAAGATGCCAGCAGCTCACATCCCAGGCAGCAGACCAAGAATTCAATGTTACAAGTCACTTTAAAAGTTTTTTGACCAATCCCACAAAGCAAAAGCACATTGACAGTAGTTCTATCCAATCACTGTAAGCACAGGTACCTTTGGTTAAACAATGCTTGTTTATTCCAAATACAATACCGGCTTGTAAGCCTTAAAACACAATGCACAGAGCTCCATTATTAAGCTTAGAACTCCCTAATATCTCACTAGATAAACTGTTCTGTAGCTTAGGGAGTTATTCTAGAGAAGTGTTAATACACAGACCAATGTGTTATTTGTCCTTTTCTACTTACATAATTTTTCTGCTGACCAATCTCATGGCTGCTGCTTAGCTCCAATCACAGTTCTGCTGTCTCTGAGGCCTGCCTTCTGCAGCTTTCCCAAACCCTCTGATTTTATGGATTCCCACAGTCTCTCTCCATGTGGGGTACCCTGGGCACTCAGAGCTCCCTGCAACCAGAGACATCCCTGCCCTGATGCCTCCTTATCTCTCCAAACACCAGCATCCCTCCAGGCTTGGAAGAACCTCCCTATCACCTACCTGCAGTGTCAGGCACTTCTGCACCTGGGAAACATACCTGTTCCTGGGAGTCTGGGAGGCCAGAAGGCTGCAGGGAGCCAGGGCTGTGCCCATCCAGGCAGCCAGGGCTGAGCCACAGCGGGGTCGTGTCCCTGTCCCCATGGGCAGTGTCACATCCCACCAGGCCCTGCACTGCACCACAGCCTCGGGTGTCCTGCACCACATATCTGCACCTGGGCAGCAGCTGCTGAAGTCCAGCTTTTGGAGAAATGTCGGGGTCTCTGGATGGTCAGAGTGACCCCAAGAAAAGTTCAAAAGTCTCTTTTCCCAGCCTGGTGCTTGAAGAAGGAGTCAGAACTTTTCATTTCTCGGTCTCAAGGTTGTTTATTTTATCTTATCTATAAAAATTTTCTCCTGCTCTGCTGAGGTCCACTTAGCAAGACAGTTCCAGGCACTCTGCCTGCCCCCAGGGCAGTGTTATGTGTTTATACTAAAAACTACCTGTACAATGTTTACAATTACTTTCCAATACCTATCACCTGTGTTAGACACTGAGCTTCTACTCTAAACCAATCTGTAAGTGCCACCATCACAGCAGAAGATGGAGGCCAAGAAGAAGAAGGAGAAAGGCTGGACACACCCAGATCCCTCCATCTTGCTTCCTGAACCCCCGTACCAAAAACCCCAAAATCTACTTTTCCACCCCGTGATAACTTCACTATTATTTACTTAAACTGTTGTGGCTTGCTGATCTTCATCTAAGGTTGGTAATTTGCTCCATGGGTCATAATCAAACCCACAGGTGTTCTGGGCTCTGTGCCAGGGTCTCTGAGGCCCCTGGCAGGGGTCTGGGCTGCTCAGAACAGCCAGAGGGATGTCCTGGGTTCTGACAGAGAAAAAGCCAACCTGTGCCACTGCCAGCTTTGGGGCTGAGAGCATCAGCCTTGCTCTTCCTTTGCTATTGAAGACCATATTGAAGACCTATTTGGTTTTGGTGGGTGAAAAACCTCTAGGGTTTTTCCCCAGATGGGCTCTCCTGCTTTAGATACAGCCTAGAAGAAGGGAGAAGCGTCCTGTTCCCTGTGGATTTGTCCCTGGGGTGCTGCTGGTGGAGGCACCAGCGGTAGATTTAAGCATCGGGTGAGGGCAGCTCTGCCCCAGCCTGGTCCCACAGATTCCAGGTATGAAACACAGAGCCAGGAAAATTCCCTCTTCTCAGAAGGAAATTCAGAATAAAATGCAGGGGGAAACGTTTCTTTTTGCCCAGTCTAGCTCCAGCAGCATTCCTGATGTTTGCTAGGAGGAGTCTTTGACCCTGAGTGATCCATGGCTGATTGAGGCAGGTTGTCCATACAGAGGCACTTAGCCTGGCTGTGCAGCAGGGAATTGTGAGACTGTGTGCCTGTGGATGTGTGTGTTAAACACCTTCCCCAACAAACGTGTGCACAGCTGTGTATGTGTGCAGTTTAACAGTTATCACTCTAAACTTAATAGGATTACAGAGATCTGCAGACAAATGAACACATCCCTCTATAGCCTTATCATCAGCTGATAAATGAAAGCCCAAAGATTGTTGAGACAATTATGTTTTGATATTCATCTTAATACTTGTTCAGGAGACAAAATGAATAAATTGCTTTTCAGCACTGTGGGTGTGAGCAAGAGCCCACAGTGCCTGTGGGATCCAGCCTTGTCTGGCCAGCTCTGGACACTGTTGGGAAGGGTGAAAGTTTGACAAGAAAGTCTCACAGATATGTGTGCTTAGCAGAAAGATTTTTAAATGTAGAGTCTGATGAAGAATAGAGATGGAAGCAAGTTTTGATATAGAAGAAAAGAATTGCTGAGCCAGTCTCACTGGCTAACCAAGGAGGCAAAGGGTGTGTGAGTTAGAAGGGGTTTTTATGGCTTAGAGCAAAGGATAAACCCACCCCAAACAAGAAGATGTTTTTAACAAGCAGAAAGAGAGCACAGGCAAACAAAAGAGCAAATGTTGCCAGTAGATAAAGGGTCTCAGAATTTTCCACTGCAAGAAAACTGAAAAACAACTTCTAGCTTAAACTGTAATGTACTGACTGTTAGTGATTGGAGAACAGTAACATGAATATGGTAATTACAGCAGCTATGATAGGCTATAGATAAAGGTTAAGGTATGGATTGGTTCTACTGTATGAAGATGCTCAGCAAAGAAAAGTCTATAATGCATTGTAACAAAACCCAAAGTCTATAATGCAATGTAACCAAAAGAAAAGTCTATAATGCACTGTAACCTAAACTCAGGGTCTCCAGGCCTGCCTGCAGCTGGAGCTGACAGCTGTGGGCACAGCTCTGTCACCCATGACCCTGGACTGCTGTCATGTCTTGGATACAATAACTGCATTTTGCATACAATAAACTGCATTTTGGAGAGCAGCCTGGAGTCCCACACCTCTCATTTAGGCTCCTACAGGACACAGCATCTTTCTTTTCCTGAACTGCAGGGTCAGTCAGAACTGACCCACAGCCAAACCCTGTCCTGGCACTCGGCCCCAGTCCAGCAGGGGACACCTCAGGCATCTCCCAGGCAGTTCCAGAGCTCCATGGCACAAGGGCAGCCTTGCCTTCCCTTCCCTTCCCTTCCCTTCCCTTCCCTTCCCTTCCCTTCCCTTCCCTTCCCTTCCCTTCCCTTCCCTTCCCTTCCCATCTGTTTTGTGTCCTGGAGCAGCTCAGAGCTCACCTGGCACTGGGTCCCTGCTCCTCTTCTGCAGAGCCTGAAGGGCCTGACCTGCTCAGTGCTGGTCCTCAGCCTGCACCAGAACTCCCCAATGCCTTTGGCAGCCACAAAAACCAGGAATTTTTGTGTTATTGTCAAGTATGGGGCAGGGAGATGGGGAGCTGGAGCAGACAGAAGAGCCTTGCTGAAAGGAAATATTCCCATCCTCTGGTGCCCTGTGATTTTTGGCCATGTTCTTGTGCTAATCTGGAAGAGTTTGCTGGAGATATTGAGAACAGCTGCCCCCCTAATTAGACTTGGGAATGTTTGTATTACCAAAAGTGTCAAATTGCTTCATTACAACAAAAACAGGAGACACTTTGATCCAGAAAATTGGATGACTTCAACTTCGTATGAAGCTGGAGCTCTCCTCAGTGCCTGAGAAACAAAGCAAGGAGAATAAAGCAGGGGATGCTCTCAGCTGTGGGTGTGGGCAGCTCTCAGGAGTGAGCTGAGTCAGGCTGGTGCCTCAGACCTGTAGAGCTCTCCAGTTATTCCAAACAACCTGGCAAAACTAAAAAATTTACCTCCAAATTACCCTTAAAACAACAGTGCACATTGGCAACAACACCAGCATTTTCCAGAAATCATGGGTTACATCACAAGTCCTTTTTGACATGGGTGAAACCTCTCCAGCTTTCTCTGAGCAGTTGCAGTTCCATCCAAGCCATGTTTTTCCAGTGATAGCTCCATGGGGTGGCTCACAGCACTTCCCTGGGGGCAGCCTCCAGCCCAACCTGGGCCTGCCTGGGCTGGACCTGTCTCACAAACAGTTCTCCTCATGTTCTTACAGAGCTCAGGCCAGGGTTTACAGCCAGGCTCAGTCTAGGGGGCTGCAGGAACACCCTGCAAGGCCAGGAGGTGCAGCCACAGCTGCTCTGGGGCATCATTTGCAGAAGAGCAGAGCTGGGCTCAGCTGTGCCGCTCCGCCTGCTCTCCATGCAAGCAAGCTGCCTTCAGCTTGAATCTCTAATCTCTTCTTATCTCTATATCCTTATTCCAGACAGGCTTTTCCTCCTAACAGTGTGTAAAGAAAGCAGGGGGATCTACTTGCCATTACCTGCATTGAAATAACACTGGAGGGTTGTCATCTTTAAATCCCACCAGGCAGATGCTTTTGTAACATCTTAAAACTAACCAATGAACCCAGAATCAACCTCCCAAATAGAAAAGGGAGATAAAAGATTCATCCTTCCACATACTTTAACAGTAGGAGAGCAGTGATATTTCAAAAGCCAGACAGACATCCTGGAGGTGAAGGCAAAGGAGGCGTGGGAAGCACAGAGAGGATGCAGACTTTAAAGGTGAACAGGAGGGCATTTGTGCTCAGCACTGTGAATGCTTCAGTCACAAGATGAGACCTCTTGATTCTGCACTGAAGTGGAATTGCACATTTCTGGCTCTTATTTACTCTGCAAACAGAAAGCAAAACCTCCAACCCCGCTTGCTTCCCAGGGAGGGTGGCTGCTGTTTGGAGCAGAGGGGTTTGGAGTGTCCTGGCAGGCTGGGCTGGGCACCCACAGCCCTCACCCAGCCTGTGACACAGCCTCAGGTGGGGTCAAGAGCTGGGGGTTTGTTTGCAAATGCTCCCACAGCACAAGCATGTGATGGTGTTCACAGGGGTCCCAGGTTGAGGGAAGAGATGAGGATCTGACTCCATGTTTCAGAAGGCTGATTTATTATTTTATGATATATATTATATTAAACTATCCTAAAAGAATAGAAGAAAGGATTTCCTCAGAAGGCTAGCCAAGAATAGAAAAGGAAGGAATGATAACAAAAGCTCGTGGCTCTGACAGAGAGTCCGAGCCAGCTGACTGTGATTGGCCATTAATTACAAACAACCACGAGACCAATCCCAGATGCACCTGTTGCATTCCACAGCAGCAGATAATCATTGGTTACATTTTGTTCCTGAGGCCTCTCAGCTTCTCAGGAGGAAAAATCCTAAGGAAAGGATTTTTCATAAAAGATGTATGCGACATAAGCAGCACTGATTTATTTACCAGGAGCTGAGGTGGTTCCAGCCTCCAGCAGCTCCAAGTGCAGCCCTAAGGCCTGGCACAGCCTGGGCTGGGCATGGCCAGGTAAAACAAGCCCCTGCCTTGAAACAGAGCTCCCATGTTCAGAGAGTTTGGAAATATTGTGTAAATGCAGAAAATGTGGCACTTTCCAGCCCCAGCACCCCACGTCCCCCTGCAGTGTCTGTGTGCAGCTGTGTTTGTGTGGAAATGACAGAAAATCAGCAAACCCACCAAGAAGAAAGTAGAGTGCTTGGGAAAAGCGGTGGTTTTCTCTTATTAAATTTGCTTGGGTTTCCTCTCTTTCTTTTTCTTTTGGCTCCCATCAGCTCCTAAGGTGTGTTGGCTCCTCCAGCTCTGCCAGGGCCTTTCTGGAGGAGCTGCTTTGTGTCCTGCCTCTGGCTTCAGTGGGAGCAAGGGTGGCTCTGAATTCCCACCAAGCCAAACAAGGCTGCACAAAGAGGACATTAAATACCTCTCTATAAGGCTAAGTCTTTAAGGTATATTATATATTATATTATATTATATTATATTATATTATATTATATTATATTATATATTATATTATATTATATTATATTATATTATATTATATTATATTATATGGTGTCTATATATATACCTTATATAATTATATATATATGTATATAATTTTATATATATACCTTATATTATATATATATCTCTATTTATATATACCTTATCATATAATATACCTTAAATAATATATAATATAATATAATATAATATAATATAATATAATATAATATAATATAATATAATATAATATAATATAATATAATATAATATAATATAATATTTATATATATTATAAGGTATAATAAGAAGTTATTTTCTAAGTGTAAAAGCTTTTTTTATGTTTTAATTATAATGAGGGGTAAGGAAGGGAAGGCAGTGAGCACCAAGTCTGAGTCGGGCAAGGGCAGGCTCCATGGAAAAAGGGGCAAGGTGTGTCCTTGGGACATAGGCTCATGGTGTTCCTTCAGTTCCTGAGAGCTGGTTTATTTTTAAAAGACTAAAAAATAACCTTTAACATTTGCATAGGTAGCTTGTGTCCTTCTCCTCAGTCCTTTCCATGGACATGGAGCCACCAGCCAAAGCAGGGCCAAAATCCCAGTGGGGATGTTGCTTTTCCCTGTTTGCTGCTGAGCTGAAACTGCTGTCACACAACACCTTGGACACAAAATACTGACACAGCTTTATCCAATTACAGTCTGAACCTGTGGGACAAAAATCTGTTGACAGCTGTTAAATGTGATGGCATTATCTGAGCCTCTGGAGGTGGGAAGCTGTGGATCACCAGATGTGGAGAGAATCCCACATGGAGTCTGTCCATATGGGCTTGCCCTGCATTTACAGTCTCTTTTGGATACTTGCTCTCAGCCAGGGTCCAAAATGAGATTATACAGACTTCTGGTCCTTCCCATCATGCTGAAAGAGGAGGGAACAGCACATGGAGCTGTTGCTGCCCCCTCAGAAAGGCAGCCTGGGTGTGATGGAGCAAACCCAGCCCGGGTGGGAGCGAGGTGAGCTGGGGTCTGGCACAGAGGGGCTGAGGCTGCCCCTGGAGCCCTGGCAGTGCCCAAGCAAAGCCCTGGAGCAGCCTGGGATGGAAGGAGCTGTCCCTGCCCATGGCAGGGGATGGAATGAGGTGGTTTTTAAGGTCCCTTTGAACCCAAACCAGTCTGGTTTTGTAAAGAGCTTTTCCACTTGATCCTGGCACAGGATGCTGATGGGTCTGAGGCAGCCCAGCTTCTTCTCGGCACAGCTGGTCCCACATGGGACCAGCCTGAAGCCTGGATAAAGCAGAGCTCTAGTTTTCCACAGATTCCCAGGGGGATGGGTGTGTTATTAAGGGAACAAACTGATGTGCAAGTCAGCTGGTTTCCTCTGTTTTTCTTTTTCTTTTTTTTTTTTTTGAGCCTGGCATCTCACTCTGTATGAGAGGCAATTTAGAAAAACAGCTATTGAAGGTTTTTAATTCAAGTATGAATGTGTCTTCAGCTGGGGCAACTGATTGCCTCTTCCCTGAGGGAATGAGCTGTCTTATAAAGCACCATTCACTGCTATAATGGTCTGGCTCCCTTTGGGGCAAAACACTCCATTTTAACTAAAAGGGGTTTGTATACAAACAAGACTTAATGCATCCCAACCAAAAGTGCTCCATCGGAGCCCTGAGCCCAGGGGTGAAGCACAGGATGTCCCCAGGACAGGGAAATTCCAGAATTCCAGCACCAGCCCAGCCAAACTGGAACTGGGGGGGCTGGAGGGCAGCAGAAGCACATCCCCTCCCTCTCTGCCAGCAGGAGGGGATTTCTGCTCCCTCTGCTCCTAAAGGCAGCCCAGCAGACAATTAATTAGCAGCAGGACTGGTTGCATGGCAAAGACACTCCGTGCACCCTCTCTGCATGCAAATATCCCCTGGGCAGGCAGGATTAGAGGGGCTGGCAGGAAATGATGGCTGGGAGGGTTTAACCTTGAATATTGCAAAAGGCACGGCTGCTGCTGCTTGTTTTGACACATGTGTGGGTCAGCCAGACCACGGAGGAGAATAATTAGGGAGGGAAAGGAATGCAAACTCTTATTATTGAAGGTACCTGGGGGCTAATGGCATGAATACATTTGTTATAATTGACCCATGGCCTGATGCTGATAATTCCTCTGCAGAGATAGCCACCTCATCTGCTCTGTGTGCCAACATGGATGCAGGAAATAATTGCAAACAGTGGCTCCATCTCGTTCCCACTCTTCTGGAGAATAGCTAATTTATGACAGAAAATAATGACTAATGTTAGAATAAACAATATTATGACTCAAGTGACTTATGAGTGCTGCAGATATGATGCACATTTAATAGGACATGACTTATCCAGACATGTAATTCTTTTTCTGAGCAGGCTAAAGTAAGTGTGGCAGAAATGCCAGAAACAGCTTTGCAATTGGAATATGCAATTTAAAATAAGTAAAGATTACTCCCAGGTAGTTTATTGCTTTAACTACATCAAGGCAGGTCCCTGTAGCAGACTGCATAATGACTCTCATTTCATTTTTGGTTTGTGTCAAATATCTTCAGTTAGTTTTGCTTTATTGGCTTCATGCAATTTATTGCAGCACTAGAATGTGATTGTAATGCAACTAGTATTTTAGTTTTATCTTCCACTGGTAATTTTTCTTCTTTATGGAGCCTATACTGTCTGCATTAATAAAAGCCATAGAAATTATACAGCGTGGAACCAGGTTTTAGTAAGTGCCAGTTTGCCACAGAAGAACTGAACCAGCAGTGCTGCTCTGCAGCCCAGGGGAGCACAGACAGGGCCTGGATGCTCTGTGGCACCTTCTGGGCACAAAGCTCCTTCCAAACACCACCCAAGCACTCCTGTTTGTCAGAAGGGAGCACAGAGTGGATTCATCTCACTGAACAGCAGCTGGTTCTGCCACATATCCATGAGATTCAGAGCTGTCAGAGTGAGCCCACTCCTTGAGGGGCTTTGTAGGGTCAGTTGGGGTCTCTGCACGGAGATCCCAAAGAGAACAAGAGCTGTGCTTGGCCTGAGTGTGTGTGCCACCTCTGCTGCTCGGGGAAGGACAGGGGCACTGCACAGAGCAGCCCCTGGGCTGTCAAAGGCAGGAGGCTTCTCCCAGGCCAGGCAGGGCCCTGGCAGGGCCTGAGGAACCTTCCTGCCCCAGGGCTCGGCCACCAGCAGCTCCCAGTGCAGCATCTTCAATAACTTTAGAGTTTGCATTCTTTTCCCTCCCTAATCATTACTGAAAGGCAGCTGTCCTGGCTTCTTTCATCCCCCTAGCTCTTCTTTAAAACCTCCTGCCAGGGCTGCACCTTCAATCCTGGGGTCAGTTTTGGGCCTCTCACTACAGAAAAGGCGTTTCTGCAGGGGCTGGAGCGTGTGCAGGGAAGGGAATGGAGCTGGGGAGAGTCTGGAGCCCCAGGAGCAGCTGAGGGAGCTGGGCAAGGGCTCAGCCTGGAGCAAAGGAGGCTCAGGGGGGCCCTTGTGGCTCTGCACAGCTCCTGCCAGGAGGGGACAGCCGGGGGGGTCGGGCTGTGCTCCCAGGGAACAGGGACAGGAGCAGGGAACGGCCTCAGGCTGGGCCAGGGTGGGTTTTGAGGGATATCAGGAAATTTCCTCCACTGAAAATGCTGTAAAACATTGGAACTGGTTGTCTGCAGCAGTGATGGAGTCATCTTCCCTGAAGGGATTTAAAACTTTGTGGATGTGGCACCTGGGGACATGGGTCAGTATTGAATTCAGGGTGTCCCCACCACAGGGAATGATTGGTATTTGACTCTATGATTCAGAATGCTGAACAATTGCTTTATGAACCTATAATATAATATATTATACAATACTATATTAAAGAGATACTATACTATACTATACTATACAAAAGATATTAAAGAAAAACCCATGACTGTCTGAGACAGCCAGGACACAGCTTTGACCCAATTGGCCAAGGAAACAAAACAATCTCAGCAGAATCCAATTGACAAATCATTTCAGGTAAACAATCTCCATAACACATTCCACAAGTGAAAAAACAACAGGAGCAGCAAGTAGAGATAAGAATTGTTTTCTGTTCTTCTCTGTGCTTCTCCAGGAAAAACCCTAAAAGAGAGAGAGAAATATGTATGTCTCTGTTCAGAGAATGTGAATGCCACAGGTTAGTGCTGGGGGATCTTAGAGGGCTTTTCCAACCTAAATGATTCTGTGATTTTACTTCACCAAGGAGTAAGACAATTGAATGCCCTGGTACATAAAACCATGTGGGGTGCTCAGATGCCCCCAGTGCTGTGAGCACCCAGGGGTGGGTGACCAGCACTGGTCTGGTTTCCCCCACATGTGCAATACTCACCTGAAAAGCTCACAGATTTCTAAATTTGTGAATTTGGGGGTGTTGATTAATTCATCCAAGCAGCTTGGGGGTCCAATTTTGGCTGTGTGACTCTCAGTGAATATTTATAGTGCACAATTTTTGCTCCTCCTTTGACATTTCTCATCCCTTATATCACAAGTCACCTTTTCCTCTCCTGAACCACCAGACAAGTCCCATCAGCTGCTTCCCCAAGCACTAAAACTCCTTTCAGTAGCAAGTGTGCTCGTGCTCCTCAGCAGCAGCGCTCCCCTTCCCCATTTTGGTTTGTTTTGGCCACAGCTGAAGATGCTCTGGGGAGTTCAGGCCAGCCATAGCATTCACATGGTGCTTGTGGGAGCCCAGCTCACCCCTCCACTAGTAAAACATGGTAAAAAAAGCAGAAAAACACGAGGGAAAAGCTTCTATTTGTATTTTAGGGAGTGTACCTATGCAAGAACCCAAACTGAGAGGGCAGCCCAGGACACACCCCAGGGGCTGAGATTATAGAAGCATTTCTAGGAACCAAAGAGCCAAACCCCACGGACTCTGCATGGGACCTGGGTACCTAATTCCCTCAGGCACTCTTAAATTTGCAGGCAAAAACCACCCAGTGTATACAGGGGGTGGGGTTCTGAAAGACTGATTGTGCTTGCTGTGAAATGAATTTCCTTTAAAGCTGCATTTATTGCACTCCATGGCCCCCATTAATCAGTAAATTATATCTGGCCTTCACATTATGGTGAGAGAAGAATGTGAAATATTCCTAAGCTGCAAAATTACTCAGAACTGGAGGGGTGGGGGGGTGGGGGGGCGTGGGGTTCCTCTTTTGCATCTGAATTCAGTGTGGAAAATAAGTCACTTTTTGCTAATGTCTGTCTGAAGGCCGGCTGTGAATTTGGCTTTGTGTGAGGAGCCCCACGCCCTCCTGTCCCAGCACAGCCCTGGGCAGCTCCTCTGAGCACCCCTGGGGGCTCATTCCTGGTGCCCATTCCTGGTTCCTTTCTGGGGTGGCTACATGGGGGTGATGGATGTCTTGGAGAAGAGTGGGAGGGCTGCTAAAGGCAGAGTTATTGCCCAGAAAGGCTGACTCTACAGCCTTTGGTTATCTTTTGTAAGAAGTGGGGTTGTTGTGGTTTGACCAAAACTTGGCTCTAATGCAGGCTCAAAGCTTAAAAAGAAAAATCAAGATCTCCAAGAAGGCTGAAAAAAACATTTATTTTCTTACTTGGTTGAATTCAGTGTAATCATTTTTAGAAGTGTGAAGGCAAAAAGATGAGAATTTTTTTTTTACATAAACCAGTAACTAACACTTTGCTGGAGCAGGAAAATGCTTTCCATGAGGACATGTCTGTTTGAGGTGCTCAGTGTGAGGTTTTTGGGGTCAGAATGATTTCCTCAGTGAATATATATTCACAGCAAGGTCTGATCTTTGCAGGGCCTGTAATGGCACCAGCCATGAACACCATAAATAAAACATCCTCCTAAAAACACTGTTCTGTGCTGTCCCCAAGGCCTCCCACAGGCTGCTCATGGCTGGCCAGTGCATTTTAAACTTGTTAAATCCTGTATACACAAACATCTTACTAACCACCCTTTCATGGGAAGGGAGGAAAAATCATCTCCATTGAGCAGCTTGACCCCTGTGAGGGCATTCCCATGGCTAAGGGAGCTCCTGCAGCATTTCATGGTGGCTTAAATCACTTGTGAATAGGAGCAGGCTTCCCCTGCCATGTACCTTTGCACCTCTGCAGGGCAGACACAGCTTCTCTCAGCTGGGTAACTCCACTGCACCTTCCTTCCAGTAAAGAAACTACTCACTAAAACCACTGTGGGTAAATAAGAAGTCACTTTTGTAAAGCCTCTCTTTGATGATGCTAAATGAATTCCCAGAGGGTGGATAAACTTTCTCACAATGACGACCATTTGCAGAACAAAGAGGCAATTTTTTTCTCATTTCAGTGTTTTCTGACATTTCCCCCCTGGGGGAATAAATGGGCCCATTATTCTCCCGGATTCCCTGGCATCTGCAGAGCCTGGGTGGGGATGCTCCAGTGCCTCCAGTCTCCAGGCTTTGCCTTGCTGCTTTGGGGTGGCACCCAGCTGGCCTGAGGTGGCATCTGATGGCAGCAGCCTCTCCTTTGGGAGTAGCCTCCCCAATTCCTGAGCTGCTGGGAAGGTGTTTAGGATCTCATTCCAAATGCCTACACAGGGAGCTGGGGGCTAAATGCCACCCCAAGGGTGCCCAGGTAGAAGGAGCCCCATGGGAGTTTCCCTGGGAAACAGACTCAGCACCCACACAGAGGGGGAAACAAAATTCAAGAGGAGGGATTGTCACTGTCATATTTTCTGGAAAAATCCCCTTGCCTGGGATTTCTCTCCTGAGAAGCTGAGAAGCCTCGGAGGAAAAGGAAAACCATGTTATCTAATTTGCTTCTCCTGTGTTTTGCTGCTTTGGAATGTGGTTAGAAATTGTTTATCCATCAGGTGAATTGTTTTAACTTAATAACCAATCACAGTCAAGCTGTATCAAGACTCTAAAAAAAGTCACAAGTTTTTCATTATTATTCTCTCTAGCCTTCTGTCTCTATCCTTTCTCTATTCTTTAGTATAGCTTAGTATAGTTTAGCATAGCATTCTTTAATAATATAATATCATAAAATAATAAATTAACCTTATAAAAACAGAAAGTCAAATCCTTCCTTTCCTCGCCTTCGTTGGGACCCAAAAATACCACAAGGGATTATGTTATGGATCACTCCACCAAAAAAGTCTGAATTTAACCTGTTGATGTCAATTTTCCTGGCACAGTCGAAGCCCAGCAAGGCCAGTCCTGGTGGATTATTCCCACCCACTGAGGGGAAGGGTGGATAAGGAACCCCAGGAGGAAGGAGGCCACAAGTGTCCCTGGGCTGGGGCTTGCAGGTGGACAGCTCCAGCCTGTGGCCACCATTTCAGCCTCAGCTCTGTCACATTGAATAACCTTCTCTGCTGTGCTCACAGCTTCTGCTTGGCCTCAGAACAGCCACGATCAGGAAGGCAGACAGAAGGAACTGGAAAATGTTCCAGATTGCAAGGCAAGATGCATTATATTTGCCATCTGTAGGGCAGTTGGCTTCTGTTCATTGGGCAGTTTTCCTTATCTCTTCCACACCCACTCCTCCCTCTGGGGAGACACCAGCTGATAAGAGGCCATTGAATGTCCCTGCATGGCTGATAAGAACTACAGCATCCCATTGGGAGATGTGAGCCCAGAGGGAGGAGCCAAGCATTCCTACCTGGATATAATCTGGAGATTCTGGAACACCAACACGGCTTCTGCACTGGATTCCCCAGAGGAACAGCAGCTGCCTCTTCTTCCCCTGGATCTTCAGAGGAAGAGACTGCACCTTTCTCCAGGATCCCTGCTCCAGCAGAGCCACCCCTGACACTGCAGGAGGGCTGAGCCACAATTCCAATGGTTCTGCTGCCAACAGCCTGACCCACAGGGTGTCAG
Source organism: Molothrus ater (assembly GCF_012460135.2). NCBI lineage: Eukaryota > Metazoa > Chordata > Aves > Passeriformes > Icteridae > Molothrus > Molothrus ater. The sequence goes on along the minus strand of NC_050498.2, from coordinate 2,287,872 downwards.
GCTGGGTTCTGACTCTGTTAGTGTTGGTTTAGTTCACTGCATTGTTTATTTTATCTTTTTATTTTCTTCCCTATTAAAAACTGTTATTTCCTTCTTCCATTTTTTTTTTGCCTGAGAGCCCCTTAATTTAAAATTTATAGCAATTCGGAGGGAGGAGAGGCATTACATTTTCCATTTCAGGGGAGGCTCCTGCCTTCCTTAGCAGACACCTGGCTTTCAAACCAAGACAGGCAGGAAACAGGTAATAAGAATAATATATTGGGAAATACTTGGTATGAAGAGAAGTTAAAAAAAATATTTCCTTTTCAATATCATCTGCTGTACAAGAGCTTCCAGGGAGGGTAAAATCTCACTGCAGATGGGTTATAATCCTTATTGATACAGTAAATGGAACTATCAAGCTGGAAAAGATCATATGGCAGTTAAGATAAAGGTTTGACTTGTCCCAGAACCAGGCTTATCAGGGTTTAGCAGTAAGTGAGTTTTGTTGCTTAGACTGCATTTAAAAAGGTCATTGATTTGCAGCTAATACCAAGTTGTCATAGTTTCGTGAGTAAGAGCTTGCAGTTTTCAGAATCAAAGCCTTTTCCTAAATCGATAAGAACAGATTCAGTGAGATTGCCTGAGCCCACTGAGGCAGACAGAGAGGCAGCAGCAAACCCAGCCGGGCATGGCAGGAGGGAAGAGCTCTGCAGATGCCCTCAGGGCTGCTCTGAAGCTCTGCCAGCACAGCCCAGAACGCTCAGCCTGGCAGCAGATGGGCTGAGAGGCTCTGTCAGGGACCAGCAGCTGCCTGCTGCAAACCTCCTCTGAGGTAATTAGCTGATTGATCTGGGCTTTGCTGGGCTGAGACACTGTATTTCCTGCATGCTCCAGTCAATACCATTGGATTTTCACGCTGCTGGATGCAGAAATACACATGCACAGCCAAGTGTGGCTGGAAAGGGGGATTCCCACCTTGGAGATGGATTCCTGGGCCTCCAGCTCCTCCCTAGACACCAGGTGGGGCTTCAAAGTCAGGAGAGAGGACCATCTTCCTTAGCAGAACCTCTTGCAGTTCCTGTGCCTTTATCTTTTATTGCACAGACAAGAGCAGGGCTTTGAGCTTCCCAACTGGCTCTCCTGCTTTTGTGGGATAGCTCCAGGTGTGTCCCAAGGACCCTTCTCCTTCCCACCAGCCCCAGCCAGGGCTGCCTTCTGCTGCTCTGCTGCCTGATTCCCAAACAGTGACAACTTCCCCCTGCCTGTTAACCCAATTCTGGAGAAAAAAATGAAAGTAAAACTCAGGAACCACACACTGGAATGTGTGCAAACTCACGAGCCACACACAGGAATGAAAGTAAAACTCAGGAACCACCACACTCAAGGACCACTGGCCACCTCCAGCCAAACCTGACAGAGATGGGGTTTCATGGAAGAAACCAGCTCACATGTGTTGGTTTCTTACATGATGGAAAAGGTGGACAATCAGAGAAGTGAGGTGGCATTAATCTGCTCAGCAAGGGAAAGGCTCCCAGCTCCCACTTCTATTAAACTTCAAAGAGTCCCCACAGGAGAAGGTGAGGGGGTCACCAGGCTTCATGTGTTTTATGGGTCATGTAACAGCTTATTTCTAAATCTAACAGAGCAGAATGCTAGAAAGTGCTACTCTGGTATTTGGCATCTCTACTTGAAGCCAGGCATAAACACAAAAATAAAACACACACAAAACCAGCTCAGAGAAGTTCTCAGGGATACTGGTGCCCACAGCTAACTCTCACTCTTCGCAAAATTGGGCAAGGAAGGCTGACAACTTTTTTGGCACTGGTCAAATGGTTAAATGTGAATTTTATGTCTGGGGTGAAAATTACCACAAGGTGAAACTACCAGAACCTGTCAGAAGCTCTGCTATAGAGACAGGCTGAGACATTTGAGGCTGTTCAGCCTAGAGAAGGCTCTGGGGAGAGCTCAGAGCCTCTTTCAGTGCCTGAAGGGGCTCCAGGAGAGCTGGAGAGGGACTGGGGACAAGGGATGGAGGGACAGGACCCAGGGAATGGCTCCTACTGCCAGAGGCAGGGATGGATGGGATATTGGGAATTGGGAATTGTTCCCTGGGAGGGTGGGCAGGCCCTGGCACAGGGTGCCCAGAGCAGCTGGGGCTGCCCCTGGATCCCTGGCAGTGCCCAAGGCCAGGCTGGACAGGGCTGGGAGCAGCCTGGGACAGTGGGAGGTGTCCCTGCCATGGCAGGGGTGGGGTGAGATGATCCTGAAGATCCCTTCCAGCCCAAACCATTCTGTACCTCTTTGAATTACCTAATGTTAGACAGCTTTTAGACAGGAAAATGCAAAGTAAATCAGGCTTAAGCTTCAGAAAGGGCAAGAGATGATCTGGCTCAGCTTCTACTCCAGTTGCAGAGAGAGGAGGTTTTTTCAAGAGGAATAAACATGTTGGGTAACAAAGCTTCCCACAGAGCTCTTGTATTCAGCACCCCCCAGATGAACCCAGCACTGTGCCCTGCTCCCCCTGAGCCTCCTGCTGCTCTTGGGGCTGCTTTCCTGCTATCTGAGGATCTTGCATGAAGATTTGGTGTCTGTTGCTGCCCAACAATAACAGAGTAAGAACTTGAGCACACATTTCATTTGGAGGACGTGGTGGATTGTGTCTCCTGCTCTGCAGAGCCTGCTGACACAAGTTCCCATCCAGGCACTGCCCACACCTCCTCAGACCCTTCCCAGCTCTCAGTGCTCCTGCTAATCTCAGATAAGTCAAGGGAACATGAGCATGTGCTTGATGTGCTAGTCCTGGTGCTAAGCATGTGCTCAAGTGCTTTGCAGAATTGAAAGCCTTGTGGTATTTTCTGAGACCCCCATTGAAGGGAGGAAATGTTGAATCTGACTCCATGTTCTTAAAGGCTAATTATTACTTTATGCTCTGTATTATATTAAAGAAAGCTATACTAAACTATACTAAAGAATAGAGAAAGGATACAGACAGAAGGCTAAAAGATACTAAAGAAAAACTTGTGACTCCTTCCTGACACAGCCTGACCATGATTGGTCATTAAGTGAAAACAATTCACATGAAACCAATCAAAGATGCACCTGTTGGTAAACAATGTCCAAACACATTCCAGAGCAGCAAAACACAGGAGAAGCAAATCAGATAATATTGTTTTCATTTTTCTCTGAGGCTTCTCAGCTTCCCAGGAGAAAATCCTGGGCAAAGGGATTTTTCAGAAAATACGATGGTGACAAGCCCTGAGCACCAGGGCTGCCACGAGGCTGGGAGCAGCATCACGTTCATCCTGAGCACAAAGCAAAGGAAGGATTATAATTCTAAGAGCCAGCCCGACTCTACTAAGCTCTATGGTATAATCTCTCCTTGCTTGAAACTAAACAGCAAAAAAAAAAAAAAAATCCCAATCCTTTTAAAATCAAGACAGTGCCAAGGTTTGCACATCTATGATTTTGTTTATGACTGTTATCAGATATGGATGGAAAAGTATTTGCTCTGAGTGATTTGGAGACCCAGGCCATAAAGAGAGCAAATCTAAGCATAACAGGTTCTCAGCTGTGTGCCAGCTCAGTTCCTAGAAGAAAGGTAAACCTTTAAGATTCCATTTTAACCTGACACAATGCAGAATGAGGGGTTTCACAGGATAACCACCAGTCTCCTGCTTTTCTGGGGTATAGTTTCGTTTACAGGCTTTTCTAGGCTATAGTTTCTGCATAACAGAACTCATCTATGCTTCCTTTTCCCTGTTATCCCCAGCCCCCTTCCTTCCACGTCCCTTTGAGTGAGGCAGCCACAATATCTCCAGTGGAGCATTTTAAGAATTCTTCCTTGTGAGGCTTTCTGTTTGGAGTGCTGGCACAACAAGTTGCATTTGAATCCCATCAGCCCAGCACAAGTGCAAACTGCATTTCACACACACAGAGATGATTCTTTCACTGAGGAGCCTTTGTCAGCTCCTGTCCCTGCCCTGAGTGGCAGCAGGGTGACAAAGGAGCCTGGCACACGCTCCCTGCCAGCCCCACAATGGCCTCTCTTGTGGCCTGGGTTGCTGATCCTCCTCCTCCTCATCCCTCTGGATTTGTCATTTGTCAGCAGCTCTTGTGACAGGGCCAGCTCTGCAGCTCCTGGCTGTGGCCAGCCCAAGGTATATCTGGCAGTGAGGCTTTGTGTGCTGTGATGGATTCCTCTGGCAATGGGTAACATCATTTTTTGGCTCCTTCCATGGCCCCCTGGGTCAGCTCTCCCTGCCAAAGCTGCTGTGGTAGATAGCTTGCAGCCTGCCTGTGGGGTCAGTGGGTTAGTCTGGAGCTTGCCTTGTGACCACAACAGAAATCATCCATCAGGGGAACGAGCCAGCCCCAGGATCAGCACACTGCTGGGACATACAGGCTGCTGGAGAAAGGAAGCCATTCAAATACTGCTTATTGCAGCTCCTGCCTCATCTTCTCTTGCAGTTTATTTGCACTGCAATATCTTCTCATGCTTTTTCTTACAGCTTCAGCACCTGTGCTCTTGTTATTCAGGGACTGTAGCAGGTGGTGCAGAGGAAAGCCCTTTGCCAGCTCCTGTGGTTGCAGAGGAATTTTAACCTGTCACTGGACTGCAGCCTCAGGGTCTGGGGGGAAAGCACCAGAACTCACCAGTGTCACCCAAACCTCGGTGCTTAGGGAAGAAAAGGATGGGGGTTGATGAGGAAGCCATCCTTGATGTTGGGGAAGCCACCAGCTGTGTCCTTCCAGAGCTGGGGACACAACTTCACAGTGATCTCTGAGCCAGGGAACCATTTCCTATTTCAGCCCCAGCCCCAGGTGACCCTGCAGGTGTAGTGGGGCTGGGGGTGGGAAACCCTCAGCACAACCCAGAGCTCACCTGTAGGATTTGAGGGCAGCTGAAGGATGACCCAGGACCAATAATAACCATCAGGTCTGGCAAACCCACAGGAACTCTGGCAAAGCCAGCAGGGATGTGTGGCCAGTTCTGCCTTCTTCTGGCCTGAACCAGCCCCAAAGTGACCCCAGGGGCTGCTCAGGCCAGGCCAGTGAGGCCATGGTGCCTGGGGCTGTCACCCAGCACCTGGAGAGGACCAGGTGGGACAGGCAGGGCTGCAGCACATCACTGATCCTCTGCTCTGCAGCAAATTCCATTCTCCTGGTGGGACCAGTGTGTGCCCAGCTGTGGTATTTTTGGGGTCCCCCATAGCAGGAAGGAAATGATGAATCTGACTCTATGTTCTTAGAAGGCTATTATATTATATTATATTATATTATATTATATTATATCATATCATATCATATCATATCATATCATATATTATGCTGTACTAAACTATACTAAAGAATAGAGAAAGGATACAGACAGAAGGTTTAACAAGATACTAATGAAAAACTCATGACTCTCTCCTAAGAGTCCAACACAGTTTGACAGTCATTGGTCATTAAGTTAAAACAATTCATGTGAAACTAATGAAATAAACACCTGTTGGATAAACGATCTCCAAACCACATTCCAAAGCAGCAAACACAGGAGAAGCAAATGAGATAATATTGTTTTCCTTTTTCTCTGAGGCTTCTCAGCTTCCCAGGAGAAGAAATCCTGGCAAAGAGATTTTTCCTGAAAATATGACAGTGACACCCAGCCAACAGCCAGCCAGGGTTTGGAGCATGTTATGTGTCTGAGAAAAGCAAAATCAATTCTGCAACTGGCCCAAAGGCTTCCTGACTGCCCCAGTGTGTCCCAGCCTCCTTTAAGGGTAATATCAGCTCGCTCACTCCACTCTTTGCCTTTCTCATAAAAGAGCATTTTCCCTGTGGCACTGAGAAGAATGTAACCTATAGATTTATAGCCATGAGGGGAAAAAATAACACTCACTGCCAAAACATCAGCCTGTGAACCCTTTGCAGCAATGTTTTTTCTCCTGCAGGAATCACAATGCTCCTGCACTAAACCCTCTGCTGACACCCAGCCTGGGGACACTGTCCTGTCCTGGCAGTGGTGGCAGCAACGTGACTGGAACCCCCTGGGAAGCCTTGGCATGTGCTGGGGGAAGGAGGGGACCCCAAAGCTCTGCTGGGTCCCACTGGGTTTGCATTTTCCCAGCCTTGCTCAGAAACTCATTTTCAGGGTGAAGGAGAGGATTGGCCAGCTCTGAAAACAAAACTTGGAAAATCTGTGTCTTTCCTCTGAAGCTTCTTGGTTGGCCCAAATGAATTGATTGCCAGAGATAAAAGCTGATGAAGAGGCAATGTTTTCCCAGCACAGCACTTGACTCCAGAAAGCAGGAGATGCAATAGATTTTGTTTATGTGCACGTCCACTGTTTTTTATTTATATGTCAGTGCTTCAAGCTAATTGCACATTGCCAAGCAGCACAGCAGAGCTGCTTTCCCCTGCATTTCCCATAGCTTGAAAGAGGATTGGAGCACAGCATGGGGAAGGGCTTGGTGCTCATGGCATGACTGAGATCCAAGTGTGCCAACAGCAGGCCTGGCCCAAGAGGGAATCCAGAGGCGAGAGCTGCCTGGTGGTTAATAACGAACAGGAAAGCAGCTGTACCATGGCTGAGACCCACTTTAGGGAAAGAAGCTGATGAAAAGTTGGCATTTTTAATTCCCAGGAATTAAAAGGAGGGAGAGCAGGAAATCCAGGAGGGAATGGCACAGGACTGGGGTGGAAGGACAATGCCCACAGTGGGCAAATGAGGTGTTCCAGATTGCAATGCAAGATGTTTTCCATTACCATCTGGATGGCAGATTACCTTTGTCAAGTGGGCAGTTTGCCTTATCTCTCTCTCTGAGTGACCACATTCACACCTCCTTGGGAGGGGACACCTGCTGATAACAGCTATGGAATGTCCCTGCATCGCTGATAAGAACTACAGCATCCCACTGGGAGATGTGAGCCCAGAGGGAGGAGCCAAGTATTCCTACCTGGATATAATCTGGAGATTCTGGAACCCCAGCACGGCTTCTGCACTGGATTGCCCAGAGGAACAGCAGCTGCCTCTCCTTCCACTGGATCTTCAGAGGAAGTATCCATCCTTCTCTACAGGATCCCTGCTCCAGCAGAACCAGCCCTGACACTGCAGGAGGGCTGAGCCACAATTCCAATGGCACTGCTGCCAACACCCTGACCCACAGGGTGTCAGGTTGGGTTCTGACTCTGTCAGTGTTGTTATAGTGCACTGCATTGTTTATTTTATCCTTTTTTTTCCTTTCCCTATTAAAGAACTGTTATTTCCTGCTCCCATATTTTTGCCTGAGAGCCCCTTAATTTCAAATTTATAGCAATTCAGAGGGGTGGGGAGGGTTTACATTCTCCATTTCAGGGGAGGCTCCTGCCTTCCTTAGCAGACTCCTGTCTTTCCAAACCAAGACATGAGGCCAGTGGGGGATGTTTGGGCACTTCTCCATCACTCCTGTGCAGGGCCAGCCACCAGAAGGTTGTGCTGGGCACAGGTAGAAGGGCCTTGCACTTGCAGAGCTTGGCACTGGGCCCTCTGTGTGAACATGCAGGTGTGTGTGGGTGAATATTCCTACTCTCAAATATCTCTTAAAGCTCCCTTAAACTCACCAGAGTTATGCTGATCTTAGAATTCTGTTGCCTGAGTGGTTTTGCCAGTGCCAATGAGCAGAGGGTCTGTTGGAAGCAGCACTTGCCAATCAATTACCTGCCATTGATTCCTCCCAAGTGCCTTTTAAAGGTGCCAAGGGCTACCAGAGTGGGTTGGGGTGAGCAGCACAGCTGGTGCTGTGGGGCTGTTTGTCACCTGGTGGCTCTGCCTGTCACTCTGTGCCACCACAGCCCCTCTGTGCAGAGCCCACAGGGAGCCAGGAGCTCCCATTCAGGAGCAGCAGCCTCCCTGCAGGGGGAGGAGATTTGCTGACAAATAACTGTCATTTGCTAACCTTGTCGTGGCAATCTTTGTTTTTCCCTTTTTTCCCCAGGCACTCCAAATGCTGAATGCCAGCATCTGTTACAGACCAGAAAACAAGCAAACACTGATATTCCTGGTGGCTTTGAAAGAGCATTTAATGCTTAGCTCTCTACACTTGCCTTTACCAGAAAAATCACTTCAGGATGTGCTTAGCATGATTATGATGAGGAGTGTCTGGGCAAAACCAAAATAGAGAAGGCAGCCCCTTCCTACAGACAGGCTGAAAAAAATCCATGAGTCTTCCTGCCAGATGTTGACATTTTGATTTGCATAAAGGTAAACTTTTGAGTCAACAGCATGTTTAATTTTCTAAAACATCTCCAAGAAATAGGGCATGTTTACAGATAATGAGTTTGCATCATTAGCAGTTTTTGTCAGACCTATATCCTGGAGAACTGGCCCAGAACATCTTTGTTTCTGCTGTCTCTGAGCATCTCCCCATGACTGTGCAAGGAGGGAAGGAAGCCAAGGGGGTGCCCAGGAGCAAAGAGAGGGACAGCTGTGAGTTGGGAAGAGCACTGAGACATTTATCCATGGATTGTGAAAGAACCTGCAACTCCCAGCCCATGTGGACACAGTGCAGAAACAGCCCCAGCACCAGCACCCTCCACCTGCCCTCCCACCTTCCACCCTCTGCAGCAAATTCCAGCTGCCTCTGCCCTTCAGACAGATCCCTGTGAGGCTTTCACCTCACAGAGAAGGAACAAGGACGTTCTCATCTCTCAGCTGGAGGAACCAAGACCCAGACAAATGACCCCCCTGTTCCCACTGCAGGGGAAAGCATCCAAGCCTGGAGGAGACAGCCCAGATCCCCCTCCTGTGCCCAGCTGGGAACATGCACTGCTGGCTCTCCCCTCTGAGCTAAATTAAACTGCAGCAAGATGCTGAGGGAGACAATCAGATCCTGGGACAGGCAGATAACTCTTTCCAAGTCTCCTGTAAATCCTGAGAGAGGAAAAGCTGCAGGTGACAGTGGGCTGGGTTCTGTACAGGAGCACTCAGCTGCTCTGGGATATAAACCATGCCCAGAGCCAGGAATTCCTGCCACATTTCACTGGAGTTTGGGTTTCTGTCCCTGAAGAGGCCAGGAGAGTTTGACTCCTCTGAGTGTGGGCTCAGCAGTGCTCAGGGCTCCTGTGCTGGGGCTGGGGACCCAAACACCAGGAGCACATCCCAGGTGCCACATGCAGGGGCAGAGCAGAGCCCCTGGACCTGCTGGCCCTGCCCTGGGCTCAGGGGTGCCCAGCTGACCCTCCCTGCCCAGCCTGCAGCAAAGCACCTGCTCACACAAAGAGAAAAGCTTCTTATTGCTGCTGGAAGAGCTGCCAAAAACATCAGCCAAAGGAAAACCAGACCCTCCTATGTCTACCACAGAGCTGAACCAGCTCTTATGGACTGCAGAGCCCTTTCTGCAGCACTTTCCTCTACCAGGGCCATGGTGCCTGGCCAGGAAGGCTGGCCCTGAGCATGGATCCCAGTCTGGGGATGAGATGCAGAGAAGATGGAGAGATGATGGAGAGATGCCCAGCAGCACAGGACTCCTGGCACCCCAGAGGAGCTCCCTGCTGCTGCTCCCAGAGCTCTCCAAAGCTGGAGAGGGAGGACGAGCCTGCAATGCAAAGCACTATCATTGCTGTATTAGCCTCAACTGAAATGTGCTACATAAGTGCAAATTGCTGTTATAAATCATAAACATCAAAAGGCCATAAGTGCCTAATAATGGCCTAAGTGGCTAATTTGTTTTATGTGCTACTGGAAGAAGCACTGTAAAGATATGGAACAAAAAATTTCCCTCATTGTGGTTTGGCCTCTGATACCAAGAAAGGCTGGAAGGGGGTGGGAGCAAAGTGCTGCTCTAGCACATATTCAGGAGCATTTCATATCAAAGCCTGTAGTTAAAAACACAGCACAAACCCTTGCAAGAGCCTGGTCCCTGTGGGAGGGAACTGTGGCCAGTGCTGGGGGTGACCCCATGGGAGTGGGTGTGTGGGGCAGCTGCTGGTGAGCAGGACAGACATCAGTGGCACCAACCCAAACTGTGAGCAATTATTTGTGAAAAGAGATGAGGAGGGGTTGTGGCCAGTGGGCCCTGCCTCTGGCACTGCTGAGCTGCATAAATGGGGTGTGATGCCTGCTGTATTCCCCTGCTCACCATTGTGTGTCTGCAGGGACCCAGCAAGATCCAAAACACCATCCTGAACTGGGCTGAGGGACACCTTCAGTCTGGCCTGGCTCCTCTGCACCTCTGTTTCAACGTGGCAGTCTCCTTTCTGTGGCATTCACATTCTCTGAAAATTCCCTTTGCCCAGGATTTCTCTCCTGGGAAGCTGAGGAGCCTTAGAGAAAAGGAAAACAATTCTTACCTCATTTGCTTCTCCTGTGTTGTGCTCCTGTGGAATGTGTTTGGAGATTGTTTACCCACAGGTGATTGTTCCATTGCATTCTGCTGGGAGTTGTTTTGGCTCTTTGGCCAATCAGGGCCAAGCTGTGTCAGGACTCTGGAGAGGGTCACAAGTTTTCATTATTATCCTTTTAGCATTCTGTAAGTATCATTTCTGTATTCTTTAGTATAGTGTAGTATTATTTAATATAATATAGTATAATAAAGTAATAAATTAGCTTTCAGAGACCATGGAGTCAGATTCATCATTCCTTCCTTCATCAGGGCATTCCCTACAATTATAACACCTTTCCTCATCTAAACAACCCCTGTGTGCCCTCTGTCCATGTTTTAATTGCTCTGGGACTTTTGGGGTTATGTGCTGCTCTGAAGGCTCTTCCTGCCTGGCTGGCTCTGCTTGTGAAATCAGCCTGGAAGAAGCACAAACACCCAATCCAGCCCTGCTGTGCCCTGCAGAGATGTTCCTCATGCAGTTCTGATGCTCTTCAGGTTGGAGCTGCCTTCCTGCTGAGCCTGGCCCAGGACAGGCTGGGGGTGTTCCCTGCACAGCTCAGCTGAGGGGGTTCCTGCAAGGAACTGCTGAGCCCTGCCCAGACCAAGCCCTGTTTTAGGATGCAACACACTGAACTCATCTTCTCTTGGCCCAGCACAGCCCAGATGGAACCCCTCAGCACTGGGCAAACCCCAGAGGGCACCTTGTGTTTCACCTGGGTGAAACATCACGTGCAGATGGTTTATTAGGGATGAGAAAAACAACTCTTTCTAAATAATGTACCTGAGCATGGCCCCTTCTTTCTGCCCTCACTTCCTGTAGATATTTTGGTTCTAATTTACAGTAAAATCATGGTGTCCCTCTCTAATTGCCACAGAAGAATTCCCCCAGGTGTATTTGATCAGAATAATGTGTTTTGTCACAATGCTGCAGTGAGAATGTTGTGATGGTAGGAGAGAAACATCAAGACATGGCAAGGACCAGGAGCCTGATACTGAGGATCCATCCACGTGGCCTTGTGTCCCAGATGGATCATGGGGGGACTGTTCCCAGCACAAGGAATTAACTCAGTAATATTTCAACATAGGTACAAATGGTTTAGAGTACCAACGGTGCTGCTTTGCTGTAACACATTGCCCTGCACCAAACCCCTGAGGGAATGGCTGAGGGAATAGCCCTGATTGGTCTGTTCCTCTGGTGCTATCTGTGATAACGTGGAGGAAGAAAAAACCTCTTTGTCCTGAAATGGCATGCCAATAAACATTTTAAAAAATAATTTCTTTGATGTTTATCCCTTCCACAGCACATGTTCAAACAGGAAGCACAGGCTGTGGCTGCCCTCTGTGTGCCCAACGAGAGCGGCAGCACCCACTGCAGAGCTGGACTTGTCACCGTGGTGGGGGCATGGGAAAAAACAAATCCAGCTTTTACAGCTGTGTGTGAAGGCACAGAGAGAGCTCTGTGAGCTTTGGAAATGGCTGAAAGGGCAGAGCTGGGCTTGGCAGCTTCTGTGGCAGTGGCACAGAGTGAGTGTGGACACCAAGCTGTCCCCTCCGTGTGACACAGCTGTGCCTCAATGGGACATAGCTCTGGAAATGTGATATAGGGTGGAGGATTTGGCTGGGTAATTGCCATCTGTCAGAGCTGGGGCAGTTCTCTGCTGTTCTTGGGGCAGTTTTCTTGATCTCTCCCCCAGCCAATCCTCCCTGCAGGAGATCTCTGCTGTCCATGGCCACTGAGTGTCCCTGCAGGGCTGATCCAATTCCAGCATCCCATGGGGAGATGCTGCGCCCAGGGCAGGAGCCAAGCATTCCTACCTGGATCCAATGTGAGCCTGGCACAGCACAGCAGCCTTTGCCCAGTGCATTGCCAGAGGAGCAGCTTCTGCTGCCCTGCATGGCCAGAGGGAGCCCAGGCCCATCTGCAGCAGCCCTGGAGCTGCAGAGGAAAACTCCCCCCTTGTGCAGGATCCCTGCTCCAGCAGAGCCACAGCTGGCACTGCAGGAGGGCTGAGCCCCCATGGGATGGGGCTGTGCCACCCCCTGACACACAGGGGACAGGGACTGCTCTCACTCTGGCAGGGTTGTTTTGCATTACTCCATTTTTAAATTTTATTTCAAAATTTTCTTCCCTAATAAAGAACTGTTATTCCTACTCCCATATCTTAGCCTGAGAGCCCCTTAATTTCAAAATTATAATAATTTGGGGCAGGGGGTTTACATTTTCCATTTCAAGGGAGGCTCCTGCCTTCCTTAGCAGACACCTGTCTGTTCAAACCAAGACAGAATGGAAAGTGACTGTTCCTCCATCAGCTCACTCAACACAGGGGAAAATGGGAGATCCAGTTGTGTTCAGCTTTCTGAGGAGAAACCACAATGATCTCTGAGGTCTCCTGATGATGATTTCCTGTGGTAGCTCTGGTGATCCTCACTTTGAGCCAGCCGAAGGCATCAACCAAAAGAAATCTCCTCATTTTGTTTGCTGGGCTTGTGGCAGAGTAAGTCAGGCTGCCACCAGAAAGAGTCTGTGGACCACAGTCAGGCTGAAGTGAGCAGGAGAAGGTGAGAGAATGGTAGAAAGAGAGTTTGGGACCTCACTGTGGGGAAAGCAAACCTCTCCTTTCTGAGCAGAAGAGAACAAGACATTTCTGACATTTGCATGTGATGCAGCAGAGCCGTCAGCAAGGACAAGACTGCAAAAGAAAGTGAGAGACTGCCTCTGCTCCTGGGGAGTGCCAGGCCTGGCTGTGTTTCAGTCCATTTGGCTGCTTCACCACCTCCTGCAACAAAGCAGTTGATGTGAGAGCTCTGCAAGCCCAGGGTTGTAACCCAGCCCTGCAGAACGTGCTGCTCTGCCAGGAGCTGCAGCTCAGCACCACCATGGCCAGGGGAAAGAGCATCTCACAGGGCCTCCTGCCCCCTGGACACCTGAAGGCAGGAACAAGGTCATTTCCCACTCCCTGGAATACTGTAATGTGCAAAATGGATTCTTGTCTGTGCAATCTTAGCTCCCAAAATCTTTAAATGGCCAGTGGATGTTATTTTATTATATCCCTAACTGTGAGTAATAAACCACAAATAATGTACTCTATTGCCACTTTTAAGCAGAAATAACTAATTATTGATCTGTTTGTTCAATGACAGTGCAGGTGTTATGTTCTGACAGCAGGAACAAGGCAAGGGTCAGTCCATGGACCCAAGGGATCTTGCTGCAGCTTAGTTTAGCTCAGAGGGGAGAGCCAGCAGTGCATGTTCCCAGCTGGGCACAGGAGGGGGATCTGGGCTGTCTCCTCCAGGCTTGGATGTTTTTCCCTGCAGAGGGGAACAGGGGGGGTCATTTGTTTGGGTCTTGGTTCCCCCAGCTGAGAGATGAGTACGTCCTTGTTTCTTCACAAGGATGCTCTCACAGGTCTTGTTCCTTCTCTGTGAGGTGAAAGCCCCACAGGGATCTGTCTGAAGGGCAGAGGCAGCTGGAATTTGCTGCAGAGGGTGGAAGGTGGGAGGGCAGGTGGAGGGTGCTGGTGCTAGGGCTGTTTCTGCACTGTGTCCACATGGGCTGGGAGTTGCAGGTTCTTTCACAATCCATGGATAAATGTCTCAGTGCTCTTCCTCCTCTGCACTGGGAGCATCTTTCTCATGGCTGGGCCCCCATCTGTGAGCTGGGTCAGACCTGCAGGGATGGAGGTGTGCCTGGCTGGCCATGAACACCTGCACCAGTTTCACCAGTGCACCCAGACCCACGGGCTGAAGCTTTGGTGAGGCCAGAGGTGTCCTGAGATGGGGTGTGCTGGTGCTTTCTGCTCACCCTGCCCTGCCTGCCAGCAGCCTGGTGCTACATGATGAAGCCCCAGATGATGAGCTTTGGTTCCAGGAGTCTGGCAGTGACCTGGTGTTTATGAGGTCTTTATCAGGGTGCATATATTCAGTTCCACAGCGCTGATTGCCCTGTAGGGTGGCATACAAATTGCTGACTCTCCATTCAGTGGAAGTGTCTTTCAGTGAAGAAATGCAGCAGGATAGAGATGTGTGCTGTGCCTGTCCTGCTTGGAGCCTGGCATTTGCCCAGGGCTGCCAGCCCTGCCTGCTCTGAGCTACAGGCACTGAGGGCAGCAAAGCCACTACAGGAAATTTCTGCACCCTGGGATAACCAAGCAGGCTCTGCTGCTGTCCACTCCTCCTTTTCCTCTTCCTGTGCTCCTCTTCATCCCTGCCCTGGGCAATAGATGCCCTTTTTTCTCCTTTCCCATCTGTGTGCTGGGCTGCTGGTGGTGCCTGACCTCATCCCCATGTGCTCCTGCTGCTGCTCTCTCCCCATTTCCCATACCCTGGTGACATTTTCTTTTCAGTTATTTACTTTTGGATCAGTAAGTACCATGAAAGCACCATCCAGCCTGCCCAGCCCTCTCAGCAGTGCCAGGAATGAACTGTCACTAATATAATTTCATATCAAATGAGATTACCCTTCTCCCCCATTAGGCACACTTCTCTTCTAGGGATAGTGGCAATGCAGGGACACAGCAATTCCTCCAAGCAGAACCTGCCTTCAGAAGTGGCTTTTGAGGACGCCAGTCAGTTCCAGGCTGTGCCTAGTGCTCTGAATCCGAGCAGTGAATGGCAGGACTTGGCTGGGGCTGAGGCTGGATTGATGGCACCTGTCTGCCTGCTTCACATGCAATTGCCTGCAAACAGCTACACCTCCCTGCTGGCACAGGTGTGCTATTTATGTGTGTCACCCCCAGCAGGTGTGACAGCCCCTGGCTGCTCCAGGGGCCTCTGGGGAGTCCTGAGGGACACGTCCTGGTGGGTCTGTGCTGCTCGCTGTTCCTGTGCCCTCTTTGATTATCAGTGTGGGTCCCCTGATCACCTGCAGTGTTACCACATTTCTCTTCACAGAGAAAAGCAAGGCACAATTCTTCCCAAGGATTTCTGATATTCACATTCTCTGAACCTCAGAGAATGGGAAAACACAATTTTTATCACTTGCTGTGCCTGTGTTGTGCCTAAGTAGAATGCAATATGGAGAATGTTTACCCAAAGTGATGGTGTTTTGTTTCCTTGCCCTATCAGGGCCAGGTGTGTGTGTGTGTGTGTTGGGACTGTGGGTGACAGTCATGAGATTCTGTGCAGTGTGAGCAGGTGTGTGCAGAGTGAGTGCTTGGCAGATTCAGTTTAGATTAAATGTATATAGTATAGTATAGTATAGTATAGTATAGTATAGTATAGTATAGTATAGTATAGTATAGTATAGTATAAAAAAGTAATTAATTAGCCTTCTGATATCCATGGAGTCAGATGCATCATTCTCTCCCCTTTGTTGGAGTCACCTTTGATTTACAATACTGCACAAGAGTCCCCATGTTGGCTCTCCTGTGCAGACACAGGGCCTTTGCTGAGACAGACCTGTGTGCAGTTCAGAAAATCATTTGGTGAGGGAGCAGCTCTGGGAAGCAGCACAGGCAGGGCTGTACCAGGACAGGCTCTTCCCCACGGTGAGCCCTCCTGCATGAGGCCAGCAGGCAGCAAACACAGCCAGTGCCCTGACAGGTGCCGTGACACTTGTTAAAAATACGTTACAAACTGTTGTAAAATAGTTGATAATTGTTAAGCATGTACTTTTAGTTTGGTTGTTATATTGTAAAGGGGTTAAAAGGATAGTTATAAGAAATTACACCTCAGTAAAGTGCAGCACCTCCCAAGCAAAACGAGCCAGCCTGGACAGAACTGTAATGGTTCTGTCAATCAATCTTAAACATTCATGCAAATGAAGGATCCAAACAGAAACCAATCCAAAGGGACAAAAACAGGATAAAAAAGGGGCATCTGACCCAGGGAATCCATGCTGCTCCACCTGGAACATCAGGGCCATCACTGCTGAGCAGCCCCAGCGCCGGCGCTGCTCCATCCTCTGCAGGAATGCTCCTGCCCGGCCCAGGGCCCCCTTGCTTTGGGCCTTTCTTTTATTATAATAAATGCTGAAATCACTTTAGTACAGGGAGTCTGGACTCGTTTTCATCATGTACTGTTAGTTTGATTATGGTAAAAGGGGTTAAAAGGGTCGTTATAAGAAATTACACCTCAGTAAGGTGCACGACCCCCAAGAGAAACGAGCCAGCCTGGACAGAACTGACATGGGCCAATTGAGCGCCTTAAACCTCCATGCAAATGAAGGATCCAAACAGAAACCAATCCAAAGGGACAAAAACAGGATAAACAAGGGGCATCTGACCCAGGGAAGGTGTCTAGCTCCACCTGGAACATCGGGGCCATCACTGCTGAGCAGCCCCAGCGCCGGCGCTGCTCCATCCCTGATGGGAACACTCCTGCCCGGCCTGGGCCCCCTTGCTTTAGGCCTTTCTTTTATTATAATAAATGCTGAAATCACTTTTGTACCGGGAGCCTGCTCTCGTTTTTATCAACACTAACATCCCCTTATCTTAGGAAGCAAAAACAAGGAAAAAATTGTTTTAAGGCCACAAAGACGCTCCATAGGTCTGTGGCAGGATCTGGTGTACATCCTATGTGGCATGGCCTGATAACTCCCAGGACAAGTAATTTTGCAGAGAGCTGCCATGAGCCATTTTCACCTTTTGACCAGAGAGCCAGGGACTGCTGCTTGGGGTGGATGGATGCTGGTTTGCTGGCAAAAGCCTTTCAGGATCTAATTTCAAGTGCTTTCAGCCCTTGCCAGACTTCCTCATTGCTGAGAACTGAAGGAGGGTTTTTCACACTTGTATTGTTAAACTGTGACGCTCCCAGGATGTTACAAAGGATTTCACAGACAGGTAAGATCATTCACAGATGCAGTAGCTGCTGCACAAGACGTGCAGCTACTGCCCAAGAAGAGCTGGGGCTACAGCAGAGCTCAGCTGCACCTGGCCCTTGCTGCTGCTGCTCTGCCTGTCCCACTCAGCATGCCCAGGGCAGGGCTCTGGGCAGGGTGTCCACGGGGCAATCACTGCTCTGACCTGCTCATTGGGATCACACCGTGCTGATTTAGAGATTGGACATTTGGGGGTTTGGAGAATGATCCATTCTAGAATTCCAAACAGCACTCAGAACATCCATGGTGTCAGAGTGGTCAGAAGAAATTGCTTATCTGCCTGTGCCTTCCCTGTGGACAGGGCACAGATCTGCTTTTCTTTCTTCAACTTATGGGTAAAAATTTCATTATTCAGAATCTTCATTATCTGTGAATTGTAAGAGGAAAATACACACAATGATGGTGGCCCAGAGCAGGTCCCTGCAGCCTCTGCAGCTCCCTCAGCCACAATGAGCTGTTCCTCCTTGCTCCTCCTTGGTTAAATGACCACAAAAACTGGTCAGGACACAGCAGCTGCTCCTCCAGATGAGGTTTTTGGTTGGCCATTGGTCCAGGACTGGGCCAGAGGGTCCCCTTGCATGGGTGATTCTGGGATGGACGCACCTGGCTCCCCGAACTGCAGGCTGTGCCTCATCCCCAGATGTGTCAGCCTCATGGCCCAATTCCAGCTGAAAACATTCCCCTGCTTACCTTGAAAAGGAAAATAATCCCATGGATTTGCTCTTGCCTTGCTGGAGATTACTGGGTGTTAGGCTGTGGGGTGGCTAAAGGGTTTCTCTTTTATTTGGAAGTGATTGTTTAGTACCAGGCTGACAGCTCCTGGCATGAAGATGCTGCCATAGCATCTCTCCTGGCCTTTGCTATGGATCAGCTTTACTTCTGTGGCTTAGTTTCACTCACAAAATTAGAATTTTACTCCTCAAACCATCCCTGGCTGTGGTATTTTTGGGGTCTTCTGTGGCAGGAAGGAAATGATGAATCTGACTCCATGTTTTTAGAAGGATGCTATGTTATGTTATGTTATGTTATGTTATGTTATGTTATGTTATGTTATGTTATGTTATGTTATGTTATGTTATGTTATGTTATGTTATATTCTAAAACCATACTAAAGAATACAGAAAGGATACAGACAGAAGGCTAAAGGATAATAATGAAAAACTCCCGACTCTTTCCAGAGCCCCAACACAGCTGGCTGTGATTGGTCATTAAGTCAAAACAATTCACATGAAACCAATGAAACAACCACCTGTTGGTAAACAATGTCCAAACCAAATTCCAAAGCAGCAAAACACAGGAGAAGCAAATCAGATAATTATTGTTTTCATTTTTCTCTGAGGCTTCTCAGCTTCCCAGGAGAAGAAATCCTGGTGAAGGGATTTTTCAGAAAATGTGATGGTGACACTTGGCAGTCTCAGGGGAAGCCCAGAGTGCTCTGCCCTCAGAGGCTGCTGGTGGAAATTCCTGTGCCAAGCAGTGGGGAGCTTTCATCTTCATCTCTGTGAGACCTTCAATGCTTCAGCTCCTTGCTGCAGTGGGAAAGAAGGGTTAAAATGTGGGAGCAGGGAAGGGAAAGGTCAAATATGTAAAGCCACTTTCATGTACTTAGGAGAAGAGTGGTAACAGGAGAGCTGTTAAAAATTTTTATAGCTGGCACCAAACAACACTGGTGTTAAAAATCATGGAACTGTTTAATAGCAAGTGGAGGTGTACATTACTTAATTAGAGGCATACAGCAGTGAAGCCAATTGAGAGATATTATTTTAGTATTTTTTCCAGAGGGCATATCAAGTCTACTCACGAATTAATAAACAGATTGTAAAGCCTAAGCAAGCATATTAGGGAAGTGCATGTGTGTGTACTGGGTCTATAGACTGGGGCTGTGCACACTTGTTTGTTTGTTGCCATTGCATTTGAAATATGTTCCTTGTTTTCCATGTAGACCTCAGTGGAAGAATTATAGCATATTGGGTTTTTCTAAAGACTAATTAAGATCTTCAGAGTTGATGTGTGTTTACTGAAAAAATACAGCATGAATGAGACCTAAACCAGCAGCATTCAATTAACCCATGGTGGTAAGGTGCAGTGGCTGTCCCCTCTGAGCCTGCCTTTGGTGCATGGGAAGAAGGAAAAAATCACAGATTCCCTCCACTTCTCTCACCCTCTGATTTAAGTTATCACTGAAAAGGCATTTCATCAACTACTAAAAGCTGTCTACAGTTTAATACACACCTCTGGCCTCTCTCTCAGCTCTTAGCTGCTGTTAAAGGTAGTTGGATTATGAGCAAGTGTCATCTCAGCTCACCCCAAGGTGGTCAGCACTAGGACAGGTGTGGACTTCAGGTAAGGAGGGACCATCCTGTCTGTAAAATGAATTTCCCCCAAATGGAGCTGGTGGATTTGCTCTGATGAGGACAGCATCAGCCTTTTTAGCCTCAGTAAGGCTACTCTCCATTAGGCATTTTCCTAACCCAGTTTGGTGTTGCCCCTAACACTGGTTTGATCCGTTTTTTAAACCCACTCATGCACCTTCCTTAATTCACAGTTGCCACTTTGCTTCCTGTGCAAAGATGAGCTGTCCAGCTCCATCCATCCTGAGCGGGCCCTGCACAAACCCTGTGGTGTTTGACACCTCAGCAGGCAGGGAGCTTCCAGCCTGGGGTCACTGCATGGCTCCAGCTCTCCTGACTTCCTCCCTCCATTCTGCTCTCCTATTTTATATTTTATATTTTCTTATTTTTACATTTTAATGTCAATAGTGTCACAGTATGTCAAGAAGCCTTTCCTTAGTAGGTATCTCAGCGCACTCAGTTACACAAAAATTACACAAAATTGACACAAAAATCTTTTACCTCACTTCCTTAAATTCCTATTATGTCAAACTATGACACCCCAGCAAGTGCAGGTTGCACCCCTGCCCAGCATCCCTCTCTCAGCCAGGGAGAGAAGGGGATCTCCTCCACCTGGAGAAATCATTCCTGGCACAAACCACTCCTCACAGGGCCCAGGCTGCAGGGAAACACCGATAGATTGCACCTCAGAAAAGATAAAAGATTGTGAGAAATGATACTCACTTCCAGAAAATTATCAAAGGTTTATTAAAACCCTATCAAAAATACAACAGAGGACTGAATAGAGAAAGTCATACAGCACTGAAAGCAGAGGATTTTCCCCACCATGTGCTCACCCACACAATGGAGGTTTCACCTTTTAACCCTTTGGCCTCTCCCAAAGTTCTGTCCATGGACTCCTCCTTCCCTGCCCAGTGCTGGAGATCACTGCCTGACACCTTGACTGGAGCTCAGGTGCTGCCACAGGAACGAGTGACCCTCCCAAATGTCCCAAACCCAGGGCACCCCTGAGAACAACACAAGGGGGGGAAAACACAACTATAAATCTATAAAACTGCTCCTAACATACATACAGGATCTTTGCCTTTAATTGTGAGAGTCAACCATGGCATTACTCATCTATAACAGAGGGATGGAGAACCTGTCCTGTGGGGAAGGCTCTGGGATGGGGATTGTTCAGCTTGGAAAAGACAAGGCTTCAGGGAGCCCTTAGAGCACATTCAAGTATCTAAAGGGAGCCTATGAGAAAGATGAGAACAAACCTTTTAGCAGGGCCTGTTGTGATGGAACAAGGGGGAATGGTTTTAAATGAAAAGGTGATCAAATTAGATTAGATATTGGGAGGAAAGTCTGGACTATGAGTGGGGTGAGGCCCTGGCACAGGGTGCCCAGAGCAGCTGTGGCTGCCCCTGGATCCTGGCAGTGCCCAAGGCCAGGCTGGACAGGGCTTGGAGCAGCCTGGAACAGCAGAAAATGTCCCTGCCATGGCAGAGGTGGAATGGGATGAACTATAAGGTCCCATTCCAGCACAACCCATTCTGTGATTCTGTGCTGAGAGATTTAACTACAAATGTAAGAAATGCTGTGACATGTACAGACAGGAATAAAAATGAGAACAGAAGGGAAAACCACCCCCTGTGAAATTCTGTGATTCCTGTTCTATCCAGGGGCAGGTGAGGTTATCACAATGTTCTCTGCCAACCAGAGATCAGGTGAAGCACAGCCTCCTCCTCAAACCTGTGCCTTAAAATACACCTCAGCTATTTATGTTGGGTCTGGTATCCACCTGCCTGGAAGTGTTGCCTGACAGCTCGTTCAGGAACATATGGTGTAATTTTTAAATGTGCTCCTCCATTTGAACATCCCTCTGGATATTTCTCAATGACTCTTGGGTTCTTGCTGATGTTGCTGTACTGTGCAGTGGAGTATGTGAAAAAATGGACTGGTTGTGGACACGACTGCCAAAGCTGGTGCTGCCCTGTCAGCCAGCACTGATCCTTACTCCATACCACTTTCACACTGGTGCAGCTCAGCTAAATTAAATTGCATTGCTCCACTGGATTTTCATTGACTTAATTATACAAGCATGGAAGAAGTATAAAAGAGTGAAAATCAAAAGAAAAAGCAGAGTAGATATTTCTTTAGGACAGGATCTGTTCATAATCCAATGGATATCTTTTATCCTGTGTATTGATCTTCATCTTGTGAGAACTAACTTGCAGTTTATTTCCAAATTACCTGACCCCAAGCAGTTTAAATACTGCAATATAAAAAGTTAAAATTCAATTAATAAACCAGTACTGGTCAAAACATTTGATTAATGTATTACACTTCCTTTGCATGAGTGTGAATGCAGGGAGTGTCCAGCATGAAGGGAAAGGTGCTCTCTGGAGGAATAGGATCAGAGTCCCTGAAGGGTGGCAGAGCACACCTCTTCTGGAGCTGTACTGAGAACTGCTGGGTGGGATTATCCTGGGGTTCTTGAGAGCAAAGGAAGGAGAAGGTCAGGGCTCCAGGTGACAGCACTCAGTCCCTGCCTGGCAGGGAACCACAGGATGGTTTGGATTGGAGGGGCCTTAAAGCTCATCCAGCTCCAATCCCCTACCATGGGCAGGGATGCCTCCCACTATCCCAGGTTGCTCCAGACCCCATCCAACCTGGCCTGGGAAACCTCCAGGGCTGGGGCAACAGGGGAAACCAACAGTGATGAGAGAACTTGGAAGATGTAAGTGAAATACATGCAGGGAGCAAAGGCTCTGAGGAACTCCTGTGCTGTGACACAGGACAGAATTCCATCCCACTGTACCACATTTGCAGGCAGCCCTGTGAAAATAAAGACATCTCATGAGACAACTCTGTCCTGTAATGAATTTCCAAACCAGCACAATTTCCCCAGGACTTTTGGGCAAAGATGTTGTCCACACCCAAGAAAAAAAAATATGACTAAAGATGAGGGTTGCTTTCCAGAAATGGAAAGAGAGGAGCTTGACTCTTTTACCAGCTGTCAGTGCTGATATTATTGCATGTAGGAGCAGCTTGTACACAGCATCTCTTTACAATGGTAGCAGGGAAGCTGGAATGTTGTTATATCAGACTATCAAGTTGTTATGTTGGATTACATATAATGCTATCACAAATGACAGAATGCTTGCCTCCCATCAAAAATTTAAAGAGCAGTAGACCTCTTTTCAGCTGTCATTGCTGATAACATTTTATGCACAAGTTTATTCAAGCTCAAATAGAGAGGCAGCCTGTCAATAAAGAAGCCCTGGCAGATTAGGTATCGAGTATATTAAAGCTAACAGTACTAATGTGACTGTGCAGCCTAATCTGACATTTTAAAACTGTGACAAAATGAACCCTCCGAGTTCTCCCCTGCCGTTGCAGCACGGCATGTTCACTGCTGGGTTTTATGGAGTGGAAACCAGAGCTGGAGAAATGAGACAGGCTGAAAAGCACAGAAAGGTCAGCAAGGCTTGCTTCCCAGGAAACTCTGCCGATGTCTTCCCTTCCTCTGGCTCTTATCTCATCTGCTCTGCTCCTCTCTTCCAGAAAAGTGGGTAGAGCAACAAATAATGGCCCTAAATTGCCGCCGAGGTGACACAGATTGCACATTAGAAAAAGCACTCAAGGGCAGGAAGGGTTCAGCACCGGAGGAGATTTGCTGGAAAGGGCGTAACACCTCCATCATTACAAGGCTTAAAGAAGGGGTTAGGGAAACATCTGCCAGGAATGAGGAGGGGTGGCTGATTTTGCTTTGGAGACCCAGTGCTACTTTGTGCTATTCACTTTCCTGTTCTCAATAACAGCCATGGCTTTCCACTGCCAGCAGAAAGGGTGTGTGAGTGCTTGTGTGCTGGAACTGTTTGGACCAAAAATAGTCTATTGAAATCAATAAGGAGTTGTGGTTTTACAACAGATGGCCTGGTTATGCTTCCCTTTCCCCCTTCCTACTCTTATAAGAGGTCTCAGCAGCTGTTGCTGATCTTTTGAGGGATGCAAAATCAGGAGAAAGTCTTTCCCAGGCCTGGGAAAGTGGAGCATCCAGAAATCTGAATCTGTCCTTTGCAGCTGGCAAATATTCACATGGACAACTTGATCTTCAAGTAAGACAGTCTGTTCCTGGCAATCTGTACATTGCAACTGTGGTGTCTTCATGCTGTGCATGGTGATAAAACACA
This sequence comes from Molothrus ater, assembly GCF_012460135.2. Lineage (NCBI taxonomy): Eukaryota > Metazoa > Chordata > Aves > Passeriformes > Icteridae > Molothrus > Molothrus ater. The sequence goes on along the minus strand of NC_050498.2, from coordinate 2,264,201 downwards.
AGCCTCCACAGTTTGATAGTTCCAGCTAAAATCCAAATCTGTATGCAGCACCTCCCTTTCCTGGGGAGTGAAGGGGAACACAAAGGGCTCCTGAGAGGCTGGAGCCTGGGCATTGAGGGCTCACAGGTTCCCCACTCAGTGAAATACCTGTGTGGCTTTGGGAGCAGTGGGCAGGGTGAGATGGCCTCAGCCAACACCAGCACCAGGGCAAAGTCTTCTTCTCCTGCAGATGGGAGCTGCTCAGAGGAGTGATGGAAAGGAAAGTCACAGAAAAACCTGCAGGCTGCCCCAAACAAGCAGCACCCTTCCTTCAGTCACAGCAGAGACAGACCACCAGACATGAGTTTGCTTACTTGCCCTGAAAACAGAAGGGAGGTCACTTCCAAGCTGATGTCCCATCCCTGGAAATGCCCAGGGCTGGCTTGGATGGGACTTGGAGCAACCTGGTCTCATGGAAGGTGTCCCTGCTCATAGCAGGGGTGGAGCAAGGTGTCATCCAACCCAAACCCTTCTGGGATTTCATGGTGTTCACACATGAATGTTGCTGTGGTGGGATATGTGTAGCATCATCAAAAGCATAGGACTTTAGGAGGCAAACACCTCATCCAGACAAGTGAAGCATCACCACAAGCAGGGATTCCTCAAGCCATTCCTCCTTGCTCCAGAGGGGAAAAATGATTGAAAACATTATTATCATCCTTAAAATATTAAAGACAGCTCAATGACAGTAAAGGAAAGAGAAAAAAATGCATCATCTAGCTATGATTTTCTTAAGCAAGAAGTAAGGACAAAAGAAGGGCTAAACGTTTAGGTACCTGTAGGAATTAGGCATGTAGAATCTTGTCCTCACCTTCAAAAATTAGCAAAAGCCTCTGCCAGGTGGCTGTGTCCCTTCTAACACAGTGCTTGCATGGAAACTTGGGTGCACTGTGGAGGGTCACACATCCAGGACCTGTTGCTGTGCTGACTCTAGAGAAGTATTTCTGGTCACCCTGGAAGATTTGAAGCTTGAGGATTAGAAGTGTGAAGGATAAGTCCTCAACTTATTTATGCTTTAAAAATATTTGTGTTTTCAGGAATAGCTATCAGTGTGGTGAAATGAGGTGCTTGGTTTCTGAAGTGTGTTTCTCTGAAGGTGTTTGGTTTCTCTGTGTGTTTCTCTGGTTCTTCACTGCCTGTTTTTTTAGGAAGAAAATACTTTGAAAAATAATGACAACATCTCTCAGAAAATAATGAGTTCCTTCCAGTTAGCGCTTGAATTGTTTACTGCTGTAGCTGAATAATAACAGCACATCAAAGACAACTGCTGTAATTAAAAGATTTGTGAACATAGGTTAACAAATTAGTGTATCATAATGTGCAATTGTCTAATTAGGACAAAAATGCTAGTTCCACGTAAAAGACCAATAAGAAGAAATTATAAGGGAGAAAATAAGATAGACAACAGCATTGATACTACAGAACATTGGCAAAGATGTTATCTGTGACTTCTGAATGGTATCACTAGCACCCCAGGGGGATCAGCATTTTTGTGGATTAATTTACAGAGAAATTCAGTCTGCCATGTGAATCCCGTGAGCTGTTTGAGGACTCCCATGAAAAGACTAAATTTGTCACTGACTGTTTAAAGCATTTTTCATTCCTTCAGCACTCAGAAGACCTGGGAGCAGAGAGGCTGTGGCTGCACACACCCATGAGAGCTCCGAGCCCTGATGTGACAAAAGGAGATGTTTGACATTCCCAGGGTCACTGGTGAACATGGAGGCAGAGTGGCAGAAATCCTGTTGCTCAGTCAAAGCTAAAGGCAAAAGTCCTCTTGAGCTCAGTGGGTTGAGGGTTTCATTTGGAGAGATGAAGGCCAGTGCTTCCCCACAATGAGGAACAGATAGCAGAGTGAGTTTGGCTTTGATTCAAGCACCAGGAGGAGCTTCATGGAGTCCAGAGAGTTCAGGGCAAAGATGCTGAGCTCTCCAGACACCCCTGCTCTGCCATCAGCAGGGATATTCCTGAGTGCTGAGCCCCCTAAGGATCTGCCTGAAGGAGAGCTGAGCCCCTGGACTCAGCTCTGTGCAGGGTCTGGGCTCAAAGCCAAACCCTTCATCCCTCTGTGCCCTTTGCTGTTGGGCTGTTAGGGAAGGTGTGGCAGCGCACAGAGCAGCAGTCAGATTCTGAATGCTCCTGTGGAGTGATTCCACCCAAATCAGCCAGAGCCCCTGCACAATCCCTGAGACACACTAAGAACCCTGGTGAATACACAGGGGAGGATAAAACAGGTCCAGACATAGGGATACAAAACCACCACAGGGCTCCTCACCCAGTCAGGAACACACAGAATTGCATACAAAGAAAGAGGTGCTCTCATCCAAGAGCAGATGCTTTCAAGTGGCTTGGTAAAAGGCATGAGAATAAAAAACCTGGAGTGGTAGCTGCCCCAAGTGGATCACAGGAGGAACCTGAGTCACACTGGAGGGAAAAGATGCACATGGTTAGAAAAGCAAGTGTCATTTATCATCTTTATTCCCAGTAATGACACTGCAAGCCTCCACTCCATCTTCAGGAAGAGCACACAGCCAACTTTTGCATGAGTTAATAGCAGGGCTTGAACATGCAATCTTCTGCATTACACCTCCTGTACCCAATGTACCAGATGAGCTTCATTAGCCCGTGGCTGTGCCTGCTGCTCCCTGTGCTCTGACAGCTGCTGGAGAGACACACATGGCAAACACTGCAGCAGGGACTGACCTTGTCTGAGCCAGCAGAGCCCTGCCCCTGCCTGGGGCTCAGCTGCCTGGGCAACTCTGCAACACTGGGAGAGACAACTGCTCACTTGAAAATTTAAAGAGGTTTATTAAACCTTAACAAAAATACAACAAAGGACTACACAAGGAAAAAGCTGCAGCACTGGGAACTGCCCCTCATGCACACCACATGGCCAGTTCATCTTCAAGCTGGATGCTCAGTCTTTTATACCCCTGGGGGTTGCATCAGCCAGCCCTGGCCCCTCCCAAAGTCTGTCAGTCAGCTCTGCTTTGCCATTTATCAGTGCAGACTGCTTTGTACCTGCATTGGAGCTCAGGTGTTGCCATGCCCACCCCCTGAGCACCCCAAGCTTTTCCATTCCCACCTGCCCCATGCAAGGGACACCTGTGCAGCCTCTTTGTACCTGTGCCAGACAGCCCAGGCTGTCTGATGGCAACAATACAGGGGGAAAGGGAACTGTGGGGAGAACAGAGGACATCTAAACTACACTAACATAACTGTACATCACTAAAGCTTCTTTAATATTCACACAATAGTCATCCCTTAATTGTGAGAGCTAATCATCTCATTATCCAGCTATAACAATCCCCCCTTTTTTAAGTTATTTGGCTCTAGTAATTAATTTATTTTTTATAGTGGTGCTTGGGTGCTTGCTGATGTTACTGTACCTGTTGATGTGGGTGAGGACAGTGGAAGAGGGTTTTAAGTACAATAATTGGTAGAATTCATGAACCGAGGTCCAGTATGGCTTTTACCCCCACCTCCCATGCCTACAGGGTTGAGCACAACTCAAACCCATCAAACTGCTTCAAACAAGGATATTCCTGGTGTTTCCTTGCCCTGCTCCAGGCTCTTTAAAGCAATCAGGGCCCCTGTGACCCCCCTGCAGGGTGGGGTTGAACAGCCTCACCTGTGAGCATAAGCCCAGCACCAGGGGCTCTGCAAGAGGCTCTGCAGCTGCTCTGAGCATCTGTCAGAGCAGCAAAGATCCCGCAGGTGAGCCAAGTTTGTCTTGAAACCAGAAATGTTCCAAACGCACACGTTAATAATCAAGGATTCTATACGTGTTTTGTTTATGGCTTTGTATTTATACGTACATATGGATGAGCTGTAGTACATTTTGTTTTGCTTTGAGAAAACAAATTTTAAATTGCTGGTGGGGTATTTTCTCCAAGCTATTTTAAATGGAAAAACAGACCTTTCTGAGAAAACAAGAGTATTTTTATGAGTTTCTTCTTCCTACCAGTAAAGCCTGTATGTGACAAGGACTGGGGAAGATAGAAATTTGTCAGAAGGCACAAAGCTTTGTATTGTCTCAAAGGGGCTTTTTTGCTCCCTTTTGATTTGGGAAATAGTTGTTAATTGCTGCCTAATTTTCATTTTAATTAGGCCATATTGATAGAACTCAATTCCATATGAAAGACAAACACAGCAACTGAACTCCCTGCAACAGTTTTGAGCAAAAATTGAAACCACAGGAATAAACACAAACACACGAGTGTTTACACAATCAGAGCCTTAAAAACTAATGAGCAGTAAATAAATCAGAACTCTGCCTGACCAGACTGGGACCTGGTGGAGGAAAAAGCCCAGTGGTTGGTGAGATTTTTCTGTTGGTCAGCTTTCCACGTGGAGCCTGGTGTTTTCAGCAATAAAGCTCAGGCTGTCTGGTGCCCAAAATAATCAGTTGTTTCTGCTGCTCCTGTGAACTCCTGCTGCAGCTTCTGCCTGCAGAGAGCACGGGGAGCTGCTGGGGTCACAGGTATTGCATCTACCAAAGGAATACTCACTGTTGTTTACAGATATGTGTGTCTTAGTCCAGGGGAATAATGTTTATCTCCCATCTGAGATGAAGAAGTACATCCTTTGTGAGTTGACTCTGCTCTGTGAGTAAACAAAAGGCTTGTAAACTAACTGGTTTTTGTTGGGGGATTTTTTGGCCATATGTAGCAATTAAAGGTGATTCATCCTTTTTTTTTTCCACCTCTCAGATTTTAGAATGTTTCGGGTAAATTTCTCGATAAAGCAAATTGAAGAATATGGTATATATTTTTGCACGAATCAGCCCCCTGTTTTTTTCCTAAACAACAAAAAGACTGACAAAACCAGATTCCAAAATGTCTCTGTAAGCATACTTGTAGCCTTTGGAAGGCTCCTACTTTGTAACAATTCTGTAATAAATGAGAGAAGCTGCAGAAACATCAACAACACAAAGCCCTCGAGTTTGTGTCTCTATGTGGTTTGTATAACCTGTACTGTAAGTGACAGGGTCTCCAAACCCTTGAGAATATTTCCAAATAAGCAAGGAGATGTTTGAAAACATGGCCTCACACTAAGCACCCTTCATGAAGACACTAAAGTTATGCAAGTTCTATGAAAACGAGGGGAGTGTAGAAGAGACAGACCTTGCTTTAAGTCACTCCTTATGGGTATTGGGAAATCAGGGTGGACAGAACTGCTGGAAATCATATTTCATTAGAACTGCTGCTCAGGCTTCTTGAGTTTTCTATATAGGTCAAAGCTTTTCATAATCAAGAAGCTGAGTCTTAGCTGTTTCTTTAGTTTGGATCTGAAAAGCAGTGGAGGTAACAGTGCTCTCAGACCAAGACCATTCTCAGTCCAGGGACAAGGCAGCACAGAAAGCTCTGCCTCGAATGTGTGACCTGATTTCCAGAGGGTTTGTGAGCCCATATGTTTCGATGGGTGCTCAGTACTTCTGGTGCCTTTCCATTTCTAAATATGGACTTGGAAAGCCTAATTTTAACCACACACTTTTGGAAAGTGTTGGCAATAGTTTAAAGAGACTGTCTAGCCTAGCACGCCTTGCTGCAGCAGATTGCTCTGAGTGATTTATATATTCCTGGTGCTCACTGGCTCTGATGCCTTTTCAGTGCCTTACAGCTGTTGCATTTATGCAGCACTCTTTATCTTGACCTTAGCCCTTGGATTTCTCAGCTATTCTACTCTCTTAACATCTGGGCCTGAAAGGTCACTAATTTAGCTTATGTTTCCCCGCTGTGGGTGCCATTGGGTTGAGTGGGTACATTTTGAAAAATAACACTCTGTTGGTGGGCTGCCTTTGAGAAGGGCTTTCTCCCCTCAGCATCCTTGTGCTGCCTTCTCCCACTGCAGCAGCTCCAGGTCATCCAGCATCTGCCCTCGAGAGCATTGGAGTGCACTTGTTGATCCTTCTGTGCTAAAGCAGCACCCCGGGTATCCAGAGAGCTGAGATTAAATTGCTTTTGCAGTTTGCCTGGAGATTAAGGAAAGGAGTTTTATTTGTGCTAACGCCCCTTTAATGCATCTCCAAAGACCATAATAAACATCTTCTGGACTGTAAAAGGAAAATATGTATCTAGAGGTTGTGGTAAATTACGAAATTCTGGCATAGCTAATAAAAATTGTATATCAATGAGTTAACATTTAGTGAAATGTTAGATGATGTGAAACCAGACCTGGCTTCACTTCAAGCCCAGGTCACTAATGTCACTTGGGGAAATTATGAGAATTTCCATTAACTTTGAACTGGCAGACCTCCCAATCTACTTCACATCTATACATTTTTAACACCCCATGGGCAATACAAAGTGTCATTTCTCACATCTGAGAGCCAGACAATATTGCAGAGCCACTCTGCACACCAGAGGCTACTTCAGAAATTAACAGGTCAGATCTCTCATTGATTTTAATACAGAGCTGTTTGTGGCAATGTTGGTTATAGAAACTGAGGACTGATTTGGGCTTCCTGTCAAAGCCAGCACAGCAGGACAGAGCTTTAAAACTTGGGGAAAGAGCACAAGAATGTTAAATCAAACAGATTCTAGACATCAAGGGCCAAATTCAGATAGAGTTTAGAAATTGCTGAAACTGGTTCATCACACAATCCCTGAATTGGGAGCCTCAGACAGAACAAAGTTGTGACAATGCTTTGGGAGGGGGACAGTCACAGAACTTTTAAGCTATTATCTCAGAGGCACTCTGTTCCCTATTTTCCCCATAACCCCCCTTTCTCCTCCTGCCCATTTGCCTTTACAAACTTGCCAACAGCCAACTTGTTTTGAAACTCAAACAAGTTGGTCTGGAAAGGACTTTCCATTAAAGCCTAAGAATTGGAGCAGACTTAAAAGTGGCTGGTAGTATTTTCAGAAAAGAGGTATTTGGCAAGTCTTTAATGTCATGCTTGCCTAGAACTGCTCTCCTCTTTAATTAACTCAGTAAAAATCCTCTTGTTACTGCATTTTATTTGGTTAAACCACTACAGAAAAATAAAGCGTACCAACCCGATTAATAAATCCATAGAAATGTGCTGTTGTTCACTGTGATGCAGTGGAGCACCAAGTTCCCTGTACATAATTCAAGCCCCTGGCAACAAAGCCATTTGTGAAAGCCCCCTGTTTTGACACAAACATAAAGGTGGAGTATCCTCAGAGTGAAGCACAGACTGTGGTTTTCAGCTCATCTTCTCCAGGAAGCCTTGAGGTGGCTATTAATAATTGAAGTTCAAAGAAGTGTCCAGGATTTCTCAGGCTCCAGGCACACTCAGCCTCCTGGGATGTGTCTGCTACAGAGCCTGACCCGTGGCTGCTGTGCTGGGAATGCACATCCCAGAGCCCGAGGTGCAGCTGCAGCCCAGCTTTTAACTCTGAAGGCCCCACTGCTCCAGACAAAATGGTTACAGCTGCAGCAAAGGGGTGGCAGTGTCTGTGACAGGGAATCATTACAGACAGGTTTTCACCCCTAAGTCTCAATAAGCCAGTGATCCGTGACGGCAGCAGTCCTGCCTGAATGTGGCTCAGTGCTCGCGCTGAGTGATGCTGAGGAGCTGTTTGCACAAACACTTCCTGTGGTGGCTGGGCAGCAGAGCAGGGCCAATATGGTACCCAGCCCCTCCCAAGCCCTTCTGAAGGCCCTCTGCAAAGAGGGAAACATTTCCTTAGCTCACCAAATTGATGTTCTGACATTTAGCTCCAAGTACCTTCTCCTTCCCTCGGCGTGTGACCTTTCCCTTCCTCGCATGGCTGTTGCCCTCCTCCGCTGGCCAAGAAGCCCCACAGAGCCATTACCAGCCCCAGCTCCCCTGTCCTGGCCATCAGTGCTGATCATCCCCTGGCTCTGCAGGTCCTCCCTGGGCATGCAGCTGTCGGGATCTCTAGCTGGTCAGCGTGACTCTGAGAAAAGTTCCAAAGTGTCTTTTCTCAGCTCAGTGCTTGAAGAAGGAGTCAGGGCTCTTCATTTCTCGGTCTCAAGGTTGTTTATTGTTTCTAATCTATAAAAAATTTTCTCCTGCCTGCCAAGGTCCATCCAGCAAGACAGTTCCAGGCACTCTGCCTGCTCCAGGGCAGTGTTATGTGTTTATACTAAAAACTACCTGTACAATGTTTACAATAACTTCCCAATACCTATCACCTGTGTTAGACAGTGAGCTTCTCCTCGAAACCAATCTGTAAGTGCCACCATCACAGCAGAAGATGAAGGCCAAGAAGAAGAAGGAGAAAGGCTGGACACACCCAGTTCCCTCCATCTTGCCTCTTGAACTCCCATATCTGAAACCCCAAAATCTACTTTTTCACCCCGTGATAACTTCACTATTATTCTACCTAAACTGTTGTGGCCTGCTGATCTTCATACAAGGTTGGTAATTTGCTCCAGGGGTCATAATCAAACCCACAGGTGTTTTGGGCTCCGTGCCAGGGTCTCTGAGCCCCCTGGCAGGGGTTCTGGCTGTCCTGGACTGCCAGAGGGATGTTCTGGGTTCCCACATGGAGCAGGCCATGGGAGTCAGCACAGGGTGGCACAAGCCATGGCACAGCACTGTGACAAAAGCAGTCATTTCCAGCCACCACTGTGACTGCACTTCTCTCCAGCAGGATGCAAAGCAGCCTGGATTAAAGCAGGAGGTGAGAGCAGTAGATCATCTGGCTGTAATTTCCCCCAGGACTGATGTGAGGACTGCAGTGAGATGCACTAGTGGTGGCACATTATCACTGCCACAGGCTCCTGTAGCTCAGAACATTCCTCACACTGGCCATTTACCCAGCCCTGCATGCAGGGAGAGAGCCCCTGCTCCAGCGGGGTGGGAGGAGTGGAGCCAGCCCCAGCCAGGATCCAGACTGGGAACGATGTGATGGACTGGGTTTAGTGGTGCATGAAGAGTTCACTTAAACATGGACAGAAAAAGGAGAGGGGGAGTGTGAAAAACAATGCTCACTTTCAAAAAATTTAAAAGGTTTATTAAAAACCCTATCAAAAATACAACAGAGGACTGAATAGAGAAAATATTATGGTGTCAGGAGCAAAGGATCTTTCCCACCATGTGCTCACCCACACCATGGAGGTTTCACCTTTTAACCCTTTGGCCTCTCCCAAAGTTCTGTCCATGGACTCCTCCTTCCCTGCCCAGTGCTGGAGATCACTGCCTGACACCTTGATTGGAGCTCAGGTGCTGCCACAGGAACGAGTGACCCTCCCAAATGTCCCAAACCCAGGGCACCCCTGAGAACAACACAAGGGGGGAAAACACAACTATAAATCTATAAAACTGCTCCTAACATATATACAAGATATTTGCCTTTAATTGTGAGAGTCAACCATGGCATTGCTCATCTATCATAGGAGGAAAAAAGAGGAGATAAAAGATGCAAAGCTGGAGGTAGCAGATAAGAGGGGTGATAAGAGAGGGAAGGAAGTTGAATCTAAGTAGAGAAAGCCATGCAGTGGGAATTCAAATGAGGGGCTGGACTGGATAGAAAACCAATGGAGTTTTATCTAGAGATTGATAAAAGAGAGATTAAAACAAATGCTCAAATGTAAACGTGTGTGTTTAGAAATATGGGGAACTGTAGGGAGAGAAGACAGTGCTCTGACATACCCAGTTCACCCTCAGCAGTGTGAGTTTTCCAAGTTGTCTTGGCCAAGAGGAGAATGGGGTGCTGGAACAGAGCTGGAACTGACAGAGAAGAATGGGTGTGAGAGCAGAGAAGGAAAACAGGCAGGGACAGCACTACTGGGGAGCAAAGGCAATTTTGTCTTGTAACCATGTTCTCACTCAAGCTTGACAGAGAAAAAAGAAGAAAAATACATTCCTGTTATAAAAATTCCTATGTAGGTAAATCACACAGCAAACTCCATGGTGAGTGGTTTGGTGTGCCCAGGCTTGGCTGCCAGCTTTCCTGAGCTCAGGCTAATCTCTTGCTTCTCTGTAAACTGTGGCTCATGCTGCTGCACTCGCAGCCTTTGCCTCTCTGACCTTTGGTGATGGCCATCCTGGGGCTGTGCTGCTACATCTGCATGTAACGTGGAAGTGATCCCTCTACATTAGCAGTGTTGTGAGGACGGTGAAGACTGGAGATGCCAATGGTGCTTTATCTAAATCTGGCCCCAGTCTAGTGAAGCTACTATGGCTTTTGTAATTTTAAATATGATTTTGCCACTGTGTACCATGTCACAGATATGAAGCTTCTTGGGAGATGAGGTAATGAACTAATGTGGGAGCTAATGAAGGTCATCTTGAGAGAGCAGTAAGAGTAATGCCTACTGCTGGGAGACTTCTCACTGGGAACACTCAGACTTCAGCACTTTCCAGTCTAAATAAGATGTATGCTTCCCTGACCTTGTCTTCTCCAATGTAAACTCAGAGCAGGATGTACTTAGAATAAAGATAAATAAGGCCTTACCCAAATAAAACACTCGTCTGCAGAAACAAATCTCCTCCAAGCAAGAGAGGGAAGGGAAGCAGAAACTCAGAAACCGATGCTACTCTACTGGAAAAAAAATACATGTTATAGATGAAGGAACATAATATCTGCTTCAGAGTGCAGTAGTAATAAATGCAACTTAAGGTTGAAGGTGCTATTGTAAAATCTTGGGAGTTTTATTAATTAAGTTGTAGAAGATGTAGCATTTAAATTCTCTACTTGAACTTTGTTTTTGAAGATACTCTGGGTTCAGCAAAGTTCAGTGCAAGGTCCTACACCTGGGTTGGGACACTCCCAGCCACACCCACAGGCTGGGCAGAGAGGGGGTGCAGAGCATCCCTGGGAGAAGGGCTGGGGGTGATGGGTGATGGAAAACCTCACCCTGAGCCTGCAGTGAGTGATCCCAGCCCAGAAACCAACGAGTCCTGGGCTGCATCCAAAGGAGAGTGGCCAGCAGGTCGAGGGAGCAGCCGATTCTCCCCCTACTCTGCTCTTGTCAGCCCCACCTGGAGCCCCGTGCACAGTTCAGTGTCCCCAGAATAGGAAACACATGGAACTGTTGGAGCAAGTCCAGAGGGGGTCATGAAGTCCATGGGAGGACTGGAGCACCTCCCTATGGAGACAGCTGAGAGAGCTGGGGCTGCTCAGCCTGGAGAAGAGAAGGTTGTGTGGAAAGCTCACAGCACCTCCAGGGCCTGAATGGGCTCCAGGGAAACCAGAGAGGGACTTTGCACCAGGAACTGGAGTGACAGGACAAGGGGGAATGGGTACCCATGGAAAGAGGGGAAATTTAGGTCAGATATTAGGAAGAAATTCTTCCCTGTGAGGTGGTGAGACTCTGGCACAGGGTTCCCAGGGAGGCTGTGGATGTCCCAACCCTGGCAGGGCTCAAAGCAAGGTTGGGTAAGGCTTGGAGCAGCCTGCTCTAGTGGGAGGTGTCCCTGCCCATGGCATGGGGGGTTGGCATCAGAGGACCTTTAAGGCCCATTCCAACTCCTTAAAATTCTATGATTTTATGATTTTCCCCCTAGATGTGCAATAGACAAGTGCAGCTGATCTTTGGGAGATAGACGCAAAACCACAATTTTCTGAAAACAATTACTAGGAACCTGCATCAACTGGAACAAAGTGGAAGAGAGAGGGAGGTTACCTTAGCTGGGACAAGATTCCCAGTTCAGCTTCTTGCAACTACAGCCCTTCTGCAGCTCATGGCTGGGAGTGGTCAGGTGAGATCTGGTTTTTACTGGGAGGGTGGGCAGGCCCTGGCACAGGGTGCCCAGAGCAGCTGGGGCTGCCCCTGGATCCCTGGCAGTGCCCAAGGCCAGGCTGGATGAGGCTTGGAGCAGCCTGGGATGGTGGAAGGTGTCCCTGCCATGGCAGGGATGGGATGGGCTGAGCTTTGAGGTCCCTCCCAGCCTAAAGCATTTTGTGATTCCTTGATTCTCCTTCATCCAGCACAGCAGAAGGAGGTTGGTGTGCTCCCCTGAGCTGTCTGTGCAGGCAGCACTGGGGCTGTGGCTCCCAGCACAGGGCTGCAGGAAGGATTAGGTCTGAGCCCCATGTTTGTAACACCACATCCTAGTGAGGAACCTGAGAGGTAGTCACAAACTGGGGAAGCAAGGGGGAACGATTTGTATTACAAATGATGATGTGAAAAGGGGTGGAGGTGCCCTGTAAAAATGTAAATGTGCAATTTGCATAATTGGGCAGCCAGGATTAAATGAAGCACAGAGAAGGATAAGGATTACATGGAGGGACAGAGAAGGGAAATAAGAGCAGCACAGAGAGAAAACACTGCAGATAGATAGAAAATCTCAGATAAGCAAGAGCAAAGGGAGAAGCTGCAATACTCAAAGGCAGTGAAAGGAGAGGGAGCTGAGAGGAGCAGTGGTGTGTGTTACTAATCCAGGCTGTATCTGAGCTGGCTAGGAAGTGTGCAAATTAATTTTAAAAGGAGCTTGGAATCAAAGGGGAGTGTCAGCTGGGCATTAAACATCCCCTTTAGTGGTGACCTTGAGAGCCTGGACCACCAGTACCTAACAACCAAACACAGCACTCCTGAACACTTCCTTCACATCTCATCCATAATTAATTTTGCCTTTGATGAAGGGTCATTCTCCACCAGGATATTTGTCAGCTGTCAAAATCACCCAAGTGGTGGCCTCTGACAGCCTTCTTGCTGTCTCCTGCACTGGGGCAGCGCTGGTTGCTCTCTGTCTCTGCTCAGCTTTTCACAGGAGCTGTGCTTCACTGCCTGGTTGGACCCAGCACGGTCTCAGATGCTGGCACTGCTCAGCAGTGACCAACATTCCAAGCACTCAATCATCCAACCTCCCCTTGGTGCCACAATTCCTCCACAAGTCACTCCAGGTCAAGGAGCCTTCCAGAACTTTGTGCAACCACCCTGAAGTCCTTCTCCTTACCCACTCCTAAAGCTCCGATGGGCTTGCTTTCCTCTGGCTTGTTCATACAGGGGAGATGGTTGTGGCCAAGCTGAGCCCAGAGCCAGCCACATTCCACACAAATCCATATGGAGAGGCAAAAACACAATACTGCTTTTAAGATTTGTTTTGTGTGAGTGCCTGAGGGCAGGAATTGCACTGTACTTGCTACTGTGCACATGTAAAACAGAGTGTTTGCAGCCCTGGAACACTTGCTCTGATAAGAAGGAGAGGGAGGGAGTGGATGCAGGCAGGGGGGTGAGAAGAACAAGGCAGGATGGGGCTGTGGTGTGGCAGCAATGGAGGCACCCACTCTGTCCCTGCAAGGGGAATCTCTGTGGGATTCTGGCCCATGGTGCTTTATTAACATTTATTAACATGTGTTAACATTTATGAATATTTATTAACATTTATTAATATTTATTGACACAGTGCTTTATTAATTTATTCTATTTAATATTGTTTTATTTTCTCTATTGCCAGAACATAACTGGTTCAGGAGACTCAGCTCAGAGAGGGTAGGAAGAAAAGATGATGGTGGATGTAGGTGTTCAGAGGGAGATTGGTTTGCCTGTGCACTGTGCAGAAAATGTGGAGTCTCTTAAGTGTGTCCCTGGTTGGTTTGTTTCTTCACACTCTAAACTTGGATTCAGCAAAAATAAAACCTGCTGCTTGACAGCTCTTTAAAGGGTGATGGAAGGAGAAGATGGGTGAGGGAACCTCTTTATGAAAAGGTAAAGATCTGTTCTGTTTTTACTAGAAGTGTTACGGCATCCTTGCTGAGAGCTGAGAGTAAACTCATTGAGTGAAGCCTTCCAGGTGGGATGTGAGGATAATTTGTCCTGACTTGCTGTTGTCTCTGCAGTTACTTTTCTGCAGGTCAGTGCTTTGCCTGTGTGATTACAGCTCCCACTTTGTCCCATCATCTGGGGTTTCTGTCCCCAGACTTTTCCCCTGGGCTCCAGTGATTCAGTCAAACCACTCACATGTTAATTCTTCAGTGGGGTATCTCAAGAAATGCACTACCCAACTCCCCCAGTTCAGAAGGGAGAAGCTAGGTGAAGGTTTAATTCAGGAAAATGTGAGTCCAGACACAGAAGTGAAATTAGGTGTCAACAAAAAACATCACCACAAAGCTTCACACACTCAGATTGTAAATCTCTTCCTATTGTAGTTACTCAAGTCTGTTATTTTATGTAGTGTCACATTTAACTTATTCTCCAGCTATCACAGAATTTCAGATACAGGAGGAACTGAACCCCTAATAAAACTGTAGCAATAATAAAAAAAAACCACAGACAGGCTTTCATCAACCCCCAGTGAGAAACAGAGCTTGAGGGGGAGGGAAGGGATATTAGAGAGGGGCAGAAGAGGAGAAAACACAGCCCTGTTCAGCTTGGGTACTCTTTATGAACCACTTGGTTTTGCCTTATTCTTTCTCTATTTTTTTTTTCTACAGGCCAGTTAAGTAAAGCAAGTAGAGAGATTGACATTGTGACATTGCAAATCAATAAATCTGAAAGAGCTGGCATTCCTGAATTTGATGTCATTTATATCATTCAGGATTCTTCAAAGTATATCATCTTACTCAATTTTGAAAATACTGTCTTCTGTCACAGTTTAATCTTGTACTCCCATGGGTTGTAATTTTGATTGTCTAAAATGTACAGTATTGTGCTTGCAGATTATTTTTGGCGTTGTTATATTGCCACTGGCTCTTGATTTTACATCATTATTGCTTATGACATCAAAAAAGTCCAGTCTTGGCTTTCCCCAAATTTTGGTTGTTTCAAGGTTAGTCATTTTTGCTTATTTATTCCCACTATTACAACATTCCCAAGCTCTGGAAGGATCAGCTTGTCTCCTCAGGAGCATCCAGCTCTTTGGAGGATTAAAGTTTCTCTGCTGAAGCTCTCCAGAAGCACTGTGAGCTGCAGAGGCAATGGCAGTGTTCCCAGTGCTCCCACACACTGACAAAAAGGGGTGTTCTAGATTCTTACAAGAGAGGTTTCCTGGTTTTTCTTCAAGATAAAATTGGGCAGAATAATCTTTTCTACTTTGTGGGGAAAATGATTAATCAGTCAATAAATCCTCTTGTGAAAACTTTGTTATTCACAACCTCAGTGTAGCCAAGCTCCCAAAACTGGAGCTGTGCTTACAGCCCACTGATGGAGAATTGCTCCTAGAAAACAACAGCTCCTTCCATGGAGAGCAATGGCTGAAGTGTTTCTGGAAGAGCTTCCTGGCAAAATGTAACATCTCATACTGCCTGTGAGGATTTGAATAATGGAAAAGAAAAAAAAAACCCAACATAATAATTTGTTTGACCCAAGCCTCTTTGTAATACAGATCTTCAGGATCTTATGCAGCTCTGCACTGTGCTCAAAACAGCTATTAGCTCTCATTTGTATGATGAACACAGCAAATCCTCCCCAAATTTTCTACTAACTCTGTGAACAAAGGATTAATTTTCTGAGACTTGACATAGGTAAATTGATTTCATATCCATTTAAAAAATCAGTCTTTAAAAAAATGGATTTTCAGTAATTACTGATATAGATATTTCATACACTCAAAACTCTGAAATCCAGATTTTCTAAAATCAAGGCAACAACCAGCAAAATTACAGGGCTGATTTATGAAAACTATGTTATTGAACAACTGATTGTGAAAAGATGTGATTTGTATACTACATACTATAGGCTTGTAAAACTATTTTTCAAAGTGCTGAAGGATAATGTCTTTTTCCTATTATTATTTAACAGTTGAGATTACTGAACAGCCACTTGTCTTCAGCTGCCATAATTCTAGACATACTGGAGTTGGACAACAAATAGTTGAAGTAAGAGCCAATCATATCCTACTCTACAAAGCCAAGATCTCATTGAAACTGCCTGTTTAACTTTTAGTTGAAACTATCAGAATGACTAAATGAAGGTGTTGAGCAAAAGTAACAACTTATGGTTGTAAAAGGACCAAAACCAGACTGGATAAAACTCATGCTTCTGCTGAGGTCATGGCAATCTAAGAGATACCTTGGCCACTCACAGTCTTTCAGCAAAGGTGGGCACTGCATTTCTTCTGGGCAGTGAGGGGGTCATAGAACCATAGAAGCACAGACTCATTTAGATTGGAAAAGACCTCCAAGGGTCATTGAGTCCAACCTTTGACCAATCTCCACCTTGTCAACCAGTCCAGAGCACTGAGTGCTACATCCAGTTGTTCCAATTGAAAAAGAAATATCCTGCTGTTTCTTGAACATCTCCAATAACTGAGAGTGGGCTGTAGGTCCAGCCTGTGCCTATTTGTACACTGAAAAATTTGCTTCAGAATAATGACATAGATTCAAATATTGAAATCCCTGGAGGTGTTTATGGACAAGTTGGATGGGGTTTGGAGGAACATATTCTAATGGAAGGTGTCCCTACCCATGGCAGGGGGTGGAGGGAGGTGATCTTTAAGGTCCCTCCCAATCATACCAGTCTGGGATTCTCTGAAATGGGATTTCTCATGGCAGCAATGTTAAACGGATGCAGAATAGCTTTTACCATAACCTAGTTTTAAATGCTTGGTGCTACACACCTCACACATACAGCAGCTTCCTGACTGCCATCCTGGGTGCAGGAGGAGGTACATTGTCCCCTCCAGCTGTGCTGCTGGGTACAAGCTGCACTGGAGGACACCACAAACACCATTTTCCCCTCAGGAAGCACTGGGCAGAGGAGCTGTGATCCTTCCCTTCTGGGCTGCAATTCATGCCCATGGCTGAGGGCAAGACAGACACAGAAGGGTGAGCAGTGCCCCACAGTCTCAGAAATGCTGTGCCAGAAGCTGACATTGCTCAGGAAGCATCTGGAGAGCAGCTCAAAGTTTGCTGCCTGGAAAGGCCTGTGCAAGCCCAGCTGCTCTGTGTTAAACCCCAGGCCTGGAGACAGCTGCACCCTCTCTTTCCTGAGCTGTTGCCCATGAATATTGCATCCATTTGAAATGCTGAGCCCAGTGACAATCGTATTTCACACTCCTGCATTTGTACTTCTCTTTATATTAATATGTTAATAATAAATAAAGGAATAAGACTTTCTGCTAAAACCCCTAACATTTCTTCAGCAGTGCTATAAATATGGCTGTAATCTCTGAGCCTGTGAACTTGCTTAAAGACCAGAGGAGTTATCAAAGGAACCCCTGTAACTCTGCTTTTCTGTTTGATTAATTTCAGTTGAAAAGAGGTCCTAACATTTAGCTGCCAGAACACCATTAGTGTGACCCAAGCAAAAACAAAAGAAGAAAAGTCTTGGTGAGAGTTCTGAGAAGCTGATAAGATATTGAGATTCCATATGTTTAAGCATGGAGACAAGTGCACATATTAAATACCAGCGAAGGAAGAAAAGAAGCCAAATCACTGCAATCTAAGTGTGTGAAATGTGAAAAGCAGAAAGGAAAATTGCAAATCAATACACAGGGAAACGAAAAGAGAATTGAGGATACACCAAAAGCAGATAGAAAACAAGAAGAAAAAAAACCTCCAACAGTCAACAAATTGGGATCTTGACAAGATAACATTGTCAGGCTACTGAGTCATGTTCTGATTTTGCAATTGGCTGAAATAATAAAGCCCTGTTAAGTTGAGATGTTAGAAAATGTGTTTCCTACTGGAAGTGTGTCTAGCATTTCCATATTCTGGTTTGTTGGGGCATTCCCAGAAAAATCCAGTGCATGTAGTACCAGCCATTGGTTCATGGGCAGGCCCTGGCACAGGGTGCCCAGAGCAGCTGGGGCTGCCCCTGGATCCCTGGCAGTGCCCAAGGCCAGGCTGGACAGGGCTGGGAGCAGCCTGGGACAGTGGGAGGTGTCCCTGCCATGGCAGGGGGTGGAATGAGATGATCTTTAAGTCCTTTCCAACCCAAATCCTTCTGGGGTTCTATGATTCTATGAGTGTGCAATGGCTGCCCTGAATTATCTTAAAGGTCTCTACCACCCTAACTTGTTCTACGGTTCTGTGGTGCCCCAGGGCTGGGACACAGCTCTTCTGTGAAAGGGACCTTAAAAGGCAGGTCCTTGGTCCACCTACTACTGTAACTTTCTAAGGTGTGCTGTGAAGGTCTATACACCATTCTTTCACCATCTAATGGTCCATATTTGCTTATGATTCAATTATTGCTGCTATTACTTGATTTGGGACAGACTATAGAAGCAATGGCCCCAGTCAAGAACCACTGGTTGTATAAGTACATCCACCTCAAGGGGGTCATGATCCCCTCTGACTGGTGTTGGAGACATCTGACCAACCCTTACAGCTGGAACTTGCTGTTTTCCCTTATTACCTCAAATGTGCCCTTAAAAGCAATAATCCTCCTTCTCCTATTTTCCTCCCTTTCCCCCTTCAATTATCCAAGGCATTTGTTTTTTAACAGGGAGATTTTTTTTCTTGAGAAATTACCAGTAAATTTCAGTTCAGGGAAAAAAAAGCTATGTTGGAAAGTGAAAGAGTAATTTTAGCAAGTGGCATGGAGGACAGGAAAAAATGTCAAATCAAGGGATTTGAATTTTAAAAGGCAACAACACTCTGACAGCAAAAGGAGAAGATGAAAATAAGGTGCATCAGATCAGTGAAATTATAAACTAGTTTCTGCCCAACCAAACTCTTTCTTCAATGGACCCTGATGCTCCTTGTTTATTTAACTATTAGGTGTTTTCCTCATTTGACAGTAGCTTACACTCCTGGAAGTTTTATGTCTCAAAGAGCTTTGCCTGAAAAGAGGCAGGAAGAATGCAAAGAGAAAGTGGTGAACTGGCTATGCATGAGAAGATGACTGGAGCAAAATGCTGGAGTGATTATGACTGGTGATGCTTAAAGATGATATTCTAAACTTGTCTTGGTGAGGTGGATGCCTATGAGAATTCCTACAGATTGTATCCAAATTGTCTGACTCTGGAAGCCTCTGCTCACCGTAGCCCTCCGTGCCTGAGGCAGCCTGTCCTCAGAGCCACAGCCTTGGCTCACCTCTGCTCCTGTGAGTGGAGTCAAGGCGCTTTGCAAACAGGGAAATTAATTCCATCCCTGTTTCCATGGCCATCTGAGTGAAGAACAAATGACTGGAGTAATTTGCACACCATTATTCATGACATGTGTCAGAACCAGAGCCAAAAACAGATCATAAATCTCCTGATGTAGCTCTTCATCTGATCTTCCAGTCCTGCTGCAAATTAAAGGCAAAGAGAATCTTGCAACTGAACCCATGAGGAGTAGACCCAGGATTTTCATAAGGATTCAGGGAAACAAGTGAGAGGTTATTCCCTGGAAAGCAGAATGCTGTCAGCATGAGGTTCTGTTCTGTACCGTGCAGTGCTCCATACCAGAATGGGAAGATGGTGATCAAGACTGGATTTAAAGTCTATTAAAACAGTGGGGATTTCTTCTTTGACTTCCCTGGGCTGGTTGGTCTTCAATGCACTGAAAGAATTGCTACACGAACAAGATGTGCATGGAGATTGTGGGAATGATGAACAAGAGACAGGATATTATAGAGCAGCTTCTCCTCTGAAACACAGTGTCTGAACTCAGCCTTTTCTCATGAATGAATAATGAAGTGACCATGTTTTATTAGCTTTACTTAAAATTTTCTACTAGTTGAACACTCTTTTGAGCCTTTTAACACTTCTATAATTTGCTGCAGCAATGATTTCTTTTCTTTTTTGTTCTTTTCAGGATACAGGAGCCAAGCTGATCTTGGTGTTTCAGTAATTATCTCTGTTAATGTACATGAGGTGTAATTCCATCTGTGAAATGAATACCAGGTGAATGTTTAGCTCATACAAGTTTTGTTACATGAACTTGTGGGGTAGGTGCGTGCATTAATTGCTAAGATGTTGATTGATTAAGTAATGTTTCTTGTGTTCTTAGCTTTGTTTACCCTTTGTTTACTCATTTCTGTGGTCAGTTCTGACAGTAGAGAAACTCAGAGTGAGGAGGAGCTCATCAGGTCACAGAGGGGCTTCACACATATGGTAAGTCCTGTGCTGGCAAGCTAATGTTGGACTGGCAGCCTAATGAAAAGATTTATTGTTCTGTCACCACCACAGCTTTGTGCGAATCCAACATCTTCTTCTGCTAAGAAGAGTAGCAATGCACTAATGACACTGGTATGTTTGGTGTTTAGGATCTTTATCCCCTCACTGGGAACTTCCCCTGCAGTAGGACCACAATGCTCATTGCAGCCAGAAATGATTTCTGCAATAATGTTGTTTTCAGTAAAACTCTGAAGTTGACCAATACTGATGCAAATCACTTACCTGCAGTGGCATTTCTTATGGCTCTTTGCAACCCTGACTCTTTGGGGCAGAGCAGAATTTACAACAACCTGCAGAAACTGGTTAGAATTGTTATTTAAAACCAAGAAGTGTTACAGTTTTATTGTTAATATCAGGGGGGAATATTACTTGCAAGCCTGTGCTTTGATTTTTCTTCTGTCTCCTGACACAACAAGCTCACAGAAGAATTCACAACCCTCTCAAATTACTTATTACAACTATGACTTATTCCAAAATCCATTTTGAGCATAGCTGAAAAATGTAGTTAATACTGCTGCTGTAGTTTCTATCTTTTTCCATATAAAGTTAGGGCTTGATTTTATGTGTCATCCTCAGTGAGTATATATTTGCATAGCTCTGTTGACATCAATAATGCTATATTGATTTATGCTGCTTGTGCCTGCCTCATTATTATTTTTATTTTTTGTTCAAGGAGCATGGTGTATTTTTAAATTCATGGAAGATAAAAAGGGATTGCCTTCTCAGAACAGAATATATACAGTGTCTGCTGATGGGATATTTTAGATTTGGGCAAGCAAACAATGAGACATTATCAGTGAAGTTCTGTAAATATCAAGGCTGCTTGTACACTATCTGCAGAATATTATCAGATCTGTAGGTTGGGCACAGGGTGCCCAGAGCAGCTGGGGCTGCCCCTGGATCCCTGGCAGTGCCCAAGGCCAGGCTGGACAGGGCTTGGAGCAGCCTGGGACAGTGGAAGGTGTCCCTGCCATGGCAGGGGGTGAACAAGATGAGTTTTATGGTCATTTCCAAACCAAACCATTCCGGGATTTTTATAGGTGCCTTAGATTCCCAGTTATCTCGAATAGTTAGAAGGATTTGGTGTCCCATGACACAAGGCTGCCAGTCATGATTTATTGCTTACAAACAAACAAACCTGCTTTTCCAGAGATGGCTGAAATCTCCATTTCTCCAGAACAAAGTGCAAAGTCGAGTGGTCAGGAACAAGATGCAAGAGAGCACAGGTACAAGGGCATAAAGATTGGAAAAAATGAGATTAAAAACCCAAGAGATGGGAGGGCAGGAAAATATATCCATTCCTCCCTGGAGGAGATGCTGCATCATTGTAGGAGCAGCAGCCATACCACATCTTGCAGGACTGAGAAAATGCCTCCACCCCTTGTCTCACTCATTTGCTCATGACCAGGCCTTTGGGTCTGAGTGCAGGAAAAGGTGAAAAAATGGCTGGAAATACACAATATAATCCACAGAGGAAATTACTTTACTGCCCTTTATATCTACAGAATATGCCAAACTAGCTGAGGATGATCCAAGTCCTCTGCCTGAATCTCAGGGCACTCCTGTAAAGACTGGCTCTTCCTAGGCACTTTCACAGACCTATGATCGTGAATTCACTGTTACAGAGATTATACCAAGAACAAGAAAACCTCACTGTGTCTGAGATCACCTTCCAGAGGAGATTGCAATGTGTGAGTAGCCCACCCAGCCAGGACAGGACTATCCTCCTCCCACATGACAGCACAGGTAAGCACACTGCCCAGGGCACTTCTCAGTGCCCAAGTTCAGCACATGATGTGTTAAAATAAGAGAAATTGCAGATTTCTTCTCCCTTTGCTTTCTGGGACTTTCCATCAAATTTCCTTCTCCCTTTTTCTTTTCTCTGCACTGCACTTTCAAATGGAAGCATCTGGATCGAAGAGAATTATCTCTAAACAACAACTTGAGCTGTAGTACATTTTCAAAGACTCAGGTTTTATTAGTCACAGAAGACCTTGTAAAAGTTTGCTTGGCATCATTTTTAACAGCAAACAATAATCCTTCCCCCATCAGCCAATGAAAAGCAACCCCAGCCTGCCCCCAACTCCTGCACAGATATGTCTTACAGAAATACAACAATTCTGGAGATGCATAAGTGACATTTTTGCCAAGCTGAGGTTTTTATCTGCAGTAACTTGCACTAATACAGCCCTAATTTCCTTCTGAACCTGAGCACTAAGCACACTTGATGCTGAGTTGGTGTAATGTTGTTTGGAGTAGTCAATAATTGCATTTGATTTCACATTGTGCTTTTCTGTCCTGAGATTACATAAGGCCAGAGGACACCTAGTCATGCTGTGAGCCCAGACTGCTCCTGCATGTTCTGTGTCAGACCACTGTTTTCATCAAAACACACCAATACAACAAGCCCAGAAAATTCTCTCTCCCTTTCCATCTGGAGCAGCTGAAGAACCAGGCAGATTAAATAGCAGCATTCCCTGCACTGTAACTGGGTTAGCATCCAGGGCCATGTTCAGGCTGCTAATCCAGAAGTTACCTTCAGCATGTCATTAGTAATAAGGAAAGATAATATATAGGGAAAAAGAGGCAGAGGATGACAGATTGATTCCAGGGATGTGTGTCCCGTAATTCTCATAAAACCAGAATGAAAGCTGAGCCCATTCAACAGCTTTAAAAATCAAGACAGTCTTATAAATGCCTAAGTGCAGATGAGGGACTTCAGGTCCTTGGATGTGCAGCTTTGGACCACTTAGCTCACTTCTGATCTCTGCAGATGAACTCCAACAGAACTTCATTGTTTTCATCAGCAGAACCACACTGATAAATGTGAGTAAACTACAGGATATTTCCTAATCAATTTCTGACAAATAAAGGTATTGTATCTGTACTACTCTAGTGCCAACGAAAAATAGTGGAAAAGTATGAACTTCAGAAATGTAAACTTGAGTTGTCATTAAAAATCAATTTTCATGATAAATTTAATTCACATTTCATAGAGAGCTGTGTAATATCAATAAAAATGCTTTAATAATTGCTGTGCTGGCACACAGTACAGTGTAAGACATAAAGAGATATAATTTTTTTGTAATTTAGAAGATGAGGAACTAAACACTGTTTTTCAAAAGAAACCGTTTCTCAGGGAGAAAAATGAATGTTGGAGGAGGATGTAATTCATTAGGGATTCTACTCCACCCCTTTTCACAAAGACTGCTCTGAAATTAAAACTTTCAGAGATCAGGTTTCTAATTTATTCGTAGACTTAAAAGGCCAGAACAGACCAGGATCAGGTAGTCTGACCTTCTGGATAACCCAGGCTATTAAATTTCGTGTAGTTCTCTCTATATCACAACCTGTGTTGGGCTAAAGCATACTTTCTCTTAAACATTGATTTTAAATGGTGGAGAAAACTCATTCTTGTGTTTCTTTAACATGCTTTTTGGTGAGGGTGGGAGAGAAGGAAACTTGTAAATTGGTTGTTTCCTGTGACATATCAGCAGAACCAGTACAGCATGCAATACTGCAATCTCATATATTCAATATTCAATACTGAACTCAGCATCACTAAATTATAAACAGTTGGTGATTTCTGGTAATAAAAGCTGACCAATTTTTAGGGCAGAGACATGCTATGTACTTAGCAATATGCTTTGGTAAACAATTTTTGAAGGGACCAAAAGGCAGGTCCTAAATCTCTTAGTCACATTTAAAAATTCCCATGATCAAATTATAAACCCATCTGAATCTCCCGAAGAAAAGAACAGTTTTCTCATTTACATGTAACTGAGGTTAGAATTTCACCCCAGAAGAACAGCCCACTTCATAAAGGATGCTAACAGAAGAACTGTAATTTGCAGTTGGTGTTTGTTTCTGCAGTGGATATAATTAACTACCTTTCCCAGGAATAACTTCTCAGAGTGCTCAGGCATTGGGAAGGGCTGCCCAGGGGGGTGGTGGCCCCACCACCCCTGGAGGTGTTGAAGGAACAACTGAACGTGGATCTCAGTGCTCTGCTCTGGTTGACAGGGCAGTGATTGGTCTAAGGTTGGACCCAGGGATCTTGGAGATCTTTTACAATCTTAATGATTCTGTGATTCTATTCCGTTATTTTATTTTCTTTTTTAAAACCCTGTTCTTGGTGAAAATCTTCTACTTGTTCCTCCACCAATGCAAATATTCATTGTTCTTCCAAATCCAGTGTGGTCTCCAAATTTCATTAATGTACTATTTATTTGATATTTTGGATATTAGATATTCAGTAAAACAGGGCTACAGCATCAAACCTTTTAGGATACTCCACCCATAATGACACAAACTCTGATCTTGCCATTTATCACCATCCCTTACAGTTTCACAATCAATACAGTATTTTTTCTATCCACATAACTTGGAATCACGTTTTCAAATGAAGTTTCCTGAAAGCCAGGGACACCTGCTTCCCCCTGTATTTATGAATGCTGCCATTCACCAATGTTCATGCTGTGGGATAAGGAATCTCAGGCAATTACAAACACAGGTTTAGTCAGCTTAGGGTGTTTATTAAGAAATCCCAAGGAAGAAGCAGGATCCAAAAATTCTTGAGTTTATCTGGCCATTCATGATAAACATGCACAGCTTTATTGCTCATGACTGACCTGTTCTCCAGGGACCATGTTTTCCCCTGCTGTAAATTACTATAGATCCACGTGAGTGAATAAATCAAGACTCTGAACTTCTTATCCCCTGCATGGTCTGATTTTTCTTTTTTTTCACTGATAAAATTAGTCATAGATACTTCAGAGTTGTATTATAACCAACTAGAAAAACAAGAAAAATAGATTAATTAGTTTTTCACCTTTTCTGGGGAAACCTGTACTTCTGCTGATGCCATCCAGCTTTTTCTTCCCCCCCCCCCGCCAAGTTCCCAGATTTCCTGAACTCTAAGCTATTTTTAAGAAATAGCTGCCCATTACACAATTATTTCTACCAGCTACAAAAATTTGAACGTTTTCAGGCCCAGTTTAATTTACCAACTTTTTCATGTGCCCCCTGATCTCCTGGTGCTAGTGAGGATGGATACAGCATTGCTCCAAACACAGGAACTGAAACACAAAGGAGTGAACACAGATTCAGATGTGTGCCAGCCCTGACCCAGCAGATTGGATCAGGCTGATGGTCCATCAGTTCAGTCTCCTGTCTCCTGCTTTGTTTTAGAAACTGTTTTAGGTTCTGAGGCATTAAACTTCACCCCCCTCAGCCACTCTGTAACCAATATTCTGGTTACTTGGAGAGTTCTCATTATTCTGGACCTCAGAGCTGCCTCATGGCAGTGAGTTCCACTGACTGGGTTAGTCCCTTCATTTGTGAAAGAAACAATTGTCTCTTCTCTGCGTATTTTCTTTCGAGGTTGTTCAGGAAACCTGCCTGTCCCTGGGTATCAACTAACTACTTTTAGTACTGCCTTTATCTTTAGTCTTGAGCTATTTGGGTTTGTTAAAGACCACCGGTTTCTATTCTTCCTTGTTGGTTCACTTTGGATGCTCCTTCTTCCATAACTGTGTTTCCAACCACCTTCTAGGAAAACACCTTTTAAAACAACAGGTGCAGCCCTTAGCTACAAAGCCAGACAATCCTCTCTGATAAGCAATACAATTTGGATAAAATTGGTTTAGTTTTATAGAACTGTTTTAAATTCCTCTGCCATCCACACAATCACCCTGGCTTTTATTTTGTATTAGAATTTTGGTTCTCATCATTTGTTATTCTTATAAATGCACTGTAAGAGCAGGGTGGAAACAATAACAAAAAGGCTCTTTTCTCCATTTCTCTTGGTTTTTTGTGTTCCCAGATCAAACTCCTTCTAAAACAAAAATAATAGTCTGCAAGGCAGACACTCTGCTATGTCAAACCACCCATCTCCTAAAAGGATGATAACTTCAGAAAGGCACATTTGCCTCTGCTGAGATTCCTATGTGGATTGAACTTAAAATTCCATCTTTGGAGCTTAATGCCAAAGCACAGTGCAAGTTACTCTTGCTAGAAGCAAGGTTCTTGCCATTTCCTCAAGCAATGAATTATCTCCTGATATTCAAGTTAGTTTAAAATATCCTTTCCATTTAGGTATGCCAGGGGCTAGTCCTAAGAAAACGGCTTCTAGTGTTTTTACAGTTGCAAATTTTATTTTGTTCCAATGCATAATGGTGACATGGAAATTGCAATTGTTGCTTTTGGTCTGTGTTAGCCTTTCTGTCTTCATTATTTAGGAAGAGAAAGCTTTTGATATCTGTCTCAAATCAGAAGATTATAGGTCTGTTATTACATGCTGGAGAAGTACCCTTTCTGTGGGTGTTAATTACTGAGTATCCAGTTGAGTACACTAGTCATTAACCTCAAAAACAGTGACTCAGCAAGGTACTAGGGCCTAAGAAAAAAAAAAGAGGGAAAAAGCGTGCTGTTTTCTCACACCAGATGCCAGGCAAGATGTATTTCTAGAGGAAGGCTAACAGGCAGCCCAAGAACAAATGTGCATGGAGGTCTGTGGTATTCTTTCTGCTAAGATGACGTGAAATACTCAGCTGGAGGCAAGAGTGCACTGGAGAAAGAACTTCCTGAGGATCTGTCTGATACTCCCAAATCAATTAGGGCTCGTGGAAATGCTCCTGCTGGATCACACCCAGAAAAGGGGTAATTCACCTGTATCATACCCAAGAAGGTGACCTGTGATTCCTAATGCCTGCCATAAATATTACACAGGACAAAAATGTTTTGCAATGGAGGATGAGTTAGATGGATGGGTTTTAATCTTATTTTTTTCCATAGACATGCAAGTCTGGGGATTTGTTTCTAGAAAGAATGCAAAATGAATCACGTATCGTGTCTGTTATCCACATACACACATTCAAGAAGAAAACAGACTGAGCAGACTTTCAGCCACGCAATGAATGTCTGCAGAAATGTATCTGACTACAGGTCTCTTAAGTCACTTTAATGGTGATGGATATGCAGGAAACTATAATCAATTACTTTGCCCTGAAAATTACAGAGTTATTTTCAAAAAAACCCAACAGGTAACAGTTGTTTGACACAGCACAGCTTAATATTTTTCAGAAGACAGAGATCTTATAATATTTGAGCTTGCTGTACACGGAAATTGTAACGCTTGAGCAATACCAGTGCGGCTTCTGTGTAGTCAGATTGTATAGAACTGGCAGGCAGCTATGAGACAAAAGAACCCAAAGTAAGATAGAGAAATGTATTTGTTAAACAGCAAGAAAAATCTGAACAGGGAGATCTAAGGTCAGATTAGGAGATGGTCTCTAGGTTGATATCTGAGAATGTTTAAAAACTAGCCATGTGCCTCTGCCATGGGCAGCATGGCCTTCTGTAAGGTACACGCTCTCACACTCTCAGGTTACCCAGAGCTTTGTGCTTCCTCCTCCTCTGGCTCACACCAGCTTTAAAGTCACTGTGTGCTGTCCAGGAGATGTGGTGTGCAGAGAGGTGACAAAGGTGTCACTTGCCTTCTGGATACAGAGGGTGTATCCGATTCCCAGTATTTCACATAATCACTCAGTAATCATAGAAAACATACTAAAAAAATTACTCGATTGGTGGCCTAAGGGTACAGAGTAAACAACGTATTATACAGTCAAGCAGAGCCTCATCCCCCGAGAGTCAGAGTAGCCCAGAGGGAGAATACTGGAAAAATACACTCAGCCTGTGTGTGTTCCCCTGGCTGGGGATCTCAGTGGAGGAATGATTAGCAGCTATAGGAGACAGACTTGGTTCTTGTACAGAAGGTTCTTTGTGGAGAAGGAGTATTAAACAATTTATCTTTTTCTCCTGCCCTTCCAATCTCCCCCAATATATTCCAAACTACACAACAGCATGATCACCACCGGTAGATGGAGGAAAACCAGTGCTGTGCTTGCAGAGCCCCTCTTCTCTGTTCTGAACATTGAGACTTCACAGGTTGGGGGTTCTTCCCCATCTTGTTCCTTGCTCCTCCTCCCTCCTTGTCTCTTCCTAGCAAATGTCCTGATTCTCCAGTGCACTGCTCCTAATGCTTTCTCCCCAAAGTCAGACCAAACAGCTCCACATGCCCTTCTCCTTCCAAGCCTATTCATTCCCTCAGCAGGTTCCCCTGGGCAGGAGACAGAAGCACCAGGTGAGAAGGGTGACCATAAGAACCAGCTTTAAAAGTGAATTTGTTCATTCCATAGCCCTCTTGGTGCTGAGGTAACACGAGCAATATGCCCTAATACCACGGAGGCGGGAACGTGAAGAGGGGAGACAACAAAGCCGAGGCTGATACAGGCAAAAGGCCACGCACAGTGTGGGCAGGGCAGAGCCAAGGACAGGTGATCTTCAGGTGGCGGCCACAAGTTGTTCTGCCCGCAGCCTCAGTATCTGGGCCAGTCATGTCGGAGGGTCACCCTGGCAAGGGCCACAGCCGCCATCCCGGAGCAGAGGGGTACAGGCTCCCCTCAACAGGAGCACAGCCCACGGCAAGGCTGGGCAGGGGCAGCGCCCGGCAGCAGCCGAGGCCGTGAGGGACGAGCACCTGAGGCAGCCCTGAGCCGTGAGGGAAGGAGACCGGGCCGGGGGACAAGGGCTGCACACAGAATCGCAGAACCAGAATAACTGGGCTTGGAAGGGACGTCAAGAGATCATCTAGTCCAACCCCTGCCATGGCAGGGCCACCCGCAGCAGGTGACCCAGGGACGCGTCCGAATGACTCCAGAGAGGGAGACTTCGCGCCCTCCACGCCAGGTCCCGTGAGGGTGCAGCGCCGGGATATCGGGGCGGTGTGAGGAGTGGTGTGAGCAGCAATGGAGGAGTGGTGTGAGCAGCAATGTGGGGCGCTGTGAGGAGCAATGTGAGGGGCAATGTGAGGAGCGGTGTGAGGAGCGGTGTGAGGGGCAATGTGAGGAGCGGTGTGAGGAGGAATGTGAAGGGTGCTGTGAGGAGCAATGTGAGGGGCAGTGTGAGGGGCAATGTGAGGAGCGGTGTGAGGGGCAATGTGAGGAGTGGTGTGAGGGGCAATGTGAGGAGCGCGGTGTGAGGGGTGATGTGAGGAGCGGTGTGAGGGGCGCTGTGAGGAGCGGTCTGAGGAGCGGTGAGGGGCAATGTGAGGAGCGGTGTGAGGGGCAATGTGAGGAGCGGTGTGAGGAGCGGTGAGGGGCAATGTGAGGAGCGGTGTGAGGGGCAATGTGAGGAGTGGTGTGAGGGGCAATGTGAGGAGCGCGGCGTGAGGGGTGATGTGAGGAGCGGTGTGAGGAGCGGTGTGAGGAGCAATGTGAGGAGCGGTGTGGGGCAATGTGAGGGGCAATGTGAGGGGGTGTCACAGCGCGTGCCGGTCGCCCCACCGCGCAGGCCCCCCGCGCATGCCCGAGACTTATTTCGCGCGGCGGGGGCGCCGCATTTCGCGCGCCGCCGGGCGGGGAGCGGGCGGGGCGGCGGTCACGTGAGCGGCGCGGGGCCGCGCGGCCGCTGGGGGCGACACCGCGACCGCC
The DNA here is from genome assembly GCF_012460135.2 of Molothrus ater. NCBI lineage: Eukaryota > Metazoa > Chordata > Aves > Passeriformes > Icteridae > Molothrus > Molothrus ater. Next base: position 2,234,747 of record NC_050498.2, on the reverse strand, counting down.
CCGCGCGGGGCTCGGCGGGCGCCCCTCGGCACCGGCACCGCCCGGGCGGCACCGAGCCCGCTCCGCCGAGCCCGCACCGCCGCGCCCCCGGGCACCAGCCGTGTTGTGGCCGCCGCCGCTCCCGGGGGCCGCCTCCCCTCTGCTCGGATCTATTGTCACCAGCATCAGCACCCCCCTCCTCGCCACAATTAATACGATGAATTTGCCATGATTGATCCGTATTAATAGCTGGGGTGGGTGGGCGTGTTTTGGGGCTCTTTTTTCCTCCCCTTTTTCTCTTTTTCCTTTTTTTTCTTCTTTTTATTGTTTGGTTTTGTTTTTGGAGGGGCCGGGCTGGGATCTGATCTCCACTCCCGAGTCCATCCCTGGTCGGTGCCTGAGAAAATTGCATCTGGATGCATCGTTATTATTATTATTGTGTTTGATCCAGGGAGATAAAGGAGGAGGGGGAGAGGAGTGCGTGTTGGTGGGGAGGGGAAGGCTGCACCCTTCCCTGCACACACACACACACACACACACACACACACACACGCAGACAGAAAGGGAGTTCTGTACATCTACATATATATTTTTCCCCCCCTTGGAACTTCTTTTAGTTGGGGAGGAAAGGAAGAAAGAAAATAAATTTTGTGCAAGGAAATACTCTCAGCTCCCTCCTTCCAGCGGGTCTCCTTTCTTTATTTTTTCCCCCCTTCTTCTCAACCTTTTTTCCTCTCTTTCGAAGATCCTCGCCCTCCCAGCCCCTTGATCAAAGCATTCCGCTATTCTGATTTATTGCCTGCTTGGTGAGGCTTTTTTTTCCCCTTTCTCTCCGTGGCTTTTTTTTTTTTTTTTTTTTTTTTTTTTTTTTTTTTTTTTTACAAAGGCGACCTGAGATCAGCCATTACTTTCCTTGGCTCGCTTATAGGAATCTCTTACATTTGGTGCTTGCTGCTGGTGGTGGTGGAACCGCACTCGGATTCTTTCATCCCCCCCACCCCCTTGCTGTCCTCCCCTCCCTCCCTTTCTCCTTCCCTCTCTCCCTCCCTCCCTCCCCCGTTATTCCGCCGGGGGAGCCGGATTTGTGGCTGCGGTGGGGCGGGGGGGGACGAGAGCGAGAGGGAGAGCCGGCGAGAGACATGGATGGCCCGGCGCGATGCAACGGGCTTCGGAAGAAGCGGCGATCGCGGTCCCAGCGCGACCGGGAGCGGCGAGCCAAAGGCGGGCGGCGCGGCTGTGCCGCCGGCGGGGCCGCCGGCCCCGGGGCCGCCGCGCTCTCCTCCTCGGGCTCGGAGAAGGAAGACAATGGGCCCCCGCCGCCGTCCCGGCCGCGGCCCCCCCGGAGGAAGCGGCGGGAGTCCTCCTCGGCCGAAGAGGACATTATCGACGGTTTCGCGATGTCCAGCTTCGTCACTTTCGAGGCGCTGGAGGTAGGAGCGGCGGCGCTTTGTGTGCGCCTCATTGTGTGGGGGCAGCGGCGGGGGAGCCCCCGCGGCGCCCCCCGGACACCCCCCCGCCCCTGACCCCGGTCCCCGGGCCGGCCCGCCGGGGGTGCCCGCGGGGGCGGTCCCGCCGCCCCCTCCCCGTCCCCGGGGTGCCCCGCTGCCCTCCCTTCTCCCTCCTGCCGCCGACACCTGCAGCCCGGCGCGCCGCTCCCGGCGGGCGGCGGGGCCGGGGCCATCCCCCCGCGCGGGCAGCGGGGAGTTGTGCGCGGTCCCCCGGCGGCGCTTCCCTTCCCCTCCCACGGATCAAACTTTTCTCGCGCCGCCGTGGCCCGGCGGGGCCGCCCACTCGTGTCCGCGGGGCCGCGCGTGTTTCTCGGGGCAGTGGCGGTGCCGCTGCGGGCGGGGGGCGCCCGGCCTGCCGCGCTCCCTGCCGGCGTGTCACGAGTGGGCCCCGCGCTGGGCGGCTCGAGTCATCCCCCAGCGCGAACCGAGGGGCTGGGAGAGCCCAGGCCGGGCCGGGCGGAGGGAGGCGAAGCCCCGCGGGGCTTCCCGGGCGTCGCTTCCCTGCGCCCGGCCCGGCCTCGCCTCTCCGTGCTCCCTCCGCTCAGCCACTCGCGAGCGTGGAACCGCTGTCAGCCCAGCCTGGGCAGTGGCGGTGATGCTGCCATGGAAGGGGAGCTCCAGCCTGTGTGCTTGAAGGGCTTTGTTGTTTGCAAGTTCTGATCGGGAGAAGTTTGCTGTGGTGAAAAGCAGATTTATTTGGGTTTACGTGCACTGGAGGCACAACTGAAACGATGATGAACTGTCAAAATAAATGTGGAGGTGAAGCTGATTGTTTAACAAAAAAAAAAAAATCTGTGTAGCTTTTAAGATGTTTAAATATTTAGCCAGGAATACTTAGTGGATTTTCAGGATTTTGTTTGTGTTATTTTGTTTCTTGTTTTGTAGCCAGATTTTGTCCTTGGTTACACCTGTATCCATCCACACTATGCCTCCAACAGAACTTACTCTGGTGTAATTAAGGGAGGATTTGTTCACTCCAACAAACCTCCACATGGTTGGTGTTAGACTCGTGTAGGCAAAAAGGAACAAATGCTGAGGTAATGTCCAGATTCAATTTATCCACCATTTCTCACCTGGTGAGCCTATCTATAAGTGCCCTGCTCAAACCAGAGGGACCAAAAGTGTGAATATGTGTTTATTGGCAGGAGAGAAATTTGTATGCTTCTGTTTCTGACAAAATTCTGCTTTTCCTCAAACAAAGCCCTAGTTTGTGTCATTAAGCATTTTTATGGGAATAAAGACTTGAGAATTTGGCTGTAGTCCTTTTTGGAGAGGAAGTGAAGAGCAAGTTTAGAACTTGGTAGGGCATTTTAGAAAATATCTTTATTCTGTTTCACTTCTTATTTGTTTATTTTCTACTTGAAAATAATTGCTGTGCTCTCTTTGCCAAGCCAAGCATGGCTACTACTTGCATCCTCTCATAATCCTGTATCACTAAAAAGGAGCACAGATACATTACCCAGTTCTGCCAGCTAATATCACATTCAGATAAAACAATAGCTTGCACACTGAGACTTGACATACTTTTAATGTTCATGTGATAAGGTGGCACGTTTTGACCTAACGATTTCATGCTGTGTTAAGAAATAATGTCACAAAATCGTTGTTAGGTGCTTTTTCCTGCAGCTCCGTATGCACGTTGAGAAACTTGTTTCTGAAGATCAGAGGGAGATGAAGGTGTCTTAAGGCACAAGCCCAGTGTGGCAGAAATTGCTCTGTGTGTTGCATGCAGCAGCCTGAAGTTTTTATTATGACTCTGGTGTTGGTGAGGAGGTTGTGAGTGGCTGGTGGTGTGAGATACCTCAGCCTTGGTGAGATGTTTAGGTGTTAATGTGTTTGAGTTGAGTCAAGAAGCTTTGGGTGCTGTGGAGAGGTGTCCTGGTGTTAGTACACGTCATGCTGTGGGCCTGCCCCCAGCTCATTGGAGGCCATGGAGATTTTCCCCAGGTTCCAGAAGACACTCGTGCCCAGAATGTAGATGAGACTTTCTGAGCCCCTGCCTTGGGCTTGAACTTCAGCCTTTTCTTGGGCTTAGCACAGCTGAAAGGGTGCAGAGACAGTGTTTTGTCTGCTTGGTGTGAAAAACTGTGAGAAGGAAAGTGCAGAACATTTCACCCACTGGAGGATCTAAGCCATGGTTCAGAAGAGGGGACACGGGTGGATGCAGGAGGGGACAGCCACCCTGGAGGGACAAGGCTGACCTCTGCTTCTGGGGACAACCTTGCAGCTGTAGGGGTGTGAGGTGTCACCCCAGGACCTTCTTATGTATCAAGTTGCAAAAAGAGGAGCAAGAACTTCCACACAGCTTGACTTCACCTTTTACTAAATTGGCTTTTACTTTTTACCCTTTACTAAATGACTTCGACTAAATGCTTTTGCTTTTTGTTTGGGTGGGTGACTGAAAAAGCCCAACCTGTGCAAAATACCAGGTTGTGTGAAGCTTGTGGATGGCAAAGGACACAGGTGCTGTGCAAGAACACAGATCCCATGCCACTGTAACTTCAGGAGGAGTCATCCAATCTGTTATGGTTATGTTGATAAAAGTTCCCATCCCTTGAAGCAAAACTTTAACCAGCTCCCACTCTGGGAACTGCTTTTCTGTCCAGGTGTCAGTAGCCTTGTCATACTTCTCAAGTGTAAATTGTTTGGTGTTGAAATAGAGGCCATCTGCTCCTGGTTATCTGCCTCTGCATTTATGGCACCCTGTACCTTGATGTCTCTAATGTTTGTGTGGGGAATACACACGAAGAGGGAGTTAAATGAAGACAGTGGGATCTCACTGTGGATTTTTTCCTTCTTGGAGTGACAGCTGAGCAATTCCAGTGTCATTGCAGATGTGGCCAGACTGATCCTTGCCTGGCCTTGCAAGACTTGAATGTAGCTGTGTGCAAAAGGGGCCTGTGCCCTACACTGGGGAGCATTTTGGAGCCTTGACCTTCAGAAAGCAACCCTTGATGTGCAGTAAAGCAGCTGAGATGTGGTCCTACAATTGGTCACCAGATTGTCCCGCGAGTGGCCTTGCTGGACTGACAGCAGCGAGCCCTGTGGTTCACTCCAGAGCAGTCCCTCACACGCTGCTGCCCTGAGCTCCCCAAATGGCCAGCCTGGAAAAGCAGGAAGGCACAGACCCTCTGTACCTGTACAGTGTGCCCAGTGTGACCTGTGGCTTTTCCCAGCTTGCAGGAGCCTGTGCTGCCCTGCTGGTGTGTTTGTTACCAGCAATAATAGCATGAGGTTCTCCAAACCCAGGTGGGCATTTTAGACACCAGCTTGACAGGAAAAGGTCATTTCTCAGAATGTGATAAATCAATCCATTGGAGTGACTTTCTCCATGATGTGCCCTGGCAGTGCTGGCAAGGAGGCTTCTGCAGAGCTCTCTGGTGGGGTGAGATTTCAGGCAGATGTTTGTCTCCCTCCTACCCCCTGGTGCAAAGGTGTCCAGGCAGCAGACTGACGTGACATGGCTGTTGACGTGCCGTGGTGAGGATGGTTTGCTGTGATGAGAAAGGAAATCTGACCTGAATGTTAAGATGGCTTAAAGCCTGGGAAGTACTTGATGTTTCCTGAGTCAGCTCTGACCATCCCTATGGAGTAAGCAGTTGGTTTCAGGTTTTCTGAACACTGAGTAAGGTAATGAGTTTTTTCTGCGGATGTTTGTTTAGCTTCAACTCAGGCAGCTCATCTGACAAGCCTGAAATGGGACACAGATATTTATAAAGCCCAGATAGAAGTGGGGTGGGAAGGGGGGGACTCGCATTTAAATGGGGATTCTTGTTTCATAAAACTGTCACAATTTCTCAGTGTGCATTTGCTGAGCTAAATTCTGTTCAGCACACAGGCATTAGTCTGTTTTGAGACCGTGCTAAATTATCGTCAGGTAAAGCCCAATATAATTAATTACAAATGAGAAATGCTGACAAATATTTGTCAAGGAGCTGTTTAATGAGCTTCAAATTCTGTGTCAGATGATTCCATCCACCTAGTGTAAATAATTTTTAAGCAATTGTTCCATGGTGTTTGTGTGGTTTAGGCAGATGTTAGCTGCAGCACTTTTAAAAGTTGCAGAGATAGCATGCGACTAGATGGAGTAAAGCTTAACAGCTGATCTGGGCTTTAAAATAGAGACACTACAGAAACAAAATGTGCAAGTAGCAGGAGGGTTTTGAAGGTCCTGTGGTCTCAGTTGTGTGTCTGTGTGCACTGACAGTGTGGCTCTGTGTATGCATCTGAATGCAGGAATTTGCTTTAATAACTGGTGTGTGATACCCATCTCTAGGCATGGCCCACTGAAAATAGAAATAGCTTGGCTGTGTGACAGCAGAAGCTTTGAGCTGGACACCAGAATGGCTTGGCTTGCTGTGTGCTTTTCCTCCCCAAATCATTCTCTTCTCACCAATCTTCTAGCTGGCCTGATTAGCCTGTTTGCTTAAATTCTTTGAGATTTCAAGCAGGTTTGTTCTGCCTTGTCTCTATCCCTTCATATTTCAAAAGGAATTTGATCTTCCTGCCTTACCACAGCAGCATCATAACATCAGATGTTTGTTTAGTGCTGTCAGCAAATCTTGGTGGCCCTTCTTGTGTTTATTGACTGCTTAGATGCTTAGGTGTTTGTCCCAGTCTCTGTTTGCACATGCAAGTCTGCAGATTTAGACCAGCAGAGAAAAGAATGAAGATATCTGGGGATGAGGAGAGGCATTAAGTTTTGTGTGACACTGGGATATCATACGAAGCGATGCATTTATTATTTTCACTGTGTATTTAGAGGAAACAGTAAACTGACCTGAGATTAAATTTTGAGATAACCTTGACAGAGCAGCTGACTATCTTGATGAAAACCTCAGTGACCAGACCTGAAAAAGCAGCAACTCAGACTGAAAGTGGGACTGAAAACAGCAGGATGCATATTCCACAAAAGGAATGTCTAGGGTGAGGTTTGAAACAGATGTGGCTGTCATTTGGGTACCTGAATACTTTAAAGATACTTTTAAATTATTTTGAAAAGCCTGGTACCTTTCTGGGAGGCAAGGCACACCTAACTCCAGCTGATTTCAGTAGCTGGTGGAGAGCTGAAGCTGTCTCTTCAGGCATATAATGACCAAGGATTGAGATTGTTGCATAAATATTCTTTTAAGCTCCTGAAGGTAACCATGTAATGAAGGTGGGGATTTTTGCCATTCCCATAGGTGGTAGTAGGAGGCACAATGGCCTTGAGTTGAAGAAGGAAGAGTTTAAACTATAAGGACAAGTTCTTTTAGATGAATGTGATTCAATTAATCTCCACTAGCACCGCTCTTTAAGATTAGCACTAACGAGAAATTCTCCTCACATCAAAAGACAAAAGACACCCTTATCCTCCCTTATCTTGGCTTTTTTTTTTCCTGCTATTTGGGGGAGTAAGGAAGCCCTTTCTGATTAAATACCTGGGGCTTTTGCTGGCACTGAGGGAGTGTAAAGTCCAGGGCAGTGGTGGAGTCGCCATCCCTGGAGAGAGTTAAAAGAAGTGTAGATGTGGCACTTGGACACATGGTTAGCAGTGGGGCTGGCTGTGCTGAGTTAATGCTTGGACTCTCTGATCTTTGAGGCCTTTTCCAACCTAAACAGTTATATGATTCTATGATTTATAAAATAAGGGTAAAGGATCAGGAACTTGGAAGGAAAATGATCATTAGGGAAAGGCAAGAAAAATCATCAGAAAGACATCAAGGGTCTGAGTAATTGAAAGATTGACTTACAACACTGAGATCAATACAGAAATAGCAGGGACTGTATGGGAACACAGAGAGCCAGAGGGGGATGTTGTTACCAAAAGTGGAAGTTTCAGGAAAGATCCATTGCTGTGTACAAAAATGTTCCTTGGTGAGAGCCCTGCTGTCAGTTCCAAGGGGAGACACTCAACCAAATCTGTCCCTACTTAAGGAATCATTAATCCTGGTAACTTCAGCTGGGAGAAAGGCAGAAAGATTCCTCTCTCACTGAAGATCATCCCCTCTTTCCCCCAGCCCTGCTACTCTTGTTTTTTGGGGTTTTTCTAAACACCTATCAGTTTGACTGGGACACCCTACCACATTACACTGGGGGTCTGACCTGCAGCATTGTAATTATCTGCAGCTAAATTAGAAGTTTAATCTTTGTTCTGAGCAACAATAAGTTGAGTCAGATAGGTTTTAAAAATAGCCCAAGCTCAAGTTTAGTGAAGTCTCAAATGCAATTAATAAAAAGGTAATGGAGTTAGGAAGTTGCAGGCTGAAATGTGGAAATGTTTAACTCTCAGTTTTCCTGCACTTGAACTGCACTGTTGCCTTGGTTCTGCAAGAGAGAATTGCTTCCAACATTTCTCTGTCTTTTTGTACATCATCCTTATAATTTATCAGTTCAGTATCTTGTGTTCTTGTTGGGGTTTGGCTCTGTATGTGCCACAAATTACCAGCTGCGTGCATTTTTTTGTATAGTCGGTTTGTTGTCATTTTGACTCAATGCCAAGCCATGGTGAAGACCACTTCAGAACATCATAGTCCTCTAAACTCCTTTGTTGTAGAATGGATATGAAAATCCACTTTGTAAGTAATGAGGAATGGCTAATGCAGGTAGGGATTTGTTTTGCTGTACCAGCAGAACGTGCAGTGGCAATTTGTCAGATCCCCAGCTCAGCTCTGCTGTGCTGTTTGCCTTTAAATAGTGTGTTACCTTAATGTCTTGAGATTTTTCTCCTTGTATCTTGGCAACACTGCTGCTGAAGTTCACACACCCATGTGGTGGAGAGAGAAGGTTTTAACCAAAAGGTTATGTCCTCGGTCTGGTAAATACTACAGCCAAGAGTTTTGGTTCTGTCATCCTCTGTGCAGCAGTGGTGGAATAAGTCAGCAAAAGAAGTGGATTATCCCTTGGCCCTGCACACACAATTCTGTTTGTAAGGTTCTACTCATGAGGTTTAATTTGATCATGGTGCTCCATGTGGGTTTACTTGGTATTTGGTGTGCATCTCAGTCCTGCTGTTTTTACAATGTCCTGAGACAAAGGCATGGGAGATGTGCAGAGGTGTGCTGATACCTGATGGTCCCAAGTTCTGGCTGGCTGAACTTCTGATTGTGTAATGCTGGCTGATGCACATATTCCTGATATGATTAATGCACCAGCTGCACACAGGAACAGTTACTCAGAGCCATGCAGGAGTTCAGCTCGGTGTTCTTTCCAGGAATGATCACCCTTTAATCTGTCTCACATGTGTTTGCCAGCTTCCTAAAGTGGAAGCTGCTTCTCCTCTACAATTTGTGCTCTTATAAATTGTCTCTTTTCATACTTTTATTTGGTACCAAAGGAGACTTAATGGTTTGTGAATAAAACTACTGTCAACCTATCCTCCCCATCCAGACACAAGCTTGGACTTGTCCTTTGCTGGATGCGCTCATGAAAAGAGGCAAACACTTTCAGTCTTTGGGACAAGCCCTGTACTGAGCATCATTTGTGTGAAGCCACCTGGAGCAGGTTTGTGGGTGGTGGAGGATGACAGTGAACACCAGAAGCAGACAGAGGTAGGCACTAGGAGGTTCTAGGTGAGATTAACATTTGGGTGGCTGAAATTCTGAGGAGGTATTTGTGTGTTGTGGAGTAATGCTAACAGTTGTATCAGACTTTAAAAATGTTGTACACATTTTTACATGAAAATTCCCATGAAATTAAGTAGTCAGATCCAGACCAAATTAATGGAAGTTTTGAGCAGCCTTTTTCTGTCACAGGCTGACTGTGAGAGGAGCAGTGTTTTAGAGGAGAGTGTGTGACACTGATAATACCTGGTGCAGGTACCTGCTTGCTTGTCAGTGGAATCCAGAGCCACTGTTGCCTGTTGCAGGTATGGGTTACCATGTCCCAGGAGACCCATCCTTGGGGACCCAGGTTGCTCTAGAGTATCCTACAGCTGCTCCTAACTCACCTTCCTGGTGTAGTAAAGGCTTTTTAATTCCTTTGCCTGTGAAGTGGAACCAGTGAGACAGAAATTGTTGCCACTGACTTTTCCAGGACCACACTTGGGTGGCTCTTGGGTACAGGACAGCAAGGTACGAAACCTGTGTGGTGAAACTTCTCCCTCCTGGCAGATCCTGACAGCCTGTGTTTTGTTGTTTGCACACCATTTCCTATTTCTGAGACTGAGATGAGTTACAAACATGGTGATAATTGCTCTTGGCACTGATTTTTGTTTATTTTCTCTCTGGAAGTCCTAAGTGACTGAAGACCTTTCAGTCTGATAATCTGTTTAATTTTTTTGTCTTTATGAGACATCTACTGCTGCAGAAGGTGGGAATAGAGGATAGGTGGCTGAAGGACCTGGCTCCTTGCTTACATGGATGATGGGAATGGTAGAGGGGTGGCCAAAGAACCTGACTTGTTGCCAGGAATGTGGCTTTGGTCTTCACGTGGCTCCTGATGATTTCTGTCACCTTCCTCTTGTCTCCTGCACATCCAGGTGTTTAGCACCACATGCCTCCAGAGGGTCCCATCAGTGCCTTCCAGGGGTCCTCCAGAGCCTGGGATCTGTTGCCCAGGGGAAGGAGCTGGGAGATGCTGCTGTTGCAAGGGCCGGGTAACACACGCTCTCCAGCTTGCTCCAGATAGATGGGCATGGCTGGCATGGGCTGGCATCCATCAGAGAGGGCACTGCTGGAGGGCTGAGGCACTGAAAGGAGTTTTGACCTCCGAGGGGTCTGTGTGGTGAGAAGGCAAGGGAAGAAGTGCTGCTGTTGGGGACGATTTATGTTGTGACTCTGTTGGTGTTGTGGGGTTTAATGCATGTCAAGGGCACTTTGACCTTTGAATGGAATCTTTTGGTGTGAATTTGTGTCTTTTCTCCTCTCTTTTCTCCCCTTAAAGAAAATTCAAAATAAATACTGAAAATCAAAACCATCTGTTTTGAGAGGACCAAATTGCCTCTCTTAATTTTATGGGATTTGGATATTACTGAACGATTAGAAGTCCTACTAATTTTTACTGTCTGGCTATTGTGCTTGTAGGCAGTGACTCTGCTAGCATTAGTCATTTTAACTATGGAAAAAAAAATAATAAAAATGCAATTAATGTAGCTCAACAGCTGAGTCTGCTGGACTTTTAAAAAAGAGGGAAAAAAAGTAAATTTTAATGAGTTCTGGGATCATAAAGATACATCTGGTGGATGGATTAGCCAAATTTTCAACCTCAGAATGTGTATTGAAAAACTCTGTGAATTATGTAGCTACAAAAGAGGATTTTTGCATGTTTATAAGGCCTCAGTGCAATCTCCTTATATTTGCCTAATGACAAACAGACATCTCAGAGGTGCAGCCCAGAACACACTGGGCTGAAACAACTCCCTAAGCTGAGAGTATTTGTATTGGGATGCTGCTACTAGTAAATATTAGAGAATCCATTAAATGTAGGGGGGGAAATATTTTGGTATTGGATGAAAGAAAAGAGAAGGAAGGGAATGGAGTGGGGTAGAGAAGAGAGGGAGAACTGCAATTTGAAATGAACATGATGTGTGGGCTAAGATATTGTGCCTCCACTGCTGAACCAGAAAATTTATAACAACTGTTTGTCATGTGTATGTATTTATAGCCATTCACATAATGAAGAAGTTTCATGAGGTTGTAATAACATATCAAGATGGATGTAATTAAAACAGAAGCAAATTGACACCTCTAGATTAAAGGCAAACTCTAAACTAATACACCTGTACGCTGTCACTTATGTATTAGTTGTCTGGGGCAGTCTGCCAGATATGCAAATAAAAAGACATTGGCAAATTTCCTTGGATGTGTGGTTATGAAAAACCCAACTATTCAATGATTTACCTAGCCCTGCTCAGGTTTGCAGCAAGGGTAGAATTTAAGAATTTGGTGTCACCATGCTTTGTGATGGGCAGAGGGTTAAAGGCTGCGGGGTGAGGGGAAAGGAGCAAGGAGAAGTGAAGGGCAGGGGGCTGTGCAGCTGGGGAATAATGTTCTTTACAGTGGGACCCTTCCCTCAGCAAAGAGGTGGCAGCTGCTCCATTTCAGATCTGCCCTGACTCTTGAAGCTCCAGAGCATGAAGAGTCCTTGACATTGACACTCTGTAGCTTTTGAGCACAGTTCAATGCTTTTTGAAAACTGCCCTGTAACAACAGGCTTTGCTTCTGTCATGCTGCAGGTGCAAACTTCTAAAATTTATCCTTTTGCACCAATTCAGATCTGATGGAAATCGTTACTAGGTCTTTGAAATGGCTATAAAGTTGCTTAGGAATTTTACCTAAGAGTATTTTTCAACTTGTTTCAATTTGCAGAAGCCTAAAACATTTCCAGTGGAGTCGTGGACATCCATTTCAGCCTGTGGTCAATAGATCTGCTCTCCTAATTAACGCTCAGGCTGCAAACTGCTGATGTCAAATAGGCTGGTGGTATGGAGCAGGAAGGGAATTATTTGCCTTGTTAGTTCCAGGGCTGTGAATGGAAATGCCAGCCTTGCTTTTGGGGAATTCACACCCCAGACAACCTGCATTCCTCTCAGTGCCTGGGGACAGGAACAAGTCTTCATGTGGCTTGTGAGTAGCCCTGTGGCTGGTGATGAGGGTCTTCTGCTAAACCCTGATGTCTGTGCCTCCAGCTCCTCCTCCCTGAGTGGGAAAAGTGCTATCTTTTGTGGGTTCCTCAGATGGTTGCTTAGATATGTAAAACTAGTTATAAGTGGGTTGATACTATGGGAGCTCTGGAGAGTTCAATGAAACCTGAAATTCTGGAACTCAGTTTTGAATTTAACCTTGAAGTTTTTTGTCCCAGCTGGGGATAAACCACAAGAAAATCCCATTATGGTCTGGAATTGTGCAGAGTGGGGGCTGCTAAGTGCACCAATTTCCAGGGAGCTGATGGCATAAAAACTCCAATTGGCATGTTTTGTTAGATTTCTGAATTAAAGAGACTCCTTTTTTAGTACATCTGGACATTAAGGATCACTCATACGAGGTACATGGCTTCAAAGTGATTTCAAATGGTAGGATTTTTTTGTCTTCAATATTTCAACAACTTTTCTTCCACCTTTAATCTTTCATGAGCCAATGCTTCAAAAGATAATTAGTAAAACATGCTTTTATCTGCATTTATCTCAAAACATGATTAATTTTTTAGCTGCAATTATAGCAATCATTTCAAGTTTACTTTATATTAATGAGTAAAGGATTTTTTGAGAGAGCATGAGCCTAAATATGACTATATTGGCTGAGTTGAAAGGTGCATTTATGAGTGTGCTTTTGTTTTCATTGCTAGGGATTGACTTTCCGGTTCCAGGAAGTAATATTTCACATGGATTAAAGTCTTTGAAATGCTTTTGCCCAGATTCACTAGATCATTTTGAGGAGCTGACAATGATAAGACCTGGATCATGCACTTTCCAGGACCTGGCTACTGAACACCCAGTTCCATGTTTCCCTTCTGTTGGTGATTTTTGCTCCATGCTGTGCATGTGTTCCTTTGCTTGTTGCCCTTGGCATTGAAATGTAAGATATTTGATGCAGTTTGTTGTTAATGAATTAGCAATGAACTTGTAAGCTTTCACCTTTACCATTCCTGTCTTTGTTATAGGCAGCTTAAGAATTTTTTATTACTATTTTCACTTCTAGGAGAAGGAGAAGTATGTTCATGTCTGTTCCTGTCTTTATTGCTGCTACTAATACATGCAAAACTGTCCAACTGGTGTCCTGCAGCCTGGATCCTGCCTGTAGGGCCTGAGTGTGGCCCCAGAGCCCCATAAAAACTATGGCACTGGCACAGAGATATCCCAAACCAGGCACCCATTGCAGAGCCTTCAAAAGCAATGAACCACTGCAGAGGACTGCTGGAAAGAACACAATTAAACCCCCATTTCACTAGAGTACAGCTTTTGCATAGTTTTATCCTGTGAAGGCTGCTCCTCAGCTCTGGCTCCTGCTTCTCCATCAACAGGAGGCAGAGATTTTGGGTTGGAGCTGCAGTTTCACTGCTCTGTGCCTCCTAAGGAAGCAGGCAGAGAGCAGCCCTGGGGCTGCTGGAGGTGATGCTGGGCTGCTGGCATGGCCCCAGCCACCACAGGCAGCAAGGTGAACAGAGCAGGCCTCTGAAACTGCCCTCACAAGGGCAAGGACAAGAGAGGTTCTGTGGGTCTTCTTGTTTTTTGGGTTTTTTGTTGGTTTTTTTTTCCCCTTGTTTCCCTTTATTTAGGGCCTGGTCCTGGATGTCAGAGAGGATTTGGAGTAAGCAAGCACAGCCTTGGTTCATGTCTGATTTTAGCTTCTAAACTGGGAGTGCAGCTCCCCTGCCCTGTGGTCCCTGGGGAGGTGGATGGGCTGGTGGCTGCAGCAGTGAATTGGGCAGCTGCATAGGAGAGCACACGAGTGTAAAATCAGATTTCTGAGAAACCCAGGTCTCTAAGTCCCTTGAATGGGCAGCTTTGCTGTGAATGGCCTCGTGAGGTCTGCTATGGCTGCTCTCTTTGTTTGGTACTCTAACAAAAAATTGCTCTGGTGTCCTTGTTGGCATATTTTTACATCTGTTATCCATATTTTCGATTTGTTCTGGCTGCAGTCTTATTTTGTTTTGCAAAATCTACCTGGGATTGGGACAGAGATATATGTTTGCTAAGGCAGATTTGGAAATTGCGTTGTTGAAATACAGCCCATATGGGCCATTGTAAAATGGTTACTGCAGCATATAATTGCCTTCACAATGATGTGCTTTGTCATTTTCCTTCCATCTTCAAAGAGGCGCTCCTGTAGTCTGCTGACAGCAATGGTGGTATTAGAAAACATATGGATTTGTAAAGGCATTAAACTGTCTTTAGTTCAAGGATTAGATTACAGTGTTAGAGTGTGGGTCACCACATTTTCATGAGGATAGGCTGCACTGCAGTGTGTTGGTGTATGTTGCAGGTTAGGGAAGGGTTTGTTTATTTATTGAAAATATCTAAGATCCTTTCAAATGCTTGGGGAAGGAGGTGTCTCATGCATGGTATGAGCTGCAGCTCTGTCTAAGGGCCATGGCCACACCTCACCCTGCATCGTGTTGGTCAGGGCTCACCATCCACACTGACAAATTATCTCATCAGGAAATGCCACTTGCAATGGCAACATGGAAAAATAGACAGAATGTAAACCCCACAACACTGGCTTTGAAAATTTAAGTGGTTTTTTTTTTTTTTTTGTAAGTCCTCCATGCTGGGCTGCTACTCTGAACATTTTGTGTATTTGTTTTGTGTTCATTTTACACCGCACAGCTCCACACATTTTGGAGCACAGGGCAATCTGTTCAGCTTTTACCTCTTTTTCTGTCTTCACAGTTTGAGCTGTGGCTTTTCTGGGGTGGTTGGAGGTCTGCAGTGGCTCTGTCAGCCAGGGCCTGTGCAGCATTCTCATCATGGGATGCACATGGCATGGACATGGCACACAGCCTGTCCCCAGCCTGGAGTGCTGCTCATGCTCCTACACCATCTAAAGGGGAAAGCTAGAGAGTGGAAGGGATAATACACATAAAGAAGATCCTTCTTTTTTAGTTTTATTACTGTTTTTGTGTTACTTTTTGCAGCCTGCTCAGTTCTGTGCTCTGCCTATCTGGGACCCTGAGGCCAATGGGGGCGTTTTTCTCCCATGGCCACCTTCACCACGTGCACTCGCTGTTGTGTTTGGATTTGCACAGGTTGTTTCCAAAACAACTCTCTGATACCTCTTTTCCCTCCAACAAACACTCTTTTAATGAAGGTGCTGAGCCTGTCCTTCAGAGGCAGGGGCTGGTTTCTGTGCTGTCACAGCCATCCTTGGTAACCTTGGTGCAGTCACTCCCTCCCCACTGTGTGAGCAGCTGCTCTGGGCTTGTGCTGAGTAGGGATGGATTTGGGATTGGATCCATGTGTATCTCTGGGGACCTGAGATCCAGGCTGCAGATTTGGGTTTCTTGACTGAGAAGAGCAGGCATGTGGGGACAATGCTGATGTGTGAGGTAGGATTTAGTGTGAAGTCAAGATATGTGCTTAGGGATCACCTTGAGCTGGAGTGTTAGTTTTGCTGTAGCTGAGTTTGTCTGTCCACAAAATAGGTTTAATAATATTGTCCCTCTTCTGAGTTTGCCTGGCTACTTAATTAGCATCTGCAGGGTGCTGAAATAGTAAGTGGTTAACATAAAATATCTACATAATTTTACTGTAGGACAATAAAGCACCAGTGCCTGTACATATGTAGCAGGGACCTGCCTAGAACACTTATTTAAATAACTGAAAGCACTTTTTTTGTTGTCAACCACCTTTTAAAATAAAGCTATAATTTGGCCTTAAAATTGCTGACAACAGCCAACTTCATTAAGGAAATCTGATGTGAAGGGTAACACAAGGAAATTCTGATTAATGCTTTATCTTTCTTTATACTGTTACGATTATTAAGTGTGTAAAAGTTGGTGTTGCTCAGTTATGGCTTGCTTCAGTTTTAAATCACTTACAACATTATATGTCCCAGCTGTGATGGGTGCCATAGCTATTTATGGTAATATCTCTCCCTTAAATCCATTGCAGAATAGGGAAGAAACTCTCATTCTCCCTATAAGAAATGTTAAAGGATGTATTACTAACTCTGGCAGCTGTGATGGTGATAAGCAAATTAGTTCTGTCATTATTGCCAGGGTCTGCAAGTATAAGATGTCATAAAACTAGTATATCTCTGGTACTAGCTGGCCTACAAAAATAAATAAATGCAGGATTTTTTAATCCTGGTGTAGCAAATTAAAGAGCAAAGCTGCTTTCCCATAAGGTTTGTGTAAGGTGAACACAAAGTTCATGTATGTGGTGTGGTTTTGCAGCAAACAGTGCAGAAGGGAGAAAGAAACAGTCTAGTGAGAAGCTCCCACTGATATCCCTAGGTTTTGCTGTGGGCCTTTGTGAGGGCATTATTTAAGGACTTACTTATGCAGATGTTTAAATCAGAAAGTGTTTGAGTGTGTTAAAAACCATAGCACAGTGCACTTACAATGAGGGCATGCTGAACTGCAGTCAGGAGCAGGATATTACAAGGTGTGTACAGAAACATACCTTTAATAAGAACCTCCCTAACAGTGGCTTGTTTTTAAATAATTGTTTATTTTGAGGGGAAGCTTGGGAGAGTGGCTTGGGATTTTTTTGGTTTGGGGCCTTCATGAGATGGAATCTGGTGGGACAGCTCCTGGAACTACAGGGCCAAGGCATGTTCCAAGCTCTGCCTTGTGGTGCAGCTCAGCAGCATCCTGTGGGATGCAGGAGTGGCCGCGTGCTGGAGCATCCCTGGCTATGCTGGAAAAGCCCAGCAGAGCTTGCCTGGGGGCCACTGGTAACTGTGGGACTGAAATAACTCACTGGCATGAGCCTTTTTTCCATCCCTTAGCTGGATGAGTTTGGATTCAAGCACAGTTTTGGGTCTGGAAGCAGCACACAGCATCAGGAGTCTCTGCTGTATGGGATTGAATTTTATCCCTCCCTAAGAGAAATGGTGAACTTTGCAGCTTGGCTTGCACAAGTCCTGGTAGTGTCAAGCCATCAAGATTTCCCTGGCAAGTGGCATTCCTTTGGGTGATTTCTTGGGAAAGCTTCTGCAGGGTGCTTCCTCCTCTCCCTGGGCACACACCTTCCCATCCCACCACATATTGCTGCTTTCTCCAGAAGCAGCTAAACAGGTGGCAAGATTCAAATCACCACTCTCTGAATGGAATTTGCTCTCCACAATAGCTCACCAGAGGCCTGTTTTGTTACAGAACATTGATTAAATAAATATTCCTATGCATACAAAAGAGGAGAAATCTGCTACAACACTCTGTAGTTATTTTTCCATTAATGGCAAGGAGCTCTCTCTAATTTTCCTGCCCCTTTCAATCTGTTTCCCTGTCTCCCTCCCTTCCCATCACTGCTAATGCCTTGAAGTGCATGAGTAACATACAAAGGGCTCACAATCCCTCTGCTTCAGATCTGCAAACGCTGTGGCTCCAGCTCACTGTGCTTTGGGAAATCCCCCTGGCCTGTGCAGGGCAGAACTGAGTGCTCCATGCATGTGGTTTTGTTTAACTTGATATTTCATGTTCAGTATCAGCATTCCTTGAGCTAACTGGCCTCCATTAATTTATATAGCAGCAGTTAAAAATACAATTTTGCAATACCGGCATTTTGCATAGTATTGACAACTGGGGCAGAATATTTGACTTCTGAACATTTTTTTTTCTTCTGTACCCTTCTGTGCCCCCTGATTTTTAAAACCTTTGAGGCAGAAGTTACTGCTCTGTGGTTTGTGCTGATGGAGGAGTGTTTGTTTTGGAAGAAAAGCACCTCATACTCAGAGCCTGGCAGCCAAAGGCAGCTCCACTGCAAGCAGCTGATCTGATTTGGTATAAAATGGTGGCATCTGAAAATAAATATGGGGTAAAGGATTGGTAAATATAGACTAAAGGGGGGAAAATAGCGTGACTAGTTTTAAGTTCAGTAGATATTTGTCTCAAGAAAGAACTTCTGATTGTACAAATGTCTCACTGCAATAAATGTGGACTATAAGGAAATACCATGGATTTACTTTGGCTCTGCATTGATGTGATAGAGATAAAAATCCACCCCAAAGAGAGTAACTCAAATTTAGCTTTTTTTTTCCCTGCAGGCAATGATATCTATTACTTTGGAAAAAACTGGAGTCAGCATTTCTATATCATCATTTTTCTTAAACAAACTTAGAGCAGTTAAATCACAGAGCTGTTACTCTAGAGAAGTAAATTGTGAAATACATTTTTTAAAGTTTAAAGACCATAAATGAAGCCTCCTTTCATTATATGAGTTTGTCTTAAAATACTTGTCACAGTTGGTTAGATTTAGGACCTGGAAGTCTAGGGATCTTTAGCTCTAGCATCTTTAGGGCTGGAGAGGTACCTGTTTGGATAAAGCTGATCATCTGGGCATTCTGTCAGGGACAGCCCTTTCCCCTCTGCCTGAGCTGTGTTGGGAGTGCCATGGCAGAGATCAGCAGTGAGCACACTCTGCTGTCCCCAGGGACAGAGAGCTTTCTTGGCTGGGGCGAGGAAGGACTGGCTGTGGCAGAAGCCCTGTGCCTGTCTGCTCTTGCTTACCCTGGGCAGTTAGTTGGAAGTGACACTAACCTGAGTTTAATTCTACTTTTACATTACAACGACATGCCAGCTGTTCCCTGGATTCTTCCGTGACACTGCAATGTAATTATTTTTTGTTATCTTCCAAGATGTAATTTTATGTCGGTGTGCTTTCCCACTAACCTTTTGGCACAGAAAATGTACAGCTAATTCATTTTCCTGGGAACATGAAGAAGCAAGGGAGAAAATCTCAAATTGTAGGGCCAAGGGGCTGTGCTGGAGGCAGCAGAGGAGGGATGTGCAGGGAGGAAAGGCCCTGTCTCAGATGGAGCCTGAAAGCCACTGGGACGTGTGCAGTGATTAATGGTGTCATTGCTTTTTAGCTTCATCAAATGTTTCAGTGTAAGAGTTTCTAAGGAATGCTGATATTCACAGGAACCTATCAAAGGGTACAGAAGATATCAAATGAGCAAGCAGGAATGGGAGTTAATTACTGAACAGTGATTACTCTGATATAACCAATTATTGGATCATTAAGTGTTTATTACCTTTTTTATGCTCCTTTCCCTCATAAGTGCCGTTTTGTCCTCATAGTATTAAAAAAGGGGTGGATCTAACACATAAGAGCCTTTTCAAAACCTAGCAGGTATTGAGAGGCCATCTCACCCCAACACCTGGCATACACTGCTTTCCCTTGCTTGGCAGGTTTGGGGTCAGGTGCTATGATCCCTATTTCAAGGCCAGATTATCTCACTGCTAGGAGGGGCTGGAGGGAGCACAGCAGCAGGAGCAGGGCACACAACAGCAGCAGGTATTTATTGTATTTGTGAGGTGCCACAATGAAGGAAGGAATGATGAATCTGACTCCATCTTTTCAGATGGCTAATTCATTATTTTATGATATATATTATATTAAAGAATGCTATACTATACTAAAGAATACATAAAGGATACTTACTGAATGCTAAAAAGATAATAATGAAAACTTGTGACTCTCTGCAGAGCCCTGACACAGCTTGGCCCTGCTTGGCCAAAGAGTGAAAACAACTCCCAGCAGAATGCAATGGAACAATCACCTGTGGGTAAACAATCTCCAAACACATTCCACATGAGCACAACACAGGAGAAGCAAATGAGATCAGAATTGTTTCCCTTTTCTCCGAGGCTTCTCAGCTTCCCAGGAGAAAAATCCTGGGTGAGGGGATTTTTCAGAGGATGTGAATGCCCCAAGCAGGTTCACTGCCCTTCCATGTGGGGTTGTGTTTGTTCCTTCTGCTCTTGCTGGAAGTGGTTGGTGGCTTTTGTGTCCCTCTGTCACCCAGAGGCCCTTTCTGGGGCTCCCTGGCCCTAAGGACAGAGTGCCATGGCCTTCAGTTTCCTTGTGCTTGCAGCATCTCTCCCTCTCCAGTCCCTAAGCCTCTCTTAAGAAAGAAGTTTCCATTGCAAGGCTGAGATGATGCTGTTTGAAAGCAAGACATAAGCCCTGCACTGGACATCTGCAAAGTGAAAAATAACATTTTTCAAGCTGATTGCAGTTATTTTGGGCGACATTTGAGGGTTTAAAATGTTAAAGCAATTTTTTAAAATACAGCTATTTGTGACTTGTTTTTTTTTTGTTGATGATCCTTAAATGTTGAGTTGTTTAAGCTTCATATCTCCAGAGAAGTATGGGTCAGGGGAAAAAAAAAATAAAAACCCAAATCTTTTTTTCTGTCAGCAGAGCATTTCTTGGCAGTGGCCTTTCCTGGTCTGTGTGTGCAGGGGCTGGGAGGGGTCTCCATGGACCTTGTGCCCTTGGTGGGTGTTTGGGGGCAGGTGGAGACACGTGGAGGTTCCTCCCCATCCTGGTGTGTCACAAGCCCCCAGCAGTGGGTTTTGTCTCTGCTGTGGGCAGAGCAGAGCTGGGGAGGCAGCCAGGGTGTGTGACCATCAGCAGATCTGCTCAATAAGGAAAATTCTTCTGTTCCTGAGGTGTGTCAGGAACCTCAGCTACCACCACCTCTCAGCAGCCACATTGGTTCCATCCAGTGTCCTGTGTGCTTGCAGAGGAAGTTCTCAGGAACCAAATTTTTCTGTTCCAAATTTCACCCTTTACTTGTGAATTTAGCTTAATCATTTCCATGATCTCCTTAGGGGATTGTTAGTTTTTTATTAATACCTCCCTTTGCCAAGTTGGAAGTTTGAACCATTTCTGAGCTAAGTTTTCAGTGAATCTTTTTTTATTCATCTATTCTTTTTACCTTTTTCTTTTCTAGCATAATCTTACCTGGACCTTCCCTCACAAATGGGATTTTCAGGTTTTATCTCTGACACTCAAGCCCCCATGAAAGTTGGTGGTGAAGGTCAGGGAATGCACAGCAGAGATTGAAACCAGGAAGCTGTTTGCCACTTTGTGTTATTACTGTAGGGAAAAAAGAGGAAGCTCTGTTAAATTGCAGTCCCTGTGCTCCTGGGAGTATAAATTACTGTCTTCTCTGCACTGCTGTGTCAAATCAGTTATGTGGCAGCTGGGACTTTGCCCTTTTTGGAAAGATGCTTTCTCCTCCTGATGGATTTTTCTGTAATCCTTCAAAGGACAACTTTATTCTGGGTTCATTTCCCTATTTTTCTTTAAAAAAAATTAAAACAGAGCAGGTTTGCTTTGCAGAGAAAACATTATGCAGGTCACAGCTTCCTCCTGTGCATGAAGATGATTTTGTGCCTGCAGTCAGGACTTGGCAGCGATGCTTAAGGATGTGCTGCTCACAGGAGCCCACAATCCCACACAGGCATCTGTCCTAAACACCATCACTGAATGTCCAGCAGCAAACTGCTTCCTCCAGCAGGGAACCACAGCTGTGGAAGGCCCCTTTAACCTGCTGCAGTCACAGCTGGGGGTTGCAGCCTGGTTTGGGGGGTGCTGTGCCCTGGTGACTCTGAGATGCACAGCCAGGGCTCACGGTGCTCTGCTCACAGGCATGGCTCTGATTACCCCTCTTTGACAGCCTCTGTGCAAAACAGTAATAATAATAATTGTAATGAAACATCCCTCAGGATTTCCTCTTAATAACTGAACACACAGCAGCTGCTGTAAACTGTCTTGGTGGTGTCAGAGCCTCTGTGAGAAAGGCGAAGGGCAGGCGAGGATCCCGGGAACGCGGTGCAAACAAGGCACCCTGTGTTTGAGATCATCTCTGCAGAAACCTATCGTGGTTCCAGGGCCACGGGAGATGAGCCAGTCTCCAGGACTGCTACAAATGTTATATTCCAGTGAAAGGTCAGCCAGAAACAAGGTCAAAACAAGCGTGGTACACAGAGCAAACGGCGGAGCTGCGAGGCGCAGATAAAGGTTAATGTGAAGGGCTATTGGCGTTAGTGCAGCGTGTGGTCAGCTCGCTGAGGAGCAGGGGCTGGAGCAGGAGATAATGAGGAGGGTTTACTCTAATTCTATTAGAATGTATAATTAACTAGCATAATTGATAGCAATTTTCCCTGTGTGTCTGTGGGTGTGTGTACGTGTATGTAAAGTGTCATTTTTGGCTTTTGTGTTGTTGCACCATTGCCTTGAGCTGATGGAAAGCCTCCCTGGGGCTTGGGCTCACTGTCTTGCCCAGCCCATGGATGCAGAGGGGGAGCAGTGTTTCCAAGAGCCTTTTTTACATCTGCCCCTGGATTTAGACATGGTATCTACGTGGTACCCTGGATAAGGCAGATCTGCTGCTGATAAAGGTCTGTAGTGCCAAGAGCTTGTGTTTGAAGAGGGACTAAGGGACAGGTCAGCCCTGTTTCTTTCTGGGTTGTTTGTACCTTTTATTCTCAATATCCCTGTGAAAACAGAGCTTGAAGTGAATTTTGCTTTTGTGCTCATCTTTTGTACAGGATAAAGTTCACTCTTTGTTACTATGCAGAGACATAAGCAAACTCATGTTTCAGATGCACTGGGGATTTTAATTTTCCTGGTGCACAAAGATGACAAACCATTGTGGATTCCTTGGCCCCTTCTCTAGAGAGAGCAGAGAATAAATAAGCTCCCAAATCAACACAAACCCAGGATCCTGACCTGGTGATGTTTGGGATTTTGTTGGGTTGTGAACAGGTGGGGAAACCTCTGCTTTGGCATTGCTGCTGGATGCCAGGAAGTAACCTATGAAAAATGAAAAATTAGGCTTTACCCACATGGTTGATGTTGTTGGGTTGCAGGAAGCTTTGTTGTACCTACTGTACACCCTGCATGCAGTATGAAAACATCAAAGGAGGAAATTTAGGGTTGGTTTTGTGTGGATTTTCTTTTTTTTTAAGTGTTGAATGATTTATCTGGATGGCTGTTTAGCCTGTCCACTTTCTTGATTTTGCAGGGTACAATTGAGGGCAGACATTACTACGTGGTTATTTTTTTCTTTCTGTCAGTATCTGGCAATACATATTTTTCAAATGTAAATGCAAATAACCCTCTTCTCCATTCTTAATCCCTTGGGATGGGAAACCTAAAGGCCATATTCTTCCTTGAGAGAGGGATTTACCCTTCCAGCTACATTAAATGTTAGCTGGAAACATGTGGCTAACGGCTCCCAAATACTAAGCTGAGACTCTTCCCTTGAGGTTCTGGTTTATTTGGAAATTTAATTTGTAATTTTCTTTTTTCTTTCAAAGGTTATGCAACTCTTTAAGCCTCTGATTTTAGGTCACTCTGCCTTTTATAGCCAGATCCACCTCATCAGTGAGAAGGCTCCCTGAGGACTGCAAAATACTCAGGCTTAGTGTTATCCAGGAAAAATGTGTATAATAGTTGTATTACAAAGCAGTAGGTAATGCAACCCCTGTCTGTCAGCCTGATGAGCACAATGTGAATGGTGGTGTGGTACAGTTGCATGCACTTAAAGCCCTTTTTGACAAAATAATGCTAATTGTCCTGGGCTGAGTGATGCCAGGGGCTTACCAGTACTGATAGAGGGAGCCAAGAGAAGTCAGGTGGAGAAATCAGGGAGATTGGCTCTCATGTGGAGTTTCAGTGTCTGAGGCACTGCTAAATCTAGCAAAGGATTAATACCAAAATAATCCTGCTTGTCCAGGAACTGGTGACAACATGAACGTTTGAGATCAGTGTGAGATGCTTTAGAAGGAATACAGTAATAAATTCACAAGTCACCAGAGATAGAAACCAATTGCTTTTCATCCTACATCACATCTGAGCTTTTCCACGGTTTGTTTCCTGCTCCAGTGATATGAGACCCCTTTCCACTTCAAGTCTAGCATCATTTTAGTGCTGGCTTTCACCAGAACCCAGAAAAATACTCCAAATCCAGCAAAAATTCCCATATTGCCCAGAATCAATTCCTCTAACTATGTGAGGAGTTTCATCCTGGTTCTGGGTGCTCTGTACCATTCTCTAGTGCCATCAGGATTCTGGCTGCAGAAGTTCCATTGAAATGGGAACAGAACTAAGGTGGCACTTGGCAGGCTAGAGGTGTTGTGAGTTTTTTGGGTTTTTTTCTAAGCACTGGTGAGTGCTTAATATCCAGCTCTCATTAATCTGTTGCCATTACATGTGAGTGATGGAAAACCTCACCTGTATTTTTGCTGTTTTTTCCCTGTGTTGTGAGGAGCTCTGTGGAGATGCTGTGGTGTTCTGCACTGTGTTGGGTGTCCTGAGCTGGGCCAAAGGTGTGGAGCTGCCACAGCCTCTGCTCATGGCCTTGTCCAGGGCTGTGTCCAGGGCTGCTCCTGACACCCCTGCCCAGCCTGTCCTGTCTCTCTCCAGGCTCACTGCTCATGTGAGCAGCACTGGAGTTTTCTAAGGACTTTGCAAGATGCTGAGCAGAAAATACATAATACATGGGGACAGGGCTTCTTTTCCAAAGCCTCTTTCCCTGATTTATCCTTGAGTGCTGTGAATTGGTCCATGCCTCCTGTCAGACTGTGTCCATGAGCCAGGAATGTTTGGATTTTGGGTAAACCTGTGGCTTCAGTGGTGCTGGTTTTCTGGTGCTGCATAAAACATCAGCACCACTGAATTTTTTGAACATGCACTGCACCCCTTGCATGTGCAAAAAGTACCCAGAGCAGGGTCCCTTGTGCTCCCCCAGCTCAGCAAGAGGACCCAGCAGGTGCCTGGGGAAGGGACTGGGATCACAAACACTTGGGACATCTCTGTGGTGGGATGCTGGACACGTGGTGGTGAGGGCACCTGCAGTGCTGAAAGGATCCACTCAGCTTCAGTTCCTCTCCAGCACTGAAGAGCTTGCTTTCCCAAAAAGCACTTACGTTTTTAAGCCATTTATTTTCTGTGGCACTGAGTCATTAAACATTTCTGC
The DNA here is from genome assembly GCF_012460135.2 of Molothrus ater. Classification (NCBI taxonomy): domain Eukaryota; kingdom Metazoa; phylum Chordata; class Aves; order Passeriformes; family Icteridae; genus Molothrus; species Molothrus ater. The sequence continues at coordinate 2,209,906 of NC_050498.2, read as the reverse complement.
CAGTGTTTTGTTGTTTTTACTCTGTGTAGGAGCAGAGGGAATTTATTCAGTGTCTCAGGCCGGCAATGCAGGGGCTGAGGAGGTGCTTGACTGCCTGACTCGGCAGGCAGAGGCAGGGATGTTGCTGTCTGTGACATCTTTCTAGTGAAGTGGCATGTCAAGATCTGAGATCCTTTTCCACTTAGTGTACAAGAGCATTAGAACAAAAGGAAACAGAAAACAGCCCTGCATCACAAAAGAAACCAAACCAAAACCCCTCCGGCTAAAGTATATTTTTAATGGTATGTATGAGCAATTTCAGAGAGAAATTGAATGAAACACTTTACCTGAGTGTTGATGGATCTGCTGGGGTCAGAGGAATTATGCTGGTTTACACCAGTCTTGTATGTGATCCTCCTTTTTTTTTCTTTGTTTTGTGCGGTTTATTTCCCATTCCAAGTGTGTTCACAACAGATGGTGATTATTATGTTTGTTCAGATCAATGAATATTAAAAAAGGCAAGGCAAAAAATAAGAAAATGCCCTTCAACTCAATAGAGTCACCCGGGGTTCAGCTGTAGCCTCTGGGTTTTCATTTGGACAATGTTAAGTTATAGTAACTTAAATGGAATTTTTATGAGCAATTGTTTTGCCATGAAACAGGATCTCCCATGGCAGTGACCCAGGCAGATATCTGCCCTCTGGGTGTGCCAGCCAGCTCTTGGAGAAGCCCTGCTCTGGTGGGGCACACTGCTGAGGTGAAGATGGTGCTCCACTGGCAGGTGCCTTTGGGGCTGGATGGACCTGCTCCTCACCTTGCTCTCCTGGAAAAGACACAAAGCAAGTATTTTAGTAACATGAGAGGTTTAAAAGCACATAAAAATGAATCCTTTGAGACAGAATGCAAATTAATCTGCTGATGTCAATGGGAGTATCAGGAATGAATGATTGGGGGTGGAGGAGATGGCTGTGGGTGGCTGTAGGAAGAGGAGAGCTGCACCTCCACCTACACACAGGTGGAAATGCTACTCTCCAGCATTTCCTCCTGCACTGTTCACTCTTGGGCTTTGCTGTGTTTCCTTTACTCTCTGGTTTTACCTCAGCAAGGCCTCCTATGGTGGAATCCACCCCTGGGTGTGAGGACACACTGACATTCTCTGCCCTCAGTGTTTTTCCCAGCAGTGTAGAGCACTGCCAGTCTCAGGAGTGAGGATTCCTTTGGGCACATGGAAGCTTTGCTGTAAAGGCTAAAGCACAGTCCTGTGTGGTGTTTGAGAGATGAAGGAGTTATTAGTGGCCAGCCCTGCTCCCTGCATTCACAGACAGGATCTGTGCTGCCCTCACTGCTGTGTGATCAGACCCTTCTTGTCCCTGTCCCCAAGGTGAGCTGACAGCCCAGTGGGGTGTGGAGCTGCTGCATCTCCGTCAGCACTGCTGAGTGCTCAGCCTCTGTGCTGCCTGCTTGGCAAAGGGGCCCTACAGGAAGGGGAGGCTCTAGGACTGCTTAAAATTGAAGGGATCTAAGGACTAACAATAATAAATGTAACAAATCACTTTTATATGGGCTGGATGAAAGCACAAATTGATGTCTGGGCTCTTCCCTGCTGCGATTTTGAAGGGATTCCCCAGCTCTAAACAGGGAGTCCCCAGGTGAGGGAGGCAGAGGGAGAGGATGGTGCCTTTGGCAGAGGAGGTGATTTGAGAGGGATGGAGGGTGCTGCCAGCCCTGGGTGAGCTGGGCTGGCTGCACAGCAGGGCTGTGAGTGCTGGAGTGGAGCCCCAGCCAGTGCCCATGTCTCACTCAGCTCCCAGCCTCTTCACCCAGATGTTCCTTGCAGGTGGTTCCATGTGTAGTTTGCTCACAGTGAGCTCAGGCAGGATCTCTCCTGAGATTGTGGGGTTTTTATTTGGATGTTTTTATCAAGTCTGACTGCAATGGCCTGTTCAGACAGCAGAGCCATTTCCTGCTGTCTCTGGAAGAGGCTGCAGGCTGTCTCCTGCTGTGGACAGCCTGATTTGTCCTCTGCTGGGCACTAAAGATGAATATTCTTTTAATTCTAGTACAGAGGAGCAGAACTAAAGAGACTAAATGTGTTGGGAGAAGGGGGGAATGAGGAGCAGAATGAGGCCAAACATTACTGATGTGCTGTTTAGGGTATTTTTTTCCCTTCTGTTTCGTACTTACCTGACTTGTAGGAAATTTGTGATTTTGTCCTGCACATACAGGATGGGCTCAGTGCAAATGGCTGCTCAGAGCACAAGGCACAAAGTCCCTGTCCTGTTAACAGTGCTTGTTAACTAACTGATGTTTTTAAAAGTGTATGTAGGATTGCATTCTGTAAGCAGGCTGTGCGTGGCAGGCAAGTTTTAACCTCCCTGGAGGTGTGCAGGACTGGGGGCAGGTCCAGGTGACCCTGGGCTGGGACTTTCCCTGCACTGGGACCTCCATGCTCAGCTGCCAGGGCTTGCTGGGTCCAGCCCGAGCCCAGAGCTGGTGCTGGCACTCTGTGAGCACCAAACCCTCACCCAGCAGTGCATCACTGTGGGGTTTGCTGATGGATGCAGTCCATGTTTCACATTCTCCCTCGCCTCAATTAGCTAAACCTTTGCCTTGGCTGCAGAGCCATTATCAGAGCATTAATCTCAGAGCTGTGGGAATCCCCCAGAGCTGGGAGGGCTCTAGGAGAGAAACAAACAGCTGTGTGTTTACCAACCCCTGCCTTTTTGTTTGGAGAGTCAAGTTCAGGTACTGGAGCCATGTGAGAACTGTAGTTAGTTCCCTGCATTCCCACTGAGCATTGACTTTGTTCAATATTCACAATAGCACATTTTGTACCAGCACTGGCATTTATCTTTACATATTTGGAAATTACTGGATCTGAGGTTAAAACAATCTGTTCTCCTGTGGAAGCTGTAGAGTTGTATTGAAATAGAATATCTCACCTTCAGTGGTGTGGTATTTCATAATACATGCCCCCATTGTGTGTTCAAGGATAAAGCACTGTAATAAAACATGTCCAGATTGTTCTTGCTATTTTATGCCCTGTAACATTCTGCTATTTACATCATCTAGCCAAAAGACCCAAACCTGAGTGGGGCAGTGTGAAAGATGGTGGGGTTGTGCAGGCAGAGTTTTGTACTGGCAGCAGCGTGGCTGGGAAGGAGGTCAGAAGATAAACCTTGCACAAGGACAGTCGTTCTGTCAGAACCCTTCCTCTGGCTTTCCAGGGAGAACAGTCCCAGGGGAGAGCAGGGGCTGGAGCATTCACAGGTGAAGATCTGTGAGATTTGTGCTTCCAGAGCCCAAATTCAGATACAGCCATTTCACAAGTAAAAACAGTTGGTGCTGTGGACTGGGTCCCCAGTGAGTAATGGTCTGTGTCACAATGGAACCTTGGTGTCCCTTTAATTGGTGGCCTTTGTTCAGAAAGGGCCTGGGACACAGTAGAGAGCAGGAGCAGGTTTTGCAGGGGCAAGACTGGAGCTAAGAAGAGCTTTTTTGGAGGCAGCTGTGCTATGACTGGAGAAGCTGCTCGTCCTCATGACTGATTTGCCTGAAAGCTGAAGTGCCTTTGGCAGTTAAAGTGACATTATTTCAGGTCTTTGGCATTTGTACAAGATGCTCTTGCTTCTCTCTTTCATCTCCTTTTCTCCCATGCTTCCCCCCTTCTCTAACCTGTATAACTGTCATAAATTGCCTGCAATGGGCTTTTCTTTAAAGATAAACTCATTATTCTCCAAGATAAACTCATTCACATAGTTTGCTCATCACTTTTGTAGCCCCCTTCTGAGAGTATCAAATAGAGAATCTTATTCTGACACTTCAGCTACATATTAATAGTATTTTAATGAGCATTGTAGTTCTGGGGTTTGCAGCCTGAACCAGACACTTTTTCAGTGCCTGCAGTCATGAAGTTTTTGAGTGTGTTCATTGGAGATTTGGAATTACAAATCACTGTGATATATCTGTGTGTTTCAGCTGTAATAACCCAGCTGGATGAAGGTGGAAGAGCAGTGTGTGATGGATCCCAGTCCTGTTTGGGTATGTCCTGCTGTGTCCCACCCACACCTGCTCTGTCCCCAGATTTTGGGCCATGAGTCTGAGCACTCCTGGACTGTGGATGAACAGAGGAAGGACACTCCCTTGCTTGATACACAACCTGCACACATCTCTTCCCCTGCCCTCCGAGAACAATCCTAAAGAAATAATAACCAGTTCAGAGCATTCACAGAACAAATGGGGTGCCAGGACTTGTTGAGCAGAAATACAGGAGAAAAAGAAGATTCCATCATACTGCTGTAGACAGCCATGGATTGCTGTGTCTGGAACGTGCTCCCTATCTCTAAGGGTATAAAATTGGAAGAGGTACAGGGATGGGCTGTGAAGATGGTGATCAGAGGGAGAAAAAAAAAAACTCTATGTACAGAGTGGGTGAACAGAGGAGAGCTCTACTCTGGAAAAGGGATGATTAAGCAGGGGTGTGATAAACATTGATACAGCCATGAATAAAGTAGTTGGGGAGTGACTGTTCAAGTTCTTCTTCATACCAGACCTAGAGGTGGCAGATGAAGTGTGGAGGCTCAAAAGAAGATATTTCTTCCTTCAAGCAGGCAGCAAGCTGTGGAAATCATCACCTCTGGGTGGGTGTTAGAAACTGATGTGGGTTTGGAAATGTGCTGGAGGCATTTGTGGAAGAGACACAGAGCGAGGCTGCTAAAGAGCATGACTCAGGAGATCCCTAGTCACAACTTGTGCAGGTGGCTGATTATTCTGGGTACACTCATTATGCTCTGAGCCTGTTCTGATCTCCTCAGACCTTCAGCTGGCTGTTGGCAGAGCACCCAGCGAGCTGGCTGCCCTGGCTGGGTCAGGGTGATGCTTGATGTTTTCCTGGGCAAGAGGCACAGGGGGGTTGGAAGCTGAGCCCTCCTGCTCTCCCTGAACCACTCCAGAGGGTCATGGTCTGGGGAGAAGGAGGCTGCTCAGAAAGCTGACTTAGGTTGGATTCTTGATTCTTTTTTTTATTGATTATTTGGAAGCTTCTGTAGGATGCCAAGGAGCTCTTGCCCCTCGTTCTCTGCAAGTAAATACTGCTTTTCTTTGTCATCTTCTCCAAATTTGTTTTTAAATTATTGCTTTGTCCTGTATTGCTGAAAACAGGGTGATCCTTCTCACAATGATCCATTTTCCCAGATTCTTTCTTTTCTTCCAACTCCTTCAAATGATGGCTGAATGCCTTTCTGCAGCCTGATTTCCTTCTTGCACTGGTCAGAATTGTGAAAAAAACTCAGTAAAATCCAAGTATTTAACTGAGGTGGGTGCAGGGAGAAGTGAGAGCCTTCCTGGAAGAAGCATCCACTGTTGTTCTGTTGCTCAGGGCTCTGTGGGAATGTGGTTCATCTAGCAGTGGGTTCAATAAAGATGCAAATTTTATACCTTCATCTTCTATTAACATCAAAAAAAGATGCAGCATTATAGGAGGACAGTGGCTGTGTTACAGCCTGAGCTCGTTTGTCTTTGTTCTGGGATTCTGGTCCTCACAGGCACAACTTCCAGTGACCCCTTCTTTGTTTGTCTGCCTGGTGTTGGAGGATGTCTGTGGTTTTCCCTACCCCTTCCAGGAAAAGAGGTGGCTTTGGCACATGTCATCTGCATAATGATCATAAATTGCCTACAATGGGATTTTTTTTTTTTCTTGAATAAAAAGAAAGCACCCTTTTCCTTCTTCCTTTAATAAAAAGAGAGAGAAATAAATAAAACCCTTAGACAAAACCCAGTAGATGACAAACTGCCTTCTACCTGCAGTTTCCCAATTAGCTAATTATAACACACATTTGCACACAGGCTTTTTTAAAGCAGACTGTTGCTATTCTTTTTCTGTACAAGGTTTTTAGTCACTGTACATCTTGTGTCTTTAAATAATGTATTAGGAACATTTTCGAGTCTGTAAGTGCTTTTTTAATGAGTGTGAAGATTTTAATGGGACTAGATTGCTTTTCATGACATTTCAGAGTGACTTAATTGTAACAATGTTGAGAGGCTGTATTTTAAAGTTTGCTAAGTATGTCTGGTGTGGATTGTAGTCAAATGCTTTAAAGACAGAATGGCTGATGAGATCAGATATAGCTTCCTTTTTTTATCTCAGCTTTGTTAAAGAGGAGAATCTGCAAAGTTGACATAAAAGAAGAGAATGAGGATTTTTAATGTCTAAACCAGCAGTGGTCATCCATTCAGTTTATGCCAATTCTCACTAATTTTCAGAGATTATTTCCTGTATTTCTCTGTACTTGATCCCTCTGTAGTCACTGATGGGACTGTGGAGGGCTTGTAAGATTTTTTTGTTATTACTATTTTATTTTTTTTAAAGCAGCAACTGGATTTGTTACAGGAGTTGCATTCAGCTTCAGTGCATTTAGACAATTTTCTGAAAGTGTTACAGACTGGGATGGCTTTTAGTTTGTGGCCAAATGCTGGGTCAAGGATTTGTCATTAGTCTCCATCAAAATGGGGATCTGTCCTGCAGCCTTACTCCCTCCCAGTTCTCTCCTGTCCAAGCCAGAGCAGCTCTGTGGAAGAGGGCAATGTAAAACTGTAAGGCATAACCCAGAGCAGCTCATTCTGCTTTTGTTACACGAGCACCCTGTGCACAGGAAGGGCAGAAGGAAATAAGATAGTGTTTTAAAAACACCAGGGGAAAAAGGAATATTGGTGTGCAGCAATGAGAAGGAGCATGAAGATATTTGCATTTCTTCAGTCTTTTCTTCCCAAAGACTTAACAGGACTTGCTGAGATCCCATGGAGCGCTCTCCTGTGGGACAGGGCAGCCTGGGGACTGTGAAGTGACTTGCTTTAGGTCACCTGCAGTACCTGTGGCACAGCCAGACTTGCATCTGCATGACTTGACTCTCTGGATTTCATTAAGCAATAGGGCCACTTGTTTCTGGCAGGGCTTCTAGGAGAGACAAAACTTTTTGTTTATGAAAAATGGAACTGTAATTTAATTTGAGTTAGCACCAACCTACATCCAAAGTAACGTCCTGAATGCAGATTTAATTCTCATTTTAAAGCAAGTGCAGTGTTTAAGCATTTTGAGGGAATTTGAGAGATAAACCTGGCTTTTCTCATGAATACCAAAGGGAAAAGATTTGCAGTAAGTCAGTCAATTTGCATGTGAAGTTATTAGTACATGCCAGTGTTGGATTTCACCTGACCTGCTCAGAGGTCTCCTGTGCCTTGGCATGGGACTGGAGAACACCTTGTATTTGGCAATGTGCACCAGGCCAGAAACTGGTGATGGCTGCATCTGAATATAAAGCTGTTGAAATCAATGGAGGTTCTCTGCATTACAGAGCTGAGCATCTGCTGCCTTCCATCCATCTTGACTTTGTTTTGGTATCTCCTGAAGTACTGGTTCTGTAACCTCCACTCACTGTTCACAACCACAAATTGCTATATACGAGCCAGTCCCTAAAACAAAAATACACCCTGTGCTCTGCCTGTGGTGTATTTTGATTTTACACAAGCTCCATGGGATGAGTGATGGTGTTTGTTCTGCAATCCAGGAGGGCCAAACTGCTGACAGTGGGATTTCTGTAGGGCAGGGTTGAAGGCTTTTGGGGGAACCTTGTGTTTCTGAGTTGTCAGTAACAAACAATGGGCCTTTTAGCCTTGATTCTAAAAATAATTGTTTCCACTGGAAAAATAATGGGGAAAGTACTCATTTAATAAAAAAGTGACATGAGAAGGTGTTTGGGGAATGAGGAATCCCTTCCTCACCTCCTGGTAAGTAAGGAGCAGCTCAAATGGTTCATGTTTCCTGGGGTGCCCATACCTCTCCAATTTTGGTCTGTTGGGAGGGCTGAATTACAGGGTTGGACAAATCCTGCCCAGAGGCTGCTGCAGGCTTTCATCTTTGCTCCTTTCCTCTGATGAATATCACTGAGGAAGAGATGCCTGAACTAGTCCTTTAAAATAAACATAAAGGAGGGCTTGAATAGGTCTGCAGCAGGATCAGGTTAAAGCCACTTGGCACTGCAGCTGCTCTTTGTGGGCTTAAAATGACACAGATGGATGTGTGACAGTCACAGTCACAGCTCAGGTGAATCTGGCACTCAGAACTTCCTCCAGTGCAGCCTCTGAATCCTAAAGATCCATGTTTGCTTCATGCTTACAAGGACATAGATGACAAGAGAGCAGATAACTGCAAAAGTCACACCTGGATGCTGCAGGTGTTGCTCCAGCCCCTCTCACTTGTGGATGCTTTCCTTGCTTGGTGGGAGCTGTGTGTGCACAGCTGAGTTCAGCTGATGTGTGGATGTTTTTTAGGGATGCAGGACACTTCTCTGTCTCTCTGTCAGCCAGAAGTGCCCTCTTGGGAGCTGACCTTTGCTTTCCTCTGCAGGCTGGGATTTAAAGAATGTGTCCTGAGGATCTCTGTTTAACCTCTGGAGAAAGGCAATGTTTTTGTTAGGGCTAAAAGCCCCTGAGGAGATGGTAACTCCTGCACTTGCTCATCCCTCCCAGGGCCCTTGCTCTCTTGCAGAGGGTAAGTGCTCATCAGTGGATTTATGGCATCATCTTTGCTTATCAAAGGAGATGTCTGCAGAGGCCCCTGGATCTCCAGCCCAGCCAGCTCCCATCTGTGCTGGCCTGCAGCTGTGTCCAGCTGGGTGTGTTTGCACAGCCACAGCTCTGGTGTAAGAATGATTTTATTTCCTTTTGATCCTCAGCGCTGCTGCTCTGCACAGCACCTGGCACCCAGGAGCACAGAGGGCTCTTCCTAGGGCTGAGTGACAGACAGAGACAGGGAAGAGTGGTTCTTAAGGTAAAATAAAGGAAACTGGGTCCACAGAGCATCCCTTCTGCAGCATTAGGGGAATGCTCCATACCCTGCAGGGTATAAACCCAGGCTTTAATAATTAGTGTCTCTATAATTGAAGATCAGCCTCAAATGTGTCTGCCTGTTTGTACACAATGGAACTTGGATGGAAGTTGTCTATTGAGATGTAGTATGAAAATGACAGAAACATCCAGTGACAAAATACACCTAGGCAGTCTTGATTAGATTAAATCAAATGGTTACAGCATCTGGAGCCTTTAGCATGTAGGGGGCATCCTAATGGCCCTGAAAGCTTCCCCAAATCCTATTAGATAGGCTAATCTCATTGGAGAATCCATTCCAGGTCTACATAAACTGCATTGCTGTAATACTTTCTGTGGTTGCTTAATCCTTTAAAGGTGAACTGTCACAGACTAGCTCTGTGGAGTCCATTGTAATGCAGTGCCCCAGAAAAGTTCAGGAAAACAATGCAGTTAAAAAAGAAAAATCAAACTTAAAAAGCTGACCCAAACTCTAAAATAACTGGCAGGGTGAAGTAGAGCTGCAAATCTGAGATGATAACTGCATTGCAAATGGATAAAAATAAAAGGTATTTTCCTCATTATCATGCTGTATTTTGTTTGTGCCACTTGGGAAGAATTGCTTCATTCATTTCTGTGGCCTCTCCATGTCCCCTTTGCAGCTGAGTTTTTCTGTCTCTGGAGTGGGGGTCAAATAGATGAGACCCTCCCCTTTTGGCCAGGGGTGCTCTGGGGAGCTGGGGCTTGGAGAAAGGATAAATGTACCTCAATGCCAGAGGCTCAGGTGAGCTCACTGCCCTGGGCCACCCTCCCTGCTTTGCTCAGGGACTGGTGTGTGCTGCCTGTCCCAGGACATGCTGACTGAGCACTGGCTTTTTTGGGAAGCTGGTGCAGAGATGGAGCAGAGCCAGGTGCTGGACTCCTGGCAGCAGCCAGTCCCTGTCAGATGGGGATCATCCTGAGGGGTGTGAGTTATTTCCCTGGCTGCTACTCCCTGCTCCCAGCTGGGGACTGCCTGCCCAGCCCTTGCAGTGCAGCTGCTGGGCTCCCAGCTACCTCACCTCCTCGTCCCCATTCTTCTTGTGGCTGTGTCAGCTGCCCTTGTGACACAGCAGCCCTCTGGGGTGGCAGCAGTGCCAGTCCCTGCTCCCTCCCTGTCCATCCCCGAGGTGCTGCACTGATCCTCACTCTGCTGCACCTCTGGGCCCTTGCAAGTGACTGATGTGGCCCTGTGGCACTGTTAATTTAAGATTTGCACCCCAGTGCCACCTCTCCCACCCTTTCCAGCCCATGGAAGTAATGAGTCAGTGCCCATACCCTGCTGTGGAAAGGGGGCAGATTTTGGCATTATAAGGGATTAAAGCCTCAGTTGTGGTCCCTGTTCTGCATTGTGTGGATGTCTCCTGTGACTTTTACAGAAATTCAGAGTATTCCAGTGAGACCTTATTGCAGCCCTTCAATACCATAAGGGGACTCCCCCCCATAAGGGGACTTGTAAGAAAGATGGGGAAACTTTTTAGTAGAGCCTGTAGGACAGGGGAATCGGTTTTAAACTCAGAGGCTTGATTCAGATTGGGTATAAGGGAGACATTTTTACAGTGAGGGTGATAAAACACTGGCACAGGTTGCTCAGAGAGGTGGTGGATGCTCCATCCCTGGACACTCTAAGGGTCAGGCTGGATGGGCTCTGAGCAGCCTGATCTTGTTGCAGGGTCCCTGCCCATGGTAGGGGGATGTGACCTTCAAGGTTTCTTCCAGCCCAAACCACTCTTTGATTCACTGGGTCTGTATTCTGCCTCCTGCTACTTGGTTCCTGCAATAAGGAGCCCAAGTCAGGAAAAACAAGCCTGTTTCTCAGCTGCCTGGATGTGCCTTCTGGCAGAGTGTGTCCAAACACGTGCTGCTGTCTTCCCTTTGCTAGACCCGACTCCACATGCAACCAGCAGTGGATTAAATGTACATATGTGTGTTGTAGTGTAGCTGCAACCTGGCTGCCTGCACTTAAATAACAATTAGACTTGCTCATTGACCATTTGGCACTTAGCAGTCTCATAATTAGTAACTGCAGACCAGTAGAGACAATGAAGGAAATCTCTAATTTTTATAATACTGCCCTGCTTTATGAGTGTCTGCACAATCATAACCTCCTGCTTGTACAAAAAAAGCAAACACTTCAGTATTTTGACAGATGTTATATATAAAAAAGAGCTCAGCTTGTGTATTAATTTGCTGTTCCTTGTGTTGTCCTTTGGGTTTTGGTTTTTTTTTTTTCATTGAATACATCCATGGTTGGGGTTATCTGCTTTGGATTAAATTGCTGCTACGTTTGCTTTTCCCTTTTTCCATCTGGTGCTGGAGGAGCTGGTCCCCCAGCATGGAGCAGGGCCCCAGTGTTGCCTCCACAGCATCAAGGCTCCTCCAGGAGGGGCAGCAATTGACATATGGATGGGCAGGGGTCTGTTGTTCTTTCAAGCCCCCACTGGCTTGGGGGGAGGTTTTGTAGCCACAGCAGTTGCTTGCCAGCTACCAGGGTTTGAGAGGCCAGAGACTGATACCAAACCAAAGGAAAACATGGCAATGGCTTTGCAAGGAGATGTGGGGTTGCATTAAGGGAATGTGTTTTGGGTCAGTATCTCCTGGAGTGGGAGAAAAAAATCCCTGGTTTTGTGAAAATGAAAGAATTTGTAGGATGAGTTACCTGGGGACAGGTAGGTGCATTGTTTGGCTGGGAGCTTCCTGATGTTGGTGTTATCCTGGGATAACTGGTGTTTGTCCCTGCTTGCTGTTCTCAGATCCTTCAACATTTTTCTGTTTGCTTGCTCCAGCACAGGCTTTGCCTAAGATTCAGTTCCAGCAGGAGATGCCCAGAACATCCCACATCATCTCCACCCTGGCTCCTAAGGAATCAGGCATGGGGAACACAGGACACACACCCTACTTAGGTAGTTGTCTTGGTCGGAAAAGCCAGGTGTCTGCTAAGGAAGGCAGGAGCCTCCCTTGAAATGGAAAATGTAAACCCCCTCCCTCTGAATTATTATAATTTTGAAATTAAGGGGCTCTCAGGCAAAGATAGGAATAAGAGGAAAAATAAAAATGCAGTAATACAAAACTCCACTGCCAGAGTGAGAGCAGTCCCTGTCCCCTGTGTGTCAGGGGGTGGCACAGCCCCATCCCATGGGGGCTCAGCCCTCCTGCAGTGCCAGCTGTGGCTCTGCTGGAGCAGGGATCCTGCACAAGGGGGGAGTTTTCCTCTGCAGCTCCAGGGCTGCTGCAGATGGGCCTGGGCTCCCTCTGGCCATGCAGGGCAGCAGAAGCTGCTCCTCTGGCAATGCACTGGGCAAAGGCTGCTGTGCTGTGCCAGGCTCACATTGGATCCAGGTAGGAATGCTTGGCTCCTGCCCTGGGCGCAGCATCTCCCCATGGGATGCTGGAATTGGATCAGCCCTGCAGGGACACTCAGTGGCCATGGACAGCAGAGATCTCCTGCAGGGAGGATTGGCTGGGGGAGAGATCAAGAAAACTGCCCCATGAACAGCAGAGAACTGCCCCAGCTCTGACACATGGGGACAGAACACACACCAGCCACATCTTGCATTTCCAACCCAAGACAGTAGTGTAACCTGCAGTTCATTTGCTTGCTTACTGAAGCTCTTCACTTTCTTGACCACTGTTCACTTTAGAGGGGTTTAAAACCCCCTGTGGGAGCTGTAGCTTGCATAGACTCATTGGTTTGAAGCATGAAGTCTCCCTTGTTCCTTGGCAGTAGCTGGGACTGCAACGCCTCCCCAGAGATGGCTTCATCTTTTGCACTTGTGTGTGCAAAGAATGGGAGCAGGAACATGAGCTGGTCTACCCAGGGCTCTTCTGTGGCTGGGGCTGAGAACCAGGCACATCTGGAGGGGTTTGGCTGAGTTTCCAGCTGTTTCTCCCCATTGAGTCTGGAGCCTCTGCTAATTCCAGTTCCTCATTTAATGAAGCCAATGCAAACAGAACTGCAGATCTCTAATTAATATTGGAGTGGGTTCTCTGTCGCACATTTGCTGTTTTTTCCCTCACCACTCCCTTTTGAAATAATTTATTTTCTCTGCTTAAAACATTCCTATATTGTTATTGCTCTCACAGTGGTGCACACTGCACTCGCTAAATCAAATTTATAATGCTGGAATTAATTTAGAAGGTTTCTTCCATTTTCTCTCCATGTACATTTAAAAAAGAGAAGTTCTTTAAATTAACCTGATGTAACTGGATTTGTTTTCACTTTAGTAGCTTTGGAGGGGGTTCTCTTGAGGACCTCAGTGTCATTATATTATCTGAGGAGCAGATCTGCTTCAGTCAGAAATTTTTAACAAGAGCAATGTTTTCCCATTTCAGAGTGAGTGAATACTTCACTGAAATCCAGGGGGCTGATGCTCTGCTGCATTACCAGTAAACATGAAGTGAAAAACAGCTAGCAGAGTAGAAAGGAGACAGAGAATACCAAGTGCTGGTGTGCCTGCTGATCTGCAGAAGGGCTCACACTCAGGTGTCGTTTTGTGAGTGATTTTATCTGTCCAGAAGATTTTAGCTCTCAGCCAGCTCTGAAGCAATCTTGTTTTCAGTATTTATTGTTAGCTGGGTGTCTGATCTTCCCCCTGTACCACCTACCAGAGGTGTGGGAGCTCAGTGACTTTATCATCAGCATGTTTGATGCCTGGGAATAGCTGGCCCTGTCCCCTGAATCTCTGACTGCAGCCCTTGTGCCCTCAGCAAGCTCAGGAGGGCTGGGGCCAGGCAGGGGCTCTTCCCAAGGTGGCAGGAGCAGGTTGAAAAATGCCACAGCAGGATTGTCAGACTCTGCATGCAGCAGGTGAGACAGACATGTGGTGGAGTGTCCTTCCCCACTGAAGACAGGCCCTGCTCCTTATTTCTGTTGTGTAAGGAAAACAGCCAAACAATACGAGCCCTGTCACAAAACTAATTTTCAACTATTTGATTATCCAGAACCATTTTGGTGCAGATAAATATTTCTGACCCTGCTCGGCACATTATTGCTTTGACCTCTCACCCCTGGCAAAGCCCTGTCTGCATCCTCCCAGGCTGGATGGCTTGAAAACTATTATCAGTGACAAGTAAAAGACTGCAGAGAAATAAACAACGGGGACCTCTGAGCTTGCCCTTGTAAACTCCGGTCAGGCATCACCCGAAAAGCACCCAGAACACAGACAGATCAATGCTCTGCACAGTCCTCTGCAGACACACTCACTGGCAGAGGGCTTTCACAAGCTATAATGCATGTTTTGATAATGTCTTAGCACTGCATTTTTTTTTAAAGTACTTCCTTTGTTTGTTAAGGTGCCTTTCAAGCCGAGTCAGTGCTGGCTTTCCATAAAGATTCTCTGGTGTTTCCATCATCTACGTTGAAAGTGGTGTGCACAGAAGCAGTTCTGTCAATATATTTTTTTATGTATTATTCAGCTCCTGTTGTTTGTGTTTGCCAAGGAAGTTTGCATGCAATCTGCCAGGTTAGTTTCTTAAAAGCTTGGATGCTGAGTTTCAGTTTTCATCTAACTCTTCCTTGTATAGGAATGAGCTGTCAGGAGCAGTATATTGTTTTTGTTCAGTGCTGTGCAAGTCCTGGATGTCCAAATAGAAATATGACAGGCAGAAAAACCAAGAATGTGCATTTTTTTTTCATTTAAAAGGAATTAGTAAGTTCTTGAGGTAGTTTTTTTTTTTTGCAGTGTTGGTGTCAAAGTAAAGTACTCCATGCTTCTGTACTGTGGTAGCTGAGATTTGAATAAGGTCCTGTTTTTTATCAGCCATCACTTGGGAATCGAGATGAGCCGTGAGGGCTTTTGTAGGGATCTTCTGTTTCAGTGAATTAGCACCATGAAGGCAGCAGCACTGGGGTGAGAGGATTATGGTTGCAATGAACACCCAGAACTAATCTGCTTCCATGATTCGCTGGGTACAGTTGGGAAGAAAGCTAATCCAGAGGGAAGCATTTTACTTTTCCCCCCATGTGTACTGGAGATCACATTGTCCTGCATGACCCCACTTTCCTCTTACACTGCTGTGTCAAAAAGTCTCTGGTGCTGCTGTGTTACCTTTGGGGTGTTCCTAATCCCATTGTCACGAAGGTCCTGGTGAAGTGTCACCCTTGCTTTGCCTGTTTCTTGCTGCTGCTTAATGAAATCCCAAGAGTAAAGTTAAATTTGGATTTACAGCATTCGTCTCCAAAAGGCATTTTTACTTTTGTGGTGTTGCACTGCTCTTCTGGTCGTTTGGGTTAAAATCCTAGTGATACCTTTGCTGATAGCTGTTTTTCACCACTTGTGAAATATCAGGGATGGACAGAATGGTTTTCTGGTGGAGAGGGATGTGTAATGGGCAGGAACAACAGGGGAACTTGGGTTTAGTTTCTCTTCTGGGAGGGCACTTGGTCTTGTGCAGTCATGTAAAGAACAGCTGAATCTGGCCTCAATCCTCACTCCTGAGGTTTCTTGTGGCAAAGCACCCTGAAGATCTCCAGGCAAGTGTACTAAAGACAGCCTGTGGGGAATTTAGACCCAGAAATCCAATCCCTTGCTTTCTCTGCACTGCTCTGTAAAACAAAGAACCCTTCCCTGCATCACTAATAGGTGCTGATGAAAGATGCTTTTAAGATTTAGGTGTTTAAAGAGTCCGGTAAGAGGGAAAATACCCAGAATTGGAAATCTGCTCTGAGGGCACAGTGCTGACTGATAGACCCTGGAGTCCAGGCTGAGAGTTTTGCTCCTCTTCCTTGCAGACAGTCTCTGCTCTGGCTCATGGACTAATAGAGATGCTCCTGCACGTGGGCTTGGCCAGAGCCCAGAGACACAAGATGGAACCTGATGCAAGGGTTACTTCAGAGGTGGCATTTCCTTCCCTTTGTTTCAGAATTCTTTGAAATCCTGGTTTGAAGCATCAATCTCAAGCCAGGCTGAGCAAACCTACATTTTCTTTCTCTCCATTTGACTCTTTTACTGGCCTTGCTTACAGTCCTGGTGTGCTTTCCAGGAGCTGCCATTAGTCATGTTCCCCAGAGTCCCTCTTCCCCTCCTGGCTGTGATACATGCCATTGCCATAACTTTTCAGTTTATTTAAAACCCTGCTGCAGCAGCTTTCCCCCCTGCATCCCTTTCTGAACTAAAAGCACTAGGCTATTCATTATTTTCAATAAATAAGCAGTCATTTTGTTAATCCATCTTAAAAAGTATGATCACCCACAGGTGGAGTGCTTTTTTATTACTGTTATTTGATTCCTCCTCATAGATCATTTTGCAGAGCTCCATCTCTCAGTGCCATTTCCTGGCTGCCATGGGGGATGCAGGAGGTGGCTGCTCCCCAGCCTTTGGGGTGCTCTCACAGGGACAGGGCTCACTACTCTGGGCTTCAAGGTGGGCAAGTTCCTCTCCACCTTCCTCTGCCTCCCTTGGTGGCAGGATCTTGTTCCTTGCCTTGCCCATCAGGTCACTCTGTTGGCAGTAAGACCCCCGAGCCAGGTTTCTTAAAAAACACAAGGCAGGGAGGAAACAACAACCTGGAGGTTCTGCCTAAATACTTGTCCAGGCCAGCTTATGAAAGGTACTGCTGTCCTGCTGTTGGATTTGAGTTAGGAGGGCTTGATTCTGTGCTGGTGATCCTAATGGCATGGATACAAATGCAGCATTTATTCTGGAATAAATTAGTAGTATTTCTGCTTCTGCCTTTGAATTACAGCACGTGTAAGTGAGATAAAGATCGAGGCTCTTGCCATGGTGTAATTTTAAATGGGAAAGCAGAGGATGAATTTTTAGAAATGCTTGTTCCTAGCAGAAGTTTGCACTTGGTGAATTATTCTCTTAATTTCAAAGAAAAGCAAAGTAAAATCCCTGACATGAAAATCCTGTCTGTACTTTAAAAAAAACACATATATGGATGCATACACACAAACTATTGTTTAAAAAATAATAAACCTACAAAAGGCAGTTATTTAAGCTGCAGGTAACAGTTATTTGGCAGTGTCTGGGTTTTGTTTGGCTCACATTGTAAAAAGCCTCCAGCTGTGATGTTTTCTGCCCCTTGCTTGCAGTGGGGCCTCCCCCAGTTTGCTGGGATGGGTTTGGCTCCAGGCAGGGATGGGAGAGACACCAGAGTGCAGGGGAGGATGTGAAACATGTTTAAAGCTCCTGGGTGGAAGGCTTGGAGAGCTGAACATGGAGGTTGAAGACAGCATTTGAATGGAATAAGAGTAAGGTGGGGGAGCAGAAGGATGGGAAGGCAAATCCCATCCCAGCTGGGACCGTGGAGCAGTGGAGGGAGCATGTCCAGGGGTAAGACAGACCTCCAGACAGGGGCTGGGGACTGGGGGCTGATTCACACTGACACTGCTGGGATTTGCATGCCATGGAGGCAAAAGGGATAGAAAAGGCGTTCATGTTTTTGTTTTAAATTAATTTGCCTTTTTTTGAGTTTGAGAGCCGGTTCTGTGGAGATGGCATTGCTGAGTGCATGTGTGCTGAGCATATGTGAGAGGGGAATTGAATTGCTTGGAGTGAAGTTTGTCAGCTCTAGGTACAGCAAAGAGATGAGAAAAGACAGACGTTTTGGGACTGTTTCTGCTAATTTTATGTGGAAGAGTAAAATGCATTGAATTATGCTGGGAGAGGGGACGTGAGGCACTGAGGTGATGCCTCTTTGCATGGTAAAGAGCAGATTATAAAAGCAAGGGCAGAAATGGGAACAGATGGTGAGATTTTTGTTGGGGGAAGGTAATTATTGGTTCTTTAAGTTTGTTTTTAAGAGGTGACTAAAGAAGGCAAGACCACTAGTGGAGAAAAAAACTGAGAAACAGCCTTGCCAATGAAGCATTGCAGACATTGCAACATTCCCATTGTTTTCTCAAGCAGCAAACCCAGAAGGTCAGACTGACTGCAGGATGAGTGTCCCTTCTCCTCCCTAACCCTTGCACCATGCCTGCCTTTGCTGGGGTGCATCTCTTTGCAGAGGGGGCTCTCCTGGCTCCAAGGCAGGGGGTGCAGGAGGTGTGACACAGGCTGTTGGCACTGCCAGGCACTGCTGGTGTCACCTGCAGTTGTTTTGTTTTCCCTTTGAAGCCCTCAATCCATGGTGGTGAGTACTTCCCATCAGGGACCCTCCAAGAGAGGGAGGCAGCCCCAGCCAACCCGAGGAGATGAAGGACTTGTGTCAGCTCAAGCAGGGAGGATTTGCTGGGGAGCATCATTTATTTTGCCAGGCTGGTAACATTATCCTGCATTTGTCACAGCTCTTTCTGGAACTCTGATCTTTTTGTCTGTCTTTAAAGATCTTTCTATTCTCTGTTTAACAACAGGAGGCTTTAGGTTTAAATGGCACAATAGTGTATGTAATTTATATATACAAAAAAGATAAATTGCTGCTTCTTGAGACACAAAATGCAAGCATTGCATTGTTGGCTGAATTAACTTTTGTGCTATGTCAGGCGTGGAAGGTATTGTTAGAGATATGATTTTAGTATATAGCAGTACTAAATATTTTATCTTGTTGGCAAGCAGTGTTGTTGCAGAAGGTTTAAACTTCAAAGTGAGCTTTGCTAAAATGCCTTTAAAATAAAAGAAAAAAAAAAAAGGTGGAGAGGGAGATGTAAGAGTGACTTGATTTGTGCTGGAATGATTTCACAGAAGGATTGTTATCCACTGAGACACAAGGCTTCTATTTGACCTCCTGCTGACTTCCCTAAACAGTGTTTGTAGGATGTTTAAACACTTAAAAAAAAAAAAAAAAAGCAAGGGAAAAAAAAAAGCAAAGCTGCTCTGCTGGGTTCACATCTCTTTTTTTTTTCTAGGTGACACACAGAGAAGGTATTTAGCACTTACAAAGGGCTTGTTGGCAAGCTCTCAGTTCTAGGGACACAGAGGCGACCCAGGTGCTCTATTTTAATTTCATTTTGGTGCTGGATCTCCCTTTCTGCTGTGACTCTGCACAGAATCTGCCCATCCTGGTGTCCCCACCAGGAGCATCAGCCCCATGGTGCTGGGCAGGAGGTGCTGCTTTGTGACAGCTTCACCTCAGGGTTCTGTGGTACCTGCTGGGGCATCACCCCAGGGTTCTGTTCTGTGGTACCTGCTGGAGCATCACCCCAGGGTTCTGTGGTACCTGCTGGGGCATCACCCCACAGCTCTGCGGTACCTGCTGGGGCATCACCCCAGGGTTCTGTGGTACCTGCTGGGGCATCACCCCAGGGTTCTGTGGTACCTGCTGGAGCATCACCCCAGGGTTCTGTTCTGTGGTACCTGCTGGAGCATCACCCCAGGGTTCTGTGGTACCCGCTGGGGCATCACCCAGGGTTCTGTGGTACCTGCTGGGGCATCACCCCAGGGTTCTGTGGTACCTGCTGGGGCATCACCTCAGCAGAAGCCCCAGCCCCACTGCCTGCTGCACCAGGAGCTGCTGCACCATGGGCTCCAGCAGCCTGCATGTGATTCCTGAGCTATTTTGGGACCTTTCTGGCAGAAAAGTGCAATATCATCGTTGAAGAGACTGCTGGGGGAGAAGCTGTGCCTGAGATCTGAGCTGGCAAACTGTGCAGAGAGCTGCCAGGCCTGGGGATCTGCCCTGGGGTGCAGGCTGCAGGAGGGGCTGACCAGGCTGACACATTCATGGGCTCTGAGCCCTGGTCCAGGGGCAGCTCCGTGCTGTCCTCCCCCAGTGCCCTGGGCTCTCAGAGGGGAGCATTTCACACACCAGTTCCCAAATTTTGCTCAGTAACAGTGAGGAAGTTCATTGTAAGGCAGTTTTTCATGTACCTGAAGCTGTTCCCATTTGTTTCACCTCCTCCTTGTCTTTTCCTTTTGTTCCCTACACTCCATCTTCCTCTTGTGCTGCCTTGCTGAGCTGGCCTTTTTAATCAGAGGCTGGAAATTTAACGTGGACTGAGGCTCCATCTTCTAGGCTGGAGGTGTCCCAGGTCTTTCTGCCACTAAATGCTGCTGGACAGGTGTGGGATGGGTGTGGAGCACAGGCTGTGTGCCCACATTTCCTTCCTGCAGTGGTCAGGGCACCTTTCCTGAGTGAGGAAGGAGCAGTGTGACTCAGAAATTGCAGATCAAGGTGAGCCCAAGGGTGGCCCATAAACCAATTACCAGGTTAAGCAGATAATGCCACTGGTTGGTGCACAGATTTATTGTCACTTTTGCAGTTCTGAAGCACTTTGGAAAGGAAGCTTTGCCCTTCATCACCTTGAGGGTCCAAGGAGGCTCGTGGTGGTCAGGGGGTGGTTGGTGGTGCTCACCTCTCCTGCCCTCCTGCCTTTCATGCACTTTCCAAGACATGCACACACAATTCCCTTCCTCCTGCTTGTCCTGCTGTGACTGAATTGGGCACACTGCTACCCTGGGAACTGAGCTCGTTTTTAAGCTCTAACAGGCTCCCTGTTGTCACCATTTGGGACATCTCAGCAGCAGAAATAGGAAATCACCTCAGGCAGGGAAGAAGGAGACTCTGCACAGTTTAGGCTGTGCCTGCTGCTGTGTCACTGTGTTCTTGAGGGGCTGTGTGTAGAGCTCTAGAGCTGGTGCAGCCCCCAGTGGTGTTTGTGGAAGGACCCTCATTGCTGCTCAGGGCAGCTGGGGCCCTCTGAGGCTCTGCAGAGGGGTGCTGCTGGTGTGTTGGGTGTAGAATCCCCACAGAGGCCCCTTCCGTGGCTGTCACACACCGTGTATGATCTCAGAGTGACAAGAGTTGTGTTATCTGGGTTTTAGGCAAAGAAGACCCCATTTTTCATTTTTGGCACGTCCCTGGGAGAGATCAGGCTCTTCACAGGGTGATTGGACCTGCAGGCAGAGGAGTTCAGCTCTGCAGGGCCTTTGCCCATGGCTTTTACATGGCAAGGTTGGGTGGGTGCATCCAGCAGTGATGGTCTGGGGTGTTACTGGCAGTAACATGGCTGTGTGACTCAAACATAAGTGCTAAAAGGTAAAAAAAAATTGGCATAGATTAAATATTCAACAAAGAGGCTGAGCTCTGCTTGCTTTGGCAAACAAGTACATCCCCAAATGGATCAAACAAGTTGTAATGCAGAACAAATTGGAATAGTAGAGGATTTGTCTCAGATGCTTAAAATCGTATTTTATCCCCTGCCTTTATATTACCATCTATTCAAGCAAAAAACATATTTTGAAATACTGGTGGAAAAAAAAGGCTGAGTGTGTGTTGTTTGTTCTTTCATGCTATGGCACAGTCTTATATTTTGGTCTTGTGCTCTTTTCCATCCTTGGAACAACCTAAAAGATAGCTGGCTAATGTGCTCTACTCAGTTGCTGTCTCTTTTCCCCCAAAGGTTTGCAAAAATGATTTTAAATTAAGCAGGGTACAAAGTTCTTCTAATTTCTAGCACAGAGAATTCATTTTCAATTCCTCTATCAAAGCAAAATGACAAATACAAAATGCAAGTGAAACCAGATGGACTAACTATATTAGGAGTGCTGCATGCATATTTTGTGTCACTTATTAGCATTCATTAAGTCAAACACGGGGAGAAATAAGCTTTGCCTACATGTATTAAACCAATAAGGCTGGCAAGGATCCAAGCCTGCTCTCGTGGATTAATTGTTTTATAACTGCTTTAATTAAAATTGTTCAGTATATGATTAACCTAAAAGTTTTAATTTCCACAAAATTGTTGAACAAATGAGACATTAATATTTTACATTAACCGTGGAGAATGTGCTGTGCTTCTCTGAGTAGCTCACTGTAAACTTGAGGCAAATGGGAGGGGGGGTGGCCCCAGGTGCCCCCATTTGGGTGAGAGGTTCCAGAAGGTTCCACACCTCCCTCCATTGTGAGGTCAGGGCAGCACAGAGCACTCTTGGTTCTCTGCTTCCACAGAGGGCCAGTATTGTGGGCTGTCACCCAGGAGGGTGGCAGTGCCACCAGGAGGGGTGGCTTTGTCCTGCCTTGGTGTGCCAGGGAAGCACATGGGCTTTGCAAGGCCAGGTCTGCCAAAGCCTGAGCTGCCCCTGTGTCAGGGAATGGACACAGTGAGGAGGTGATGGACAGAGTGAAGAGCTGCCAGACACAGAGAAGAGGTTGCACAGCAGCTGCAGCCAGGAGGTACCAAAGGCGTGGGCACATTTACTGTGCTGGTCACCCACTCTGCTCACCCACCCACTGTTATCAAGGTCTCCTGTAGCCTCTCCTCCCTCTTTTCTAACCAGGGATGCTGCCTGGTTGCTGTAGACTGATAATTATGAGCTTTTGCCACTATTTAATCATCCAGTTTTTCTTACAGACTGACTGGGATTGTGTTACAAAATGGGCATCAAATGCCACAAGCAAAAGGAAGGTTTGGGGACAGCTGCTTTGGGCACCTCCTAAAGCTGTGCCATGCTCATCTCATCAGTGCTCACCCCACAGTGGCTCCTCTGCAAAGCTAGAAGCTGTTAAATCTCCAAAGTGCCAGACTCCAGAGGGGATGGAGCAGTTGGAGCTCTTTGGTGTAGGCAGAAGAAAAGCTGATTACCTGTGCTGGAGCCTGATGGGGGTGAGGTCACCTCCAGTGAGGAAACCTGCCATGGGATTTCTGGAAATGCAAGATGTCAGGAACTGTGCTTTTCCTTGTCTTATCAGGAAACTTTCCATGTTTCCATTTTGCCAAGCCTCTCTGGGGTGTTATATTAGCAGAGGAGTGGGGCAAGGGGTGCAGGGAGCTGTGTCTTGCAGGGTTGGGATGTGCTGGGGAGATCTGCAGCTTGCTCTGCCCTGGCCTGAGCTCCTCCTGCTGTCTGATGAGGCACCATGGCTTCAGTGTGGATGTCATCACATCCTTATGGTTTGCCTGTTCTGCTGGAAGTGTTTTGACCCTGATATTGCAGGCAGATGTGTGTGCTGGCTGAAATGACTGCAGAGCTGGGCTGCACCTCAGTGTCCTCCTTCCAAAAACCAGCCAAGTCATCATCTAAACTCACAGCCCTGTTTGAGTCACCACAAAAGTGTCATTCAAGTAGGACTGAGAGTTCATCTCTAAATTTAACTCCTTAGGAGCTGTTTTTGAGGTATTGCCAGTGTGGGAAATGTGGTGTCAGGCCCCAAGTCTGTGGGATTTCTGTGGGGAAAGAGGCTCCTTGCCTGATGTGGGAGAGCTCCTTGGGTTCTTGGTGCTACCTCGTGTATTTTGCTGGTGCTCCTTTATGAACTGGCATTGGGCAAAACAGTCTTTAAGTTGATAGCCTCCACAGTCACACAGTATGCCAAAAAATAGACATAAGTGAAGTGCTGGCTGTTCAAGGTCCAAAACTTCAGCTGAGTTTGCTGGAAACATTGTGCATTGCCATGAAATCTCCTGCTGGGTCCTCTTGGAAGTACTTCTGTTCAATGCACTTACCTCCAAGTCAACATTATTATTTGGCCTTTGAATGTGCCATAAATCTGATTCTCATTGAGCATCTTTGTGCTTTCCAACGTGGAGCATGAGGAGTGTCTGCCATTGCTTCAGATAATGGGAATTTCTCCTGGTGGGAGGGTGGCTGCAGAGGGCTGTGTCTCTTTGCCTTCATTACCTACTCCTGGCATTGGTATTACAACTTCACATGGCTTAGAGTCACCAAGCTTTGTGCTACTTTGAGCAGCTGGCCATGGTTTGCTGGGTTCCAGAGAGGGCAAGGAAATCCTCCTGGTGTTGGTAATGAGTTTATAAATGCTCCTTTTGTGTAGATGAGGTAGAGTCAGGGCAGAGTCATTGGTGTTCATTTATGTTTCAGTTTTAGGATATTTGGTTAAGCTTGCAATGTTGAGGAAAGGAAAAATGGAGGGATTTTCAAGAAGGTCTGTGAGGATTATCTTACTCAAATGGAGATGGATTTTGATTCCTGTAGCTTCCTGGAAAAACATAAGGAAGTTGTGTACACACACACACACACAAACATGTGCTATGTGCTGCTCTATGTAAGTACAGCAGTTTCTCTTTCTTTCACATCTGATGGGAGATCTTTTGTAGCTGAATCATGTAATCCAGAATTATAAAGATAATGAGCAGGGTTTTCCATGGCAGTGCCAGGAGTTGTCTGTTGTTCCCTGCTGCTGTAGGCATTGCTGAAATCAGACCACAGCTCTTGCTTGCTAAAGCCTGAGTTTAGTGCCTGTGGGCCTTGGATCAATCTGATAAAAGTCAATCAGAGAAGCTAGCTCTGAGGTATTTGCATGTGAAAATGTTGCAGTAATCGACCTTTCAGGGTGCTCATGGGGGATTTGAGGACGTTTGCCAGCCCCACACGAGTCCAGCTCTGCTTTCCTGTCCTCTCTCTGGGAGATGAGGATGCAAATTCTAGCTCCTAAATCCCTGTGTAAGGCTGCTGTGGAACACTGTTCTCTGGACTTCACCTGTTTTAGGCTGTGGGAAATGCCCAGCAGCCCCCTCAGGCTGTGAGTGCTGTACCAGTGATGCCAGCCTTGGGAAGCAGGCAGGGTTTCTCTGCATTTGAAAGATGAACATCACTTCCCTGTAGTCACAAAAGGAGCCAAAGCACAAACCCTGTAGATGTAGTTAGTGTTGATTGCAGTCAGGGTGAGCTCTGAGCTCAGCAGTGTTTCTGTAGGGGCTGAAGACAGGTGTGAAGCCATGGTGGGACTTCCTGGACACTCCCTGGGAATGCAGCATTACCAAGGATGAGGCAGGTGGCCACTGTGCATTATCAGGAGCTGTCTCCTCAAGGAACAACTCCTGTGCTGTGTCCTGCACTGTGTTAGCTGTGAGTGCAAATGAGTGCAGCTCTGCTGTCCAGAGAGCAGGATCAAAGTGCTAATTCCTTCTGCCAGAGCCAGTTTCTCTGGGGACATCCACTGGCATTCCTTGGGCTGCTAATTTGGAGGGTTGAAGGGATTTACTCTGCTCTCAAGGCTAAAAGGCATTGAGACATTTCCTTTGCAAAGCTGCTGCCCAGCTGCAGAGCTGTGGGTGGGTGACTGCAGCAGGTTTGTGCCTTCACCCTGAGTTGGGGTTTGTGTTCTCCTGCTCCTCTGGTGGAGAGAAGAGCGAGGCAGGGCTGTGAAAGCTGCGTCTGTGACACCTGGGGATGGCCGTGGTCGCAGTGGCCGCCCCTGCCTGTGCAGAGCAGGGCAATGCTGCCAGGCTGCCTCCCCCACTGCCTCCTTCCCCTGCAGGATCTGTCCAACAGCTCCCAGCACACTCGAGGGTTTCTGGAATCCTTGAGATGATGAAAAGCAAATAACAAGAGCATCAGAGCATTGTGTTCTATACAGAAGAGATGTTTAAGTGCCTGTGTGGAGATTCTCAACCTGCTTTTCATGTACAAGGGAAAGGCCTCTGCTGCTTTCCTGTTATTGCCCTTTCTGTTGCTGTAAGGAGAGGTAACTGCAGTCTGTGGGGAGGAAGATCAAACCCAGTGCATTTTTGTGGTTTTTGGTTTTAAAAGCACCTTTTCAGATTTGAGACCAATGCTTCTCATTGATGCACAGCTTAACCTCAGCTGCTGCCATGTGAGATGACAGCATGTCTGTGCTGAGAGAGCTGAGTGGAGTGTCCAGGCTGTACTCTGTGATATTGTGAGGGGCTTTAACAGCTCAGCCTACCTGGCTGCAGGTGGGTATGGCTGTGCAGGGACTGAAAACAGCTGCTCTGGAGAGCTCTATTGGGTAGGAAGTGCTTCTTGGTGTTTGTAGTGGTTTTGGTTTGCCAGTTTAAGATTTCCCCAATTTTGAGATGTCCCAGCCAATGTGCAGATGAGTGAAGTGGGTTTCAGTGCTGGCCAGTCACCAATGCACTCCCTCTCTGCTGTGAGACAGGGAGATAGGATTAGGACAAAGGCAAAGCTTTGCATCACTTCCCTAAATGTCTCATGGACAAAGGCAAAGCTTTGCATCACTTCCCTAAATGTCTCGTGCAAAACCATGGCAGTGTTTCATGAAGCTTTCCCAGGCATATCCCATGGCACACCCCTGTGTGAGGGTGCTGGGAGGGAAGCAGGGGCAGAGCCCTGGGTGAGTTTGGTGTAAATGCTGAGGCACTTCTGCCTCTGTGACTGATGTGCCCTGGCAGCAGGGCCACAGGGAGGAGGAGGTGACCTGGTGAACTGCACAGGCTGGGCCACCCTCAGGAGCGCTGTGGAAAATACACTCAAGCAGATCCCTCTGATGCCTCAGGTTTTAACTTTTATATTTTTCACATTCTGTGCTGCTCTAGTGTGTAAGTCTGGGCTTCACATTATGGGATGGTGAGCACTCTGTACAGAGTAGGGAGACAAAACAATTCCTGCTCCAGCTGGGGACCAAGGACAAATGATCCAAATCTCAGCCCAGGAGCACAAACACCATGGGCTGGAGAGAGAAAAACAAGGATGGGACTGCATGGGCTGGAGCTGGAATGGGACAATGAACTCCAATATGCAAATGGAGCAGAACTGATCAAAGTGAGAGACCCTGTGACCTGTTGTCCATTTTGTGACCATTTTGGGTTGTGCTGTCCAAAGTGGATCCATGGAGACCTCCTAATAAATCCCTGCTTTATTCTTTAACTCAGTCTAGTCTCTGTTCTAGGTCAGCCTTCACAAGGCATCACCTCCTGCTGGTTCACCAAACATCTCTATAGGAACTGGTGGGGGAAGGGGCATTATTGTTCTTTTTAGGACTCATTTTGGGACTTATTTAATGACTGCTCTCATGAATCATCTCAGAAAGGAAAGATTCAAGAGATAAAGACCTTCCAACTTTCCTCCTCCTGAGCATGAGTCTAACTTTGCATGTGTACACAGTTTCTGCTCCCCTCCTGGGTTCACTGGGAAGTCCATGTGGGATGATGAACATGCCAGTTAATTGGGAATGCTCCTTCCTGATGCCCATGGTTTGTGCTTTGTTTTAAATGTAGTACAGCCAGCTAATTCATTGGTAGCCTTCACTTCAAGATTGTTGACATTATCCTCTGACAATATATAATGTGTGGTTAATCCTATTTCCTGCAATCAATATGGTAATAGTAATTAAGTATCTGAATTATGAAATACTTATGTTGTTTATTTTCAAAATCACACAAACTTCCTGCAATTAGATACATAAAGCTAAATTATTTAATATCAGGAACTGCATCCAAGTCATCTGCACACTAAAAAGCCTTGTTTCTATCAAGATAGGGTTTATAACCATTGTATTTTTTGTGAGTTTTCATGAATTGCTATATTTCCCAGTGATTTTTCAAGCAGTCTTTTAACATCAAGAATTTAGAAATACAATAGGCCAGCTCTTCCAGTTGTGGAGCTGGAATTCACACCAGTCCATACAGGCCAGATCTTTGGTCTGTGGGCATTTTTGCTGTGGCAAATTAAAGGTTTTCTGTCTCAGTATCCTGAAGGCTTCATCCTGTCCGTGGGCTGGGAGCTGATGCAGCCATGGAGGTGATGCAGCCATGCAGGTGATGCAGCCATGGAGCTGATGCAGCCATGCAGGTGATGCAGCCATGCAGCCATGGAGCCGATGCAGCCATGCAGCTGCTGCAGCCATTGAGCTGCTGCAGCCATTGAGCTGATGCAGGTGATGCGGCCATGCAGCTGCTGCAGCCATGATCCCCTGGTGGGCTCAGCAGAGGGCTGGGCCAGCTCCAGGGTGTGGGCAGAGCTCACTGCAGCCTGGAGCAGGTGGTTGTGGCTCTGAAGTGCTGCTCTGCAGACTGTGCTGTGTCCTGAGCGTCCCCTGTCCCAGCAGCTGCAGGGGGCTCTCCCTGGATCCCCACCAGGGAAGGCACAGCAGCTGCTCCAGGGCTTTCAGCATTGCCCATCCTGTGAGCAGCACATCTGCTGCCCTCACTTGGCCTGCAGGTTATCAGAAAAGGGAGCAGCTGAGGCTCCTCTCTGACCTGTCCCCAAGTGGGTGCATCCATTCAGAGCCTCTTCCCAGGGATGCAGAGCTTGCAGCATTTCCACCCTGGTGGTGTTTTTCGTTCTTGAGTTCTTGCTTATCTTTATTCAGCCCAAGCTCTGTTATTCAGTTCATTTTGTCCCTGACAGGTTTTCATTTCCTTTATAAATATATAGCATTTTCATTGGCCTCTTGGCTGTGAAAAGGATTTAATACATTGCTTTCTCCACACTTGCTTTTTTTTGTTATTATCAAAGGCTATTCTTTCTTTTCCCAGTCCCTTGAATAATCACTGGAGACAGTAAGGGAGTCTTTCTACATTGCTGCACGCTTCCAATACATGGTAATAAATATTAAGCTCCTTATGAATTGTAGCAACTTGTGTTTTGATTTAAGTTTTAGCAATTGGAGATGGCTTTTGACTTGTAGACAGAATGTTATGTGGTGAATTTCCAAAGATCTGCCTACTGAATACACATCTGCTTGTACATACAGGCATTTATGCACTGCTCCTCACTTTGCAATGCAAATGTGTGATCTGCAAGTCCAATATGGGTTCTTCTGTGTGCAGGAAGTGTGAGGCAGGATCTGAGCTCGGGCTCTGAATTCCAGTCCCGTTCTTGCCCTTATTTCTGTGACCAGAGGCAGAAGTTGTTTAATGTCCTCCATACCCTAGCATGATGCTCTGCAAAATGAAGGTGATGGTGCCAGTGGTGCCATGCAGGGCTGTGTGGAGCTGAGGAGAGAGGCTGCAAGCACTCCTGACACTCTGAGCAGGGCCTGTCCTTATGGAAATGTGGCACCTTTGCCTCCAGGTGAGGCATTCCCTGAGCCAGTGGGACAGAGAGATCTGGGCATTCATTCTGAACCTGCTCATTTCCAAAAGGATTCTGGCTTGGGTTCAGCCCCAGATAGACCTTGTGATAACAAACAGGGCATTGAAAGCCATCAGGAGAGGTTTCCATCACTTTTGAAAGCTGGAATGGAAATACAGAGCACTGAACAAATATCTAAGTGCCTGGTGTGATGCTGGCAGCCTGGTGGTGCCTCAGCTTCCCAGGAAACCCCACTGTCCCAGCCAAGGGAGCTGCCAGAAAGGAGTAAAGAGAGAAGCAGCAGACAAATATAATTCAACCTTCCATTGGTTTTAATATTTTGATGTAAACTTGATAGATAAAGGAAGGGATTTCTCTTTGCATGTGCCCTGATTTATATTTTCAGGTGAACTGCATCTCTGTTGTACTAGAAGATAAATGTACTTTATACTTGGCTGCTGTTATCTATTACTTTTCTCTCTCTAGCTCATGTAGAGAAACTTCAATGTGCCTGAGCTGGGAGCTGTCTTTCCTGAGGGATTTGTGGCATGGACCCATGTGTCCCAGAAGTCCCACAGTCATTATTGTATTTCCATTTTCCTGCAAGGTTCAGCATTTTTTTCATGTCACCTTGCTTGGAGTGTTCCTCTTACTATTTTCTCTTCTGGTTTAAACAGTCCACAACATCTGTTCCTAATTTTATGAAAGTATGAAATTCCATTCCTGGGTCTGTTTGAAGCACAGGAATCAAATACACACACACACACACACACACACACACACATCCCCTATGGAACAAAGCATCTTTTTGCCATTAAAATATATTATTCTTAAATATATACTTGGGGGAAAAAAATCAGTATCACATTTCTAGAGTAGATAGAGCTATGTCAGCCAGCCCAGTCTCTAGAAAGGTTTGCCTGGATTTAATCAGGAGCTGTGTCCCATGAGTGTGGGAAGTGGTGTTGGGCAGTGGTGCTGTGAGCAGGCAGGTGAGTGCCAGGGGTCAGGATGCTCCAAGAGGGCTGTCCAGGCCTGGCCCAGCTGCCCAGGGCAGTGATGGAGTCTCCATCCCTGGAGGGATTTAACAGATGTGTGGATGTGGCACTGGGGACATGGGTTAGTGGTGGCCTTGGCCGTGCTGGGGAATGGTTGCACTGGGTGTTGTCAAAGGGCTTTTCCAGCCTAAGTGTCTCTGTGGTGGCACAGACAGAGGCACTGCCAGCCTGTGGGGCTGTGCCCTGGGTTGGAGCTGTGTCCCTGTGGGTAATGAATTAATTAATGCTGTTGGTTGTTCTGGCATTTCTGTGTGAGGATGGTGTGAGAGCTGTGGGACTCTCAGTGCCTGCTGGAGTGCCAGGAGTCTGTGCAGGCCTTACAGAAATGGATCAGAATGGCCTCACAGAGAGCCAGCACTGTCTCTGAGCATTGAGGATGTGGGTGTAGAGGAGTGGTGGTGAGTAAGGAGTTGGTGGAGAAGAGAGCTTCGCTTACATGATGAGGAGGGTGAGTTGAAAATGATTTTTGCAGTCTGCCTACTACTCCAGCAAAACCTGGATCTCTTGCAGGATCTGAACGTGGACAGCAGGAGAGCAGATGTCTGAACAGGGTCTGAGCACAGCTGTGACTCATGGCTGAATGGCTTGGGATGATAGATGGGCACTGCTCAAAGGGGAACTGGCTGGTGCAGCCAGGGACCTTCTCTGGGTCAGTTATGTCCAAGGAAGCCTGGAAAATACCAAGCTGCCCTTTCAAAGCATCTTTAGATGCTTGGCTGTTCCTCTCACTTGATGTGTGCTGAGAGCAGGAACTGGTGCAGCAGGGTTTGATTCCTTTGAGTTCCCAGCTTTGGTACTTCGCTCTCACAGTGACTTTGGCTGGCTTCAGATCAGCCCCTCTCTGAATGGGGAAAGGTTTCATATGGAAGGAGAAGGAGCTGCAGGCATCTCACAGTGTGGCCTTCATGAATTGCATTTCCCTCTCTGGTGCTGTTCAGGCAGGACCGGTGGCACCATCACCACCTGTGCAATGACAGGAAGGATGTGCATGGCCTGAGGGGTGGGTCTGCTGCTTGAGCTGTCTTCACCCTTGTGCTGTTTGAAAAGGAGCAGCTCAGTCCACACTGGGTTTACTGGAAGACTGGGCTTTTGAAGATAGGTGTCTGACTAAAACACTGAACTTTGCTTGTGTTCCTGCCGTTATATCTCAGACCCATCACCCAGCTGAGGATGGGACTCTGGAGCAGGAGGAGCACAATTCTTACAGGCAGATGATTCTCACTCCCTTCTCTCTGGAGTTTTGTCTGAGATTTCCATGTAGCATCCCATCTCAGGACTGCCTGAGCATCAGCAGATGTTTTTACCTTTTATATGATAAGATTTTTTTTTGTATTATGAGATTTTTCATCTGGTGATCTCAATTAATTAAGTCTTGTAGTACTACTTGGAGTTTATCTGAAAGCTGGATGGATACCCTCGCTGCTCTTGCTCCCACATGATGTTAAACTGCTGAAGCAGTAGGTAACTGACTGAAACCAGATTAAAGCTCTATTATTCACACAGATGTTAATCATGAGCAGGGATTCTTTGCACACTGCAAAACTCCACGTATCTCGCTGGGCTTTGAAGGAAGAGCAAAGCTAAAAATAAAGGGTTTGAGTGATTACCATGTCCTCCTTCAGGGAGTAGGTTAGCTGTGTTTTTGAAGAACTGGAATGAGCACTGGAGATGTTCGTAGAGAACTCATCTTGGTTTTCAGCACTCTGTCCCTGAGCATGGGGTTTGGATGGGGGTGTCTCTTACGTAAATGCAGATCTTGGGTCAGAAACTGATCTTGCTAAATAGGCTGGAAAAAGTGGTAGCTTCAAAAACTGAAATAATTGGGTATTTATAACCCAGTCTGCAGTGTGCTGGTGCTCTTGGTTTGCTTGTGTAGTGCCCCTGTGCATGTGCTTATGGTGAAGCACACGAGTGGTACAGCTGGTTTCTTTAGGAATATTGCTTGGGCAGAAGGCATTCCTGGAGCCTGCGTCATCTTTAGGAATGGAGCCCTTCCAAACAGATTTGCTATAATAGGATGCACTGGAGAGAACATAAACACAAGAAAATAATGTCAGGAAATACTCTCACTTAGAAAAAATACTCAGACACGTCATTTATGTCATAGTTTTCCTGTGAGAAGTCTGCCTAGTAATAAAATCTTTAGAAGTGCCCCAAATCTGAGGCCAAAAGCGACTTCATTCTGAATTGTTTACAGTTACAGTTGTTGCAGTGGGTGCTTCACAGAAATACTAATGCAAGTACTGGAGAGAAGAGGCCAACCACCAGAAAAAGTTGGAACCCATGATCCTTTCTTATCAGTGGCTTCTACTATTATGGATTTCCGCCCTCATTTAGTGCTCATGAGCTAACCTAGGACTTCAGTGTTGAAATGCTGGTGGCTGGATTGAGTTTCTTGTTGGACTTGCCCAGCAGTGGATAGAAATGCTGGAGTGATTCTCTCCTCCCCCATGGCAAGTCTGAAGCCCATGTTTGCCCGTTCCTGGGCTGCTGAGGAAGGTGGGTTTGGCTGTCCTCCACAGCTGCACACATATTTGCTTCTTACACTATGCTTGAATTTGTGTTTCTTGCAGCTCCTCCTGTGCCATCAGCAACTTGCAGGCAGGGTTTTACAAGGTAAAACTGTAAGGTATTTTACAAGGTAAAATCCCTGTGTGGATTTGGGCCCTTGCAGAGGTGCCATGGGAGCAACTGGGGTGTGAGCCACTGCTCCATCTTCCCTTCAGGCACTGTCACTGTTCCCACTTTGCTGAGTTCATGCCATTAAGTGAAGTGCTGTCTTGGGAGGTTGCTGGGTATTGTGCTGTATGTGTTGTTGATAAGCTCAGGATTTCCTATTTTGTCTCCTAAGGAAATCCTTTCCTGGCTCTCTAAGCAGCTTATGTGGTCCTTCATTCCCACGAGATCCTTCTGCCCCAGCATCTCCAGCACGTAATGGCCCCAGTGCTGTACATGAGGATCTGAAATGTGAGGGGAACAGTGACCTCACAGCGTGCTGAGATTTTCATCCAAGGCTTCCCAGGTTCTGGCTGTGATGCTGCCTTCTGGGAAGGTGAGCATCCCTCCTGCCCACTGTTGTGTCTGGCACATCCAGAGAGTCAGTGCAAATTTCTTGAGGGTGTTAGAGTTAGGATGAGAACAGTCCAAGGTTTGGCCATGCAGTTTCAAGAAGCCACTTTGATCTGAACCTGGTAACTCCATTCAGGACAGACCCACTAGAGCTCCAGGAGATGGGCTACAGGCCCTTCTCCACTTGCCTCATTAGCATTATGTCTGTCCTCAAGGGTTTCTCTTCACAGGACAGATCACTGCTTCCTCTGAGGGTGCTGGGGAATGGTGTATATTAGGATGTATTCTGCTCTCCAGAATAATTTCCCCGTTTTGGGCTTGTTTTGCTTTGCCACCCCTGTGCAACACATGGAGAGGCTGCACTGGCAGAGTTTCAGTAAAAGCCAACCCTACAAAAGTCCTGGTTATCTTGGATGTGCTTTGTTATTGTGTTGTAGGGTTTAAGTTTGTTTAATTAATAGCTGGAAGGAGGAAATCTTCTCTTTCTGAGCAGCAAGGACAGATCTCACAATCTCAGTGGTCAAGAATGAAGCAACTGCCAACAATACTGCAGTCTCTTTGAAATGTGATTATATGGTTCAAGCCTAGCCCTATGAAGTGTAATAAAAAGCAGCAGGAGACTATAGCAAGGCTGAAATATCATGCTGCTGCCTGCTTTTACCAGTTCATGCTGCCTTTTGAAGAGGTGTTGTCTTGGCAAGAGGTTGGCCAGCAGCCTGAGCACAGGCAGAGCCAAAGCAAGGAGAGGTCTGGGGTCCTGGAAATAGTTCCACCTTTCAAACAGCTGTCCTTGGGGTACAGAAAACATCTAGCCTGGATTAATTATGATGAGAACAGAGAATTGGTGTGGAAAGGTGACAACCTTGTGCATTTACAGTTTGTTTTCAAACTCCAGGTGTGTGGATATGTTGTCTTCTTCTGCAAGCCACTTGGCAAGTGAGCAGCACAGAGGGCTGCAGGGTCAAACTCTGAACACTGCCAGAGGTGGTATCCAGACACATTATACAGTCAGAGGATTTGCTTGTGGTTTCAGAGATCCTCAGTCCAAACTGAGGCAAAAAGGGGTCAGTGTGTTGGCCCTTGCAGTCACAGACCAGTGGTCTGGGAGGGCTGAGAGGACCAAGCTCCTGTGGGTCCAGGTGGGTGCTGGGTTAGCTGCAGCCAAGCCACTGCTGCAGAGAGCCAGGGAGGGTGTTTGGCAAGTCCCTGTTCCTTGTTCTGCCATCTCTCTTGGGCCTCTTTCCCCCAGGGCTGTTTTTGTGTCTCTCCAGCCTTGGTGCATTGTGTTGCTGAAGTTTCTCTCCTCCCACACTTTGCCTTTCCCCTCCCTTCCTCCTCCCCAGATCCCAACCTGCCTCTCTGAGACCATCATCGTGTTTAACTCCCAATACATTTCACAGACCTGTTGCAACTCCAGTTGACACAGATGAGGTTTGGCATTACAGACACATACATCATCCCTTTCCTTATGGTAACCAGGGAGAACAGAGGGCATTTCCCCAGCTCCTTCCCTGCAGCCCCTGGAGCTGCAGCCCTGGAGGGTCTCCCCTGGAGCAGCTGGGGGTGAGCTGTGATGGATTGACTCTGCCTTCTGTTAATGCCAGCACTGCCTTTCATGCCCTGTTGCTATTTGTGTTTTTTGATGAATGATTAATTAGAAAAATAATCATTTGTAAATTGTGAGTGAACCAGACGTTTGGCCTTTCCTGTAGGGAAATTGAGGCTCCAAGCTCTGCTGCAGCATGCAGCCTGCTCACAAATGCAGGGGTATTCCCAGGCTAGTGATGAATTTACATGAAGTTCCCTTTCAGCATTTTAATGACTGTTACAGCTGAGTAACTAATGAAAGATATTAACAAACAGAAGAAGTAAATATTTAATTTTTCTATAGCATTTTTCCAGCTTGTGGCAGCCAGTATTTTAAATATATGTACAGGAGGATTTCTGCCCCAGTCTTTCCACCTCTGCCTGGAGTACAAAACTTGCTGTATGTTCTGGACAGCATGAATGCTTCTGTGGAGATATTTTACCCCAAAGTGGGCTGGTCCTCTGCTCTGTTCTGACAGCCTGTGGTCAGCATTCAGTGTGATTTAGCACTGCCCAAAAGGCATTTCCCTGCACCAGGGATTGCTGCAGTTTGTGGTCCCCTGAAGATGAGATGGCCACAACAAGGTCATTCAGTAAACTACAGTGATTAGTGACTCCATCAAGGAAAGCTGCTGAACGCAGCAGGGAACAGTCATTTGAAATGTCTCAACTCTGATAATTTACCTTCTTCCACCCTTTAGTATTTCACCTCCTTCCTTTGCCTGAAAAAGCCTGCTGGGGAAGATTTTCTGTGGGGCCTTGTTATGTCCCAGCAGATTCTCTTGCCTGTTTTTCTGTTGCTTTCCTCTGTGATTC
Organism: Molothrus ater; assembly: GCF_012460135.2. Taxonomy (NCBI): domain Eukaryota; kingdom Metazoa; phylum Chordata; class Aves; order Passeriformes; family Icteridae; genus Molothrus; species Molothrus ater. The sequence continues at coordinate 2,174,883 of NC_050498.2, read as the reverse complement.
ACCAGGATGTGATGATTTGGTTTACTGGGGCTTGGGGTCAAGCTGAGGGATGCTCTCCAGCCTGAGAGGTTCTGCCCATGTCATATTCAGATATGCAGGGAGAACTGGGGCAGAAGCTGCCTGGAGGAAAGGTTTGCAAGGAGGATTTGTCAGCAGCTCCAGGGGTGTTTGTTATTTAGCAAGCATGGGGCTGGCTGTATTATTTTGGCACACGGTGAACCCAGGCCATGCATGGACAGTGTCACAGTGGGGTGACCAGTCTGACAGTCCTGGTGTGTCCAGGAGCACTGCCAGGCATGGGGACACAGGGGCTTCATCCCCACCTCACTGCCAGACTCGTGCCTGCTCTGCCATCCAGGCTTGTGGCAGCAGACCCAGCCAGAGGTCCCAGCACAGCAAATTCAGCTCTGTGGAGTTCTGGAGAGCTGGGGAAGTGTTTGCAGGTCCAAGCTCTGAACAAATGAGGCAGCTGAGATCTTTGTCTCTTAGGCATTATGTGCTTTGGGGAAGGGGGAAAGAATAAATCCCTACTCAAAGCCTGCAGGGGTTTCACCAAGCATTTATTTAAGGAAATGTGGCCATTGTGGTACCCCCAGCGTGTCATTGTGGCTGTCTGTGCAGGGCCCTGCATGATGTCAGCCTCTCTGCGTTGTCTCTGGCTTGCTCCTTGTTTTCCACGGGGCTGGTGCAGGCTCCACACGACTGGGATCCAGCTGTCTCAGCTCTTCCCCACGCTCATTCAGCCTCCCCAGCCTGCCATCTTTTACAGCCAAGAAAAACTTCTGCTAAGTGAACCAAAGCATTCATCTGGATGCAGATGTATGTATGTAGCAAGAGCCTGTGTGTGTTTGTTTTTTTAAAGAGCTCATCAGAGTAGGGATCATAAAGGCAGAGTGAAGCAGAGTGAAATGTCTGATTTGAGGCAGTGTGTCACCCTGATTTTTAAAGATTTTTCTAAGCCTTCTGATGTTTATATTCTCACACTTTCTGTAAATAACTCATTGTTTTGCATTCTTTTAAGGAAGAGGAAAAATTTGATAGACTGTGAGTTTGTCCAGTGTCATTGGAGAGGTGGCACTGTCACCCTCCAGTCCACTGTCACTTTTAGAAATCTATAAATGTTAGAGTCAGAAAATAAACTTCCCTTTTTTACCTTGAGAACAGCACCGTGTTATTTCATATCCTATAGTGACAACAGTGTTTCTTAAACACTGGTTTGTTGCAGATCTCCTTTCTGCCTACATCTAGACTTAATTGCCTCTCCTGCTTCTGTCCGCGCACGTTGAAATATAGAAGAGAATGCAAGAACTGGGCCTTCCTTCTGGGGCAGGAGACAGGATGGGACTGTCAGGATGTAACCCAGCACTCCTGAGGGAGGTGAGGGGAAATGGAGGCTGGATGCTCCAAATGCAGTGTTTCATGGCCACATGTGGGAATGTATATGGACCCTCCTGCTGCTCAGCAGGTCTGTGTTAGCCCATCCTCTGCTCCCCATGCCTCCCCTCAGCTGCTCTCTGTCCTTGCTGAGCTGGGAGGTGGTGATTCCTGTTTGATGATTCCTGCTTGATTCCTGTTTGATGATTCCTGTTTGATTCCTGTTCGATGATTCCTGTTTGATGATTCCTGTTTGATTCCTGTTTGATGATTCCTGTTCGATGATTCCTGTTTGATGATTCCTGTTTGATTCCTGTTTGATGACTCCTGTTTGATGATTCCTGTTTGATTCCTGTTTGATGATTCCTGTTTGATTCCTGTTTGATGATTCCTGTTTGATTCCTGTTCAATGATTCCTGTTTGATGATTCCTGTTCAATGATTCCTGTTTGATGGTTCCTGTTTGATTCCTGTTTGATGGTTCCTGTTGGCCACAGAGGGGATGTGCTGGGTTCCTGTTCCCTCAGCAGGTGCCAGGTTGAAGCTGGATGCCCTGGTCCTGGCTGGCAGCAGGGAGGGGTTCCACAGAGCTGCTCAGTCAGGACCTGCTGCCCTCTGTGTGTGGGGTGGGTTCAGGAGTGTGTGACCCCCCAGCCCCTGTGTTCAGGGGACTCCAGGGGGGGAAAGGCCCCTGGCACCAGCCCTGGGTGATGCTGCTGCACTGGGGCAGCCTCTCAGAAAAGCAGGGGCTGTTTCCTCTCTGCTGCCCCAGGGTTCCTCCTGCTGGGCTGGAGTCACTGGGCTCTTGGGCAGGACCAGCTCCTTTCTGCCCTGGCCTCTGTGGGGGCACATGAGTTTCACTGGTCTCTGCCTGGCTGGTTTTCCTCCCCATTACAAGCACCTAGCAAAGTTGTTTGCCTTTCTGAACAACCCTAGGAAGGTTTTTTCTTCATTTCTGAAATGCTGAAGGGGATTAGATCATATAATGGAGTATTCAACTGTCAAGTGATTTACAGCAAAGATGCAGTTGAGTTATGAGAGCTGTTAAAATGCCTGTTAAAAGTACTAAATGCTTTTAAAAACTCATATTATTTGGTTGATAGAATGTAAAGGTCTGATGGAGCTGTTACTTTGCTCTGTATAAACACACATTTGGGCAGGTGTTATTTATGTACACTCTCACTGCTGTGGCTTGCAGTGCCCCAAAGCCATTGCCACCAGGTGATTCTACATCAGCCTGCTCAAGCCAGGCAGCAGTCCCATTCCTGCTGGACTGTTGGATCAGAAATCCTTGCTCTGGGGAAATTTAGCTTCACCTTGGCAGTGCTGGGATGATTGGAGAGGTAGAGCTGAGGCATGCTTGTGTCTGGTGGTGATGTGTGACAGTGTTCACAGGGGTCTCAGGTTGAGGGAAGAGATGAGGATCTGACTCCATGTTTCAGAAGGCTGATTTGTTATTTTATGATAAATATTACATTAAAACTGTACTAAAAGAATAGAAGAAAGGATTTCACCAGAAGGCTGGCTAAGAATAGAAAAGGAATGAAATCATAACAAAGGCTTGTGTCTCTGACAGAGAGTCCGAGCCAGCTGACTGTGATTGGCCATTAATTAGAAACAACCACATGAGCCCAATCCCAGATGCACCTGTTGCATTCCACAGCAGCAGATAACCATTGGTTACATTTTGTTCCTGAGGCCTCTCAGCTTCTCAGGAGGAAACATCCTAAGGAAAGGATTTTCATAAAAGATGTCTGAGACAGTGATGGCTGTCAGTGGTGCCCTGAAGTGATCCCTCTCTTCACTGAGGGCTTCAGTGCCTTGACTCACTGCCTCTCTAGAAAGATTTGGCAGAAAAGCAGCAGGTCTGGTGGCCCAGAAAACAAGGATGCATCTTTGCTCAGCACTGATATTTCTCACATCCCAATGTTTCTCATGATGGACATGGGCAAGCAAGCCTGAATAAACACTTTCAGTGTTTATACTTACTTTAAAAGAAACAGGGTAAATTTGTGGTCTGTGAACTCTGACAGTTAATATTTATTTTTAAAACTCAGTTTTGCACCTGCTTTTAAACATGTTTGCCCAGAAGAAACAGTGGGGAGTCAGTAAATTTACCACAGATTTATGGCTGAGTGTCAGACCTCCTCTCTTCCCTAGACCTTTGTAAGCCAGCAGAGTCACTGTGACCTCCTGGTCACCTGCCACTATAACCACTGGACACAGTCCAAGTCTGTTCCTGACAAATAAATGTGGGAGTCTTTGGCCAAGTGTGGGTGATGTCCTCCACTCCTGGGTTGCTGTAGCTGTCTGCTCAGGATGCCCTTGTGACCTGCATCTGAATTCAGGGGCTGCTAGAATTTGTGAACAGCAGATGTACACCCTGGGATATCTTCCTTGCACAGACAGCCCATGGCTGATCCACAGGGAAAACTTCACACCAGCTTCTCACCCAATGGATGAAAAATTAATTCTTCTGGCTTCCTGGACCATTGTATGCCTAGGAAGGGTTGCAGTGCTGAGCTGTGTAAATTTGTGGTGGTGCACAGTAAATATTATGCTTTAACAGTCACAGGTCTGACATTTCTGTTGAGTTATGTACCATAATGTTCCAACACCATGGGCTGAATTTGATCTTAACTACGTGGGTGCACTTTAGTGCACGCCTGAAGAAAATTGGCCACTAAACTTGCAGGTTCATGTGCACAGTCAGTGATTGAACAATCTGGTGATGCCCCAAAAGGTATGAAATTAATTTTCAGGTACAATAAACAATATTTCAGCCCTGACTGGCTTGACGGAAGCTTCATCTTCCAGCACTGGGTATTGAAATGGGTTGCAGGATTGCATTTAAGAAGGGATTTGTTCTGCCTGTCTCTTTAGTGCAAAGGAAGCTCATGAAGTTGTGCCCAGGCAGTGCTGCTTCACCTGAGCAGTGCCTCTCTGCAGCTGGAGGTTTGGAATTGTCATTACCTATCTTAAAAATTCCTCATTGTGCAGATCAAGCAGTGATGTTTTTTCTTCCTGTTTCCCTTTGCACAAGCTGGGCATGTCCCAGTCCTAATGCATTTATCACTGACTCTTTTGGGATTTCTGCCCTGTTTCGCCCTCAGCAGCTGAGGGGCTGTGCAGGACCCCTTTTCCTGGAGAGGGACCCTGGCTGGGTAAGGATGCTCACAGGAGTGTGCCACTCCCTGTTCAGGATTTAATTGCAGTCCAAGTGTTGCCAGTGACTGGGGATTTTCTGGGCAAGGAAATATCAGAAGAGGCTGCAGCAGGAAGTTTCTGTTGTGGGACACATGGTCTGTGGTCAGCTGCAAGGAGAGTCCACAGCAGCAAGATCAGCAAAGACTCGCTGCCAGGAGGTGCTGGACCCTTGGGACAGGATCATGGAGAATGTGCCAGCGGCAGCTGATTTGTGTCTGCTCCTCTGTTAACACATCTGCACATTTCTCCCCATATTACCTCAGCTTTGCCTTGGAAGAGCATTTGTGAAGTCTGGAATTGTGGTAGGAACAAACCCACTTGGATCCACATCATGGATGTGGATTAATTTGTGTTGTTTATTGTTCCCACCTTTGGTATTAATTGTTCCCACCTTTAGCTCTGTAGGGCCCATTCAAACCAGGCCCTAGATAAGGAAGTTGGTGTCAGATCCATCTTCACCTTTCTTGCTTGGATTCAGAGGCTGGGGAAGGATAAGTAATGTATTACACAAATTTAGCTCTTGTTTTTACTCTCCTGTTTATAATTGTCAAAGCTTTGAGCCTTCTGTAATAATAAGGTTGTGGCCCTCTCTGACCTTAGGTGAATAGGAAAAAATATAGTTATTGAGGGACTCAGGCCATTACACCTCAGCACTGAGGAATCTGAGGCCTTGGAAAAGCCTGCTAAATTATCCTGCTTAATGCCAGACACTCCAAGGTGACTTATGGTGCTGCAAAAGCATAAACATCCATAACTGTGACTGCTGCAGGCCAGCAGAGGGTTTGCCACATGCCTGTGCCTGGCTTGGCAGATAGGAGTGGTGGCAGATGAGCTCCTGTGGCATCATCTCTCTGGGGACACTGGGGCTGGCTCCACAGTGGTACCCAGGCCAGTCCTGGGCACGTCCCAGGCTGAGCTGTGCTCTCCCCCTTGGTTTCAGAGCCCGTGTTTGATGTGGAACCTGGCCAGGCTGCCTTGCTGTGTGGCACGGGGCTGTCACTGCTCCAGGGAACCTCTCCAGCTCTGCCCCAGGACTCCCTGGCTCTGGGGAGGACAGGAATGGAGGGCTCTCTGGAGCTGTGCCCCTGCTCTTGGGGTTTGCTGCTCTTTTTATCAACAGTCTGAGAAGGGAAAAGCTTATTTTCTTGTGGGGGTTATCTTTTAGATGCTGCCTGTTTTACCCAACTGAGCAGGAGACAGATGAAGCAGATGTGAAGTTTCATTAGGCCTTAGAAGCCATAATGTTCTTTGCCTAGAAGAAGAGCAAGCCTTTTTGCAATTTACCACAAAACATGGAAATGGCACTGAGAAATCATCCACATCTAAACATCATCTCTGTTTAGATGTGGCCTTAAAAAACATAGTCACTTTGGGCTTGGATAGCCATCTCTCTGACAGGGACTCTAGGGAGTCTCTAGGGACTCGGAGATATCTCTCTGATACCTCCCCAGATAGGGACTGAGAAGAAGCAATGCCCTTGAATCCAGAGTCTTTGAGAAAAGCAAACTGTCCCCAGTGCTGGGCACAAACATCTGTGGGTTAGTGTGGCAGCCACTGGTGCCAAAGCTGATCTGCACTAGGTGAGACCCTGGTTCAGGGTTGCCTTTTCTGTGCACTCCTCTTTATCTAAATTATCTGCAACCACAGAAACTCCTGCTCACAGATGTGTTTGCTGGGACATTGGGAGAAAGGGGGTTCAGAGCTGGACTGAAAATCGACTTGTTGAACCGTGCTGTGTTGTAGCCACTCTCCCGTGCTAAAGAAAAGCTTCTTCAGCGAGCACATGGAATGAATCTGTGTGGTTAGTCAGAAGGCAGATGGAGCAGAAATCCAGATTAAATAGAACAGAGTCAGATTCAAAGAAATGTAGAGCAGAAGCATCACTTGAGTTCAGGGCACTCAGCACTGCCCTGAACTGAGCAATCATTGTTCCCTGAGAGCCCCAAGAGCCCCAGGGAGCTCCAGCACCGCTGCCCTGGTGGAAATGAACTCCTACACAGCTGAAGAGTCGACTCCCAAAGCCAATCAGCAACATAGGGATCTAATTTCCCCTCTGCTGTCGAAATAAAATGCTGCTGCAGATGGAAGGCTCCCTAGAAGCTGCTTCTGGACTGCTTCCACCTTTTTATGAAAGCTCCACTCAGACGTGGTGCAGTGTGCAGTAACATAACCCATTGAGTGCTGTGATCCCTGGAAAAAATGTAAGGGGGACAGGAGCTGGGAACAAGCCTTGAGATTCAGGGCTGGAAATAATGCTAGAAGAGCAAAGTATTAATATTTCACAGCACAATCTGCTTTGCAGAATGCAAGGGGCTTGGGGAAGGAGCAGATGGAAGGAACTGAGTATGTGTTTCCCAAGGAGATGGCATTGTGTCTGTTGCTTTGTTAGTTGGAGCTCTAAATACTGAAACAAAAGCACGGAAAAGAAAAAGGCTGAAATTTAAATATGATGAGTTGCTCTTTCTTTTCAGTTTGGGATTAAGCTGGAGCTGTTGTGGTTCAGTCAGAGCAGGCATTTTGGTTGTGTGTGTCCTGTGTGCACCTCTGTGCACGTGTGTGGGTATCTGTGGTCTGCAAACTCTGCAGGCTCAGTGCAAGCCCTGGGAGCTCATCCCATCACAGCTCCCAGCACTGAACCTGGCCTGCCATTACCATTTCTGAGGTAAACACAGCTCTGCAATATTGAATATTGAATACAATACAATATGGCTCTGGCAGCCACCTGCCCAGGGGCACACTCCATTCTAAACTCTGCAGAAGCTGTGGCTGTGCCCTAAGGGACACACAGGCTGCTGGCCACGGCTCCTGGGGAACAGTTCCCTCCCTGAGGGCAGACTTGCAGCCCTCAGTCTGCAGGTGAAGGTGCAGCAGAGCCCAGGGACAGCTCTGCTCCTCCAGCTTCATCATGGCTTGCAGATTTTTACACTTTCTGACCTGAGCTGGACCTTCAAGTCACATTCCCTGTGCCCAGTGAATGCAGTGAGGTTGTGCATTAAGTTGTCTCTTCAGATTTTTGGTGCTCTGGTTTGGCTATCTAAGAGGAAAGACTGTGTCCTCTTGGGTGAGTGTAAGATGGACAGGAGCTGGAGTTATCTCTTAACATGGAGAGGCTGGGTGCAGGGAAGGGCCTGAACCAAGCCAGCTGCTTCAAAGCTTACCCCAAACCTGTAGAATAATTCCTGAAGGATCTCATGGATACCAGGTGTGGTCTGAGCCAGTGTGTATCACAGTTTGAGTTGTAGCTGCACATTTCAGTCCTGAATGTGAATTCCTCCCGCTTTAGCAACCAAGTTGTTTGAACTGGAGTCACCATGGTTTTTAGAAGTGGTCTTAAAAATGTTAATTAACCTTCTGCAGTTACAGAGAAATTCCAACTGTGGACAGCTGTGCAAGGGAGGAATTTCAGGGGTTCTGAAAGACTTTCAAGAGCACACAAGGGAGATGAATGTTGTGTGGCCATGGGTGCTGCCCTTGGAGCCTGGCCTGGTCATTGTGTGTGATAGTTCCCAGCTGGATCTTCCATGGATGGTCTTTCTGGTGTCCAGCTAGACCAGGCACTGAGGACTGTGCTCTTCACTGGTGAAATGATACATAAACATACACACTCTGAAGCTCAGCCCTGGGATTGTTCACTGTAAACATTGCATTGTCCCACAATTTACATTAATGAGGATGATTTACATTTATATAGCTCCTTTCATCCCCATGGATCTCTGAGTGCCTCACAGACTAAAATACCCAGAGCTTCATCACAGCAATGTGAGCTGGCTGTGGTGTGAGCCACAGCAGGACAAATGAACCTCAGCTTTGCTTTGTCATGAGCAAGAGGCATTTTGAGGAAACTGGTCAAATATTTCATCCTGTGCAGAGCTGCTGGACCTGAACTGAGATCCAGTCTGAAAGACCAGATGTGGAGAACTTGGTGGTCTTGTGCTTTATCTGTTCCTGCTGCCGGAGGGACTGAGGTGACCTGGTGTTTTCTGAGTGTCTCACAGAAGGTGGCATGACCAATTAGTGGTCCCTAGGTCTGAGGTGCAGCCCTTGCCCAGTATTTTTCCAGACCCTTAGCAGAGGGAGGCAGGATCCACGGGGATGAGATGAGGATGGGACTTGTCCTTTGGGGCTGTACTCCTGAGGGTGAGCTGGGGTCTGTGGAGTTTGTTTCCCACATCCTCCTGCACTGTAAGCATCTTTTTGGGGTTTCTGTGTTCACCCCTCATTGCTTCTTGCTGTGCTGAACCCCACAGTGAGCCATTGCCAAAAGAGAGTTTTAAATGTTCACTTGCTTTATTTTTAGGTGTATATTTAAAATACTACCGATATTTTCAGGGAGCCTTTGTAAATGAGGGCTCTATGAAAGTTATTTTTGTGCATTAATTCATGAGGCAGCTTCAAAAATTCATGAAGTAAATAGAACTTTTCTGCCAGGAGGCATGGGGGTGCCTTTGCTGCCCTCCAGAGCGGAGCAGACATTTCAGTGTAACGCAGTAACTCTTCAGCAGAGCCTCCTGATCTCAGTGTGCTGATTAAGGCACTAAGACAGGCTGCAGAGGTGCTTTAGAAGTCTTTAAGATGTCCTTGTTTCACCAGCCTTAACAGTGATCTTATTTCAGCAGGGATTAAGTGAGCTGCAAAAATATACCTGGCTGGCAGAGGCAGCTGCTGTCCCTGTGCTGTCCTGGAGGTCCAGGGGCTCTCCTGAAGGTCCAAGGGCTGTTCTGAAGGTCCAAGGGCTCTCCTGCAGGTCCAAGGGCTGTCCTAGAGGTCCAGGGGCTCTCCTGAAGGTCCAAGGGCTGTTCTGAAGGTCCAAGGGCTCTCCTGCAGGTCCAAGGGCTGTCCTAGAGGTCCAGGGGCTCTCCTGAAGGTCCAAGGGCTGTTCTGAAGGTCCAAGGGCTCTCCTGCAGGTCCAAGGGCTGTCCTAGAGGTCCAGGGGCTCTCCTGAAGGTCCAAGGGCTGTTCTGAAGGTCCAAAGGCTCTCCTGCAGGTCCAAGGGCTCTCCTGCAGGTCCAGGGGCTGTCCTAGAGGTCCAGGGGCTCTCCTGCAGGTCCAGGGGCTCTCCTGGAGGTCCAGGGGCTCTCCTGAAGGTCCAAAGGCTCTCCTGAAGGTCCAAGGGCTCTCCTGGAGGTCCAGGGGCTCTCCTGCAGGTCCAAGGGCTCTCCTGCAGGTCCAGGGGCTGTCCTAGAGGTCCAGGGGCTTTCCTGCAGGTCCAGGGGCTGTCCTAGAGGTCCAGGGGCTCTCCTGCAGGTCCAGGGGCTGTTCTGGCCCATGGAGGGGTCCCTGGCCCAGCTGCTGTCCTGTTCCCAGGCACATCCCTCCTCCTGGCTGTCCATGTGGAGTGACTCTGCTGGCATCAGCACGGCTCTGGGCTCATGCTGGGGTGACCAAAGGGTGAAGTCAGCTCTGTCGGGGGATTATTTCCATCAGGATAAAAGCAGCAGTGATTTAAATGGAGCAGATTGTGCTGGGGAGGCCAGCCTGTACTGGTGATGCTCTGGTGGAGCTAGAGATGGGCCAGTGGGGCTGGGGTTGGTTTAAGGAGTCACTCTGCAGTCACTGAAATCATATCACTATAAAACTAGTGCAAAAAAGAGGAGAATTGGGTCTCACACCTCCAAGATGGGTTAACCAGAACAAGCTGGTTTTTCTCTGCAATGAGCAATATCCACATGTGGAATTATTTATAAACAAATCTTCAGAATAAATTCATATGTAGGGAATCTTCTTTCTTCCTTACCTTGTAGTAGGATCTTCCTCTAAATATTAAGCTGCATGTTGGGATGTATGAAGTAGGGAATAGCAAAGTGCTTCAGAATAGAGGAAGGACCAGACTGAGGCTCTTTTTGATGTGTGAGGAAGGAGTGATGTCCATTTGTGCTGGCTCGTGCCCCAGCTTTCTGCTTCCCCTTGGATGCCAAACCTGCAGCGAGCGCATGGCTGCTCCTGGGTGTGGGATGCATTTCAGCCTGGACAAATGTTCATTGTGGTTTGCACAAAGGTTGCTTTTTTATGCACAACTCAAGTCTTGAAAAGAGAAGGAAAAAATGCTCTCCAGACTCTCTTGGGATTATTTTTTTTTCCAGGTAGCTTCTGACCTTGAATGATATTCAGTGTTTTTCCATTAACACCAGTGGGGCTTAGGCTTGTGTAAGATTTAGGGGTACTCCCTCCTCCTCCTCCTCACACTAAATGCTTTTTTTATTACCCATTAATGAGTAATCAGAAATTTCTAAAAGGATGTATGGTTGAGTTCTTTCACAGACAGTGGGATCTGTGCAGCTTTGCAGTTTGTAGACAGCTATAAATGGTAATGAAGAGCACATTAAAACCCTGCCTCCATAACAGGGCTCTAATTGCTGTTGATTTGCTGCTGGATTTGGTGGAAGAGGCTGTGCCAGAGCTCTCAGATGTGCCCATTGAGGAGCACCCAGCCCCACCTGGGTGTGTTTGTGTTGGTGCTCTGTTGATAAACTCCCCATGGGCAACGCTCCCTTCCCTCCACACTTACAAACTCCCACAGTCCAGGCTGCCCAAAGGGGCACAGTTATCCCCCTTGGAAATGAGAAGGATGCAGCTTCTGTCAGACCTCACAGTCAGCCTGTCAGAGAACTGAGAGTGACTTCCTAACCTCCAAAGTCTGCCTTTATTGCTAGACTATCTGCTGTAACTCTGCAAACCTGACCTGTCCACTGCCTGCGCATGCTCCTGCACTGTGTGTGTGACCCAGGAGATGGAGAGCCCTGATGTCTCCAGCTGGCACACCTGGGCTTCCAGGGGCTTTAGGAGGCTCTTAGACAGTGCCCAGGGCTGCCCAGGTGAGATTTGGGATGGCATCAGGTGCAATTTAAGGCTCAGAAGCTGTGCTCCCTGAAATGCCTTTGAGCAGCAGAGAGGAGTCAGGAGCACCTGCACTGTGCAGGAAGGTCAGGTGGGGTCTCACCTACAAAATGGATGTGTTTGGTTTAGAGGCTGTGCTTGAGAAGTGTGGGGATTTGCTTCCCTGCAGTGTTCTCTGGGTTAGTTAAACCTCTGCAGCTGGAGGAGCAGAAGAGCCATTGAATTATTTGGTCCATTGAACTGATGTGCTGTGAAGACTCACTTGTACTTTTAACACTCTGCAAGTTCACCAAAGGTGCACAGCCCAGTGCACTGTTCAAGGGGGGAATTCTGCATATCTTTGGTTCCACAAGGGGAATATTGCATGTCTTTGGTTCCACCATGGGGGAATCTGCAATACTCGTTAAATGTCAACAAAGGAATGTTATCATTTCTTGGAGGAACCTTGTGATGGTCTCTGGACTGAGGTTGCTCCTGTTTTCCCATACCATCACCCACATATTGAGCCATATGTCCTGGCAGCTGCTTGATGAGAATCCACCAAACTCCTGTGCAATAAGGCATTTTCTGTAGTGATTTAATGTTTATATGATTACAGAATGCAGTGGATTACTTGATTACTTTGTGTGTGTTTCTGCAGGAAATATGCTGGAGTATTTTATATCAGTTTTTTCTGTTAGAGGGGACTTTTTTTGTTTTGTTTCCTTAAAAGAGGATGGAGTGCTACCTATAAGAGATTGAGAAGTGTAGCCAATAGTTTTATTATCCTCCCAGTACTGGCCTCTTCTGTCTTTACAAATGCTCTGAAGCCACAACTCTGCATAAGAAAAATGGATTTGTCACTGAATTTTCATGCTTCATCCTCACAGAAATGTAACTGTTGTCCTGGGCTTTAGCACTGTGCCTTCAAGCTTGGATTTAATGCTGATCATTATACTTTTAGAGCAGGTTACATAGAAAAATAGAGGCACGGAGCACATCCAAAAGCAAGCAGCCTTGCTTTCACTCCCATTTTATTCTGGTGAGGATGCTGAATATTTATTAAGAAAATCCCACAATCCCACTTTTAAAGAGAGAGAGAAAAAAAAAATAAAATAAAAGACCTCTCTGCATTTTAGAAAGGAACAGCTGTAAAGTGCAGCTGTTGAGCTTGATTGTATCTCTGAGAGCCCAGTGCTGGGGAAGGAGGGAGCTGAGCACGTCCAGGGAGCTGTGGCTGTGCTGGGGTGGGGATCAGCAGGGCAAGGAGCACCCAGCTCTTCTGGGAGCCCAGAGTGTGGCTCTGGTCCCTGATCCCACTGGATAACAGGGATGGCTCAGCTGGATCTTGTGTGGTTGCACAGATTCTCCTCTGCCACGGGAGGAACCTGCTGCTGTTTGTCCTCACCCTGCTGGGTTTGGGGGCTCTGGAGAAGGGCAGGGAAGGTGGGGGTGGTTGTGCACCTTTCAGTGCCTTCTGCTGCTGCTGTGGTGGGAGTCTCCAGATGGCTCCTTTGACAGTTTCCCAAGATATTTTTATTTCTGTTAGCACAATTGTGTTTTCTTTAAAGGAGGCTGTGCTCATTTTTAGGGTGTATTTTGTGTTTCAGGTGTTGGTCGTAGCACAAGAGTTAATTTGTTGTTTTGATTCAAGCAGATCTGACCCTGAAATCAAAGCACTGCTGCTCTCAGCTGATGTTCCTGAAAGAGAATTTCTCAGAAACTCCTTTTGAACACCTTTGTTTGGGGATTGGCCTTATAGTGTCAAAGGGATAGTTGCCTTGAAAAAAACCTTTTATTTGACACCTGAGTGATGATTTCCCTTTTGTTGAGATTCCAATTTAAATCTTCACGATACCGAGAGTTTGGTAGCAAGCCAACCTAGCCTCACATCTGCTGCACTGAGTGTGCTTGGTTTTCAATGCAAGACCAAAAAATTCCCTTGCTTCTACCCTCCTTGCACACTCAGTACTGCCTCACAGCATGGAATTTGCAGGGGGAAGAGCAGAGGGGTTGAGGATGTCCTGCTCTCAAGGGCTCCAGTGCAGGAATTCAGCCCAGCACAGCAGAGTCTGCTCAAGGCTGCTGAGATTTGGGCCTATTTTCTTTCCATCTTAGCCAAAGTGAGCACAAAATCAAGTGGAACAGCAAGCAAATGCAATATATTTATTGCATTTTGGTCTGTTCAATCTTTCCTAAATTCCAGGTACAACGTCCTTTCTTTTTGCTTTGCCTTTCTCCTGGTGGCTGTGTGGTTTAGAAATTGGTGTTTCTGGCACATTTTCAAGCTATCTTTCAAAATAAACACCTTTCCCAGAGGTGAGGGCAACCTGAGGCCCTGATTGCATCAAGTGTCATTAACCAAACAGCACCAGAGACAGAGGTGATTAATACACACCCTTGGAGCTTTGCAGTGAAGCTTAATGGTATGATCTTGGAGCAAACAGTGTAAAGCCTTTGGAGATTCAGCTGAAGCCTGTGTGCTTTTAGCTGTGGATTTCTGGGGTTATTTTCAACACGGGGCACTGGTGTCCTTGCTAGGGGAAAACAAACTGTGCTTTACAGTATTTGCTGTGGGAATGGTGATACCAGTGGTTTACAAACCATTCTCTTTGTTCATACAGCAACTGGAGCATGGTCAGGATGGTGGCACCAGGGCTGGGTCCCTTTGCTGAGGGGTCACTGACCATCCCCAGCTGACCAGGACCCCTGGGCAGGGCTTGGTGTGAGAGCCCAGGGTGGTGTGTGGTGAGAAGTGCCCCTGCCAGGCCATCCCTGCTGTGTCTGTGCTCCCTCTGTGATCCTGGATCTCACTCAGAGCTCCCTGGGAACAGCCTGATGGGCTCACATGCCTTGGGAATGCCCTTGGGTGGGCTGGGTGTTCTGGGTCTCCTCTTTGGAGGGGGTGCAGAGCAGACATCCCCATCCCCTTCCCCATCTCCTCCCATCCCCATCCCCATCCCCATCTCTATCCCCATCCCCATCCCCATCCCCATCTCATCCCCATCCCCATCCCCATCCCCATCTCCATCCCCATCTCATCCCCATTCCCATTCCCATCCCCATCTCCATCCCCATCCCCATCTCCATCCCCATCTCATCCCCATCCCCTTCCCCATCCCCATCCCCATCCCCATCTCTATCCCCATCCCCATCCCCATCCCCATCCCCATCTCATCCCCATTCCCATCCCCATCCCCATCTCCATCCCCATCCCATCCCCATCCTCATCCCATCCCCATCCCCATCCCCATCCCATCCCCATCCCCATCCCAGTGCTCTGGATCCAGCAGGGAGCCCTTGCTGGTGTGGTTTAGGAGCTGAGCTCTGGAGCAGTGGGAAGCAGTGTAACAGAATTACAAAGGCATTTTGCTCTGAGCAGCGTTTATGGAGCCAAAAATGAGGAGGGAATCCGGGGAAGCTGGGTGAAGGCCTTCAGGTAAAAAAGAAACAAACCCAAAGGGTTGGGGACTTGACTCAGTGGGGCAGGTGACACTTACAATAGAAAACACTTATCTGTGTTTCCTTTTGAAATATGTCCTGCATCCTTGGGAGGCTTCTTAGCAGCCTTTGGATCAGTGCCCTGCCTATTCAAAGCCCTTCTCCTTGCAGCAAAGGGCTGTAATTTGCAGCTTGTTTCGGGTGGTTTTTACTCGGTGCTTTGCAGGACTGTGCTTGGCTGTGCTCTCCTGGAACGCAGACAAAAGGAGAGGACCCAAAAGGACCCCACCACCCCCTATTCTGCATTGTGTGGATGTCTGCTGTGACACACAGGGGTGGTGGGAGAGGGCACGGTCCTGGCAGGAGCGGGGGAGTGTGGGGCATGTCCTGGACCCTCCATCCCCTTCATCCCTGGTGTCAGAGCACTCCTGCTGTGCTGCACATCCCACGTGTGCCTGGGCACCAGCAGCGCCCTGGGGAGAGGTGCTGTAATTAACCACCCCATTAGGAGGGAGCCCTTCCCATCAGCTCCTCTCTGCCAGCACATTCTCCTCTGCTGTCTCTTTTTTCTAGTAGAAAGCTCTTCCTACAAGTGGTACTTGTGTAACTTGGCAAGGATGTTTTGATGGGCTGGCTGCATTGTTCATTGAATTACTGTCTGGCTGGAAAGCCAAGGGCTGCAATTTTCTGTGCATTATTATTCTTGGGATTCAGCCTCTTAGAAATGCAAAGTGGGACAGTTTGCTGCTGGAAACATTTCCCAACAGTTCGGGCCTGGCAAGAGATGGAGGGATCTCTTGGGCTTCAGTAACCTTCAGGTTTTCACATGCTTTGACATGCATTTTGAGTGAGTCCTTTTATTTATTTCAATAGTTCTGTCAAACATTCCTCCTGCCTTGTATTAACTATGGCTTCACTGCCCTAAAATAACCCAGCAGGGTTAGGAATATTTGCCACAGGAATCTTGTAAATGGCTTGCACATAATTATGTTTTTATTCCAAGGCAAAGGAGATATAACTCTTCAAAATGGATAAAAATCTTGAAATGAACATCTGGACATACAAATTAAATTGCTCTTAGTGTAAGGACACTACAGTACTTTATTCTCCCTGGCAGGCTTCAGCACACTTGCAGACTCGACACTAATCCACAGGATCAGAGTCATCTTGTAAACTTAATGTCTCTAAATGTTTTCACATATTTTTATTGCAAATCTATCCTTTCAGGACATTAGAGATCAGCCTGAGCCCTGGTAAGGCACACGTAGCCTCTCTGCATTGACTGAGAGCTTTATATACTCAGATTGAGATAGCCTTGGGTCTCAGGAGCAAATCATTCTTCTGACAACAAACCCTCCCCTGCCCTGCACAAGCTGTCACCCTCACCATCAATGAAATTATAGATTAGGTTATTGATTATTTTTCTTTTTTTTTCCTTCTACTTACTTTCAGACTCTCATGAAAATTCAAGACATTTCATATCTTTCTATTGACAAAAGCAACAACTAAATCAGATTATGCAACTCTCTTAATTCCCAGAAGTAATTTCCAAATTGTTCTTAGGTCCTTTGCCTGTCTGGTGCTTGAATTTGGATAGAGCAATCTGAGATACTTGCAGCTTGTCATGGTTTAAATCTTAATTACTTCATAGGAATGCATCCTTTTGAAATGCAATACTTGGACTTTCTCTAGGCTACTCTTTTTGCTTCTAAAAGGAAATAAAATATCCAGTATCATAATGAAGCATTTCTACTCATTTATGTTAGAAGCTTTTGAAGAGTATTTAAAGAAAGCAAAGTCAATGGACTAACTGCTCATAGAACAGGGGAGCAGGAGGTGGTGTTGGTTTCTGGTTTTGGGGTCAGGTCCCCTTGTGTGCCACGGCTGGTGGCAGCAGTGCCATTGCTAAGGCCATGCCACTTGACATTGATGTTGGCCCTCCCTGCATGTATTTGGGAGATTTGATGCAGTTCTGGTGCTTCTAGACAGGCTGGGGGAGCTTGAACTGGCTGAACAAATAATTCTTGATATAGAGGCAGAAAACTGATCATTTTGGGCACTTTTTATTTAAACAGAAAAAGAGCAGGGCACCAGTAAATACAGAACTTATCACTCGACCAAGGCAGTAACGTCAGCACTTCAGTCAGGTTTCCAGGGGGAGATTTATGACTCCTGAGATGATGCTTGTATAAAACTTGTTTGGCAGTGATTTTCAAAGGCTGCAGCAGGGAGGAACTGCTGGGGTGGCTGATTGTGTGTGCAGAATGCTGAGGAGCTGGGTGGGAGGTGAGGCTGGAGAGAGGAGAGGCCACAGGAACAGCAGGGGATGGGGGAAAGAAACCCAGAGCGGTGATTTCCCCACGCCCAGGTGTGACAGAGGTGCACAGGGTCTGACAGAGTCAGGGTTATGCCCTGCCCATGTTAAACACTCCCATAAATGCAAAGAATAAACCTCATAAATCCTGATGGTAGGTTTGATAGTTATGTTTTATATAAATGGACACTTAAAAATAAAAAAAGAAAATATAGTTTTCCCGTGATCTGCTTTTCTCTGTGGCTGTTGTTGGGCCTCCAGCAGGATAAATGACCAGGATGGAGCCAGCCTTCTCTAAAAGGTGTGAGAGGGTGCTTAGATGAGCACGGGGACAGCTCCAGCCACCAAAGAACAGTCCCTTGCCCACTGTTGTGCAGTGCATTCTTAGATTAGATTTTTGCACAAGAGCACATGTTGGCTGGTTTCCCCTTTAACCCTGGAGGTGCTGGTCAGTATTGCCATGTCCTCTGTCATATTTCAGCCACTCAGGCACTGGGAAGTGCACACATGCACTGTCAGAAGCAGAGGTGTCTTCTTTAATACACTGTCTTCTGGATCTGCCCTCATTTTCAGCGCTTGAGTGGAAACACGGCTGTTTTAAATAAAAATTTGGTTTAATGTGCTTTTAAATTGGAGGCAACTGCACTAGTTATGCAATTAACTGCAAATATTGAGTTCGAGAAAGGGCAACGCAAGTACTTCCAAAATAATCAGAAGTGTTTTTAAATGGATGGCTAATGGAGAACAGACACTGCAGTGTGAGCTGCCTGTGTTCCCTAACAAAGCATTCTTTACCCAGGCTCTGCATAAGCTCCTTTTCAGCGTGTACATTAGAGCAGGAGTCTGGCAGGCTGTCTCGTCATGTGTCTTGTCCTGTAGAGCCACTTATTGGATTTCATCTGCTTACCCTTGTGTGATCATCAGGGCAGTGCTTAAAAGCAGCTCTTGTATGAAAACAAACGCAGCAGATTATGCAGCCTTAGTCTCTTCATGGAAGAGAGGAGGGGAGAGATGGGGAAGGGAGGAAGCCTCCATTCCTGACCTTTAACTCAGCAGTAAACATAAATCTCCTCTAATGCTCTGCATTAGACCTTTGGAAGAAGGGGCAGCCGACTCAGGCAGACTACAAGGATGTGGTGAAGTTATGCAGGGAGAAAACCAGAAGGGCCAAAGCCCAACTAGAACTTAATCTGACTACTGCCATAAAAGACAATAAGAAATGTTTCTATAAAAACACTGGCAGCAAAAGGAGGGCCAAGGACACTCTCCATCCTCTATCTGATGCAGGAGGAAACACAGTGACAAAGGATGAGAAAAAGGCTGAGGTACTTAATGCCTTCTTTGCCTCAGTCTTTAATTGCAAGACCAGTTGTCCTCAGAGGACCCAGCCCCTGAGCTGGAGACAGGGAGCAGAATAAATAATCCCATAATCCACAGGGAGCTGTCACAGTGAGCATTCCCCTGCTACATGGGCCACCTTCAAGGCGTGGTGGAATGCCCTGGTGAGCCCTAGCTCCACAAATGAACCAATATCCTTTTGGGAATCGTTGTGGAGATTGGTCAGCCTTGGAAGGCACATCCCAACTGTCTGAGTAATTACACCAAAAACTTGAATTTCTGTATGCAAAATAATGGGGACTAACATTTGTGGTATTTTTGGGGTCCCCAGGACGAAGGAGGAATTTATTTAATCTGACTCCATGTTCTTATAAGGTAAATTTATTATTTTATTTACTTATATTAAAGAATGCTATACTAAACTGTACTAAAAAATAGAGAAAGGATACAGACAGAAGGTTACAAAGAATGATAATGAAAACTTGTGACCTCTTCCAGAGTCCCAACACAGCTGATGGTGATTGTTCAGTAACTGAGGTATCTCAGAGCTTGCTTTCATTTAAAATTTGCTTATAGTTTCCATATTCACAAAATCTTTTGCCAGACAATCATATTTATAAGGCTTTCCTGTCTCATCTTCCCCAACAAGCAGGGGTTTAGGCAGGCCCTGCACATCTAACCTGTCTTTTATGACTGGGTGACCCACTTGGTGCCTGAGGGAAGGGCTGGAGTGTCCCCTTCTCCTGGGGACCCTGAGAGCCATGGCTGGGACAGCTGCTCTGAGTGCTGGGTGAAACACAGGCAGATGCCTCAGTGGGGTGGGCAGTGAAGGTGCAGCCAGCTGCTCACAAGGGGTGTTCCCTGGGCTCAGTGCTGGAGCCAGCCCAGTTTAGTGTCCTTAGCAGTGGTCTGGACGAGGGGATTGAGGCCACCAGGGTGGGTGGAGTGTTGATCTGCTGGAGGGCACAAAGCTCTGCAGAGGGATCTGGATCCATGGACTGAAAACAAGTCATGGAAAGGTTACTCTCTTAAAACAAGCACGTTTGCTGCTGGAGTTGTGTCCAAAATTAAAAGCAAAGACCTAAAAATACTACCACCAGTTTGCTTTATATTATGTAGCTGCCCACCCAGAACATCACCTCCCAGAAGTGGCTCTTTCTCACCTTGTAGGTGATGTTAAGTCGTTCATTCCCTTTCTTTTTTGCAGAGTCAGTTATGTTCCAGCTTGGGGAAGCTGTTACATTTCCCTGCTCTCCAGGCATGATGTGCAATTGTGATTCCATGCACAGCCCTTCCCCTGGGATGGGCTGCTCTGAAGGTTGCTGTCTTTGGCTCCACGTTAGAGTGGAGATGTTTTGAACAAGACCAGGCTCTCTGTGGAGTTCAGGCTATCTTGTTCAGACTCAGAGATCTTAGAGAGCTCAGGGAGCTGGAACATCATTTTAGCTGAAATGACATCATCTGTTCTGTTTTGGTTTGATTTTTCTCCCCTTTTCTAGTTTTATGCTCAACTGGTGTCAAAATCTTTCGATGGGAGTAGAGGACCTCAACACTTGTGGAAAGAGCAGCAGATCCACTTGTGTCTGGTGGATCTGCTGGCCCTGCTGTCACCTCTGCACTTTGTCTTGAGAGCTCAGGTGATTTTCTAAGGCTGTGCAGTGAGCAAGGAACCAGGAATGAATGTTGCTGTCCCTCGTGGTCCCACTGCACCTCCTGCACTGCTGTGTGCTGTTCTCACCTGAGCAGCAGCCACACCTGGGCTCTGTGGCTGGTGGCTGAAAGGGTCTCCAGTCTGTGCCTCTGCTGCCCTGAAATCTGTGTGAGTTGGCAAAGGGGATGAAGGTTTCTCCAGGCTGAGTCAGCTTTGAAGCAGGAGATTGTGTCAGTGTGTGGGATGTGGCTCAGCTGGGATGGTTTGGGTCCATCAGGAGTTGTCCTCCTGTGCTGGGGTCTGTACTGGTGGGGCTGATCCCAAGCCACAGAACAGATCTGCTCCTTCATAGCAGGGCTGGAGTTATTGGAGAGAAAAATCACTCCCTTCTCTAGGGAAGTGGTGCTGGTTGGATGGAAACCACTTAAAGGAAACTGCCACATAAACTGGTGATTGTGAAGTGAAAGAGTTGGAGGAGCTGGGGAAGAGTTTGAGCTGTGGCTGCAGGAAGCCAATAAAGCAGCTTTGGCATGCTCCCAGGGCAAGCCAAGGAGAAATACATTAGTGTTCAACAGGTACCTGAATGGTCGTGGGCACAGGTGTGGCTGGGCAGGAAAGGCTGCAGTGATGGTGGGAAGTCCACAGCAAATGGAGCAAATCCCAGGGGTGCACCAGGACTATTCATCCTGCATGTGCCCTCCTTGAGCAGAATTCCTGAGGGGAAAGCACAGTGTAAATTAAAAACAGAAGTGATGATTGCAGAGAAAAAACCAGGTGATGGATTGAGAAGTTGCTGTAGAAGAGGGAGGAGCTAGGGAGATGAGATATGGATATGAAATGTAAATGAAGCTTGGAGGTGATTAAATGGACTTTTCTACAGTCATTTCTTATGCTGGATTTGGGAGGCTGGGCTGACAGAGGAGGAGGAGGAAAAACACCACAACTCAGGAATCAGCAGCGTTTCCCTGCTGATCATGTAGGCAGAAAACAGGGCCAAGCCTCTCTGTTGGTGGGGCTGAACTGAATCAAACCCTCCAAATGCAAACCTTGGCCATGGGACTCTTGTGTCATGCAAAGGGAATTTGCTTTCCCAGCAGCCCCCTGCAGAGGAATTAGTAATTCCTTATGACATCTCATGGCAAAATGGTTTTGTGAGACGTGGTGTGGAGGTGTGGAAAGAGGAAATGAGTGAGATGTTTTTAATTCCAGATAATTTGTTTGGTGTGTAGCTGTGAATTAGACACATAGGGAGTCAAAGTTAATGGATGAAGAGTGTATTAAAAGAGACAGAGTAATGTTACCAAGAGAAGAACAGAATTGTTCTCACCAGGCAATGCACTTTGCAGAAGAGAGGACTGTCATCTGGTTTTGTTACAAAATAGAGGTTAGCCTCTTCTTCTTCTTTTTTAAATTTTCCTCCCTTAAACCATACCTGTTTGTGATGTTTTTTCACAACAAACACATTTTTTCCTTAAAATTGCAGTTTTGGAAAGAATACAAATCCAAATGGTAAAGTAATTAAGATGTCCTGCAGGAGAATGCCTGTTGGCTTTGCATTTCCTGCATCGTTTGGGAGCAGAAGAGCAGATCTGGTCACAGGATGAGCACTTGCATGACATTAATCTCACCTTTATGGACTGCACAAATTGTCCTGTGGCAAGCAGACACTTAGGAATTTGCTCAGCATATCAAACACAGATCTTTTCCAGCTTGGGGCAGGGAGGTAGGTTATGGTGTGCTGCTGCAGCCACGTCATTCCCTGCACATGGGAAAATCCTGAAGCCCCAGGAACTTTCCCTCTGAATGACATGGTCTAAATCCTGGTGCTTGCAGGCTCTTGATAGTTCTACTTCTCTGGGGCATAATCCAAATCCCAAAGAAAACTCTTATTAATCTGTTGTGCATGTGAAGGAAGTGCCAAAGAATACATGACAGCTTCAGATCCTGCTGTATCCATAAGTGACTTCCATGGGGTGTCCAATGTGCATGAAGAACTCCAAGAAAAACCTGGTGGAGACCTGCAGCAGTGTTAGTCTTCCTTTTGTTTTTTATTATTTCAAGGAAATGCTTGTTTCAAAGAGAAAAGGCTTTAATCATTTGGCTTGTGAGGGAGTTGTCTCTTTAATCTCTTACACTTTGGTTTTGGCTTCCTTCAAACAATCTTTGCAGCACTGGTGTCATTGGTGCCTGTTTGCTCAGATCAGGCCTTCCAGAGGGGAATGAAAGCAGTGTTTCCTGATTTAGAAAAAGAAAACAAAAAAGAAAAAAGAAGTAAAAAGGGACAGAAAAGATTATTGCAGTGCCAGGTTTTTAAGGTACCAAGCCTGGCTTGCATCCCTGAGATGAAAAGGTAATTGAATATTGTGTTTTCTAAAGGACTTTTTTTATCCCTGCTGGATATAGATCTATCAGCCAAATATTGAAATAGAGGCACCTGGTTTGGTGCATGGCTCCAGCTCACATGGAGCCTTCATCCCCCTGCCTTTGATTTCCACAGGGAACTCAGAGCCACAGGAATGCTGAGCACAAGCAAAGCTCCAGTCCTGATAGTTCTGATATAGCTTTCCCAAGCTTTGGGCAAACACCAATGGTCTGATGGAGCACTGGAGCAGGGCCTGGGAGGGTGCTCTGAGCATGGCCATCCCCAACCCTGAGTGCTGGGAGTTCAGGTGTTCACATCAAAACCTTCCTTTGCCTTTGGCTGTGGCTGGAGCTCTGCCTTTCCCCCAGCCTGTCACTGCCCAAGACAATAATCTGTGTCCATGCTGGAGGTGTGGAGTACAAATTAAAATCCAAGTTAGTTTTAAAACTGAAAACCACCTTCTGTTTTCAGCAGAACATCTTATGCATCACTAAATTCTTTTTCCTCCCACTTCTTTTGTTCTCCACTTTGAAAATGCACATGAAACATGCCTGGTAATTAACAAGATGGTACCAGGTTTGGAGGGGGGAAACAAGTGTGTTAATTCTTTTAAGGCAGTGTTAAAAAAATATTTGAAATGTTTTCCCAGTGGTGATGGGATTTTACCTTGTAAAATTGCATGAAAAAGCGAAATCCTGTTCTGTGATGATACTAAACTGTATAATGTAAGGTCACAAGGTCCAAGGAAACACGTTTTCCTAGAGGAGATAGAAGTGTTTATCTAGTCAAGTGAGTCATTTTCCTAGAGAAACAAGTTTTTTAACAACTGTAGAAAATTAATTTTCTGTAGGGAATAGTGAACCTTTAATCTCAGCTTCCCTGCTCAGCATTAGGAAAATCTTCACTAGACAGTGACTGGTATCTGTGAGCCTCACGATGGTAACATTTCTGATGAACACCAGGTTTCTGAGTGCTTTTCTGAACACTGCCAGCATGGAAAATCCAGCCCTGATTTGGATTTAGCAGTGGGGCAGCATCTTGTTTGAAAGCAGCAAACTTTCATGTGTTTACAGCTTTGGGTTTTGGCAATGCTTGTTTGCATTACCTGTGAGCAAGGAGCCTTGAAGGGCTTTAGAGATGTGAGTCATGAATTCAACTTCATTTCTTCCCAGGTCTCTGGAAAGCTGAGGCAGGTAACCTGATTCATTTGTATTTTAAACTAGAAGAAAATTGTACCATTTCTGGGGGTTTTAGATAAATAAGTGCGTTGTTACAATTTTTTTGTTGTTGTTGTTTGAAAGCAACAACAAAAAATTCTGAATAATAGTGTTTTCTTTGAAATGGATTAAAGCTGTTGATAAGAACCAAGTCTCCCAAGACTGGGATGAGTGATGGTTGTGCTGTGCTTGCAGTTGCCTGATCCAATTTCATAGAATCACCAACTGGTTTGGGTTGGAAGGGACCTTAAAGATCCTCTAGTTCCACCCCCTGCCATGGGCAGGGACACCTTCCACTGGACCAGGCTGCTCCAAGCCCTGCCCAGCCTGGCCTTGGGCACTTTATTGGTCATTGTTTTACTTTGCAAAATCACTGCCGTGCAGCAGGTTCCAGCTCTGAGTTGTATAATGATGGTTCACCAGAGAACCTCAGAACAGGAGAAAATATCTGTATGGTCCCCCCAAAGCCAGCAGTGGCTGTTGGAATCTGCCATTATCCCAGAGTTACAGATGAAAGGTACTGTAGATTCTCTAAAGACAGATGTGACAAGACAAAAAAAATTGGATTTGAGGAGTCTTGTAGTTCAGTGAGTTGTGAGTTGAATTGGCAGAATGCAAACTGGGGAGTCCTGCCCTGGGACTGACCCACACAGGGGCTGCTCCTGCCTTGGGCTGCAGAATTCCCCCCATCCCATTGTTGAGGTGTGTTATACAAATCCCATTCACCTTGCTGATTCCATGCAGCCATCCCCAGTGAAAATGGGATTTGATGTTCTCTTAGCAAAATTCATGTATAAAGAAAGGAGTTCTTAAGCCAGACATTAAATTCCACTTCCTGTGTGTTTCCCAGGCATGCTGGAGCTGCTGTGCTGGTTCATAGTGTTGAGCTGCTGCTCACTGCCTGTGCTGCAGCCTCTCCCTCAGCTGTGGCCAGGTCTCTGTTTGATTTCCCTCCTGCTGGAACAGCTGCCCGTGTCTGACAGCTCCTTGCAGCCAACACAAACCAGGCATGATTCATTCACAAAATATTTCTGAGTGAGGAGCTGGGCTGTAGCTCTGCTCTGGTCTTACACTGCTTTAACTGCCCTGGTGGGAAAGAAGTGGCTCCTCAGAATGTAGCAGTCACATCTCACCTTGGGGTGAAATTTTTCTCCCATCTTGCCCTGCTTTTGGTTCCAGGTAGGAACTGTCACTGCAGAGTCAATAAAGCAGCTGAGAGAGGCTCCTGGGACTGAGGATTTCTGCCAAGTTGGCCTTGGTATGTCCCAGGGCTCCTTAACATGATGAGTCCCAAGCAGTCAGACCTGCCTTGATTCAGAGGGGCAATACCTTCCCCAGTAGCTGCCAAGTTT
Organism: Molothrus ater; assembly: GCF_012460135.2. Classification (NCBI taxonomy): domain Eukaryota; kingdom Metazoa; phylum Chordata; class Aves; order Passeriformes; family Icteridae; genus Molothrus; species Molothrus ater. The sequence continues at coordinate 2,149,815 of NC_050498.2, read as the reverse complement.
TCAGCTGTGTAGGGGATGTTATAAAATGAAAGATGTTTCCACCAAACTCTTTCTATTCTGACAAACTAATGAAAGAATGTGCTGCATTTTCCTATACAGATGATCCTCCCTTGCACTTGGTTTCACTTGGAATTATGGCAGATGTGCTATTGTCCTATTGCCTTAGGGAGGATAGACTTTGCCATTGTCCAGAGTGGAGGGAGACCTGGAAATCTGGAGGTTACCTGCTCTGTGTTACTGAAGTTTCATTTAAAGCTGTCTAGAATGAGCTTAGATCTGCATGGATGTTTGCTCTGCTCATGGGAGAGAGATGAGGAGAAGTGAGAGAGTTGTTCTTCACCCTCTTTGCTGAACAAGCTCATTTGTACAGTCAGATTTTTGGCAGCCTCTTGTCCCTCCTGGTGCTTGCAGGGCTCTGGAGTGTTTCTACAGCGTCGTTCATGTCAACAGGCTACAGTGTAATATTGGCATTTGTTTGCTACCTTCTGCCAGAGAAGGTGATTTTTTAAAGAATAAATGGCTGGTTTGGAGGCTTCCCTTTAGCAGCTCTTCATCAGGAGGACTGGCCCTGCAGAGGCTGTGAGGTGTGCACTGGGAATGCCATGTTGGTAATATTTAGAGCCATAAAAGTCTGGCTATTGGACAAGCTCCTAATTGCTTCAATCTCTCTTGGTCTTACTGGAAGTTGGATAGATCATTCAAAACAAGATGGTTGCATTTGCATTAATCTCCATACTTAGGTCAAAGGTTCTTTTTTTTTTTCACCTCAGAGAAAGATGAAAAAATTAATTTTCCACTTGTAGTTTTAAATGACAGGCATTACTGTGCATATGATTGGTTTTGTCATATCCTCCCCACTTATGTGCTGCTCCAATTGGACTCAGCTCAGCAGGGCAGGCCTGTGGTGCTCTTAAAATACTTTAAAATTTCCATGTAGACTTTGCCCTGGATTGGTGTCATAAGAGATGCCATCAAGCAGAAATAAATAAAAGCAATAGAAATGAAACTTTCATGATTCTTTGATTCTTCAAGTTGCATTTTTTCCAAAATAAGTGGAAGCGAGGTATTCCTTGCAGGTGTTGGAATGGAAGTTATTGCATTCATTCATCAGCAAGCTGATCTCTGTTGCTGTTCATGGAAGGCAGTATCTCAAAAATACATTCTCAATGTCTGCAAAACTGTGTGCTGCTGAAAGCTACCAAATTATATTCTCTCTTTCTCCTTTCTGATGAGCAGATCGATAAAGGAGGCATTTCCATAACATGGTATTTACCCTCTCTACAGTTGAAATACAATATTTACAGTTGCAAATATTCTTCACAGCTGGTAGCTGGTTTCTCTATCCTGCTTTTATGATAGGTTTACAGTACATTGCTATCGCAATCCAACCTGCTTTTTTGACTGCCTCAGAAAAAAAAAAGACAAGGCAGCTGCTTTGAGGTCTTGTGGAGTGTTTGTGCATGAGATGTGTGTTTATTTGGGTTAAATTCTGAAGGGAACCTTCCTGGAGATGGTCAGTCTCTTAAAACAATTACCATTCCAATAGGGTACAGAGGAGGAAGGAATACTAATGTCCTGATGATGTATCTGAAGCCATGAGGGGGTTAGACTCAGATGCTTGAAGGTATTTATGCAGAGATCTTTAGAGACTCTGGAGGCATGGTGAAGGTCACAGGATAAGGACTAGCAGCAAGCCAAGCTACAAACCCAAAGCACCTTAGTCATGAGTGCATTAATTGTTGGGGTGTTTTTCTCCTTAGCTTTACTAACATGGAGGTGCTGCCTTTATTTTCAGATCTCATTGTTTTTCTCAAGGTCTATGTAATGAATTAAAGCTTGTTGGGTATGAGCTGGATTTTCTTTGTTACCCATCAGAGGTCTCCTAGATGTTAAGGGTGCAGCCCTCTGAAAATCACCATTTTCACAAACTCTACCCTCAGCAGTTTCTCAATTGTTCAGAGGGATGTGTGGGGCTTCACGTGTAAATGTGGCAGTGGGCTTTTTCTCAAGTAAAGAAAAAAAGGAAATAATGAAAATCTGTGGTAATGTTTTATGCTTGTCTTTAACTTATATCTAAGATCTGTTTTATATAAGTGTTTTTAAGATGCTCTTCAGGTCTTATTTTAAAGGAATCATTTTCTTGATAAGTTTACAGTACCTTGCTATTGCAGTCCTACCTGGTTTTTTTGGCTGCCTCAGAAAAACAAAAGACAAGGCAGCTGCTTTGAGGTCTTGTGTAGTGTTTATGCATGAGATGTGTGTTTATTTGGGTTAAATTGTGAAGGGAACCTTGCTGGTGCTGCTGGTGCTTCCATGCTGAGTGTGAGCATTTGGGGTGTGTGAGATGTGCTGGGGAGCAGCCTCAGTCAGACATCCCACTGCTCATCTCAGTTAACCTGTCCATGGATTTCTCCAGCCTCATGCATTCAAGTCATTTAGTGGGAGCCTGAACCAGGTGGAAAATGGGAAATTGTGGGGGAATAAAATTGCTGGAATTTGCAGAAAGATGGCATGAGTTGGGTGTTTGATTTTGGAGACTCTGGGGGCCTAGGAATCTTTGAATTTCTTCTGCAGTTCTCAGTCAAATATTTTTCTCATTTCTACATATTTTGTTAGTCCTAGTTAAATCATTTATAGTCCAAGAACTATTGGAAATATATATACACGCATGTATATAAAATTTACATTTTTCCAGCCCTGTCAACTTAACAACCTTATTAGAATTTTCATGTCATCTTTCCAATTAGTAAATCCTTCTCTTTTTTTTTTTTTTTTTTTTTTGGTCAATATTCAGCTTGCAAGTAAAAGAGAAAGCTCCCTTGGATTAGATTTACATCATGTCTTTCTCTTTGATGAAAGCACTGATTAGCAGGAGTCGTTTGGTGTCGCTCCCCCCGTGCTGCTCCCCACACGAGCTGTCAGCTTTCATCAGGAGCAGGAAATGCATGTTTGTAAAGCAGAGCTGTTATTAGCAGAATTCAAACTATGGGAAGGTTGGGTTTTTTCTTTTCACTGGCAGATGTGTTAGAGGAGTAGGGAAGTGTGTGGGCAAGTGTGCTTTTTGGTTTTGATCATATTTTCTCCCCTGCGTTTTCAGTTATGGCATTGTTGAATGACTTACCACAAGTTCTCCCACCTCTGTGAAAAACAAGTACAGTGTGATAATAGGTTTTTGTTGTTGTTGACTGGTACATCAGGTCCTCTGTTAGCAAACCAGTTAAATGGTGAGTCACTGCAGGGAGTAGGAGTGATTGCAGCATGCAAAAAAAAAACAGCAGAGGAAATTTTGGATTAATATAAGCAGAGAAACTATCAATAGAAATGCTGACCATTAGTGTTCCCTGAAGTAGAACAACCTGTCTTCGAGGAGGAGAAAACAGATTAATATTGGTATTAGCATGAAGTCTTATTTTTTTTCTCCAGATGTTTCTGTTTGGCCTGTAGAGAGGAGGCGGGGTGACTGTCACCCTGCTCATGGATGAGGGGACAAACAGCTGGGAGGGGCTGCTCCACTGGGAGCAGAGCTGGGAAGTGTGTCCCTGCTCAGGGTCCATCCCCTGGGTATGGGTGTGAGTCCCCTGAGAAAGGCAGGACCTTCCCAGAGTGAGAGCCATGGCTCTGGGAGCTGAGCAGAACCTGCTCCAGGAGCTCCTCAAGGGACACTCCTGCCCTGCCACCCCTGTGCCAGCCCTTTCCTTGGCAGGAGGAGCAGAGGGCAGCCCTCCTGCCAGAGCTTCAGGAAACACCTGCTGCTGGTTTTCACATCAGCCAGCAAGTGTCCATTAAAAAAAAAAAAAAAAAAAAGTAGCTTTGAGTGTATTTATTTGGAGTATTTGTGAAAGTTCAAGGCTTTGATTTAATTGGTTTTACTGGTTCTATTAGCTAATAGAAGAAAGTGAGGTTATGTAATGAACATGGTCTTTTTAATGGTAATATAAATGTTTGCTAATTACCATATGGAGATGAAGGTCATATTAATTACAAAACGGTTCTTGCAACGCTACCAGGCAACCATCCTTTTAATTTTTTTTTATGGGAATAATTAGAGATAATATGCATTCAGGACTGACAGCTTTTCTTCATAATGTTTTCCAGCAAAACATGTATGGCTCTATTTGAAACTAATTGACTGCTGTGTGCCCTGCACATCTGTGCTGGGTGGTGGCATCGACATCTCAGCTGCACTTTGGCCAAAAAGGGCTATCAAAGCAAACAGCCAGCACAGCAGCAGTGCTGGAGTACATTTGGCCTTCTTAAGCATGGATTTAAAGTACAGATGAGAGCTTGTGCCAAGAGGCTGCTTGAGAGCCTCGGGTCTGCTCTCATTAAAGACTGTGGGTTAGCTCTGGTGCCAGCAGTGTAAATAGCAACTGCCTGCAGAGGGGTGGGCAGGAGCTGCTGCTGCTCAGCCTTGTCCTGCATGGGGCTCTCTCTTCTGCTGCATCACTGGTGGGTCTGGAGTGGGATGCAGAGCTTTCCTCCAGGGCTGGAGGAAACATTGCCCACATTGCCAGCAACGGCAATGGTGAGCTCTTCCCTGTTCCTATGCAGTCTCTGTGCTGGAGGCACAAATTCAGTTAAAATGTGCAAGATGAACAGTGCCCAAGCCTTCCCCCTCCTGGACATGCTCCTGAGGCACCTGGTGGATGGACACATGTGTGGGAATGGCCACAGGCAGTCTGGGCAGCACTGGGTGCTGGGCAGGATGGGAGTTCAGGCACTGCTGATGGCCATGAGCAAGCTCATTCCTCACTCTGGAGTGGCACAGGATGGCTGATGCCAGTCTGTGTGGAGGGATGGAATGTAAGAGAATAGTGCAGAAGGTAATCTACACCTGAGGAGTTGCAGCTGTACTAATCACCAAAGATTAGCAACAGGCCTGCCCTTAATAGGCCACAGCTGTGTCCAATAAGAAGAGTGCTACAAAAGAGTGGGTTGGCTGGTTGAGGAGAGAGCTGGAGTTTGTTGGCTGTACTGTGAAGAAGGAGTCAGTGCTGCAAGGAGATGCCCATGAGACATCACCCAGAAGGTATGGGAGCTTTGCAATAAGATGACCACAAGTCTGGAGCTGTTATGGTTTAGCTGGTGGTGCTTTGAGGTGCTCTGGGCCTCCCTGGCACTGTGCTGCTGAGGTGGTGCCCAGCATCTCTTCTGAGGCACACGAGCACTTGTGGGGGCTGCAGTGTCACACTCAGCCTGGGACAGTGGAGAGGGGTTTCTGCTTGTCATGAGCCACAGATGGTAATTGCAGCCTTCCCCTGACTGCCATGACTTTCCAAATATCATGGAGAGTGCCTTGGAAGCTCCATCAGCCAATTCTCTTCTTCAGGACTCCAGGAGGCATTTCATCAGGTTCTATAGACAGGTCTATCAGGTTCCTCAGGTGGTCATGAACCTGATCTTTGCTTACAGTGGGAGGGACTTTGCTCTCTCAATTCTTATCCTGCTGTCCATCCACTCCAGAGGCGTGGGAGCTGTGAGCCTCTGAGCTGGTACCAGTGGTAGCACTCACCATCATGGGGCTGGTCTCAGTGTGCCGGCAGCCTCTGGCCCGCTGCTGACCTCAGGCAAGTGACAAACTGCAGCAGTCGTGGAAGAACTGAAGATTGCTGATGAGTTTTGTGTTTGGCATCTCCTGGCATGCATATACACATTATTTTTGCCTGCATGGATGTGCATTGCTGCCGTGTTGTAGGTGATCTGAACCAATCCTCTGAAAATTGCAGCTCTTGTGTCCAGGCATTCTTTGATTGTTACAAAATGATCTCTACTGATCTAGGTTTGTATTAATCAGTGTGGGAATGAAAGGATGGCAAATCTGGAACTGGTAGGCTCTGTTCAGGACACCCCTCCCCAGGGCTGTGCACACAGCTGTGGTTTCCCCTGTGTGTGGCTGTGTCACTTGGATGAGCCATGCCATGGCTGAGCAGCTTCTTTACCCTCCTCCTGCTGCACTTTGGAAGATCATGCTGAAGATAAAGTCAAGAGGAAAAATAAGCCTTTGCCTGTGTTTCAGCCTGTGCTAGGATTTAGTTTTTAGTCCCAAACTCTTTGCTGTTCAGTTGTAGATGTTTAATGTGTCACTCAAGTTGAACGTTGTGATGACAGCAATCAGATTCACTCGAGTTCCTTTGTGCTGGCACAGTGCTCTCCCTTGGATAGGTGTCAGCAGAGGGGATTGAAAAACACCCATGTGCCATGCTGAGCTGAGCTCAGAGGGATTGTGTGCACAGAGAGATGGTCAGTCTCTTAAAACAATTACCATTCCAATAGGGTGAAAAGGAGGAAGGAATACTAATGTCCTGATGATGTATCTGAAGCCACAAAGGGGTTTAGACTCAGATGCTTGAAGGTATTCAGAAGTCTAAGCCTAGCTTAGGTGGCCAGGTCATTCCATGCAGAAATCTTTAGAGATTCTGGAGGCATGGTGAAGGTCACAGGATAAGGACTAGCAGCAAGCCAAGCTACAAACCCAAAGCACCTTAGTCATGAGTGCATTAATTGTTGGGGTGTTTTTCTCCTTTAGCTTTACTAACATGGAGGTGCTGCCTTTATTTTTAGAGTTCATTGTTTTTCTCAAGGTATATGTAATGAATTAAAGCTTGTTGGGTATGAGCTGGATTTTCTTTGTTACCCATCAGAGGTCTCCTAGATGTTAAGGGTGCAGCCCTCTGAAAATCACCATCTTCACAAACTCTACCCTCAGCAGTTTCTCGATTGCTCAGAGGGATGTGTGGGGCTTCATGTGTAAATGTGGCAGTGGGCTTTTTCTCAAGTAAAGAAAAAAAGGAAATCGTGGAAATCTGTGGTAATGTTTTAATGTTATATGCTTGTCTTTAACTTATATCTAAGATCTGTTTTATATAAGTGTTTTTAAGATGCTCTTCAGGTCTTATTTTAAAGGAATAATTTTCTTGATTAGAGAATCGCTCTCTTACTGATTTTTGTTAATAAAATGTGCTATTGCTGATGAACCTGAAGGTGACCTTCAAAAGGAGGAAACCCTGAGAGGTCTGTACTGGTGCTGTAGCCAGCACTGGGTCATCACACAGCTCTACAGGTAACATGTTATTCTTTGGGGACATTGTAGAGACTTTGGGGAAAAAGCCTTACATGGAAATCATACCAGTTCTGAGCTGCAGTGGGGCTGAGAGTGCCAGGCTGGTGCTCAGAGCTGGGGGAGGTCACAGGCTGTTTCTGGTTTGTTTGGGACTTGTCTAAATACCAAAGCTCTTGCCATACAAACGAGGGAATGACCTAAAGATACCAGATTCTCCTCTGTTTCCTTTCTGGTTGGACTGTCACCCACTTGAGTTTTTACATCTTAGCTTCACATGCTTTCTGGTCCCCTGCACTGTTCAAGGACATGTTCCACATGATGTGGCTGTGTGAGGAGATGCTTGGCAGCCACCCTTGAGCTGTTGAGCTCTTGGGACATCAGACTCTCTGGAGACTGGTTTTAAGTTCAATGCTTGGTCTCTGCCACCTGCAAAGTGAAAGATGTTTGCGTGGTCTCTGTGGCATGCCAGGACCAAGAGCCCAGGGTGTTTGCTCACCCTGCTGAGGGATGGAGTTTGGGCCTGGGGAACCTTGTGTCCCCCAGACGTGATGTGGCTGCAGGGAGGGTCAGGGTGGTTGTCCTAAAATGACGACAGTGACAATCAGAGCTGCTGCTGTCTGCTGGCTCAGGACTGCTGCAGAGATAAGGTCCTTTGTGCCAAGTTCCCAGGTGTCTCCCAGGAGCTCCCTGGAGACAGCAGATGAGGGTGGGCGCTGACAAATTCAGCTGTGAAGGGTGAGACAATTTATCCCAGTTTCAGGGTGTTTGTTTTTCATCTTTTTGCTAGGTTGAGAAGACGCCTTTAATATCATTCCAGAGATATGAAATGAATGGTGTACTGGCCTGGGGACTAAAAAGCACTCCAGCTTAAAAAATTTAATTCCTTTGTACTTTAATCAGGTAGAAAATGAGAGGATTGTTAAGCCTGTGTTTTCTTTGTGGCAAAGACAGCTTCATGGCAGTCTGGAGTGTGCAATTGAGCTAACAAAGTTTTAGAAAGCCAACAGAAGTAGGTAGCTGGTAGCAGAAGGACGTGTGTGTGACAGCTGAGTACAGAGGATGTGGTGACAGAGCAAGTCTGGAGATACCGGCAAAGGGAGTCTGGCAGCAAGAAAGAGGCTGGTGAGAACAAAGCAGAGCCTGTCGTGGCAATGATTGCTGGTCCCTTTTGATCACAGGGAGGAGGGCGCTCAGCGAGCAGCTCAGGCAGAGGGAGGGGAGCGGGGCTGAGGGGCTGCAGCTGGGCTGGGGGCAGCCATGCATGGCCCCTTCATCCTTCATCCTTCAGCCAGGCTGGGCTCAGCACCCACAGCTCTGGGCAGGGAGTGCAGCTGGGAATTTTGGAAATAAGAAAATTTTACCAGTGGTTTCATGTTGAGCTTTTCCAGCCTGCAGCATGCTGTAAAGTCTGGGGGGCATCCCTGTATGGCCTCTTCAGCCCAGGGCTGGGCTCAGCACCCACAACTCTGGGTGAGGAGTGCAGCTGGGCCTGGGGTGCAGCCCTGCATGGCCCCTTCAGCCAGGGCTCAGCACCCACAGCTCTGGGCAGGGAGTGCAGCTGGGCCTGGGGGACAGGGCCCTGCGTGGCCCCTTCATCCTTCAGCCAGGCTGGGCTCAGCACCCACAGCTCTGGGCAAGGAGGGGAGGGGACTGGGGGGCATCCCTTCATGGCCCCCCCAGCCAGGGCTGGGCTCAGCACGCACAGCTCTGGGCAGGGAGTGCAGCTGGGTGTGGGGGACAGGGCCCTGCGTGGCCCCTTCAGCCTGGGCTGGGCTCAGCACCAACAGCTCTGGGTGAGGAGGGAAGGGCTTTTCTCCTGGAACTCAGGGTGAAACCGTTTAGGTTTCACACTTCTTGAAGGCATTGCTCAGTTCCCCTGGCCTGCTGGTTGGGCTGGCTTAGCTGTGCCTGTGAGACCCCAAGGGGCAGGCTGAAATACAACGTGTGTAATCTGCTCAGCCTCTGCCCTGGCTTTGGGTTCCTTCCAGCCCTGTGGGTGGCCAGGAGGAGGTGGAAGCTCCCCAGTGACACACTGCAGTAGGTTTTGACCCTTGGAAGGACAGAACAGGGATTGTAATGGGCCAGGTTTGCTGTCTGGTGGGCTGTGAGGGGGAGGCTTTCATGGGATGTTGGTTTAAGAGACTCCAGCAATGGCAGTGCCATGGGCCCTGTTTGCTCATCTCCCCATGCAGTTTCTCTATCACATCTCACCAGCAGCCCCCAAACATTCACCATGAGCATGGGCTCTGACCAGGACACAGCGTGCTCACAAAGCTGGAATGACAAACCAGGTCTTCAGTGTGGAAAAGGCAGCAGTGCCCAGTGCTAAGGTAGCCCTGCCTGCTCATTTGACAGGCAGAACCTGGAAATAAGAAGAAAATTTTACCAGTGGTTTCATGCTGAGCTTTTCCAGCCTGCAGCATGCTGTTAAGCTTTATTAACAGTGCGGGTTTTGGGTTTTTTAAAATGATTTTATTATTTTTTAGACTGCTTGTGTGGGCCAGCCCTGGCCACACAATGGTGGATCGGGTGGCATGCTGGTGTGTGTGTGTGTGCAGCAGCCCTGCTCTCTGTATGTGCAGTCTGTATTCTAACTCTGTAACAACCACACCAAAACCTTTTAATCAGCTTCCTTTCACTCAAGTGTACAAATTCTGCTCTCATCACATGTACTAGCTCTCAAATTTACAGGCAGGAACTTCTTGGATAGAGTAATATTCCTTGGCCACCCTAGCATGCAAATTTAAAATTTAATATCTTGCGGCAGGTCTGTTCGCTTTTATGCAAATTCTAATGTAAGATTATGTTTTATAGTTGTAAATTAGAAATTAAAGTAAGTTATGCAGGGGAAGGGTATGTGAAAAATGGTAGTCTTGGATTTATATTTTTTTCAAATGAGGTAATCCTAGTTATTCAAGTAATACAGAGATGTACATCCTCTTAAAAGGAGACTCGAACAGCAAACATGGTTTAAATGGGTACTTAGCTCCATAGCTGTTAATGAAGAAGTGGTTGCTACAAGACTGCCTCCCTCAGTCTCCTGACTTCTCTGAATGCATTTTGAGGCAAACAATAGGTTAATTGTTCTGGTGTAGGCAAAAGAAATAAAATCCAGACATGGCTCGCTTTTGTTCCTCTGTAACCCCTGCAGCTGAGGGTGTGTGGGGACCTGCCTGCAGGAGGGAGATGGGCTGGTGCAGCAGGGCTGGGCTGTAGCTCCTGCCTGGAATTGGTGGTTCCTGGGGGATGGCAGCTCCTGACACAGCTGTCTGCCCTTCATTTCTGTTAAGCAGGTCTGAAACCTCTGTGACACACGGTGGAAGCTGGATCTGGCTGTTCTGATTGTCCCAGGCCTTTACATGGCAGCTTGAGCAGGCCTAGTCCAGCTGTGCATGGCCAGCCTTGGCTGGTGAGCAGCTCCTGCTGTGCCATGCTGACAAATGCAGGAAAATCAGGAACAGCACAGGGAAGGGATATGCAAAATCTGAGTGAAATAAATTTTCTTCTGGAGTGCTGCTCACACTTGTTCTAGAAGCAGCCACGGCATTGGAAGAGGCCAGATTCCCTTGATATTCACACCACACAGGCTGTACTTGTGGATTGATCTTCAAGAGTGGCCTTTAGTGGCCAAAAATTTGCCATGAGATAGATGAGAGAAGAAGGGGATAAGTCAATAATAGAGAATCCTTTTGTGTATAACCAGAGTTTCTGAACACAGTCAGTATTTAGATTTGCTTTATAGAAATCAGTATCTCTTTAATCACTGAAGGATGTGATGGGCTCTAGTGTTATAATATCTATATCCAGCATATTTTAAAAAGACTAAAATCAAAAGTATTTCACAATGATGTTAATTGCATATGGATAAGATTTTGTAAAGCAATTTGGGTTCTGTCTCCCTCACTGACTTTCAGCAGTGCCTAAGCTGTCGTGCTTCAATGCAGCTTTTGAAAATGGAGTTTCCAGGGTTGAGCCCTGTATGTGCTTTTGAAATCACTCCTTAACTCTGAAATACTTGTATTTTTCTAGATTGCCTGTTGACAGGGTGTCTTTTTCCTCCCCATAGTGTCTCCACAGGAAATAATGTGATGGAACCCTTGGAGCTTGGGCGTGGGACTGTGCCTGGTCCCAGATGGATCAGGCATGGCCTTGGCTCACCAACACACACAGCAGGGCTCACAGAAACTCCTTCCTAGCCCTCAGTGCAAGGAGCTAAAGAAAAACACTGCTATTATGGGCTGCTCAGTTCATTTCTTTGCAGATCTGCAATGGCTGACATCTGTTTGCTTTTATTTGTGGTTTTGGAAAAGAAGAGAGAGAGGATTTGGATCCAAAACAGCTATAAGATGGCTTGACATGGAGTAGCATGAATAGGCTTGTTTTGTCTCCTCCTGTTATGAATCACTTTCCATATTAATTTCAGACTTTGAGTCAATGTGTATCTGGTCCTGAAGAGCTGCACACCACTTCAGCTCATCCTATTGTTTGAAAAGAAACACCTCGTGTTTATTTGCTCTGTGTCAGAAACCAGGGTCCACATGGAGGCTTGGAGAGATGGCTTGGTGACAAGCCCCAGCTGCCAGGGGCAAGCTCAGCCTGTTCAAAGGCTCTCCCTGAGCTGGGGGATTTCAGGTGTGCTCCCACCCCTCCAGTCAGAAGTTCAGATGTTTGTTGTGCCATTTCTTCACCTGCCCCCTCCAGCTTTGCTTTCTGTCACAACTCTGCAGCCAGCCTGGAGTCACCACGCTCCATGTGCCCAGGGCTGTGCTCAGTGCTGTGGAGGGCAGTGGTGGGGCAGTCCCATGGGCTGGCCTGAAATGTGCTCACAGAGCCTGCCAAGGTCTTCTGTTGGCTGCAGTTGCTTGCAGAACCATCAATTAGAGATTTTTGTCCTTTTTTTTTTTGCATTTTATATCAGTCAATTTGCAGCAAAGGTCCTTCCCTACTCTTTTGCCAGATGTCATGGATTACTGCCTCTGAACAGCTTTCCCATGAAAAGCATAAATACATACAAGTCTTCAGGCTCCTGGCAGGAAGTCAGACCCCCTCCTTTGTTTTGTTGAGCTTCTTTTTTTCCCCCCCTCTCTATTTCTCAGACAGATTAATGTCTTGTCTTTAATGGCCTATTTTGGTCAAACATCAAACCCACCCATCCTTCTGTGTGCGTGCCTGGAGAAGAACGTGGCCGTTTTTGGGATGAAGAGGACAGCCATGGGGTGGGGAACTGAGCACCTGCCCATGGGGAGCAGCAGCTCTGGATTTGTGTTCAGACATTTATTCTGCCTTTTGTGTTGGCCTGGGTATCAGATGGAAATGGGAGAGGGCTGTGTTGATGTACAAGCTGTGCTTTGTTGTTGCTCAACAGTTGATCTGTGCCATGAGTTCCTGTGGTGTGGACAAGGGGCTGAAGGTGCAGTGGAGCAAATGGAGGGGTGGAGAACCTGTGGGTCTTTTTAGTGTGAATGATAATGCAGTGCTACTCCTTATTTTGTGTTCCTGCAGGGGTTTGACTGTGCTGTGTAGTGGGGGGGGTTCTTTCTCCCTGCTGGCGGAGGGATAACTGGAGGTAATCTGTGGGATCAACTCCTTGATTTACTGTGTTTCTAGCCCTGTAATGTAAAACTGAGGAGCTGGACCCCATAAAGGTGTGATACCACTTTAATAACTATCCCAATGGGAAGGAAGGAAGGAAGGAAGGAAGGAAGGAGAGGGCTTTAAATCTGTCACTGGGTCCCATTTTCAAGTCCTTCTCTGATATTTAGAAATTCTTTTTATTGGAAGCTGAGAGTCTCAAACCATGTGGTTCCTGGAAAGGTGGTTTAAAAAAAGAGTAGCTGGAGTAAAGAGAAAGCTCATTGTGGAAACCTTTGCAATGGTTTGACCACCAAACCACTGGCATGACCAGCAGGGCACTAAATGAGTGTGCTGATTAAAGCTGTGTGCATTTCCTTCCATTTCCCTGGGAATGTAGCATCCCATCCAAGCACAGGCTCCTGCAGCCAGCTGCAGTTTGCTGTCCTTGTGGCACCTTCCTGTAGGGAATATCAGGCTGCCTTTCCAGGGCAAACTGCAAACCTGGGAGCTTTGCTGGCAAAGCCAGTCACCAGACGAGGGACCAATAAATTTGAGCACTGGGACATGTGTAGGAATAAGAATGTTATATATCCTGGTTTGCTACACACCAGCACTCATCCAAACATTATCTGTGGTCACTGTTCTCAGCTGCCATCCTTGTGGTGCTGCTGTGCTGGCTCTCTCCTCTCCTAATCCTTTTGTGATTTGTGAATGATTAAGATGGAGTCAGACAGAAAGCAGAGTTGGCACAGCCAGGCTGTTACCCTATTAGAAGGTCCAGATGTACTGAATAAGGGTTCCTTGTGGTTTTTGATGAGGAAGAAACAAAGCAGTGCTCTAGTTAGGTTTAAAGGATTTGGTAAGCACACATGTGTCATGGTCTAACTGCCTTTGATGGGTACCAGATGGCAAACAGAAAGGGGAGGATGGAGCTGGGGGAGGCCAGAGCACAGAGGTGGGGGAGGCAGAAGGATGGAGAGGTCCTTTGTGAGCCTCTGTGGGGAAATGTCACGTGCAAAAGGTGCTTATTTACATATGTATGTAGGTGCTTGGACAGAGTTAAATATGTATATATGTATAAAACCATTTTTCTGCCCACTGGGTCACCGAGACACAAGCCTGTTGCTTCCCATGGGCTCTCTTAGAAATAATGGCTCTCCCTGTGATGTATCTCACATCTCTGTGTGGGTTTGCAGCCACCTTCATTTCCTGAGGAGAGTGAGACTGCAGCTGCAGCCCTGGGAGGTTTGCTGGGGGTGCTGGCCTGGCTGACAGATCTCCCCTGTCTCCATTTGAGTTATATCCAGTGCTGAATCTCAGTGTCAGAGGGAATAAGCTGTCACACAGACACGGAGTGCAGGGGATGCTGCACTGCTGCCAGGGGCTGGCTTTGGGAGAAACAGACATTGGGTCACTTCTTGCCACTTGTAATTGGTTTCTAAGTCACTGAATCCTTGGGCTGATGAGATTTTCTCTTTAAAAAATTACATTTGTATATAATGAGTTGGGAAAGAGAAGACAGCCCAGTGATTTATTTGTGTGCAGTGGTTTAAACACTGTGAGTTTTCTCAAGTCATTCAGTCCTAAAAAAGCCAAACACTGGAAAGAGTTGAAAGGATTATGTATGGCAAAAGTGCTGGAAGAGATCTTCATTGACGTGTCACCCTTTTCCAATTTGCAACCTATAGGACACTGCATCTGTAACCAGATTGTGTCACTTAGATAATTTGGAAAATAGTGAGATATTAGGATTAAAAGTCCAGGCTAAATGCCTCATCAGTGTAAAGCAGCATGGCAGTTTGGCTTCCAGGGAACGTGTGGATTTATATACCAGCTCCACGTCTGCCATGGTATGTTTTCCACTCTTGTGCTGTAATTCAGTACAGCTTGTAAAATAATGTAGATGAACTGCTGGCAGGGAAATGGAGTAGATAAATCTTTTATGAGTCCAGTGTCCCTGAGCTGTGCTCAGCCCTCTGGGGAGCTGCACAGGAGCCAGGCTGGCTCTGGCAGTGCTCTGGTGTCTGCCACGGGGTGAGAGGAGGGAGCATCACCTGGATGTGGTCCCTGAAGTCTCCATTGCTGGGGTAGCCACTGCTCCATCTGTCCCATATTTATGGGACAAACACATCCCATGTATAGCTCTTGCAGTGACAAAATGGGTGCCAGCAAAGCCCAGAGCATTTTCCTTTTTCTTGCAGGAGCAGGGAGGGTGTTACAAGCAAAGCTGGGAAAATGTTTTGCCAAAACCTATTTGATTAAAAATAAAACCAAGTATTTGATATAAATAAAATGTTTAGAAAAATGTGTCAATTCCCATATAATTTCCATGGAGAAACATTTTGGAAATAAAAAATATGTAGATCTAGAAAATGTCAGAATTTAGCTGGGGAATTTTGCAGGGTAGTTTTATGTGCGTGCCTTTCTCCCGTGTTGTTTTTGCATTTCATAGTCTATTGAGTGATCATATTATTGAGCTGGCATAATGTGGTGTGATTTGATACATAGCTAATGCATTTATTTACATTTTAAAATGTGTGTATTTAGATACACATGATTATTTGTTGAATCAATAAGGGCAGCTGCTATTTAGTATGGTCTGAGCCCCCTGCTTTCCTGTGTCAAAGTGTTTCATTACCAAAACTAAAATTTGATAATTTTGAAGTTGAGCTGAAGCATGATTTGAATCACTGAATAGTGAGGGTTCGAAGGGCCTTTGATCCAGCTGGAAGCTGGGCTGCAGGTCCTTTGGTCCAACCCCTCTCCTCAGAGAATGCCAAGCTCAAGTTTAGATTGGCTTGCTCAGGGTCATACCCCTGTGAGTTTTGAACACATCCAAGGTGCCAATTCCTTGGCCTCCCAGTGCAGGATTACTGTCATGGTGAAAATTGTTTTCTGATATTGCAGTGTCTCTGCTGCAGTGAGCTTGCCCTGGTGCTCTGCTCCTCTGGAGCCTGTCCCTGTCTGCTCCACACCCTGTGTTAGGGGTGAAGGCCCTAAAAAACTCCTCCATCACGTGTTGCAGCCCCAGGGGATGCTGGAATGTCCATCTCACACTGCTCTGAGCTGGATGCTGGTGACAGTGAGGATGCATTGGCACAAGCTATAGCCTGGGTGGCTGCAGGCACCACCAGCCTGTGCCCTCGGTGGGCTCTCAGCTCCATCTCCACAGCCCCTGGACATTCTGCTGCCAGGGCTGCCTGATTGAAGCCTCTTCAGATATGTTAATTCTCCCTGTGGTCACATTTCCAGAGCCTGGTGCAGCCATGGCCTCTGTGCCAGTGTGGGGGATGCTCTCCCTGCAATGCAAATCACAGATATTTTTATCTAGACAAAAAGTGTTTCAATTAGTAATAAACAACAGCTGTCATGGAGGAATTAAAAATAATAGTAGCTCAACTCATATGGTGTGGTGCCTCGTGCAGAGAGTATGTGGGCAAAAAGAGAACATTCCTAACAAAATCCTGAGAATTTCTGTTTTATGACATTTACTTAAACTGAAACTCAGCCCTTCCATTGGGGGTGTTCTGTGCTGGAGGAGCCCAGGGAGATGTGAAACCCACAGCCACTATTGGCACCCTGCAGCTGATGCTCTTACCTGTTCTGAGGCATCTCCAGGGTGGGGATTTGCAGCTTTACCTGTTTTGGCTGGGTGGGATGATGAAACAGGAAAGCCTTATAAATATGATTGTCTGGCAAAAGATTTTGAGAATATGGAAACTATAAGTGAGATTGAAATGAAAGCAAGCTTTGAGATCCCTCAGTTACTGAACAACTGGAAAACAATGGTGTGGCCAGCTGAAGGTGATCCCCTTTTGATGGAACAACACCCTCTGCTTGCAGACAGGCCCAAGGGTCAGAGCAGACCCTGGCAGAAGGGGCCCAAAGAGGAGTTTTTGGGGTTTAAAATGTAACACAGTGTGGTAATGTAATGATTCTTATAGGCTGTATGAAAATGCTGTAGGATTTGTATCTTGTACTAGATTGGTCAGTGAGAATGAGAATATTCAACACAGAAGAAGATTTATGGTATTGCAATGGGAACCTCGCTCTCTTACCCTCTTACTCTCTCACCCTTTTACTCTCTCACCCTCCCATCCTCTCTGCCCCTCTCTTCTCTCAGTCCTGCTCTGAGCTGTGCCTGGCAGCTCCCAGCAGGGCCCTGCGCCCAGGCCCTTTGCAGTAAACCCCAAGTTCCTGACCTGGCTGCAGAGATCTCTGCTCTCCGTCCCTCCCCACCATCCTGCCCCCAATGCTCCTACACCCAGGCAGCCCAGAAGTGGCTGGGTGAGCAGCACTGTGGCTCTGCAGGTGTTGTCACTTGTGGCCTGCTCTGTCCCAGCCTCCCTGCCCTGTGGTGCACCATGATGTGCCAGGGGACACACACAGAGGGCAGGAGAGGCTGTGCTGCAGCTCCTCAGTCCCTGGCATGGATGGCTGACGTGCATCTTCCCATCTCTGTGCCAGCAGATGCCAGGATGTGAGCAGATCTAACATGGGCAGCTGAAACCAGGAACAAAGGACTCTGGTGTGCAGGAGCCTTGGGAATACTTGGCTCATCCTGCCATCAGCAGGCTAAATATTTGTAATTTCTGTCATAAAAAATTCACCAGCTGCAGAAGTCAATAGAGGGGAAGTAGTAAACATGACATGACATTGCTTTTCTAGCATTGCTGAGAACAAGAAATCTCTTCTTTCAAACAAAAGCCAGACGTTGCTGCCTGGATGGACTTGAATACTTTTAGGATCTTGTCAGAAAAATGTCTGCCCCAATTCAGTCATTTAGAAGAAGATCCCAGGTCTCTTAGAGTAATAAGGCTTGAATGTAATCTCAAGCACAGTGATTTAAAGTGCAAGGAATGTTTCTTTACCCTGCCTATTTATAGGGCAATGCATTTTTAATATTGAATGATCCAAAAGAGTCAGTTCAGGAAGGATATACAATCAAAGGAAGGAAATAGGTCATAATTTCTCACGAGGGACTGCATGAAACCTTCAGTCATCTTAAATTCCCCATCCAGTTCATTTCCCTGAATATTAGATGGTGCCAAAAAGGGGGCTTGGTTTGGGGTTTTTGTCCCAGTGATTTGGCATGGCAGCAGCAGCAAATGTTGAACATCTCAGCTGGGGCCTCTGGGGCCACAAAGGTAAAACTCTGCCCTGTGGTGAAGGCAGATGGGCTGGTTTATCTCTCCTTGTGGGAATAGGACACGTGCCATTACTGTAGAGGAGGAGCAACAGCCACCCCCTGTGTTACTGGAAACTTCTCTGGCTCTGTTGCTGAGGTCCCAAAGCCCTTATAGCTTCAATGAGAAATGAAATTATCGCTCTTATTTATATCCAGTAATAATTGCTTCTTCTAATTGCCCTAGTTTGTGAGTTTCTTCCCAGCAGGTTAGGCTGAAATTTCAATTTAAGTTTGATTTGCATAATCACTTCAGCCTCTTTCCCTTCTTTCACTTGACATCAGGACTTGCTTGTCCTCCCTTGGGCCCAGATGCAGGGGAGTGGGTTAAACTCAGTCTCCTAGTCCAGTCTGTCATTCAGTGCCACCTCTGAAGTTATTTTTCATTTATGGCATTCCTTGGCAGCTAATGATGGCTGGGCTGAAGATGTGGGTGATCAGGTGCCACGCTGTGGGTGAGGTGGGGAGTTCAGGGGAGCTGTTGCTCTTCTTTCTGTATTTTCCTTTCCTAGAGCAGTGTCTTATCGATACATATTATAATATTGGCTTTCTGCAAATAATAAATTTTATATGTGTAGTGTTAAAGTAGCTTTGTTAGAAAGATGTAGTTTTTATTTCTGTTAATTAATTAATCTTAGTGAATAGCTGATATAAGTATACTTGTATTAAAATACCTACTTAGATAACATCCAATGAACATATAAAGAAAATGCCTACTACAGATATAACAACTATCAGCACCCACTGTCTAAAGACAGTGAAGTCCAAAGCCCAAAAACTAGAAATAATAAGAATAGACTAAAACTCACTATTTTTCTCACTTCTGTCTCAGTCTTCTAAGATGTGAAGAGCCTTTAGTCAAGCTGGAGGGAGAGAGGAAGGTTTCTGGTGAAGGGATATGGTTGGTCTGGGGGTTGTTTTCAAACCACATCACAGATTTTCTTTTTGCCTGTGATTCTCAGTTCACAGGTTGTGATCTGTAGAAATTTTTGGAAGGAGCTGGTATTTTCCCTAATTACAGCAAATGGGTGCTGGTTATCAAAGACATTTGAATTCCTGGGGTTGTTTTGCAAAGAAAGGTGAGGTGTTTGTGTTCCCCCAGAACCTGAGCAGCTTCCAGATGGGTGCAGTCCCTGTGGATATTGCATCCCACTGAGCAGAGTGGGAAGGAGATCTCTGTGGGTGACCCCTGCCTGTGTGTGCTGTGTCCAGTGACTTGGGGAAAGTGGGAATGGGGAACCATGGTCAGCAGGAATGTTTGTTACTAACTCAGCATCTGAGCACTCAAGCACCCATTTTTAAATGGATTTGGGTTTATTACTCGTGGCTTTGTTAGTTTTCCTCTAACCCTAAAGGTCCTAGATGTGGTTCTGCATTCTAGTATTAAGAAAGCAAAAGGACTCTTAGATGTAAAAATAAACTCTGCAGGGAAGAGGCTACATATGTTTTCAATTTCTGGTATGTTTTATTTATGTATGTAAATGAAGAAAGATACCTGTTTGTGGCTTTTCAGTGTCTAAAATGTATGCAGCTCTTCTGCCAGGTGAACAAGACAGAGTCACCCTCTTACAAGACCAATTTATAAAAATCCAAACACTGTTTGGAAATTAAAACACCCAGACAAACCTTTTGTTGCTGAGGTGACTCTTGAGCCTGAATTTTATCTCTAAGCAGAACTTCTTTTATTCCTGAGAGGGGATACCCTGTCCTGCCTGTGCTGTGGCCCTCAGTGATGCAGTGGTGGGATTATTTATGGAGGAAAATGAAGTGGCCTTGAGGGCAGCACCAGTGAGCTGTAAAACCTGTCACTGACTGAGCAGGGAGGAATCCTCACTGCCACCACACAACCCTGTGTACAAAACCAGCAGAAACCCCCAGCCAGGGCACTGAGGAGCAGCACAAAGCTCAGGTTGATGTACCCCAGTGTCAGCCAGGATTAGCTTTGCCAGCCCTTTTCCAGCACTGGCAGTGATGAGAGCTCTGGTGAGTGTTTGCCACTGGCTCTGGTATGGGCAGCTGGCCATTGCCTATTGCAGTTTGGATATGGTGAGGAGATGGGAAGAGAACAAATAAAAATAATCACTTAAGCTGCAAGAATTGTCTGTCAGCCAGGCCATGCTGCTCTTGGAGCCTGGCAGTATTTTGTCATAAGTGATGACTGGATTTGGGCTCCCTCATTTCCTGCAACATCACATTTGTTCCAAAGGGAACCAATTTTTTTGAGGAAGCAGAGTTGTGATGCTCATTGGGAAGCCCAGGATATGTCTGGCACTGCCCTGTTGGAGGAAAGGGGATGGTTTGGCTCAGGTGGATGTGGAGGAGAGGCAGCACGTGAGGTACCTGAATGTGTGAGACCTGTCTTGGTTAGGAAACCAAAGAAATGGTGGTGAGTTTTGACAATGAAAAACATTAAAATGCTACTTTGCAACATCTGCAACTCTGTGTCCCATCTCCCTCCCCTCCTTCCAGCATCCACATCTCCAGATCCTTCCCTTGTGCTGAGCAGGAGCCCTGGGTGGCTGCTGTGGGCTTTAGGAGCAGTAGGAGCCCATGCTGGCTGACTTGGTAGCAAACCTGCTCCAAGAGCTGCAGTGATGTCCCTTGATGTTCCCAGTGTAATAACAAGGAATTAAATACAGTCATCTTCATTTCAAATGGAATTTGAAATACAGAGAGGTAAACCTTTAAATTAAATGCAGAAGAGACAGTGGTAAAAGAAAGTTCAGTGAACATTTTTTTGTTTTAAATCTGAGAAATCCTACAAAGGGCCCTGAGTAAAACAAGGCCAAGTAACAAGAGAGGGGCTCTCTGTGCCTTTTGATTCAGAAGCACACAGGGATGTTTGATCCTGGCCTTGCTCCTGGCACGGCACCCTGTGTGTCTTGGGCTTCTCAGGCAAGGGAAGGAAGGGCACAGCTGAGCTTGCCTGACATCACTGGTCACCTACTGAGTCCCCTCAGGCAACTTGTTTTAATCTTTCTGGAGCACAGTAAAATAATATCAGCTGGGGTACTGTGGGTTCACATCTGCCCCATGGCCTCCTGGGGAGGGGAAGTTGCTGTGCTCTTCAGAACAGGCCTTTGACACCTCTTGTAGCTCAGGACCATGCTTAGCTGCACCTGGAATTATTGATATTGTTTTGACCTGTCTAACAGCTGAGCCCAAACCTGTTCATGCAAAGCAGAGGAATCCTATTGACTCTTGGACTGAGAGCAGCCCCTGTGTCCTGTGTCCACCAGCAGGTGCTGGTGGCTGCAAATGGCCTTGGCCACAAAAGCTGCCATGCTGGCAGGGCAGAGGCTGGGTTTGTGTGCTGAGGGACCCCAGGGTGCTGTGCTGCCCCACGGATGGCTCTGGTTGGCCCTCGCAGGACAGGGCAGGTGAGGGTGACAGGTTTTCAGCTGCTGGAATTCCTATAGAGACAAGGGAACAGGAGAGGGGTTGGGATTTAGCACAGATTTGCTACAAGCTGGGTTTACAGCTGGATCTGAGAAAGATTTAGCAAGATTTGCTGTGTGCTTTGCTTCACAGAGTGACACATAGGTAGCTGTTTTATTCCTGAGTTCCTCTGCTAGGAGGAAAGGCTGAGAGATTTGAGATTGTTCAGCCTGGAGAAGAGAAGCTTCAGGGTGACCTAATTTTTGCTTTCCAGTGCCTTAAGGGAGCCTGTAAGAAAGATGGAGAGAGACTTTTTACATGAGCCTCAAGTGACAGGACAAGTGGGAATGGCTTCCCACTGCCAGAGAGCAGGGATGGATGGGATATTGGGAAGGAATTCCTCCCAGAGAGGGGGGCAGGCCCTGGCACAGGGTGCCCAGAGCAGCTGGGGCTGCCCTGGGTCCCTGGCAGTGCCCAAGGCCAGCCTGGATGGGGCTTGGAGCAGCCTGGGACAGTGGAAAGTGTTCCTGCCATGGCAGGGGAGAAGCAGGGTGGGCTTGACGGTCACTCCCAACCCAAACCATTCTGTGATTCTATGATTGATTCCCTGTCTGCAGTGTGCACACAGATTCCACTTCAGCAGCCAACAAAATTGGTTCCTATCACTGTTTTATTAAGGAGGAAAAAGAAATGTTCACCTGTGAGAGAAGAGGTTTGTCTCAGGTGAGGGTGGCTGCTGGCAGTGAGGCAGGGAAGGGTTAAGCTGCCCTGGCTGTGCACAGCCCTCCCTCCCTGTGCTTTGCAGCAACCCTTGCAAAACGAGCCCCAGGTGTGCTCAGGCAGCCCAGCACACGGAGCTCTGTGAGGAGCCCAAACCACACCCAGCAAGGAGCTGAGAACCGTCCCAGGAGCTCAGAGCGTTCCTCAGAGCTCTGTGCAGCAGCAGCAGAGGAGCCAGTGGGGTTGGTGTTTGGTTGGCAGTCAGACACACTGCTGGGGGTGGTGCTGTGCTGTGCAAGCTTAGCCCCAAATGTGCCTCTGGGATGCTGCTGGATGGGGTGGAGGAGGAGTCTGAAGGGTGATTTAACAAAACAGCAAAACCTTGTGAGAGCTGCTGATAACAGTCTGGAATTTGGCTTCAACTGAGCCATGTGTAAGAATAAAGCTCTTGGAGTAGAGTCTCAGGGCTGGTGGTTGGAGTGTCTCTTTGTTTTGAACTGTCCAGTTTGAGCACTGGTGGCTGGGCTTAAATCTCACAGAGCCCAGCTCAAAATTTTCCAAGAACTGAGGATTTTTAAATTAAATTCAAGTTGAGTTCCCCTCCTCCCACCATGATTTTGGAAGATCATGGCAGAGGCTCCTCAATTAAAATGTAATTTAGTTTTCCTCATCTGAGATCTGGTCCTATTTAGTCCCATAAATAGCCTCATGGCATTCCCTGAATTCCAAATATGTGAATTTACTCTGACACCAACTTGTTTGAAAGCCTGGGTGGCTGCAGGTCAGCCTGGCAGCTCCTGGTGAGCTTTCTGAACATGATCCTTCAACTCTGGCCTTTGCTGGACTCACAGATTTTTGCTGGAGTGGGTTGTGACAGAAAGGCTTGTTTGGGTTGCAACATGTGAGAAAATTGATTTGTGTGTTCAGTGAACATTTAAAAAACAGATGTCAGGGCAATGGATATGCTGATTATTGGAATTAGGGAAGAAAACATGCAACCCCCAAATCCATCTGACTAATTTCCTGCCTCTTGTGCCCCAGGAAACACCCTACATCTCAGACCTAGAGGAGGAAATAAAATTATTGGTGTATTTCTGATAATTGACCCCAACCTGTGTGCTTTGGCCTTTCAGAGACACATTCAGATATTGAATTCAAATTACAATTTCATTTGGATTTCAGGGGCAAGTATATAAGTATATACTTATATATTTACAAGTATTTGGTTCTCTAAAACCATTAGCAATGCTAAGCAAAGCAGACTGTAGTAGGTGAGTTTTAAGAATGCACTGATGATATTTTAAGCCCAAGTTAACTGCAAGTGCTTTGTATGATCTGTCAGTCAATCCAAAGAGACTCATGATGGATAGACTGTGTGTTGGCTTGCCTGACACCTCTCAAAGATTCTGACAGTGACACGTATCAAACAGCATTGTCTTTCAGCTGCTTTGTCTTCAGCTTCTCTACTGCTGGTAAATTATAATATATTGTGAAAATGCCAATGGTGTTTGCATCCAGATGCTGACTCCTGGATGCTGGGTGGCTGGATCTCTGTGCTACCAGCTCTGAATCCATTTCTACACCTTGGGTTTTGATAAAATAGGGATCTAAATGTAGGCCTGATTCAGCTTCCTCCTGGTGACCTTAATAAGTATGATGTACAAGACATGTAAATGTGGCACCTGGGGACATGGGTTATTGCTGGGCCTGGCAGTGCTGGAGGAACAGTTGGACTTGATGATCTGAGAGGTGTTTTCCAGCCTAATCAATTCTGTGATTCCATGTTTCTGTGTCACTAGAAAAAAATAATTTCTTTAAAACCAAGTCAGCTTTGCTGGAGAGTTTTAATTTTGAGATGGAAAAATGATGGTCACCCCATGGCACTGCTCTTGGGATTTACACTGCGTGTGGGTTCCTTAGGGAGATCATCATGCTCTAATTAAAGTCCTTGGAGAATGGCAGTTGGTTTGGTGCAATTAGAATAGGCAATAGCATTTAATGAGTGGCTCAGAGGATTTTCTACCCTGGTCATCCCTTATTTCTGAGATGTCAGGGACTGCTGCTTGGGAGATACCATAGCTGGGCTGCACTCAAGGGCTGCAGGCAGCTGGGCCTGGGAAGGGGAGATTCCTTCCCGCCCTTTGTGCCTGATCCTGTGTTTTGAGCAGGGAAAGGTGGGCTTGGTGAGCTCTGTACAAGAACTCAAATTCTTCTCCCCTGTACCCCTGACTTGTGTGCACAGTGGGGTTGTCAGGCTGGCTGAAGAGTGGTTGAAGTTCAGGTAGTTCTCACTGTTTAATGCCAAAGCCATGTGGGTTATTTAATCGTATTTTTTGGTAGCTGAGTGATGCTGGAGAACTGTCAGAATGATTTTAAACAGCTCCTTGGAAGCTGGAGCTGGGCTTTCCAGGCATACACCCACTGTGTGCTGCTGGTATGTAGGTAACAAGAAAAACACCTGATTTCCAGTGACAATGAATGTCACTCCATGCCCTCTGATTTGTCTGAACATCCAATATTGCGATTAGACAGAGCACAGTACACACAGATGACAAAACAATTAAACAGCAGCGAAACATAAAGGGAAAAAATTAACAAGTAACCAAATTCATTTGACACAGAGATCAAAACATATCGACGGTGTCTCACAGCTCTGATAATTCCATTGAGCTGTGCAGAGCTGATGCTCACACACAACCTCTGATTAACATTAAGTGGGGCTGTCATTTTGACATAGCTGGATAAACCAATATTGAAAAATCTATTAAATATATCAGGGAGCACAAACCTTATTATGTTATTTCAGCTGTAATTAGGTGGGAGATAAAATCATAAGCGGGGAAGTTCAGTGAATGTTGCTGTGATGGCACAGAGACACCTGGGTGTTTGTAGTTTTGGGGTGAGGCTGGAGGGGAGCCAAGGGCTGCAGGGCTGAGAGGTGACTTTGGGAAAATGCACAGAACAGGGTTGTTACTCCACTGGTGTTAGCTCCAGTTCTCCCTGAGACAATGACAGTTGTAATGAATGTCCTTGCATTTAACTGGAAATAGTATTCAGTGCTCTTAGAACCCAGAGCCTCCCTAATTGCTTCTTTGAATAGATAAACATTGCTATTTAGAAGGATTGTTTTAAGATGTTTTGCATTCTGTTCTGATTAATAATGGAGGTCATGCTACTAAAAACCTTCACATGTGAAAAGTGCAATTTTAAAAACAATTTTCTTGGGAAAACAAAAATAAAGACACCTTTTTCATTTTCAAGACCGTTGAGGTGCAAAGCCAGGCCCTCCAGAGCAAGGAGGAGAAAGCTGAGGTTTCTTCAGCTAGAGTTTTGTTCACAGAGGACACAAGTTTAGTTTTATTATGTGGCCCCACCATGTTGTGTCCATGCCAAGTTTGTGACTCGATCCAAGGCACTCAGTGCTGCACCCTGAGCCAGCAGCTGAAAGAGCAGCTTTAAAGGCTTTGAGCCCATTTTGTGTGTTGGGGACAGAAGTAGTTCTTTTGTTTCTTGTTAGTGAGGGAGGATTTATCTTGCCTCACTTCAGCTGTTGAAAGGCTGGTGTCCCTGTGTGGCTGAGCACTTGTGCAAGGTGTCTCCATCTAGGATGGAGGGGAGCTGAATCCTGTCTGAAGGTGCCTCTCTCCATTGGCAGCAGGAGCTGGCTAAGCTCAGGTGAGGGATTTCCAGCAGCAATGTTTAGTCCCCATCCTGGTTTAATTCCATTCTGCTGGAATTAAAAAGCAGAGAATGGCTTATTCTTTGCTGACTCACCACCAGTGCCCTGCTGGGCAGGGAGCTGCTGCCCTTCCTGAGCATTTTACAAGTCCAAGCCCTGGGAAAAGGCACTAAGTGATGTCCCAAGTTCACACAGGGAGTTTGTGACAGGCAGTGAACATGACTTTCCCAAATTGCACTGCAATGCACAAGTAAGAAAATATCTCTCATCTTCTCAAAGCTTTTCCTTCTCCTCATGTGTCCCAGAGCCCTGTGGTGAATGAGGGATGAGCACCAGGGTGCTCCTCACCCGCTGCTCAGCATCCCTGGGCAGGAGCTCCTGGGTTTCCGCTGCGATGCCGGGAGCCAGGGAGCTCCCTGGGAGCTGGTGGGCACATTGCCATCAGCTTCAGCCAAGCCAGCATTTTATCTTCATCATGCAGCCCTGCCTCATTCTCTGTCCAATGTTTGAACTAACTGAGGCATAAATTCAGCTCTGATGTTGGTTGGTAAGAAGTGAAAACTGAGTTTCTGCCAAACCAGGATATATTTTCAACTATATTTAAAAGGATCCCATCCCAAGAGTTCAGGACCTCTTTCTAATAAAGTTTATGATAATAGATTTAACTTCTATTAGTGTACTTGCCTTAGTGTTTGCAGGGAAAGAGGCACTTTAAGAAACAGAAATGATCTATGTCAGGCATAGAATGCTTTGCTCTGTCTCATGTACTTTAGTGTTGGAAGAATGAACAAATAGTCTGTGAATAAATAAGGGAATATTTATATTCTTTCTGGATCTCAACTGCCTGACATGTTTCCTTCTGGAATGCCAATGAGTTCTGAATAATTCCTGCAGGCAGTCATTAATCCTGCCTTCTCCTTCTCCTTTGCTCAGAGCAGGGACACCTGGTTCAGATATTACCAAACCTGTGGACATTGGAGCTGCCCCAGTTACAGCCCAGCAGTCTGAAATGTCACTGTGAGAGCAGGCTTGGCACACAAAGCACCATCAGCAGCCTCCACATTTTGGCAGGGGGATGTGCAGAGGGGCAGAGAGCTTGTGGGGGGCTCTGTGCTGGGGAAGAGGACTGGCAGGTTTTGACACCTCACCCCTTCACCATTACAGGAGATAGAGTGGAAGTTTGAAAGGAGGACAGAGGACACTGATTTCTCTGGGACATAAATCTGATAGCAATCTCTGCAAGCAGAACTATCCTGGTGCTTGTGGGATAAATACTATGGGGGATAAACACTTGTGGGATAAAATACTGTGTAGTAAGAAATCACAAAGCATATTCCCAGATGAACAGAGGTTTTTGGAACTCCACCTTTTTTTAAGGTGCTAGGAAATAGCAGAGCAGGAAGAGTTGTGTGGATATTTAGATGCTTTTGGGATGTGCTTTTATTTCAGAGTAGGTCTGGTGGTCTCACCTGGTCTTGCACCACCAAATGTGCACAGCCAAGCTCAGAGCTGCTGAAGAACATCTGGAGATGGTGGTGACACATCTCATGGTCCTTCTCTCTCTGGCTCTGCTTCTCTGTGTGTCCTCTGCAGCTGCTGTTGTGTGACTCAGAATAAGGGGTGCACAGTCCAAGCATTTTACAAACTGAGTGCTGAGCTGAGCACAAAAGCCCAGCCTGGAGGGCAGTCCTGAGCTGATGGAGTTTATGAGAAATGTGTCTCTGACTTCTGAATATGTGGATGTAATCTTACTTGCTGAAATGCACCAACAGAAATGTAAACACCAGTGATCATTAATTTTATTGCAGTTTTTTGTTTTTCCTTTTAAGGAAGCTTGAAGTGCTGTAAATTTGGATTTGAACCATCAGTGACCAGAGTTCAAAACATGGGCTTGACTCTTAACAAGATTTATATGTGTACTTAGTGATTCTCTTGAAAGAGTTTCCAAGTGGAGCCTTGCTGTCATTAGATTTGAAGCATGTGTTAGGGTACATGTCAAGTACATGTATGAGGGCTCCTAATTCCCATTAATGCACAGTGAAAACTGCACTGGCTGTGAAGGAAAAACATCTCTGGCTGTTTGACTGCACGTACCATGGAGCCTGCTGGACACGCAGCAAGACCCAATCCTTGTCTTTCCTTGTTTCCAGATTAACTAAATACAGCTAGAAGGATTAGCCAGTGATTTAAAAATCCACTAAAAGCAAGCTGTCACATTGGAAAGTAACTTTGCAAGGGCTGTGACAGAAATCTGCAGGACACAGGGTGTGTGTGCCAGGAGCAGGAGGGCTGAGAGCAGCAGGATGTGCAGCAAGCTGTCATGTCCCTGCCTGATGGGAACCTCCTCAGCATCACAAATTCTCCTAAGCCTACTCAATTGGAGAACAATGAATTTATTTATTGCTTTCAAATATTACTGGGCTCAGAAGAACTATAAGGCTTTAAGCAGTGAAGTGTGCCCATTTGGATGGGGAGCAGAGATGGGCTGTTTCTGAGCCTGTTCAGCTGGGAGAGCTGCTTGGAAGGATGGAGACTTTGCAGGGAGGGTGAGGAATAGCTCAGGGAGAGGAAAAAAAAGAAGCCTAAGCCCATAAATGGGAAATGTTGGTGTTGGTGTGCTCAGGATTAACTGCAAGGCATATGGCATGTAACTGCAGTCAGGGATGATGTTTCCAGCTACTTTATGTATTTGTTCTTTGGGAAAGCAGATGAAATAGCGAGTGTTTAGTTAGAGCCCAGCCTGCTCTTCCCTAGGCTGGTTGTTACTCCACAACTGACAGAAGTGCTGAGGAACAGGTAGAGAAAGGAAGCAAGGGAATGCATCAACAGGCAGACAGAAAATCTGCTTAGGGTGTCAAAGACAACAGTTTTCAACCCCCCCAGGTACAAGCCCTGCCCTCCTCCCAGCAGTTCTCAGGCTTTCTCCAAAGGGGTTTATTGTGGATGTCCTGCTGGGGAGGACTGCATCAGGAGATGGGGCAGGTGCTGCCTACAAGGATGACTTTGTAGCTCCAGGCTGTAAAGGCTTCGGGATGTGTGTTTTGCCAAGAGGAAGCACCTGAAGGCTCTTCTGGGATCCTGTTTGTGTAGGGCTGTGGTGGTTTGATTTCTTTCCTTGAAAGCAGGAGTCCCTGGGTGCTGGAAAAGAGCCCCTGTGGCCACGTGCTGTGCTCCTGTTGCTGTCTGGCTCTGGAGCTGAGCATTTCCAGGGATATTTCCAGCATTCCCAGGTCTGTGCTGCACACAGAGCCTTCAGTGTGGGCTCCCACTGCAGCCCTGGCTCCAGGATTGTTCACTCAGGATGCTGACAGCAGCCGTGCAGGCACCGTGCTTACTCAGACTCGGAGCAGCCTTTATTTATACAGCCACTGCCTCCTCCAAGCAGGCTAAAAATAAAAAGCTTGCTGTGAGTAAGCAGATCGCCTCTCTGTGAGATGCTGTGATGTAACTGGGGTTGTTTCCCTGCTGCAGGGAGCAGGGTGTCTCAGGAGCAGCGTGCCCGGGCTGGCTGTGCAGCAGAGCTGACAGTGTGACAAGTGCCACCTCCCTCCCTCCCCAGAGCTGACAGTGTGACAAGTGCCACCTCCCACGCCGAGGCACTTGTGGAGAGCCCCCGTGGCACAAGGAACTTCACACTCGGTGACTGCCATGGGTAGCAGCTCCAATCACGCCCCAGAGCTGCCAGGGAAAAGAACATTTCAGTGCAGAGCCATGTCAGGGAGCAGGCCAGGCTGACAAGTGCTAAAAGGGCCTGCAGTCTGCATTGTGTCATCATTAAAGTGCCTGCCATTAGCTGGCCATGCACATTAGGGAGTGATACCAGGCACATCCAGCCTTTTTCTCCAGTGCCCTCAGATGCTCAGGAAAATCAGGTGGTTTCAAGGAGCCCCTAATCACATTGTGCTTTGCACTGCAGAAGTCAGACCTGAGCTGGTTACATCAGGGTCTGGGGAGCTGCTGTGTCAGGTGCTGCAGAAACATGGACCAAAAGGATTCTTCTCTGCTTAGCCAGGGGAATTCCCCAGCCAAAATCCACCCACCACCCCTCAAACATAAAAGCACTGAAGGAAGCTGAAGGATAGAGAAGCCAAACTGCACATCCAGTGTGACAGAAGCAAAATGCACTGAGCACTGCCCAGTTCTGTGTTCTCTTGGTCACAAAGTTTAGCGAGTCAGCTTTGATTTGTATAATTAATACCCTAAGCTGCTCTCAAGGAAATTCAGTGGGAGGAGAGTTCTTGTTAGCTCCATCCTGAAGCTTTGCAGAAATCCTGGGGCTCAGGGTGATGTTTTATAGAGTGCCTCTTCATTTTCTTGAAGACCTTGATGCATCATCTGTGCAGTGAGACCGTGCAGACTCCCCTTGGCAAGCACATTCTGCTTGGGCAGTCAGAGAAATGAGTCCTCACCTTGTAACTCTGGTTTCCCAGAGATCACAGCATTGTTCCTCCCGGCAGTTCATTTTCTAGATACTTCTCTCTCAGAATAACCCCAAAATAGGGAAAGAAAAGGCAAGACTCATCCAGTGGGTGCCATTTGTTCCTGTTCCTTTCTCTGCTGCTGGTTCTGAGCTGTGCAGAACAGACACAGGGTGGTTGTCAAACTGTTTGCCCTGGGATGACTCTGTGGCAAGAAGTTCCATGAGCTAATGTACTTACACTGAAAATTGCATTACCTCTGTGATTCCACCAGCTCCCTTTTTTGCTCTTACAGAGAAAGGAGGTCTTTTGGGGTCATTTTCTGATGCTTTCAGCAACTGAAGTGATATAATTGCCAAGGAAACACCCAGCTGTAAGGCAGCCGAGCTGCCAGGGCCTGAGTGGAGATGGCTGAGCAGCTGTGAAAGCACAAAGGCTGGAGGGGATGGGAAATGAGGAAATCAGAGTGTGCAGGACACCCTGAGTGTGATGTACTTGGGAAGGTGCTGCTTTCCTGGGAGTTCTCTCTGGGGAACCTGGAGTGCAAGGGGAAGCAGGCCACTGGATCCCATCTCTCCCCATGTGCTGCCCAGCAGGAGCAGCAGGGATTGCCCAGAGCTGGGAGCTGCTGTCCCATGGCACGGGGACAATTTGCTGTACCTGGTGCCACCACATCAGCTCCCTTAAAGCCCTCTGCAGCCAGGCCTGCTGCTGGCTCTGCAAGAAGCCTGCCAAACCCAAGGCTTTAATGGTACTCTGTGGAAGGCATCAGAGGATCACTAAAGGAAATGGATTATTATAGACCTTCTGATAGTACAGAAATCTTTGCAGTTGGCTGTTATGGAAGTAGAATTTTGTGGAATGATGAGAACAGACATTAGTATACACCAGACATGAGATTTTACAATCAACTTTATTAATTTTAATTGATTATAAAATAATGGGGGATGCATTTAAGAAGACTATTTAATTCACTGTAATTATAATATGCTTAATTATTAGAAATTTGATGGTGCAATAAAGGTATTAAAATAAATAGAACAGTAGAGGTTCTCATTAAAATTGCATCTGACCTCTGTGCATTGATATGTGCTGGAGTGAATGCAGTAAAATTGGCTGCAATGTGGGAGCAGTGGGAGCTATTAATTCCCAATTCACAGGTCTTGGCAAGCATGATGCAAATAAAGTCAAATTTAACTATCTGTCTCACACGAAAGAGCAGAGAGGGCTCTGCTGAGAGAACAGTAGCCTGTGAATCGCTGATGATTCCAGTTGTGCAGCTGCTGCAAGTGTGGGGCTTGTGGCACTGAAACTTTGGACCCTTCACAGAGATTGAAATGATGCCCTTCACAGTAAGATCCACCCCTGCAGGTGTGTGGCAACTGCCGTGGCACAAGTGTTTGTTTCAGAGCCAGGTTTACGCATTTGGGTGCTTACCTTGACCCTGAGCACTTGGACTGGAAATCTCTCAAGAACTGCTGTTTGAAGGCTATTTTAGGATTTTCACTGCCAGACCCAGAGAACATTTTGCAGTCTGGAAGCAAGCAATGATTGAGGACCAGATTTTGCAATTTTTTATTTTCCTTTGGGTGGGGAAGAAATTTGTTTTGCTTCTGTGGTGTGGGAGTTGTCTCAGTGGGTTGTTTCCACTCCCCCTATATCCCTAGGTGCTGTGAGCACACAGGATGGAGCAGGGCAGACACATGAAGCCCTCAGCTGAGTTAAAGGAGCAGTGCTGCTGCTGCTGGGCTCACTCCTGTCTCCCCTGGACATTGGTTGCTGTGTCTGAATGCCCTGAGAAAAAGCTGAAGCAAGTTGGTGTATGTCACACCTGTGAAAATGTGGATTTTGATTTCTGCAGTGGACAGTGTCCTCTCTGATAAAAGCCATTGGGCACTTATTTAAAACTTGTTCACATATTCCTGAAAAATTAAACTTCATAGACTTGAAAGGAGGATGTTACAATGGTTCTAAGGAACCTGGTGTATTATAGGCCAGTTGTTTCCATTGAGATGTCCAAAAAAGCAAGCACTTGTTTTGTGTGGTGTTTTATACAGGTGAGCAGTTCTTCTGGAGGATGGGGGCTGGCACTCAGCTTCCTCCTTCACTGTGAATGCGGTGGAGGAATGGTAATTTCCATATTAAGTGTGAAGGAGGCATTTTATCCTATGGCAACTGCACCTGCTTTGCATTGATCTGGTGAGAGGGCATGAGCACTTTCTGGGAGTGAGGAATGGGCCTCAATGGGATATTCCTGTCTGTGAATGCAGAATTCCTATTTCTGCCTGCTACAGCCCATATATTCAGACTCATTTCTGCATGGCACTTAAATGGACCTAAATATTTCACCAGCTAGCAAGATAACACTACAGCTTGTTTGGTATTTGGTAATCAGTTATTAGGACAGGGCTTCAGTGAAATAAAATATGAGGGCAAAGGAAAGTAACGTGCCTGTGGCATTAGAATGCTGTTAGCAAGCTTGAGGCATATCAGAGAGATTGGTCCTGAGAGTAACATTTGCTGTCTTACTGCTTTTGAACCTTTTTTTTTTTTTTTTTCCATTTGCCTGTTTCTGAGGTCTGGGATTTATCCTGAATTTAAGAACTGACAAGTTTTGATCATTTGAATAGGTATCACTGTTCAGCAGGGAATACATGTACCAGCTGAGTTGTCTCTTAAAGCCAATTTGTACTAGCAGTTATACAAGATGATTTCTGGAGACTGGAATGAATTTCAGCTCCAGATTCTCCACCTGTGCTGTGGCTGCTCCTCTCCTGTCCTCCCCACCTGGGCATGTCCTTTGATGTGCATACACAGAACCACAGAAAAATGCACTGCAAGGTTGAGAGCCTCCCTTGGATTTACTAAGGCAGAGCACTCTTAAAGCTGAAGTAATTTCTTAATCCCAACCTCATCGTTTTGTGCTGAGCTCGTGCAGTTTGTCTTCATGTAAGCAGAACCACCCCTGCTATAGAATCTCCAGATTTCAGCATTTAGCAGCTCCTTGAGCTTCTCTCTCTATAAATGATGGCTCAATTCCAGTGTCTTCACTGTGCTGAAGAGCAGAAGAATTGAGTTCACAGTTAATAATAGTGGTGCACAAATCAGAATTATTTCTAGGTAATGCCTATAAAGAAGACTTTTGCACTGTAGTAGTGCTTGTTCATGACACCTTCTCTAATGATGACATTTATGCTCTTTGGTAGGATGGCTGTGAACTGTCAGTGTGGGAAGAGATGCCCAAGACTTGGAATTCAAGTTCCTGGTACCCTCAGTTCCAGACACTTAGACATTTGTCTGCTTGAAACTTGGTTGTTTCCTATTGTGCTCCTGAAGAGTTGTTTCTGTGGGAAACTGGGAAGGGAATGGATGGTTTCAAGCTTTCAGCTGAGAGATAAAGACTATTCATGCCTAATACAGAATAATGTATATAATGTAATAATATATACAAGAATAATACATACACTATATAATATATACAATAATATATATAATGTAATAATATATAATGTATACAGATGTACATTATATGTACACAAATGATACACAAATCCTGGAGAAGTTGGTGGGAGTGGAGGCAAATTTTGCTGGCTGGCCAGAGAAGCTGCCTGCCCTCTTAATTAGAGCAGGCATTTGCCACGATTTACCTCCCAGTTATTGTCTTTCTAGGGAGATGCACTCTCCAGCTGCTCCACAGAGATCCAGTGGCAGTCACTGCTGTCCCCACAGCTGGTACAGAGGTACACAAGTTGCCCATGAGCTGTGGGGCTGCACAGCCCACATGGCCAGTGCAGCCCTCACACAAGCTCAGTTAGTCCCAGCTCATCATCGCTAGTCTGGGTTTGTCTGTTTAAACAGCAAGTGTCTGTCACAAAACCCATAAATAAATCAATCTGCAGCCCTGCCAGTAACCCACAGAACACATGACATGCTTGGGCATACTGCCTTGATCCTTGTGCACCCAATTTTGCCCCATTTCCCATGCATCTGTCCATAAAGAAGAACCATGAAGGGAAAGGAATGGCAGGAATGAAACATTTGAAGAATGCTTTCAACGAGGCCATTAAACTATCCTGCTGGAAACTGTAGCCTGGTGTGATAGGTCTGGTTCAGATTTTCCATGTATCTGAAGTCTTATGTTGAAGAATGAAGCCTCTGTTTTAGAGAAATGAGTCCCTAAGTGGAAAAAGAAAGAGTCCAGCTGTTAGTACGGCACTTAAGGTTATTTTGCTTTTTGCTGGCTTTTGTTTTGTTCTAAACCCTTCTGGCAAGTGTAGCTGATGCTGCTGGCTCTTGAGCTGCTTGGAGAAATCAGTCCTGGCTTGAGTGGAGCTCAGCTGGTGGGTAGTGAGGTGGGGAACCTCAGCAGAGGACAGGCTGCAGTGCCTGGGTGTCTTCCTGCAAGGCCTGGGAGTGCAGACATTAGGTAGGGATGTCAGCTACATCCCTGGTATCTGCAGCAACAAAGAAAAGGAACGAGAGACCAGAATGTTCAGAAGTTTAGTGTTTCCAAAGTATTGGTTTGAATGGGTTGAACTTTGCCTGATGGGAGAAACATCCATCTTTTGGTGCATGTTTACAACCAATCTCGTGGCTCTAAATCCATCCCCTTACAAAACAAATGCTTCAAGTCCCTGAGTTTTTGATGGCACCTGGTGACCATTTTAATGATGCTCTGCCCTTGCTCCCTGTCAGTGCAAGGCCGTGGGTGAGCCTGAGGTGGTGCAGGAGCCAAGGATGGCTTTTGTGGGCCTTGATGTATTTACTCCTGTGCCGCCCTTGTTATCAGGCTGTCAGGAGAACTCCGAGTGCAGCAGTTGCATGAGCAGCAGGATGATTGAAGGCTGGTTTCCGATGGACTTTTATCTGGTAATTGATTTCCTCTGTGGGTTTGTGCTGTCTAATGAGGTGTGAGCTAACAGCCAGCCTTCCCCGTGGTGGGAGGTGAGGGAAGCCAGGCTCCTTTCCCTGCACAGCTGCAGGCTCCTCACTGAACTTCTGGGAACTTGGCACTGTGGAGACCTCTGCCCTGCTGTCACATTGACTTGAAATTAGTGGCTTTCAAAAGTTATTACAAGGGGGACAGATAGGGAAACACACACAGGCAGGATGAACTTCTGTACCCCTGGCTCTTTGAAAATTAAGCTTAAAAAAAAAAAAAAGAAATGGAGAAATTGCTTTGGTCTTAAAAGTTCCCTTTGTCTGTGTTAATCCTGGGGTGGGGGAATGGGCAGGGAGGGGTTATGGAGAAGGTGGGAGAGGAAAACCTGGTGATCATCATGATTGTAATTCCGTGCTAAAATACCTTCTTGAACTGCTCAGAAGTGTGTTGGTAACTGCAGAGGTTCCCAAGGACTTGAGCAAATAAACAAAACACAGAGTCCTGGAGCCATGTTTGAGAGCGATTTAGTTTCTGGTGCTGTGAGAAACCAGAGAAAGCTTCTCCCTGCCTGTTGCTCAGCTTTCCTGGGTTGGCTGATCCCTGCCTGCTCTCCCTGGATAACCATTTGCTGGGAAAACTGGAAGTAGGTTGGATGTTCTGGCCCCATTGGAATGGGGAAGAGCAATATAATGGCTATTAGTACTTGAGGATTGGGAAAAACTTTGTTTTCCTTTAACCCTGGAGTACCTGGATGTTTACACAACACTTGGGAACCCTAAATGCTTTATTAAGCCAGTTCAGCTTTAAAAGAAAAGTTCCTAAATGTTTGGATACAGCGTAGTATTGTCCTTGCATCCATTAAACAGTTTGTACCCTCAGGCATCCATACAGTTAACAGTGTTAGCCCCATAGAAAGCCTCTGCAGGCACTGCTGACTGCACTGGAAAGCGTGGATCATTTAAACATTAACAGCTTTGGTTATTAATTATTGTGGAAAATGTGGGGGTGGAGAATGCTGAACTGGAAGTGCTGTCCCACGCTGTATTTTTCCCTTGCTGCATTATCAAATCCATTTCTGCTGCCAGCTCAGTGCAGTGCTTTTGCAGCAGCCTGATGGGGAGCAGAGGTTATTCTGCCTCCTGCTTGGCTTCCAGGTTTTCACTTGACAGTGATGATGGTGTCTTTTCTGCAGGGTGTACAGATGATAGGCTTTAGCTTCATTTAATTTAGTGTGAACTCTGTTTTCAGCCAGGAGGAAAATGTCTTGTAAAAATTGTGCCCCGAACACATCCTGAGAGAAATCCCAGCATGGGGACGGTCTGGAAAATCAAACCTCTGTTAGTGCTAGAAAGAGAGACTTGAGCTCTTCAAAAGCTTGGCCTCCTTGAGTGTTGATACCTCACAAATATGTCCCCATGTCAGAACTCACAGGGCTTCAAGTCCTTGTCACCATCAGCCAGGTGCTTTGAGCACCTCTGGTTCTTGGATTTCAGCAAAGCCTGTCCTTGCAGCAGGGCTGGGCTCTGGAGGATGCCCAGGGTGACTCAGCCACTCGGTGGTAAATAAGCTCTGCCTTTTGCTTCATTTGCATCCAGCTAATATAGCTGTAATTACTGAATTGTATTTCCTGGACACTTGGAAATAATTTAGCTCCATATAAAATTAATGTATCTTGCCAAATTTAGGCTTAAAATTGTTTCTACGGTTGAGTGCAGTAATCTTCTATTAGATTTAAGGGTTTTTAAAAAAATATTTTAGTAGTGCCTGGCTTGATTGGCTCACAATGTTGTAAGGCTTATTTGTGGAGGGAGTATAGAGATATTAAATGAATTTGGAATTAAGTAGGTGCTGGCTAAATCCCTGCTTTACTCGAGCCCCAGTGATCCCAGTGATACAGAGTCTGGGCATGCAATATTGTTCCTGGCTTATTGAAGCTGAGTGGAGGTATAAGCTATGAGAATATGAGAGACTGGATTCTTGAGGGGTTTATTTTTGGTGCTCTTTCAGCAAAAACTAGGCTTATGTGAATAGTGTACTTAAAAAACCACCTTCCTCTCCTGCTCTCTTATTAGCTAATGGCAGTACTCAGTGGAGGTTAGAGGGAAGGATTTGTGATTTCTGATTCCCCACCTCCTCGGGAGAGAAGGTGAAGGTGCAGGAGACCAGCAGGTAACTTCAGAAACAGAAACAGAAAGCCACTGGAGATGCAGTGGGATGAGCAAAGTACTGAGCAAGTGCTGGCACAAATCTGGGGTAGGAGAAAGGCTTTGGAGAGCTCAGTGCCGTTAACACACGGGCACCTTGACTTGCCTTTGTGTGAAGAAGTCCCCATGTTCAGGCTGATGTAGTTTGTACCTGGACACTGGCCCTGTGTGCTGCTTTGGGAGCTCTGTGAATTCAGTTTGCATGGCTGGTTTGTGAGTCATAATTAATGCTAATGAGCCCTGGAGACAGAACCAAAGGAGTGCTTGGATGTGGGTGTCTGCAGCCCCAGCCCTGGTGAGCAGCTGGAGCGGGGAGCAGCTGCTCTGCCCTCTGCCCAAGGGACTGCTGCCATCAGGCTGGAGCTGCAGGACAAGCCAGCCACTAACAGCAATCCAACATCCTTGTCAGCAGCAGGATTAGGCACTCTATCACTGGATTATTTGTGCAGGAAGAATTTCTGGGGAGAGCAGATAGGATTTTTTTGGAAGAGTTCCTTATTGTGCATCCTTATTGTTTCATATGTTGAAGGGTTTTTCAAGGTTGCCTTCCAGTTTTAGGTGTTGAGTGAGGATGGAATTATGTACTGTTATGTCAGATTTTCATGGTTGTAGGGATGCTTCCTGTCTTTTTCTTGTTTTTTTAAAATAATTTCTGGTGCACTGTTTGGTGATGTGTCCACTCAAAGATTTGTGTCTTAAATGCTGTGTCATGGATGGGTTCATGGTGCTCCTTTGCTGGCTCAGTTGCTGTGTCAAGCTTTCAGTGTGAATGGTCAATGCTGGGAATTGCAATGTTGGGATTATAGATTTTCCTACAGTGCTGTGTTCTCTACTGCAGGAAAAGGCCTTTTGCTGTTAATTGATTTATGTATTTTTTCCTGTGGTAAAAATGGATACCTCTCTTTGAAAGTGTTTAAGTTGCATGTGTGGCTACATTTGGAAATAAATTCCTCCTGTGTCTGTGCATGTGTGCAAACCATGCCCACATGGAAGTGTGTAAAGCTGCTGGCCATTTGGCCCTGTATTTTTGGATTTTACAAAGAAGGACACACTATGGAAGTATGTATTGTATTGTATTAATACATCTGCTAAAGACCATAAAAACATGTAGCAGTGATGCTTTGTATGGAATGGAAGTCCTGCTGTTAACATCCAAACCCCAAACAGCTCTGCCTGGAAGGGAACCATCCATCAATTCGACCCCACCTTGGACAGATTCCTATAGATCATCCCCCTCTGTCCCCACCACGGCTGTCTCAGCATCACCAAGCCAGCAACCTCTGCTGGATTCCTGTCACTGTTAAGAATGGGACTTGAATTATTCACAAAATCTGGGTATATCGCTACTCTATTACTCATATATTTATTTATTTATTTGCACTGAACAGTTTTTGTTTTGGGTATGCAGCAAAGCAGGAGCCTTGCCTGACCTTGCAGGGTCTCAGAGATAGATGAAGGTGCGTGCATGTTCTTTGGAATTTATGGTGTTTGAAGAGACTCTGGCTCTAGTGTGGGTTGTTGGCAGCAGTGCTGATAATCACAGTGTGATGGCAACTGGGCTCTCTTATTTCACATGTGCTTAAATCTTCTTTTCTTGTGCTGTAAGGTTATGTCTTTGCAGACTACCAGAGCACAGAAGGGAGAGAGGAAAACAATCCCAACCCAGGAACCTTTGTTTCAGAAGGTTGCAAGCATTAAATCTTTTCTGTTTTGTATTTGATCACCTGATATAGTTCTAGATCTTA
Source organism: Molothrus ater (assembly GCF_012460135.2). Classification (NCBI taxonomy): domain Eukaryota; kingdom Metazoa; phylum Chordata; class Aves; order Passeriformes; family Icteridae; genus Molothrus; species Molothrus ater. The sequence goes on along the minus strand of NC_050498.2, from coordinate 2,110,970 downwards.
GGTAAAATGAGTGAGCTGTTCATGGGGTGTACTGCTTGCTTGTCTAAAGCCCATTAGTATGAAACAGAGCATTCTTGCAATCTGTTGGAGCAGTACCTTGTTAATTCCCTGGATTAGCAGACCTCTCGTGTATGCTTGCATTTTGAGAGTTAGCAAATCTGGTGAACAAATGTTTCACAAAAGCCAGGAAAATGCATCACAAACCCTGTTCCATCTCTTCAATATTCACAGTAATTGCTGCCAGTGATGATGTGTGCAGGATACAGTGGTGTAGCTTGTACACACAGTAGGAGAGCAGTAGTACATGTCCTCAAGCATTTGTTTCTGAACCACAGAGGAGAGTTAACAGCAGCAGCAAAATGTTCTGCTGATGTATTGTTGATCAAAAAATGTGTAGCAATGCCATCCCTAGCGTGTTTGCATCTGATGTTTGCTCAGTTATTGGGTGTGCAGCCACGTGTGGGCAGCTGGGATCCCCACAGGGCTCTGCAGCCACACACTGGGGTCAGACACTGAGAGAGTGACACCTGCACAGGCTGGGACAGACACTGAGAGAGTGACACCTGCACAGGCTGGGACAGACACAGAGAGTGACACCTGCACAGACACGGAGCCCTGAGTGACACCTGCACAGACTGGGACAGTCACAGAGCCCTCAGTGCCACCTGCACAGACACGGAGCCCTGAGTGACACCTGCACAGACACACAGAGCCCTCAGTGACACCTGCACAGGCTGGGACAGACACAGAGCCCTCAGTGACACCTGCACAGACACACAGAGCCCTCAGTGCCACCTGCACAGACACGGAGCCCTCAGTGCCACCTGCACAGTCACAGAGCCCTCAGTGCCACCTGCACAGTCACAGAGCCCTCAGTGCCACCTGCACAGTCACAGAGCCCTCAGTGCCACCTGCACAGGCTCCTGGGGCTGGGACAGCACCAAACACTGCAGGGTCACTGTCCCACCCAAACCCACACCCCCTGTTAGTGTTTCTCTGTGCACAATCTTTATTATTTTCAGCTGCAGAGGTGTGTGCTGTGCAGCCTGGAGGGTTTCCTGGCATGGATGGATGGGGTGAAGCTGTCACATGTGGTGGTGACAGTGTGTCCATGTGGGCAGGGTTCAGTGGCATTTTAATGACACCTTTTTGAAGCCTGTGAGTTTAAACTCTCTGGGATTTTAATGGCACCTCTGTCACACCTGAGAGCTGGAGTCTGAAGCAGGGATGGGAGCAGGCACTGGGAAGGAGGAAGGAATAGGTTAGGGGGGATTTTTACAAGACATTACAGACATGAGGTATTTCTTGCACAGGTAGTTTTAGTAGTTTTTGCATATTATATATATTAAATACATGTAGCAGAAGTTGATTAATAGGTATCTGTGACATAAAATGTCCACATGTGTTGCTCATCAGTTAGGGTGTTTTTTTTCATTTGTTTTTCTCCTAGCCTGGATTCTTTTTCCTGTCTGATGGAATTGTATACTGCAGATTTGGAATTCAGGAAATATCTGGAGGGATTTTTTTCTCATTTTAGAGCTAGGAGTACATAGATTTCATTTCGTTGGTCTGGGTTTTAGTGTGTATGAAATCCACATCAGTGTTTGAACTTGCAGGCTTTTGGTCTGGCCCTTGTGGCTTTCCTGGGTTGTAAGTGATTTTTACATCTTGGAGAAATATGGATCAATAAGCAAAGAGAAAAATCTGGTGTCAGGAAACATTGTATTTCAGGGTCTATCCCTAAAGAAAAAGCTGCATAGAATTATGCAAATAAAACAATGTGCTTGTTAATTGCATGGACGGCTTAATTACACTGCTAGAGCAGGTATCTATTTACATCTCAAAACATACAACTGAATTTAGGAAATAATCCATGTGTATAAAGTACTTTTAAATTCTGTGTATATTATATAAGCATAAAATCTGTTAGACACCACAAAAGCATTTAGGGGTTTTAGCTGCCTTGTGGTTTCCCACGTCAATTCCCCTGCTTTCCCCACCCCAGCAGGCACAAATACATCTCCTTGCTGTCAAATGGAGTGAGCACAAGGCCTGAGGTTCCCTCAAACAGGGGATTTAAAAACCTGTTAATTATATTCAGTATTGAATGGGTCCCTGGCCATGTGTCCCTGAGGTCCCCTGCAGCCACAGTGGGACCATGTTTGGGGCTCCCTCACTGCTAACGAGGGGACAGCCCTGTAATGAGGCTGATGAGCCTGCTAATGAGGCTGATGAACATGCTAATGAGGGCACCTGGGGTGGTGAAGGTGCTGTGCAGCCCTTCCTTGTGAGGGCAGTGCTGCTGCCTTGGCTTTGGGCAGGTTCTGGGTCACTCTCAGTGCTGAAGGTTTGGGGAGGGTCTGGGTCACTCAGTGCTGAAGGTTTGGGGAGGGTCTGGGTCTGGGTCACTCTCAGTGCTGAAGGTTTGGAAAGGGTCTGGGTCACTCTCAGTGCTGAAGGTTTGGGGAGGGTCTGGGTCACATCCCGGGGCTGAAGGTTCAGGAAGGGTCTGGGTCTGGGTCACATCCCAGGGCTGAAGGTTTGGAAAGGGTCTGGGTCACATCCCAGGGCTGAAGGTTTGGGAAGGGTCTGGGTCACTCTCAGTGCTGAAGGTTTGGGAAGGGTCTGGGTCACTCAGTGCTGAAGGTTTGGGGAGGGTCTGGGTCACTCATTGCTGAAGGTTTGGGAAGGTTCTGAGCTGCATCCCAGGGGCAGAGGTACAAGTGGCACCAAGTATTGGGGATTGTGTTGGCATCACCCTCCAGCCCTGGTGCTGAGTGTGGGGCCTTGCCTGGCCCAAATTTGGGGCTCCCTGTGGTGACCCATTGTTGTGTTTCCCAGACTTAGACTGCAGGAAGGTTTTGAGTTGTCACTAAGCCTTGGCACTGGAGAGATACTGAGTAATTTGTTGATTGGCCCCTGGTCTCCCTAGGATTAGAGACTGGATCAGGATTAGAGACTGGATCAAGCCTGACTGTCACAGGAGTCAGGGTGTGCAGGTTATTCTCTCTTCAAGGCTTTATAGCACTGCAGGGTGAGGCTGTGGTTTCAGGAGTAACTTGCTGGGAAGGAGTAGAAGTGATAACACAGACATTTAATTCATTTTAATGAGACTCCTTCTCCAGGTGCTCCCATGTCAGGTCTTTGGAGATGTGCCTTTGTGACAGAAGCACTGTGCTAAAGAGGATCTGTGCAGGTAACAATAGGATGTCAAAATGAAGTGAAACAAGGGCAGGGCAATTTTATGGAGATGACATGACAGGAGGAAAGTATGGGGGGAAGAAAAGAGAATTTAAGATGTCAGTACAGATTTACTGAAGGCTTTCCAATGTCAACTAGAAGAAATGTCAGCAGGACTGACTTGGCAGTGTCAAGGTGATGGCAGGATGAGGTCCGATCAGCTGGGGAAGCAGCTCACACTGCAGCTGGGGAGACGAGCTGCTGTCAGTAAAGATGATGTCAGGCTGATAATTATTTTGTACATTGTGGTTTAAGTAGGGCATTGTTTCTGTTGAGGTGTTTTGAATTCAGCACAAGGAAGGAGAATAGTCATTCAAAGATAAAAGCCTACAAACTGTTTCTTCTTTCTGTGAGAGTGGCAGGAGCTTCCAACCCAGCCTGGGAACGGCTGCAGCGAAGCTGCCCTGGGGACTGGGCACTGCCTGCCATGGGTAGGGTCGAGGGCACTGAGCTCCCACTCTGCTTGGCTTCTTTTCATTTCTCTCTTCAAACTCTGCCTAGTAAATAGGAGGGCAGAGGAGAAAACTCTCTTCCAATTCTGCCTAGGGCAGAGGAGAAAACTGATGTCACATGGGAGTGCAGCCATGATTTCAGGCAGCTGGGTTTGGAGATATTTGAGGATGAACAACTGTAATTCACAGTTGCTGATGAAAATACATGCAGCTGTGTGTGATACTGTGACATAATTGGTGCTGAAACAGCTACCTGTGTTGAAAGTCACTGGGTGTTGTAGATGGCAGAATAAAGTGGCAGCAGAGGCTGTTCCCACCTCTTAGGTTTGTTTTAGGATGCCTGTAGAGTTAAGTGGAGTCCTGAGGAGTGACAAAAAGAAGTGTAACACGCTACTGAAATGAAAATTCAGGCCCTTAGCTGTTCTGGAGTTGTAAGGTATGGGTTTGGGAGTAAATTGTGCCACATGGTAAATAACAGGGCTGGGGTGCAGAGCTTGCCAACAGCTCACCCTGCCAGGCTCTTCCCACTCCCAGGCACTTCCCAGCATCCAAGTGCTGCCGTGCCTGGCACCCTTTCCAAGGAGGGAATCCCCTGTTAGTTAAATTGCCCTCACTCTCTGTGTGTCCTTTATCACAAAACAAACAAACAGGAAAAAAATGTGCTGGAAGAGCCAATCTAAGGCCTGGCAATCCGATAATAAATCCCCTGTCTTTCCACACACACTCAGTGCCAGCTGTAGGCTAATTAAACTCAATAGTTCACAGGTGTTCCTGGGAATGACTGTAGCAAGAGCACTCTCCTCTTTAGGGCTCGTTAACATCTTTTTCAGAGCTCTTTAAATTTCATACACCAGCAACACTGAGCTAAAGCAGATGAAAGATAGCAGGAAGGGACTTGAGCTATTACAGGAGTGCTCTTAGTGTTAGTACAGGCTGTAGCCTCACTCAATTCAACAGCTTATTTGTTTTGATGGGTGAATCTCTTGGAGACCAGCGTAAGAAGGAAAAGGGCTTTCATAGAAACATTCAGCTTTCTGCAGCCAAATAAAATTCTTGTTCTGGAGCTCATTATGTAGCTGTACACACTGTCAGGATGTCCATGGGCTCCACACACACGCAGGGGCTACAGAAGAAGAAAGTCTGTGGCCAAATGAAGCTGATTTAGGCCTTTTGTCAAAGCTTCTAAAGCCTTCCCAGGGAGAACCAGTTGGAAAGCAGGGTTTCTCTAGCCCTCCCTGCTTATGGAATCTTCTGGGCTTTGAGAGATGTAGTTTCTTTACACTAACATTGGAGCACTGGACTGTCTCTCTGTAGGCTGATTTAAGGGGACAGTTGCCATGACAAGCTTCCAGTTCCAACCTGCTTCCACTCTGCTGTGTGCAGCAAGAGCTCTGCTTTTAGATCTCACAGCCTTGTGTAGGTCTGTGGCTGGACAAGCTCATCTGTTCGTTCATCTACCATCTTCATTTGTGTTCCTTTTGCCTGACAGGATTAAATTTGAATTTCTTGGAGAGTTCTCATGAGAATGGAGGAAGGAAAGGGGAGGTTTTTAGCATTATCTTTCAAGGTTCCCTAAAAACCTCCTCTTGTGGAACTGGGCCTGATTCCACTTAAGTCTGATGTGCAACTTTCCTTCTTGGAGAAAAAGCACCTTGGCCAGAGATACAGTGCCAGAGCAGGCAGCCAAGAGAGAGGAACTGGTTTGCCTGGGTAGGATAGTGTTGGTGGGACAAAAGCATCATTTAATCTAGCTTGATATACCTGATCCCTTGCTTTACTATCCTGCCTCAGCCATGTGTTTCCAGCAGACTGGAATGGTTCATAAGTGGACACACTAGGCAAAAATGTTTCTGATTGAAAGTCATTTCTAGATTTCATAGCTCTTGTTCTTGTGAGTTCTCATGCTTCTCTTTCTTCCTAATGATATTTTCAATTGTGCTCTTTCACACTCTTTCCCTGGACAAGAAAACCACAGTGATATACCTCAATCTTAAATGGTTTTATTGCTGATTTATGCTAAATTGATATCCCTAAATCAAAATAATATTTCCTACATGAGTCGACTGCACCATTTTAATGAAATAATTTTCTCAATCAATTCCATTGCATCAGTGCAGTTTTACCCTATCCATAAAATCTTATTTAAACTGCTACAGCTCTTGGTGTGGCTATGAATGGGAACAAGCTTTCATTCTCCTAAATGTCAGATCTAGGGGAAAAAGAAACTGTTTTCAAATTAAAAAAAAAAAATCTATTCAAGTGTAGTTTGTTCTAACTGTCCTTTTAGTCATTCTGCTCTTTCCTGTGTCAGTCTCATGGTGCTGCACAGGAGGACAGGACTGGAGCTGATGCTGTACGTTCTGGAAACAGGGACAGACTGAAATGACATTTCAGTTCACTGGCCTGGCTACAGGGAGCCAAGAACAGGAGTCCAGTGCTCTCTCCAGTGCCTCCTCTGAACACTGCTTGGTTTGAGTCTGAGTGGATTCCCAGTCAGCCCTGGATGAATGGTTTGAATTGGGCTTGCATAGATCTTATCCATTTAGAAAAAACCTAAAACTCTTTCAGTGAATTTGCATTGAGGTGATTTTGTGTACAGAAGTCAGTTTGAGGTGGAGAGAAAAGCAGCAGGACATGTTTTCATAAGGGTTTGATTTGTTAGCATTTAATGACATTATTTTGTCAGTAACAAAGTAAAGCCCCAAAAGGTGCAGTGCACAAGGCTGAAAGTGTTAAGCAAAAAGTGGGCAGAGTATAAGAAATCCTTTCCTGACCCCAATCCCTGGGTATCACTGCTTGTGACGTTGATTTGAGGGTATTTAATAAAGAAAAAGACTTCATAGTTTGAGTGTTGGAAACTCCTCTGTGGCTGGCATCCAAAAGCTTATTTGCACACCAGTTCTGAAGTTAAATAAATTATGTGGCAATCAGTGCAGCACTAAGCTGAAGCACTGATATGAGGGGGAAGGGCTTTACAGAAAGCATTGCCTTGGTTCCCTCTCCTCTCTCTTTCAGGAGGGAATGTTCAAGAACAAATGAGTGTGGAAAACTTGGGATCCCTCCATTTGTGTTTTTTGTTTTTTTTTTCAATGGCCAATGAAACAATTCTCCTTGTTTCAAAACTCAAATTCAAAACTAAATGAGCAGATCTACTGTTGAGGAAAATACCTGTTAGAGAGGGCAGCTTTAGTGCTTAGATGATTGGTACACCATCATCAATGGAGTTTTAAGTTTCTCTTTGGTAAAATATAAAATAGGAGCCTCCATCCCAAATTGGGTGTTTGTAAATCTAAATGCATATGGACTTCTTCAGATCACTTGTCTGCTTGATAACTGAGCCTGTCTGTCTTTGGTAGGAGACTGCTGTCATCAGATTTAACTAAATGTGTGCTGTGCAGTTGTGAAGGAAGATGTCTATGGGTAGGATTTGGAGAAATGTGGATTTTGGTATTAACAGAGCAGCTAAAATGTTCAAGGGCCCAGATGCAAGCTCCAGCTAGCTCCATACAAATAGACAAGATTTTCCTGCTCTCCTTTTGCAAACTTCTACAAACTCCTCTGAATATAAGTTAATTTATGAAATGCATTAAGCACCAGGTGACTTAGTACAGTGTCTGCTCCTTATCTACAGAGATGAAAAATTGTGTTAAGGTGACTCTTCAGCAGTAGTTTCAAGATTAGCTTTTCTCCTTAGGAGTTAATAGGAAGTGAGAGATCTATGTCTATGTATGAAATAAAATTAATTCCTGCAGAAGATGAGAGTAAAAAGCCCAAATACTTGGAAGTTTAGTCTCTGAATTTTATTTCTTATGAAACTGAACCCTCCTCCTCTTCTGGATTCAAGGAAATGATATAATACTGAGATATAACTTCAGTTGTTTTCTCAAAGGGAACATTCAAGCTCTTCTTTGAAGGCCAACTTATTTCTATCTAGCTGTTAAATAAATCCTAGAGCAAATAGCAGTGCAGCACCATGCCTAAAGCAATACCCCAATCTGGACAAGTAAAATGTTAATTTCTGCATCACTTTATGCTTTTGATTTTGTAGCAAACCAAGTACTTGATGTCAACCCACAATTTTTAACGTGCCTGATGATTTAGGGGTTTGTATATTTTGGTTGTGCAGTATAAAGCAGGTGGGTGGGTTGGGCTGGGTGATGCTGGTTGTGACCCTGAGCCAGCAGCTGTGCTGGTGGTGAATGAGCCACTTCTCTGAGCTTGGGTGCTGTGCCCAGCTCAGGGCCCCTGGCTGGCAGGGCAGGGAGGGATGTCACAGGCACATTTTGTGGAAAATCCTTTCCTTAGGATGTTTCCTCCTGAGAAGCTGAGAGGCCTCAGGAGCAAAATGTACCCAATGGTTATCTGCTGCTGTGGAATGCAACAGGTGCATCTGGGATTGGGCTCATGTGGTTGTTTCTAATTAATGGCCAATCACAGTCAGCTGGCTCAGACAGAGAGTCCAAGCCACAAACCTTTGTTATCATTCCATTCCTTTTCTATTCTTAGCCAGCCTTCTGATGAAATCCTTTCTTCTATTCTTTTAGTGTAGTTTTAATATAACATATATCATAAAATAATAAATCAGCCTTCTGAAACATGGAGTCAGATCCTCGTCTCTTCCCTCATCCTAAGACCCCTGTGAACACCATCACAATGGGACAGAGCTCGTGGGGCTGCCCCCAAAGTGGGGACACCATCCCAAACCTCTCCTTGGGCTGGTGCTGACTGGGGGAGCAGCACTGCTGACTTGTTTGGAGGCCTTGGCAGCCTGGCAGTTTGATTTGTGTTGTGACTAATAAGCAAAAGGAGAGAAGCAGGAAGGAGGCCTCCCCTTTCTTGACAGTGCTGTATTTACGTGTGGGAAAAGTGCTGCTTCTTGAGAGGATTTTTAGTTCCTCTGATGCCTTGTGAAGGCTGTCCCAGAACAGAGGCTAGGCAGAGCTAAATAGGGATTTATCAGGAGGCCTCAATGGATCCACCTTGGGCAGCACAAGAGCCCAGCCAGGGCTACACCCCAGGTAAACCCAAAATGGCCTCAAAATGCACAACAGGTCACAGGGTCTCTCACTTCTATAAGTTCTGCTCCATTTGCATATTGGAGTTCATTGTCCAATTCCAGCTCCAGCCCATGCAGTCCCATCCTTGTTTTTCTCTCCTCAGCCCATGGTGTTTGTGCTCTTGGGGCTGAGATTTGGATCATTTGTCCTTGGTCCCCAGCTGGAGCAGGAACTGTTTTGTCTCCCCTGCTCTGTGCACAGAGCTCACCATCCCATAATGTGATGTCCAGACCCACACGCTAAAGCAGCACAGAATGTGAAAAATAGAAAAGCTCAAACCTGAGGCAGCACCTCCACCAAGCAGAGGGCAATACACCTGCTCTGGGTTGCTCTTGTGGGTGACTCTGTGTGTGACTGAGCCCACATCCCTCAGCCACCCCTGCTCAGCTCTGCATGTGCTGCACAGCTCGTGGCCCTTCTGGGAAGTGCCTGGGCTCTGCTTTAGCACAAGTATCTATTGCTGCTTTTGATTTCTCTCTCAATCAGTCTGATTGGTTTCTTAGCTGCAGCACCAAGAATCAACCTTGCATAACTTTGACTTCTTTCCCCCTTGTTTCTTCTTTGTGTTGGTTTTGTTTGGTTGGTTTTTTTTAAGCAGTGAAGAATTGATCCAAATTCTCATACTACCCAACAGACTTGAATCCTGACATGAAAGGACAATGACATTTGTTACCTTAGCATTCAAAACACAGCATGATTTGTTAATGGTTGTAAGATGTATTGACCCAATTGGTGGAAGTTGCTCTGGAAGTGACCAGGGCTATCACTGAGATGTGATCAGTTTACACAAGAAGTGACAAGGCAAGCATGCCCAGAAGGCTTATGATCATGATTTCTATTATTAATATTACTACTATGACTATTAGCTTTATGTCTGTGGATCAGCAGCAAAACTTTGATAAGCAAAAATCCTCAGATGCTCTCTCCAGTGAATTCTGCATTCATTCCTCTTAGCTGAATTGCAGTGGTGTCTTCCTATGGAGAAGAGTTGTCATCTCCTCTTCTCCCCAGATAAGCCACTGCAAAGGTTTTTGCTTTGTCCCATCTCACAGGCAGCTGCTCTTCTATTTTGGGAGAGCTGTTACTTTGGAGGGTCCTTCTGGATGAAAGGCAGGAGAAACGCTATCATTAAATAATAATTCTGTGGAGCCCCAAAATATTATCTATTTTAATGCTGTTGCATAATGTTAGGGTTTATTGATGCTTTATGCTCCTGTATAATAGCCTCAAACACACGAGAACATTGTGAAATAGGAACAAGGAAAATGCTTGACAACACTGCATTTTTAAGCTAAAAATGCTTAAAGCAGTCTTGCCTGAATTCCTCCACAGATTAATTAGGATATTCTTTCAAAAATCTTTAAAGATGCTGGACAAAGAACAGTGTGATGCTCTTTGCCCAAAGTCAAGTGTTAATGGGGAAAAGCATTATACTGTTTTCCCTTTATCCCTGCTCCTTGCTCCCAGTGGTGCTGTGGATCTGACCTGCAGGTCAGGATAGCAGCTGGGGATAGTGCACATGGGTCTGCAGGCAGAGAAGGAGCTTGCCTGGCCATGGCTAGTCATGAATTAGTCATCCCCAACACCTCCAATTAGCTGGGCTCATTTCAGTGGGCTCTGCTGTGTTCATTTGTCAGTGAATTTGAAGCTGTGATTGAGGCTGAGCTCTATGGTAGCTGGAAAAGTTCTTCCCCACGTGGTTGTACATGGTTCTTGTGGGGAGAGGATGGTGTCAGCCAGTCCTTGGGGCTGAGAAAGAGAAATATCCAGTGCCTTGTAATGTGGGCACAGAGAAGGGGGAGGGTTCTGTCCTAAAAGGGAGCCATTTGTGGTGCTTGGTGGATGGGGATGTTTGTCACCACCCAGGAAATTCCTCTGGCTGCCCTGGAGGACTCGAGACCCTGCCCAGGGGGCTCAGAGACCCTGGCACAGAGCCCAAGACCCCCTGTGCCTTTGATTTAGGCCTTGGAAAAAACAACTACCAACCTTTATGAAGGATTACAAGCCACAACAGTTTAAGCAGAATGAGAGTGAATTTATCACAGGGTGAAAAATAGATTTTGGGGTTTTTAGAATGGGGGTTCAGGGGGCAAGATGGAGGAATCTGGGCATGTCCAGCCTTTCTCCTTCTTCTTCTTGGCTTCCATCTTCTGCTGTGATGGTGGCACTGTTGGGTTGGTTTAGAGTGGAAGCTCACTGTCTAACATAGGTGATAGGTATTGGAAAGTAATTGTAAACATTGTACATGTAGTTGTTTTTAGTATAAAAAGATAACACCACCCTTGGGGCAGGCAGAGTGCCTTAGACTGTCTTGCTGAGCAGACCTTGGCTGGACAGGAGAAAGAATTTTATAGATTAGAAACAATGAACAACCTTGAGACCGAGAACTGAAGAGCTCTGACTCCTTCTTCGACCTCTGGGCTGGGAAAAGAGACTTTGTAACACATCTCAGGGTCACTGTGAGCAGCAGAAATCCTGAGACCGGCTGGGAAGGGACATTGCTGATGGCACTGCTGAGACATGTTCTGCTGCTGGTGTGTGCTGCAGGCACAGCTCCCCTCGTGTGCAGGGAATAGAGTGTCTCTTGCTCCTGAAATCCCTCATTTGGAAGGGAGGTTACAAGGCAGAAGTTGGAAGCAATCAGTTAAAGCTCCATTTCCACAGTGCCCTTCATGCCAAGCCTCTCAAGGCACTTAAGAAAATACTGGAAGCTGTACAGCACAAAATAGCATTGGCACATTGCTCAAGAAAAACAAACCTCCTGCCTGGATTTGAAAATTGAAAATTTACAGGACTGATTGCTGAGCTTCTAGGCCCAGGAATGGAGTTAGAAAAAGGGCCCTGTGAGATCAGGGCAGTTTAGGGGGTTCTTCGGTGTTGGGGATGACATTTCTATCAGTGCTGCTAATTTTTCTGATTTTTCTGTTTTGCCATCATACCATCTCCTCCTAACAGCCCAGGCTGTAGGATTGAATTTCTCTTTCCAGCAACAGCAGCACAGTGAACCTTCTTTGGATCTTTATTTTTTTTCCCTCCCTAGCTTCTGCTAATAGGATTCTGATCCTGGAGATAGCAAGGCCAAGCTGAGTTCCCACCTGCAGCACAGTATTTTGCCTTCTGATATTTTGAGCATGTGGTTCTCCTCCTCCCCAGACTGTAAGCAGGGAAAATGTGTCTTTCTTTGTAAAGCAGTCTGACAGTCCCAGAAGCCTCATGCTGGATGTATATATTTACAGAAAATGTTGACTGCCTTGCAAACATTTCCTCTTTGAGCAGTCCTGGTGTACTGGATCACACTAAGGACACTTGCTGGGGGATGAATATGTGAGATGATCTTCTCATGATAAACCCTTCCAGTGTGAGTGGGCACTGCTGCAGGCAGCATGGATTTCTGAAGTGAATGTGGGAAAAAAAGCCACAATTAATAGGAATTGCTCCTAATAATCTTGGTGCAGAAAGTCTGGTGATAAAAAAAGTTAAACCAGTAAAGATTTTCTGGTTTTATTGCTAAAATTAGCTACAGTTTTGTCTCATGGGTTTTAGCCCATTTTATTTTCCTGAAGAGATTTGGAGGTTTGGGGATTTAATCTTTGGCATTGTGGGGGCTCTAGAAGACCCAGGCTAACCATGAGAGAGCTGCCACTCATGGTGCAGGGCTGCAGCAGATGCTCTCAGAGAGCTGATTCCTCCTTTCCAGTTTGCCAATGTGTGGTTTTTGCCCGTGGAGTTGGGGAATCTGATATAAATCCACTGGCAAGAAGTTGTTCCTCTCAGTTGCCTTTTTGAGAAGAGCCATCTGAGTGTCCCCAGTGATATCTGGAGAAGTTCTGGGCATATATTGTCATTACTGTTGGAGAGCAAGAGAGAAAGGGGTTGGTTTGGGCTGTAGGTTGTCAGGAACAAAAAAGAAAATCTATCGCTACAAGGGAAACAGGAGAGATTAAAAAGAAGAGTAAAATGCTAGAAATTGGATGCTGCTGAATATGAATGTGTCAGGGAGCAGCTCCATGTTGAGAGAGGTGGCAGGAGGTGAGGAGCCAGGGACAGAGCACTGAGCCTGGCATGAGGAAAGGGAAGTTCCTCTGGCACCTTCTTTCCTCAGCTGCAAAGACACTTCAGCCATCCCTGTTGCAGGCATGAGAGCAGCCCACAGGCAAAAGCCAAGGTTGCATCACATGTGCCTTTGAACCAGCTAATTACTCCCAAAATAGCCATTTGATCTTCTCCTTCTTAAAGCCTTGCCATGAACCTCTGCACTGGCTGTGGAGCCACTTTTTCATATGATGAAACAGTGAATAATTGAATCCTATCAGTTTGTGTAAGTCTGATAGAATTGGAACTGATAAGCATTTTTTGTTTCTTCTTTTCCTTTTTTTGTTCTTCTAGCAGGGCAAAATGAAATTACAGAACTCATGGGAAACTTCTGCAGAAGTCAGGAGTGTGAGCCTCAAGAAGCAGTACAAGGGGATTAGACCCTTAGGAAGATTAGTGTCTATTAAATGTGATGATCTGGATGTAGCTGCTGGCTCTGGAAGCTGTAAATTGCTGGGCTGAGTACCCTGGGACAGAGGGCCAGGGAAAGGGTGTCCTTAGACTCCCTGCCAGCTCTCACCCACGATGACTTAGGGGCTGGAGAACAGGGTAAGGGGAAAGCCTGGCTGCTGGTTAAGCAAGCTGCAAAATTCTGATGTTTCAGGAGACTTGATCTTGTCTAAAATTAGTCTCCATGGATGCTCCTCTCCCCAGCAGAACACCCCAGAATTAATGTGTGCTTCACAAAACCCATCCCCACACACTGGCCACAAAAACCAGGCATTGCTGTGCAAAGGGAGAGCTGAGCTGACTCCTTGCTGGGTGCTTTCTTTAAAGGCTGGATGGTGCCACTGGAGAGGAGGGCTGGGGAAGAAACACCTTGTGTGTCCTTCTGTCCCTCCAAAAGTTTGGTTGAAGTGCTGAGGCCGCTGGAAGGGCTGGGGCGTGCCAGGAAAGTGTCAGCAAGGCTCATTTTGGCATTTATATATGAGGAGTAAGCACAATCCTTCTACTATTCCAACAAGCTGCTTTTGCCAAGAAAAATCATTTGTAACTCTTTCTTCCTGCTGTAGTGCTTCTCCAGCAGGCCTGGCTTGGATTGCTTTAACCCCTGGAGTGCCAGCAGGAGCTGCAAGGCAGAGCAGAGCCTTGTGCACGTCTTGGCAAGTCCTCCCACGTGCCAAGCAGCTCCGCAGCAGACTGAAGCCTTGTCTGGCAGTTAGCTTTTCTTTTTCATCAAGTCTGTTCCTCAGGGCTGCTGCTGCTTTTTTATGTTTTTATTCCATTCCTGGGGCTGCAGCAGAGGAGGAGGAGGAGGTGGAGGCTTGGGAGGAAGCTGCTTTTCAGAGAGCTGGTAACCTGAGGAAGGAGAGCAAAAAGGGAGCAGCGCAATGGTGAAGTGATTTGACCCTTGCTCTGTTGTGCTGTCCAGCAGGATGCTGAATCAACAGCACAGCAAGGCTGCCAGTGTTTGATGCTTTTACAGATTTGCTCACCTGCAAGTTCAGAAGCAGCTCTTCCTCTATTCTTTCAATAAAGCCTCAAAGAATAGGAGATGCCTGTGCCTTTTTATGATGTAGGCTTCAGCTCTTGCAGTGTTGCATATATGCGCTTTTACCTTTGATCATCGTTTGGAGAGGTTTGCAAGACAGGTTTAGTTGTGTGAGAAATGGATGTGCTCTTTGGAATGAGTGATTTCTCCCCCTCCCTCTAGGTGCTGGCTGAATTTTAAGTTTATCACCACCCTGAGCTGTGAGCAGAAAGGCTGTTTGTTCCCTTTGTGTGTTGCTTTACAGGAGAGCACTGCCTTTACCCTTTTGTAGAGACTGGGCAGCTGCTTTGCTACTTTGCTAAAATCCTTGATGAGATTTAGCAATTCATGTTTCTCTACATAAGAAGTTGAAAAAGACAGTAACTCCTTTTGTCTATCTAGTGTGGGCTTTTTTTCAAAGGGAAAGGAAAAGAAGCAAATTATTTGGTTTAAAAAAATAACATTTTAATAATGTAGTAGTCTAACCTTTATGCTAATTGCCCCAGGCTTTTAATGAAGCAGCGTAAAATTAGTCCTGTGAGTCTTCATTAATCAAATATAGGAGCTGATGGTATAGTAATAAGATGCTGTGCTGCCTCTGCTCCCCATGCAATGTTGACATTTGCTTATATTCAGAGTAGAAAGCAACTATATTTTTTTTTTGGTAGCTCATTAAAATAATTAGCCATGTTTGGCTTTTTTTTAAAAAAAATCTCTTCTTAAAAAATCCTTTTAATGAGGAAAGATGAAAACAGACAGGATGGAAAAGTCAAAAGAATCAAATTAAGATAGAAAAACTGACTGCTGGAGGCTTCCTTTGAACGGAAGATTTATGTATGTTAATGGCAGCTGTTGGCTGGAACCTCTGTGCAGACACCTTGTTTGTTATTTGCAGAACTTAGAGCAGAAACAAACAACTTCAAGGGTCTTTGTTGATTTGTTTTGTTCCAAATTATTTTCCAAAGGTGCTCTAAGACTCTGTGCTGTTCCTTTGCTGTGTCCCAGACCTCAGTGCTTGCACGGGGGATTGAGTGAGTTCTGCTGCCCTGGGCTGGGTGAGCCCAGCTCCCCTCTGAGGCACGGGCTGTGCTCTGACCCTGCTTTGCTCCAGCTCTGGGACCATGCTGGTCACCTGCTGAGTCCTGGCCTCAGGAGAAACTGTGCTTCAACACCTCTCACAACAGACACAAGCCAGTGCTCCGCCCTTAGGAGAAGTTTCAGGGTGTTGTGGAAGAGCCAGGTGCTGGAGCTCCCGAGCAGAATCCCATCCCCATCTGGAGGGAGAGGTGGGTATCTGCTCTCACGGTGCCATCTCCACTTCAGACCCTTCTCAAGCAGTATTTCCTGCTCTGGCTGCTCCCTAAGTAGAAGCTGCTATCTGCTATAGGATTGGAACTCAGTGCATCCCTCTGGGTGTCCAGAGTTGCCAAGGGCCCTGTTAGGGGGCTTGGAGACCCTGGCATGCACCCCAGAACACCTGGGGATTTGATTATGACCTGTAGAGCAAATTACCAGCTTTGTATGGGGACCTGAAAGTCACAGAAGTTTAAATAGTATAATAATAAAATTATCACAGGGTGAAAATGTGGATTTTTGGAATGGGGGTTTTGGGGACAAAATGGAGGAACTTGGGCATGTCTAGCCTTTCTTCTTCTTCTTCTTGGTCTCCATCTTCTGCTGTGATGCTGGAACTTTGGGACTGGTTTAGAATAGAAGTTCACTGTCTAACACAGGTGATAGGTATTGGGAATTAAGTGTCAATATGTTATAGGTAGTTTGTAGTATAAAAAGACAACACCACCCCGAGGGTGGTCACAGTGCCTGTGGCTGCCTTGCTGAGCAGACCTCGGCTGGGCAGAAAGAAAATTTTATAGATAAGAATTAATAAACAACTTCAAGACCGAAAAGTGAAGAGCTCTGACTCGTTCTTGGGACGCACGGGCTGGATCAGAGACACCCTGCACATCTCGGGGCAGCGATTAACAACCAAACTCCGAGAATGTAGGGGAAGAATGGCACCAGAGGGTGATTTCTGTGCTTGAGATGCTGGTGCGGCAGCTTTGGGTTCCTGCAGGGTCATTATGAAAGGCTGGCCCCGGGCAGGGCAGGGCAGGGCCGGGCTGGTGATCCCTGGAGCAGGCCGGGCACGGCTCCCTCGGCTGTGCCCCCTCACTTGTGCACATGAAGGCTCTCATGGCAGAGTTCAGGCCTCAGGGGCACGGCAGGACAGCTGTGCTGCTGCTGCTCCTGCCTGTGTGCACACATGTGCGCGTTTCCAGATGGAAAACCACGGTGGTGCTCCGGGGATGTGGCTCTTGTCTGGGAATCAGGGAGCTTGCACTGAGTTCCTGTGCTGGCCAGATGGGATTAGCAGGCCAGCTCTCCTTCCCCTTCCATTCTTCTCTTCCTAGGCTGCCCCTTCCACAGGCACAGAGTGGAAATGAGGATATCTCTTTCTGTTAGAAAATAATTTGGCTATCAGTTGCTGAAGATTTTAAAATTAACACTGTGATTTCACACTGCTTAGAAATGACTGATAGTTCAGCAATTCAGGCAGAAAGGAAGCTGGATTCCCCCCCCACATACTACTCCTCCCCATTTCTACCCATGTGCTTGCTTCCAGATAAGTCATATTTAATTTCTGATCTGTTTTCTAGTGTGTTCCAGCATCTTTCTCATTGCCATATTAACAGCTCTTCTCTCCCAGTAAAATCTTTCCATTTCTCCTGTCCAGAGAGCTCCATAAAACTTGTTTGTGTTTTCTGAAAAGCATTAAAGTTGGTTACACAGCACTTGGACAGCCTGGGGTATAGGGATTGTGAAGGTGAGGGAGCAATCCATAATAGAAAAAATGCTCCATTTCCTGCGCTGAAATTCTTTGTAGGAGCCTTAGCAACCTAAAATAGCTGCCTCCAGAGGACTCCCACAAAAGTCTTATCCTCAGATTGTTTCACCTCCCAGCCCTAAGCAGCCTTCAGTTTAAAACTTTGTCTTTTTTCCCAGCCAGTGGGGGTTTCTCACCCTTTTCCCTTTCTGTTATCCAGTTCTGTAAGCACAGACTGCAATGGAGCAGTTACTGGTGAAATGTAGAAGAAAGCAGTACCTGAAGCTCAGCCACATGCGCTGGTGCAGTTATTTCTCCCCCTGCACTAAGTCCAGTCCCAGGGCTGGGAGCAGGAGACACCTCAGGAAAAGCTGCAGGGCTCAGAGGGTTCATCCCCAGGCTTGCAGGGTGTGTGATTTACATGAGGAGCAGTGGTTCATGCATATGCAAAACCTCCCTGATGAGGTGTGGGATTTTATCTCTGCTAATTAGGGGCTCGTTCTGATCCTCTGGCTGGTGGGGCAGATCTGGTGTGGCACTGTCAGCCAGAGGCTCTGCCCAGCATTCCTAAGGCAGGAATGAGCTGTTAGGGCAGGGGATGGACAGCAGGGCCAGGGCCAGGCTTGGGTGTGGGATTAAAGCAGGCAGGGAGGTCTGGGGTGCTCACTGGGCTGGCTCTGGGTGCTGAGCAGGGGGGAGCACTGGGGACAGAGCCTAAAGCCCCAGGCCTGGCTTCAGTCCCATCGCTCACCCCCAGCTCTTGTGACATCCTTGGGCAGCACTTAATCTCCAAGCTTTAATTCTGTGTCTTTATCCACACTTTGCTGAAGTGCTTAAAGATCAATAGGAAGCAGTTCAAGGTATTATGGTTGTTAATGTAAATATGTGTTATATCACAGTATCTTCTCCATGTTTATTCCATGGAATATATTTATCCATAAAATTCTGTTACATTTATATACAGCTCCAAACACCCTGGAAGCAGCTAGGTGTTGACAGAACAGCTGCAGTCTTTTACTATGTTCAATAAATACAAATGGATATAAACAGTATCCATCTGTCAGGCTCGCTTAGATGGTTTAAACATAAAGCTATTTTGTTCCTGTAATTGTATTTAGATCTGAAATGATAGAGGTTTGATTTTTCTTTACATAGTGATAAGATACAAATTCCTTTGAATTGCTTTGACTCTGATTTATTGCAATAAATTAAATAATAATCCATCCTGTCTTGTTTCACCCCTTCTCCAAGAAAAGAGAGCTCACTGCTCAGGCACTGAAGCATCCCGCTTACAGTGAGCCACCCTTCCCATGCTCATAAGCACCTGGGCCTGTGACCTCTGTGTTTACAAGATATTTATTGCTGCTTGCACTTCCCACTGCTACAGTGTTATCACTTCAGTGCCTTGTAAAATTTGATTGTGTTTTAATAAATGTATTCAGCGTTATTGCTGAGCAAGTCTGACGATTTACCCCTGTTCCCTCCCTCCCTCACACACACAAACCCAGACACCTTCATAACTCACATATTTCCTTAGCTACGTGTGTTATTGCTTGTGTTGTATCGGAGGCAATTTTGGATGCATCTCAATTAGATCATTTTTCTAATTAAATAAGTGCTTGTGGTTGTAATGTGAGCGTGTCTCTGAATACTGAGTGAGTGTGATTCACTGCAGTGATTTTTCCAACTTCTGTGTGATGTTTGCTTTAGAAAACTCAGCTTCTGGCACGGAGGCATCTCATTACCTTCCCCATGCTGACCTCTGGGGCTGATGTTAGCCAGATGTGTCCAGCTCCCTCCTTCAGCCCAGGCTTCCTGTGTGACAGCAGGGAGATCACTTGGTCTCCCTGGGCTGTTCCTCCCTCTCTAAAACAGTTACCAGAACCCTCACCAACTCCTCAGAGCTTTTGGGCAGCTTAGGCTGTGAACACACGTGGGAGTATTGTGTCAGAGGAAAGGCTGACAAGATGTGGTGTTACCTCCTCCTCCTCCTCATCATGTACCTGAGCATGGGGGGACAGTGGAGCAGGTGTTGCTTTTCTTGTTGCAGAGGTGGCTTTGGATTTCTTTGTCTTTTTGTGTCCTAGTGTTTCTCTTTAAGAAAATGGTTTAACAGTATGGAAACTGTTTTGTGCACCTGAGGGGGTTTAGGCACCATCTCCTTGATGTGGTTTCTTGTGGGTCTGTTCCTTGCCAAAGCAGTCTTCACTGCTATCCTGTTACAAAATTGCATGAGAAGAGAGTGTACAAACAGCTGCAGGGAGCTGCAGAGTGGTGCTTCTGTCACCTTATTTTTTAGCTTCATTTTGTGGGGAATATCTTCCCAGCAATGAGAAATCAGGGCTTGAGAGTTTTTGCCTCTGTAAGACTGGTGGGAGCTCATTGGTGTGGCTGGAGCATGTTTGGGTACCCTGTAAGCTGCTGACCTATGGTGTGTGAGTTTGTGCATCCTCCTGGGTTCTAAGGAACAGACAAATACCTGTAAAGTCTCATTGGGAACTAAATATTTTTATTCTATGTATATAAGGAGAAGAAAGGCTTTTCTAATTGTCAGAAGTGAGAAAAAATTGCAAAGTTAAATGCAGGCAAAGAGATTCTTGTCTCTTCTTCTATTTCTTCTCTTTAAACATCCATCTTCTATCACAAATTGCATCACGTGGCTTCTTGCTCTTGATTAATTGTAACTAAGATAAACAATCGAGTCCACACAGGCCAGGGTATGGTCCTGGTGTCATTTATGGGCTGTGCAGCTCAGGATGTGCTCAGGTGGAGCAGTCCCTCAGTACCAGGCTGTGCCTCGTCACACCAGAGACAGGATCAGCCTCTGGGACACGTGGGAGCCACATCTGTCACCACAGCAACCTGACATTGGACTCATCCTCCTCCCAACAAAGTTCATTGCTCTTGTATTTTCTGGAATTTGGCTGAGTTCTTGGAAGTCAAGAAGCACTGGTTGTAAGAAAATAATAGCTTGAGGTGGTGTCACTAAATAATAAATGTGAGTACTGGTGGAGCAGAAACACAATGTACTGTGCTGTCATTCATGGAGGTTTTTCCCCTTGCCAGAGTTTCAGATGCAGATTTTATCACTGGGCCAATTCAGGTGTCTGCTTTGGAAAAATCTTTTTCCCAAAAAGCAGCAGAGTAACAAAGAATAGGAAAGAACTCCCCTGTGATGGTGCAGTGCAACCTGCATTAAAGCCTGGCTTTTGTGGACTTTTGCTTGGATTCTAAGTCATTGCTTCAAACAGTCTCCAAGGATTTCAATAGATAGGTGACAAATATGTAATGGAAGACCACTGCTAAAATTCACAGATGTGCCCAGGTTGCATTTTCTTCATGGAGTCTGGCCCTTAAAAATCAAAATTCCATGGACTTTCTGATACACTTGAATGTGAAAATTGCCTTTGAAAATAGATTACAAGCCCTCTGAAATACTCTTTACTAGTTACCGGACATCTATTTCTGCTTTTTCTGAATTTTTTTATACTTTTAGAACACAAAAATCTTTTTTGTTTCTTTGAAAAGCAAGTATTTGGTTTTTTTTCAGGGAATTACTGTAACTGGCAGCATCATTATAGAATAGGGGATCTTCCATAACAATAGAGGGAATGTAGAAGATTAACAAGTATCAGTGTGGATAAAGTGTCAAAAACAGAGACTGAAGGAAACATTCCTATTTTATAAAAGTCATGCTTGCAGACCAGGATATAAAATCCAGTGCTCCTGAAATCTCAGTCTGTAATGGACTTTTTTCCTGATGGCAGTGGGAGGTTTGCACAGAGATCATGACCTTTATGTAGCTATGTTATTATTATTTATTCAGAGCCGTCTTGTCACATTCAAAGGGAGAATTTGCTCATTGTTTGACCAGGACCTATTCTGATCTTTTTCTTTTCTTTTCTTCCATGCACTGTGTCTCCTGCTCTGCTTGTATTTTGCCTTGCTTTCTGTGCTAAGCCCCTGTGCTCTGCTGCTTCCCTGTGTCTTACCCAGAGGACATCCTCCCCCTCAAAGCCTTCCCCATCTTGTTTGCAATGTCAGAGCTCCAGTTTAGTTGGGCTAATCCCAGTTAGGCCTCCATGATCCAGCCTGAGATCAGCTTGGTCCTGCCCTAGAGGCAAGGATCTTAAAGCAGCACCAGGAGCCCCCACCAGCAGGTACTGCTGAAGGGGCTCTGGGGATGCTCTGAGCGTTCTGTGCCACCCCTGCCATCCCCAGGGACAGTGGGTGCCTTGAGCCTCCTCTCTGAAGTGTGCTCCACGTCTTAGGCTGGTTCCAAGGTTTCACATCCTTATGGGCCATGTGCTGCATCTGACTGTGCAAACCCAGGGCACTGGGAATATTTCCCTGTCTGCTCTGGGCTGCCCTGACCCCCAGGGCAGCACTGACTTTGACCCTCATCCATGGAGAAAGTTTCCTAAACTCCAGAATAGACTGGAATCCACTAAAGGTGTGAAATAGATTGTAGAGAGCAGTGCAGATGTGTCACTTGGTGAGGAATTTAAGTTTCAGGATTTTTAGTGTGTAGTGGATGGCAGCAAGATGGAGGCACAGGGTGTCATCCTGGGTTTCTTCTTCCTCCTTCTCCATGGGTTTGGGTGGCATTTTGTAATTGGGCAGAAAAGTCTGCATTGTGGGCTCTGTGGGATCAGTTATTGGGTTAAAAGGGAAAATAATCCAGGTGTCAGCTCTTAACTGGATAGTTTAGCTTTAAAAGCCCTTGTACCAAGAGATTGTTGGCCATTTCTGTGGTGCTTTTCCAGTGCGCTGAGTCTGGTGTGGGCAGCGTGCAAAACTCTAGATAAGATAATAATAAACAAGAGCCTGAGACTGAAAAGATCCAGTGGGTCTCTCTTTTCTGACACAGAACCACTCCAGGAGGGTCTCCCCTGACAGGGGAGCCCCCTGGGAGGGCCCAGGCTGAGTCCCAGAAGTCAGGGAATTGGCAACAGGTACCCTGACATCTGATGATGAAAAAAGGTCTGGTTTCTTTAAAGATATGAAGGGAAAAGGGAGTGTGAGATGGAGCCTGGGGTGACAGAGCCAGATGTGAGCATGAGGATGTGGAAGCTAAAGACAGACCAGAAAGCTGTCATGCTCTGGGCTGTGCTGATTTATCTTGCACTCCAAGTAAATATTTCTGAGTGAACTAGAAACTGCACCCTTTTGTGCAAACCCATTGCTGTGGCAATTATTGCGAGCAGTGAGCCCTCCCTGCCCTGTGCCTGAGCTGGGAGGTAACAGAGCTCCTTCCTGAGCCTCTCTGCAGGGCTGGGTCAGTCTGCAGGGAAGGAAGGGAAGTGGGAAAAGTGCAGATGTGTTGCTGTTGTTTGCATGCAGCTATTCAGAGTCTTTTTCTACACTTGAGAATGAAACCTGTTTTTCTGGCACTGACCTTATCGAATAAACATTGATTCAAGAGCTGAATGTCCCACTTATATTTTTCCATTTGACAGCCAACAGAAATGCACAGTCACAGTGTGAGCTCCTTCAAAGAGGCAGAGTGAGAATTTTGTGATTCTTTTTTTCACTTACAGTCTAAACTCCACTATTAAATAGCTATTTCTGCTGCTGCCCTTCTCCTCCCCTCCTGCTTCTCTTGCCCAAGCCTACTGCTCAGCGTTCATTTTGGCCTTCTTTTTCCTGTCAGGGAATATTTGTGTTTAGGACCTTTAGAGTGGCAGCACTGGAAAATTAAGTCGTCATTTTGTCTGCAAAGCTGCCACTGTGTCCCTGGGCACAGGGCAAGCTCCCTGCCAGTGACTTCAGCCTCTCTCTCAGAGGATCTGCCTGCTGCAGGTGCAGGAGGTAATTCACATTCAGTGCCTATCTCTCCCTGTTCTCTTGAGGTGCCAATTATCCAGCATTGTGTCAAGTTAGATCTGGGGGTGTGTATGTAAGGACCACAATTAGCTGGTGCAGGGCTGCAAAGCTGAGGGTACTGACAGTCAGACTGCCAGTGAGATGAAGTGGGGACGGACAGAACAATCTGGATGCAATTAGAGTCCTGCCCACCTTTTCCCACAGCCCCTTTCAAACACAGCAATGTGCATCTTCCTTCAAGGATGGAAAAGTTTGGCCTTCATCCCCCATCCTCCAGCTCCCACTCCTCTGTGTGTGTCTGCACTTGTGCTTTCCAGCAGGGAAGGAATGTTCTGCCCCACAGGGAATTGTTCCTGCAGTGTCTCTGGCTCAGAGCAAAGCTGGAGCTGGTGGATCTCCCAAGGGAAATTTCTTCTCAGGAGATTCATGGCTCACTTTTGCGGATCTTGGGAAGGCTGCTGCTGTGCAGAATGGGAGATGGAAGTCGAGGAAGCAGTTGGAAGTGCACCTGCTGCAATGTTCTTCCTGCACCCACACTGATTAAAGTAGAGCCTACTTCTTTCTCCTGCTTCCTTCATAAAAGATGCGTTGGATGGAGCTCATCTGTCTAGAGGAAAGGAAGGCAGGGTAGTGGAGACTGGATTCTCTTTCTGTCTGTCTTTTGATCCTCCTGTGTAAGTTGAAGGTTTTAGAAATTATTAAAAGCTTCATGCAGGGTGAATACTTTCAGCCCTGAACCTGCAGAACTAAGTTCCATCTTTATGGTTCTCTCACAAGCTCAAGGCTGGGGTATTAAATCCCATCACACTAATCAACATGGTCAAAAGAGCAAGATGAGTGTGGAAGTGGGTTGACTTCTGCACATTTTCAAAGCCTTGTTTCCTACTTACCCTTAACAGCTTTTTAGGAGAGCCTCTCAACTGGAGAATGTAATGCTGATTGAAACAGCTTTCTATGATGCTGAGGTTTTAGGCACACAATTAGCTGCTCTGCTCTCTAAGTGGCCAGAAAATAGCTAATACCTGACATGGTGATGTGGTGCATTTAATCCTCCTGATTAAAAAATGTTATCCTTTCCCTTTAGTCTTTCTGATAGGCAGCAGTCACCTGTCACTCCTTTTTAGCATATCCCACACATTAAATGAATGCTTCATCTTTGATAGTAATAACAAGAACAACTCTGCACTTAAATTGAGTCTGGGATTTCCAAAGTGCTTAAGAAACTCACAGCTAATTCTGCCACTGTGTATTTAACTGGAATTTTACATGCCTGGAAACCTACAGACTGATACTAGTAAAGCCTATAGTCATAAATTGAGCTTTTTGGTGAAGAACTCCATTCTAAACTGATCAGGCAGATTTTTTTCTAGTAGAATAAATTGATGCTGAGCCAGGAATGAAACTCATTTCATGAGGAGTGTAGGTTTTTATTCTAGTCTCTGAGTGTTACTGTCCTTCCACCCACAAGGTATCACTGGTTCTGTCTCAGTAGCAAATATTAACCCCCAGCAACATTCCAGAGTTGTAGGAGGAAGCTCTTCCATCAGTCATTTTCCTTGCTTGAGTACAGGCTGCAGCCAGTTTAAAATAACCAGCCATTTCTTGTTATCTGCTTTAAATTGCTGAATCCAGCAGCCCTGAAGAACGAGGCCACGTCTGGAGAACCTGCCTGTGCTGCCAATGTTCTCTGAGTAGCAGGGAGGAAAGAGTCTCTCCTCTGAAGCAGCATCAAAAGAGCTGTCATGTGTCTAATGCCCTGTCTTCCAGGCTGCAGTCTCTGCAAGTGAGATCCCCTTTATCATAATACAGTAAATCATCTCAGAAACATGCACTTGGGCATGAAGAGGATTATGTTTTTGTTAGTGTCTGATTGCCTTTTCCAGCAATCCTTTCTCAGCATTAAAGCCGTGGCTCTGTGCGAGCGCTGTTGTTTTTGGGGCTGGCATGTGGTGGATGGGAAGAACTCGTGTTGCTTTGTACCTCAGGCCTGCTCAAAGCAGCCTGACCATCTTCTGTTGTGACAGTGTGAAATCTGTCACCCTCCACCTCCAGGAACAGACCTAGAACTGAGCTTTGCGGGTGTTCTCACTTAGGAGGGCGTCAAGACACGAAGTTGAAGTCTGTTGTATGCTCTGTGGGGTTCCTGGGCAGAGCTTTGAAGCTCTGTACTAACATTTCCCCTCTGTTCAGCAGGGACAGGAGGGGAGCAGACAGCTCCTGTAGGCTGAAAGAACTTATCAGTTCCTATAGGCTGGAAGAAGAATTGGAGACATTCAGCAAATTGAAACAGGGCTCACCAGCCTTTCTGTGTCCACTGACCTCATGCCCAAAGCTCTGTGGCTGGAATGACCACATGTTGGGGAAGATGAAACAGGAAAGCCTTATAAATATGATTGTCTGGCAAAAGATGTTGAGAATATGGAAACTATAAGTGAGATTGAAATGAAAGCAAGCTTTGAGATACCTCAGTTACTGAACAACTGGAAAACAATGGTGTGGCCAGCTGAAGGTGATCCCCTTTTGATGGAACAACACCCTCTGCTTGCAGACAGGCCCAAGGGTCAGAGCAGACCCCACAGCTTGGCAGAAGGGGCTCAAAGAGGAGTTTTTGGGTTTAAAATGTAACACAGTGTGGTAATGTAATGATTCTTATAGGCTGTATGGAAATGCTTTAGGATTTGTTTCTTGTACTAGATTGGTTAGTGAGAATTAGAATATTCAACACAGAAGAAGATTTATTGTATTGGAATGGGAACCTCGCTCTCTTACCCTCTCATCCTCTCTGCTCCTCTCTTCTCTCAGTCCTGCTCTGAGCTGTGGCTGGCAGCTCCCAGCAGGGCCCTGCCCCCAGGCCCTTTGCAATAATCCCCAAGTTCCTGACCTGGCTGCAGAGATCTCTGCTCTCCATCCATCCCCACTGTCCTACCCCCATTGCTCCCACAACCACACACATCCCATGTGGTGTGGGGAGCCTCAGGAGGAGTGTGTGAGGAGGAGATGGTCCTGGTTCCTCAGGGATCACTGGCACAGGCCAGCGCTGCACAGAAACCTCTCTCTGGGCTGCCCTGCTGTCCTGAGCCTCAGCAGCTCCTGCTGGCCTGTCCTCTGCTGTGACTGATCATCCCCCAGCTCTCACACCAGCACTGCCCCTGCCTGCTCCACCTCAGCCATGGGGACCTGCTGGTGTCCTGCTGGCCCCACCCCAGCTGCCTGCTCCTGCCCTTGGGAAATGGGACTGCTGATGCATTTTGTGAGAATTGGCTGATGTGATAGGTTAGACTTGTCCACGGCACACACATCCTACTTCACTGATGGCACACCTCTAGAATACAATGATTTTTCTTTTGCTATTTATTTGCCATGTCTGCTTTTTGGTCTTTTGGAAATGACTGAGACCTTTGTTGCAGCTCAAGAGGCTAAAACACAATGATCCTAATCAGGAGAACTGGAGCTATGCTAGTTAGCTGAAGATTTTCATGTTTTCTCTAAAGTCTTCTCTCTTTAACAGTTTTCTTCATTGAAGCCCAGGAGTTAGGTTAACCATCATCAGAGTTTGCCCCAATTAGGGACTGGGGAGAAAGAACTATGGCAAACTGGAGTTTGTAATTGTGTGCTGAGCAATTACCCTTTGGGACATTTGGGCTGAAGTGGGAGGCAGGGCACAGTGGAGAGAGGCATGCTGCTATAAATGTCCCTTTAATTGGCTGCCTGACACAGGAGGAGTTTGACACTCAAGAGGTTAGACCATCTGGTGTATGGGAGGCCTTGCTTTATAGATGTTTAACTTTTTTTTAAAGTACACTGAAGAAGCATTACTGATTCCCATGTCATGAGGCTGTTAGACATGGAAAGCCTGGTGAAAACACTTGAGCAGAGGCTCTTGAAAGCAGAAAAGTGGTCTCAAGCAGTTTAACTGCTACTTAGAGTGTGCAGTTTGCTGTGGCACGTTCTCTTCCTGCCCCCAATCCAGCTGGGTTTCTGCGGGGAATTATCTTAATGCTCTATGGAAAGACACATAAATAACTAAGCACGAGATTCTGCACAAAGCACAGTCTGAATGTGCACGTTTTGCTGTGTATGTGAGTGTGTAACTGTAAATATTTGTGAAATAGCAATATAGCCATGGCATGCACAGTCTTGGTGAGGAGTTTAAAATAGATCAGCTTGTGTAGGAGTAGGGCTTTCCTGAGTTAAGGCTAAGAGTATCCATGAACCAAACTCTTCACTGTACCTGCAGAAGTCCCCTGAAGTGCAGGAGGAGCTGGTTTTCCTCTTTAAAGAGATGAAGATTCATACTCTGTCATGTGTTTTCTCATCAGAGTCTGTTTTCCATAAATATGCAAGTAAGGCAGAAACACATTCATTCTCAGATTCTGTATAACTTGGTTATACAGGTTGTGTAAGTGCTCTGTGTGACAAAGCCATGGAATGCCTTGGATTGGAGAGGACCTTCAAGCTCATCTCACTCCAGCCCCCCTGCTGCCCATGCTGGGGGATCAGCCCAGGGCACAGGGGGTTTCTGGGGGCCAGCACATGGCCAGGGCATGTTGAATTTCTGTCCATCAATAATACCCTGAAGCCCTTCTCCTCCATCCATGCTCCACCTGCCTGTACTTGTGCTTGAGATTGCCCTGGCCCAGGTGCAGGACCTTGGCATGGCTTCCTGGAGGATCTGTTCCATGGTCTTGCCTGGCACAGAGCTGAGACTGACCTGCCTGTAGCTCCTCACCTCTTCCTCATTTCCTTTTTTACAAATGGGAAATCTGTTTCCCCTATTTCAGTCAAGGGGAACATCACTGTGCTGTCACACTTCTCAAATATGATTTATATGCATTATTTATTCTTTTTCCTAATCAGTAGGATTTACAGTGAAGCAATGTGCATGCACACTTAATTATCTTTTGGTGTTTGGGTTTGCTTTTGTTTGGTTGGTTGGGTTTTATTTGTTGGTTTTAGAAGTAAGTTTGTTTGTTTGTTTGTTTTAAGGAAGGTGGGACTAATATCAGTTCTTGCTGAGAGCAGATAGCAGATAGCCAGCATTCTTGTTTCCTGTGATTCTCACCAAACTGGGAGCCTTGGCTGTTAAAGGGGGAATGAGGCATCATAGAGAAGAGGAACTTTCTAGAGGGAAAGGAATTCAGGCAGCCGAGTCACTGGAGCATGCAGAGCCTGAGTTAATTGCTGTGTTTTAGGTGTAAGAAACTGTTCAGTGTAATTTTAGAACTGAGCAGCACATTCATGTGGGTCCAGGAGCATGTCAGGCTGCTCCATAACCTCCCCCTTCCCTGACTGCAGTTGCACTGTGTGACTTTTCTATGATTATGGTTATTTGTGTCTGTAGGATTTACAGTAACAGAACCCTGATCTTTGACAGGATTTCTTAGAGCTATTGCAATGTGTTTTGAAAAGGAAATAGTTATTTGTGGTGGCCTCAGTTTTGATAGCTGAAGGTTTCCTATGGTTGCAGTTATTTAGAAGACTAAGCTTTTGTGTGGTGGGGTGAGACTCCTGGCTTAGAAGTCTTTTTTGCATCTGGAAGTTAAAGGTGAAATATTCCTGCCTGTCTCTGTTGTGCAGCTCTCCTCCATGCTGTCAACAGGGCGCCTGCTCACCGTGTTCTTTGTTGCTGCTTTCAAAAAAAAATTCAAGGAAGAGGAGAGCAATCATATTTAATAATGCAATTACAATCAGGGGAAGATGTTTATCCTGTAAGATTCCAACTGCTGGAAAAGCCCTAGGGCATTCTGGGAAATGAGATGCAAATATCCAGGATTACCTCTTCCTAAAAATACCAGAATCAAACAACAACAACAATCATTGCTCAGAGCAGTGTATTAAGTGATTAGTCTGTTATTGCCTGCAAGAAGCTTTGGGTTCTCCAGCCAAAGGACCAGTCCAAACCAAACACTGTGCTGGCAATGGGACAGTGACATGGGGGCTGCTCCAGGCCCCCCGTCCCTGCTCTGCTCTCTGTGCAGCAAAAACAGCTTTTAACAGCTTGGCAGCCACAGCTGAAGCCTTCACATAGGTAAAAGCTCTGAGAAGAAAAGAAACCACATCTTGTTTTTCTCTCTACTCTAAAGGCTCTTGGTCTGGCTGGTGGCAGTTTGTAAATGAAGACACATCTTGGTGGTGCTTTGCAATTAAATTCACTTGCAAAGTCCTAACTCCTTCTCTAAGTTGGCCATGAGAAGTATTATTCATGGGGTGAAAGTTTTGAAAAATCTTCAGCTGTGGTGCAGCAGCAATGCATCCCATGAAACATTGGGTGCACCCTGTTTCTTTCTGTTTGCTGGTTACCAAGCAGTGTTAACCCTGATGTCAGTTCTTGGATGACAACACTTGTATTCTATATTTAAAGTAAGATCAAATATTAAACATAAGCATTTCAAGAACTAATCTAAATTTAATTTCAGAAAAATGTTAGCTGTGAAAATCTTGATGTTGGCTCTCTGGATTTAAGGCTTCATTGAATCTGAGCTGAATTACTGACCAAGCATGTGAACTAGGGCCAAAACATGCTTTTCAGTCCATTAGATAAAACAAAAATAATTTCATGTGGTACTGAGCTGAACTCCTGTCTATCCAAACTGAATGTACACATTTGAATCCACTTCTACTGGAAACAAAGGATTGAAACACCCATTTTCCTCTAAGTGCTCATTAACAAGGGCATGATCACAGTACTTTCCATTTTATACGCTGGGATTCAAGCAGAGAGATTAAAGATTATTTGGAATTAATTAAAAATACATATTTGAAGATGTTCTAATGGTATTCTTGTACTAAATTGCTATGATTTTTTGGAGATTTCTTCAGAAGATCAAGGTCCTTAGTTTTCATAAGCTCCTTTTTGGGGGTAGTGATTTACACAGTCTTATTTCATTCAGGTCCATTCCCTAGGAGAAGCTGCCCTTGGCAGGTTTGCTGTGCTGTGCTATCACAGGGGAGAACAGGAGGTTTCTGTGTCTCATGTGTCATTCATGGCTTTGTTCCCTTTCATTTGCTCTGTTGTGTGGAGAGGGCAGCGCTCAGGCAAGGCTGGCTCAGAACCTCTGTTCCTGTTCCTCTGGGAGCTGGGGTTTGGAGTGTTTGCTGTGTGCAGTGACATGTGACTGTCTCATCACTCACCCCTGTGAGTGTTTTACCCTCTGCTGCTCCTCCTGGGGTGCTGAGCCCACAGCAGTGAGGGAGAGTGAGCACAGAAACCACTCAGGCCATGCTGCTGCTCCAGGAACACCCTCACACATCTCTGTGTCCTCACCTGCTCTTGTTCCCTTCCTGCCAAAAATCCACAGAGTTAAGGTGGCCAATTTAAGGTCTCTGAATCCCACAGGGTGATACTGAGGGATCATTTCATAGCTTGAGTCTGCTGGCTGAAGGACCCCATGAGAAGGGTGTGCCATTGTGGGAGACAATGTCCACGTGCCTTAGGGAAGTAGAGACTTTAAATGAATGATGGGCAGGTGCAGCAGCAGAAAGGGTAAATATTATGGCAGGAGTTATTAGCATCTCTCACACTGCACAAAATGAAGTGTGCAAATGGCATGTAAACTCAGTTAATATATCTGTGTTTGTGTGTATGTGACTGTTTTCTGGATATGAGGGTATTGATCCTGGCTGTTGTTTGCAGCAGGGCAGAGCAATCTGCACTGCAATGGGAAATGAGCTGGGGAACAGTGGCAGAAAGTGAAGTAATAAGACAATAAGAGACAAAAAGCAATAAGAAGTTCAGACATCACTGTGTGTCTGGAAGGGGCCATGACCTGGCTGTGGTACAGAACACATCGTGGTGAGGTTTTTCCTCTCAACACCAAGGAACCCTCCTGTTCACTTCATCTGAACTGCCCTAGGGAAGAAAGGGAGACTTTCTTCCTTAGGACATCAAGCTTTTGGAAATATTTGCAGGTTTTCCATCAGTCAAGTAGTTTATGTACCAGAGGGAATCCACACACCTGCAGACAAGGCCACTGGTTTGTACTTCAGCCTTTGTGGCTCAGCTGTGACTTAGGGGCAGAATTTGGTTCTTGAATTAACAGCCAAAATCAACTCCTGCCTTCAGGCACCTATTCCTGGTACAAGGGAGGGAAAACCCTGAGCTACAAACTTACCATGGCATACAACATCCTGCACTGAGCAATCACTCAGACTGCCTTCACCAGGGGATGGATGGCAGTGCAGAGACCAAAGAGGCCAAGCTGGAATGGAGCAAGGGAGAGCCAAGTGTTTCCCTGCCTGCTCCCACTGTGCCTGCTGCCACAGGCAAGGGAGAGCACTGACAGGGCAATGAGATGGGAGCTACCTGTTCCAGGAGCCTTTTCCCAGCCCTGGAGACCTCTGAATCAGAGCAGAGTATAAATATTTCCCCTGGACCCTGTTGCTTGTAGACTTGTCACGGGTTGCTATTCCAACCGCACCAGGATTGAGTGAGGACAGAAGGAGTGGAAAAAAGCCTGCATAAATATTTTCTGACACTTGGTTTAAACATGCAGAAGAAGTCAATCTTGTCAATATTCCCATTGAGATCTTTGTGCAACTGAGGCTTAGGGAAGAGCTTTCCCTGCCACATGGTGCCAACTTTAAACTACAGCAGTTTATGTATTGAAGAGGAAGAGATTTGGAGGTAAATGCCAGGTGATCATTCTGGTTTTTTGTAGGATAGATCATCCCCAAGACTAATCTTCATTTTTACCACTAACATGATCAAAGAGAGAGGAAAAGAACCCCAGCTGTTTCTGGGGTATCTCCCTGGCCAGGCAGGAGAGAGCCATGCACTTGCTTGTTCCTGGTGTCAGAAGTCAGCACCTGCTCTGCCAAGTTCAGTCATCAAAGGGGCTTCCTTAGGGGAACCAGCAGTACAGAGCTGCTCAGCTGGAGGGACTGAGGAGATGAATTGGGCTGTTTGATGGGTTTGAACTGGGAATTTAAATCGTGATCACTGTATACACTGCAGTAAGGACAAGGCAGCTGTGCTTTCTGCTGTGGTTGCTGGGCTGCTTTTGGAACTGTGTAGAAAAGACCCTGGGTTTTCTGTTATTAAAAGAAAGAGCAGGAGGGAGGAATTGTACCAATTGAGTTGTGTTTTATTAGCTGCTAGCAGTGGCACAGAATCTATTATGTAGCTAAGGTGCTCTGATTCCTTCCAGGAGAGGTAACATGTGCCTGCAGGGTTGGTAAACTGAGATTAATTTATTCTGTGGCCTCAGCAGATCTGGTAAAGTGCATTGCTATAGGAAGTTATGGGGGAGAGTATCAGATGTCAAACTCAGTTTGGTCTGACAAGACAGAGAGTTTTGGGGTTGTTTAAAACCCTTCTCACTTTGTTTAATATTTAATATTTGGGCTCTTATTTGGGTTTGTTTGTAAGTGTGAACACAGTTCTGCCCACTGGGTGTGTGTAGGCAGTGGGAGGGTTCCTCAGTCCATACAAAGACAGGTTACTGCAGACATCCACTTGCTTTTAAGTGATTTTGCCACCCTTGTCTGAAGGGTGTCAGAGGCTGGCAGTGCAGATAGCCAGCTTTTGAGTCACAGGAATATGCAAAAAGGGACCTTGTTGATGTACTGACCTTTGCATAATTATCTTGATTTGTTGGCATATGACTTATTAGTCAAGGAAAGACTGTTATTTAAAGCAAACCAATAAATAAGACAAACAAAGGGCAGTTCAGTCCTTGTCTTTTGTTAGAGCAAGAGCCTAGCTTTAAAAGCAAAACCCTTTAGAGTGGCTCAGCTATGAAGTGAAAAAAGGGAGCAATCTCTGTAGGTATTGACCAAGCAGAGTACTGGGGCTGTTCTGCAGCCTGGAGTGCACATGTATGGCTACAAAAATGCAGAGATCCAAGCTGCTGAGTTTGGGTGTAGAACTGCATTTTTCCCTTGGTTGAAGTTCAGATTGCCTTGACTTTTCTCTGTGACTCATTTCAACCATAAGTGTGTGCAAATGCTTGCACTTCCACACTGCTGCTGGTGCTTTATTAGGTAAAGGGCTTACCCTGCTCCAGAGCAAGGGAATTGTTGTTGCTCTTGGTTGGAACAGCCTGGGGTTCTCAGATGCATGGGATTACCATGGCACTGTCATGGCTGGTGCCTGCCCAGGGTCCCTCCCTGGTATCCTTTGTTATAGTTGCATAAATACTTTTCCCATTAAAGGAATTAATCCTTGCCTGATCAGCATTTAGAGCCAGGAATAAATGAAATACAGCCTTTTGCACTAAATAGCATTGTGGGTTATGGTGGAAAGTAAGAAGCCCATCCCTTATTCCATCGGGGAAAAAGAGAGCCTGCTTTTCCAGCTTGGCTGAATAATTCTATGGGTATGTCTCTAAACCTGAAAATGGGCATTAGAGCCCAGATCTTTCTAGATTGTGCATTTATGTATCAGTGTTGGTCCCTGCAACTTCACTGTAGGCACAGGTATCCCAGTGGTGAAATTTCGGGCAGATGCTTTGGCCTGCTGCAATCCCACTGCAGGTCATGGGTGTCCTGGGTGGGAGAAGTGGTGGTCAGAGATGCTTTCTGCAAATCCCTGTGCCAGTGTCCACAGCAAAGCCAAGAACCTCTGGCATTTTTCCATGCACTGCTTTGCTCCTTAAGTGTCTCTGTACAAGGTTGAACTCACTGGTAGAGAGTCATGATGTGAGATCCAGGCTCTTAGGATCTGTTTCTATTTAGTTCTGATCTTCCCCCAGCATTTGTTGCCCAGAGCAGCTGTGGCTGAAGTGTTCCAGGTCAGGTTGGACAGGGCTTGGAGCCCTGGTCTAGTGCAGGGTGTCCCTGCCCATGGCAGGGGGTAGAACAGGATGACCTTTAAATCATTGCATGTTCACCTCCTCTGGAAGTGCTGGAGCTTAATTCTACTTTTATTTTCCAGAGTATAATTTGGAAGCAACTCCAATAGTGGTGTAGATGGCATCAAACAGATGTCACACGGAAGAATTTAGCCCTAAGCTAATAGAAAATTTGTCCTCCTGCATGTTCTTCAACTCCACCTGTGAAAGCTGCAGAATAGTTTGGAATAATATCCACTCCCATTATTTAGCTGCATAAAATACCTTGAAGGCAAATAGCACAACTATAAATTAAGCTTCTGAAGTGTTGGTCAGGTTACTCGGGGAGTTTTTGACAGTGAGATTATTGACGGTGTAAAGTGATAGTTCTGCTCTTGAAAAGCTCATTCTCCCAACACAAATCACAGCACTGCCAGGATTTATTGAACTGCCTGATGGAGAGGTACCGTGCAAGCCTCTATTAGTCCCTTTCCTCAGCTTTGCCATCAGGAGGCTTTAAATAATTGTATTTGAAAGAAATGTCAGAGTGACAGAATTGGGTGCAGAAGGCCATAGATATTCCCTCTGCGCTCCACCCCGCCCCTGTTCTTTCTCTCATGCTCTCTCTTGCTCTCTCTATTATTTGATAATTTCAGAGGGTGAGGGCTTCCCCAGCTGCATAATTGGAAGGTTTCAAGACATTGTGTCTGCTACTTTAGGCAAAGTCTTGGTTATGCTGCAGAAATGGGAAGCTTCCCAGCTTCATGCAGTCCTGCAGATCTGTTTGGACAGCCAGGGATGCTCCTGCCAGGGTTGGGGCTGCTGTGGAGGGTGGCAGTAGCAACTGTAAGAACAAAATCCATAATGTGGCACTGTGGGGATGAACAGCCTCGGGGAACAGAGGTGCAATCCCTGGAAGGCAGCTGGGGAGGCAGAAGCTGCTCACCAGTCCCTCTTTTAACTGGCTGGTGGTGACAGCCTTCACATGAGAGGAAAGGCAGCTGGTGTGCAGGAAATGAAGCAAGGAGGTGTCGTGCCTTTGAAAATAAGGGACACTGAGTTCATGGGATCACGATGTTCTCAGCTGGAGCAGAGCTCTGAAGGTTCTCTGGTCCCATGAGCAGCACTCTGCTGCCTGTCACAGCCTGGCGTGGCCAAGACCCCACAATCCATAACAATAGAGCTTCCCTGAGGGCCTCTGACCTGGTGGATCTGAGAGGAGAGTGCAGGTGCCCGTGTTCTCCCATTTGTGTGCCTCTCCACGTGTGTTCCCAGGACATGTGTGTGTGGTGCCCCACAGCGTGGGCACTGCACCCAGGGCCTGTGCTGAGCCCGGGGCCTGTTCTGAGTCCGGGGCCTGTTCTGTTCAGCTTTACTGTGAGGGACAAATGCCTCAGTGCAGCTCTGCCCGGAGTGCCCTGGGTCCATCTGTGAGCTGGGACTGCTCCAGGTTTGTGTGAGGGGTTCTGATGGAGCTGGGACTGCCCTGGGTCTGTGTGAGGGCTTTGCTGAGCTGGAACTGCCCTGGGCCTCTGTGAGGGGCTCTGATTGAGCTGGGACTGCCCTGGGTCTGTGTGAGGGGCTCTGATTGAGCTGGAACTGCCCTGGGCCTCTGTGAAGGGCTCTGATTGAGCTGGGACTGCCCTGGGCCTGTGTGAGGGGCTCTGATTGAGCTGGGACTGCCCTGGGCCTGTGTGAGGGGCTCTGATTGAGCTGGAACTGCCCTGGGCCTGTGTGAGGGGCTCTGATTGAGCTGGAACTGCCCTGGGCCTGTGTGAGGGGCTCTGATTGAGCTGGAACTGCCCTGGGCCTGTGTGAGGGGCTCTGATTGAGCTGGAACTGCCCTGGGCCTGTGTGAGGGGCTCTGATTGAGCTGGGACTGCCCTGGGTCTGTGTGAGGGGCTCTGATTGAGCTGGAACTGCCCTGGGCCTGTGTGAGGGGCTCTGATTGAGCTCGGACTGCCCTGAGTCTTTGCCAGGGGTTCTGGCTGTGCTGGGACTATCCTGAGTCTTTCTGAGGGGCCCTGGCTGAGCTGGGACTGCCCTGGGTCCATCTGTGAGCTGGGACTGCCCTGGATCTATGTGAGCAGCTCTGGCTGAACCGGGACTGCCCTGGGTTTGTCTGAGGGGTTCTGACTGAGCTGGGACTGCCCTGGGTCTGTGTGAGGAGTTCTGACAGAGCTGGGACTGCCCTGGGTTTGTCTGAGGGGCTCTGGCTGAGCTGGGAGTGCTGTGGGTTTGTCTGAGGGGCTCTGGCTGAGCTGCCTTGCTCCAGCTGGGTTTTAGTTGTGTGCAGGAGAAATTGAGGTTAATGGTGTTGGATAAACATAACACCAGCCTTTGGTGTGACCTAAGTGACAGTAGGGTCAGCAGGGATTTATCCTCGGCCTTTCTTTGTCCTTCACAACATTGGGATTGTGCTGACCTGTCCCATTAACAGACCAGTGAGGTTGAACTGGCCACAGCACTGAGGATCCTGCCTCACTACAGCACTGATATATTAAATGCATTTAAGCACAAAGGCTGTAATTGATCCTCAAGGACATGAAACTAGGATTTTAAGTTAATTTTCATGGCATCTTGCTGCACATTCTGCACTGTCTTTTACAAAATTTTGTCACAATGCACTGTTTTAGGATTACTTGATTTCTCTGTGGTCTGTCGTATTTCTGAAATGTTCCTTTCCCAGGAGACAAATTAGGGAGGGCTACCAAATAGTGGTTCTGCTGCAACTTTGATGGTGTCTGTGATGCCTTTTATTTCATAATCTCAAGGTAAGCAAGGTTCAGAACTTGCTGCAGGTGGAAGAACCTGGTTTCCTGAAGCTGGCAGCACATTGTCCTGCATATTTGAAAAAACAGCTGAGTTCCCTTTCTCTTAATGCTTTGACTGTGGAATTCATACAGAGGCTACTGAAATCAGGAGATACTAGATTGTATTTGTAACACTTGCATATGGGCTCCTTGTGTCACAGCAAGAATGATGGCTCTCAGGGTTTGAACATGAGTGTGTTTGGGGAAAAGCATCTCTAACTTATAGTAAGCAGACAGAAAAGAAAGTGGCATCTTTTCTTGCTGGTGTAGTCATTTGGAGCTAAATGAACATACATAATAGAACAGCTTTTAGAAGAGAGAAAACTCAGAGTTATGATTTTTACAATAAAAATCTGTAGGAAATAAGAATTAAGAGAATTTATATAAACAGGATCTTATAAAGTTGAACTTTATATGCAGCTGCATGATCCCCTCCCATAGGCTGCTTCTTTTGTCCTACAGTGTTTAAGAATCTATTTGTGCCATTCTGCCAGATTGTTCCAAAGAGCTGCCCTTTTACAGCAAATGGAAAATAAACACACAGAATAAGGTACCTCAGTCCTTCCCAGGGTGTAGTGAAGAAATGGCTCCTTTCATTTTCCCTTTTTTCAATAAAA
This sequence comes from Molothrus ater, assembly GCF_012460135.2. Lineage (NCBI taxonomy): Eukaryota > Metazoa > Chordata > Aves > Passeriformes > Icteridae > Molothrus > Molothrus ater. The sequence goes on along the minus strand of NC_050498.2, from coordinate 2,073,809 downwards.
TTGGCCCTTCGGAGGATGTGGGATCTCAGAGGGTTGACTCCTGTAGAAACTGGGAGAATTTCTTCTTGTCATCAGTCCCCTTGGTTAGATGTAGCTTTGAAGTAGAGATCTCTGGTCCCAAATGAGGAGATAACATTCCTTGTCCTTCACTTCAGTCCCACTTTCTCATACCCCATCTTGGTGTGAATGGCAGAGTGGTTTCAGTTGCAGAACACACCTGATAAGATTTTGACTCTGGAGTGTTTCTCTTGCAGCTTCTTTACACTCCCAGCCAGCCCCAGCAGTAAGGAGCTGTAAACACATGGTTTGTAAGCCTATTACAAGCTTCCCCTATTATAATACAATTAGTCAGCACTGACTCATTTCTTTGAGGGAGGCAAATGGAGGAGATTCAGGGATTTGTTTATTTGGATGTACCAATTTGTTGCACAGTCTAACTTGTTACAGGAAAGGTTTTCCTGCTCTTCAGCTGGCTTCCCTTTTTGCTGGGAGACTGCAGCCTGCATTTGCAAAATCCTGCTTTCCACCAGCATTATTTAGCTTGCCTTTGCAAAGGAAATAATGTTAAATGGAGCTTTTTATTGAATACAAACCTTTTCCATATAACTCCGGAGAGTTAAATGTGGCACAGAATGTAAATTCTGAACTGTTCTCCATAGGATGTCCTTCTCACTTCCATCTTGAGGTAATTATGTCAAAATACATGCCACTGCTCCCATGGACTGGTGATCCAGCCTAGTACTTAGTGTCTGAATTAATGTTTGGAATTGTTGCTGCTTTCTTTGTAACAGAGACGAGAACCCAGCTGGTTTGGGTTATTGGTAATGGATTCCAGTGCTCTGAAATCATTCACTCAAATCCAGCTCCAGTCTGTAGTAACCCAAAGTAATTATTATTTGATTGCTTCCCGGTGATGTAAACTGAGCTGGTCATCCCAGCCTAGGTGGACAGATGTCCAAGTTAAACAGCACCAGCTTAACTACTGCCAGTGGCTCTTTGAAAGTCTGAAAAGGATATTGCTGAAGACACTTAGATAAATTGGGTTGGGAGTTTTTCTTGCTTGTTGTTTGAGTGGAGAAAGAAATCCAGAATGGAAAGCCAGCAGAGCCTCTGAGGTCTCTTACCTGAAAATGGATTCTCTGGGATCATGGTAGAGGAGTGCAGAGTGGAGAAAAAAGCTTATTGTCTCTTATTGTCTCTTATTGTCTCTTATTGTCTCTTATTGTCTCTTATTGTCTCTTATTGTCTCTTATTGTCTCTTATTGTCTCTTATTGTCTCTTATTGTCTCTCTTCTGTCTTGTATCTTCTGCTGGGGCAGAGTGTCTCTAAGGCAGTGTGGTGATGTCACACAGTGTGTGCTTGTGGATGGGCATGAAGAGGTTTTTGCTTTTTAACTCTGGGGGATGGTGTGTATGCTTTGTTGGAAGCTGTTTCTGTATTTAGCCTGGAAGCATTTTAAAAGGGGAGATAAAAAACCACCACACTTTCAAGTAATTCATAGTAACCTTTTCATTCATAACTTTTTTTTATTACTTTTGATAACACAGAGAAGTACTGGTTGTGGAAATGTGGCAGGAAGAGATTTTGGCCATGCAGGGGCCAGTAAAATGCCTTTGGAAGGTCTAAAAAACCCATTTGTGTTCTCCATGCAAAAGATTATGCAGATGCATCATAAATGGTCACATAACTTTCCCAGGTCTCTTCTGGAGTACTTTTCACCCTAGATTCCTTCAGAGATGAGAAGCTTTCCTGTCTCCTCCTGGCTGTCCCTCAGCTGAGCAGGGGTGGTTCTGCTGTGCCTGGCTTTGGTGCATTGTCCCCATGGTGTGGGCAGCGAGATGTGAATGTGTGACTGCACTGCCTGCAGCTCTATTCATCACATGTGAATATTGCCATCACCTGACAAAAGCAATATGAAACAAATGCCTTTGTGGCACATCTTTCATCACATAGCTGGGAGATACAAAATCTCTTGACCTTTTTAGCAGTCCTTTGAGGCAGTCAGGAGATGTGCTTTGCTTGACGTGAAGGTTCTTTTCCTGCTGCTGGAAGAGAAATGCTGTTGTCGGCTGAACTTTTGGCTGTGACTGAAGGTCTTCCTTTACTTCTTTTATCTCTGAGCCTTGGAGCCTTGGCTCTCGGCCATGCAGTTGCACTCCTTTTGCTTGCTCTGACTCTTGTTGTCCTCTTTGGATTGTCAGCAAGTGAGCCAAAGCCACTTCTCTGTTCCTTGTGCTGGAGGTGAGGTTGTGAAGTGGCTCAAGAGCTTTTGTAGGGCAGTTCTTTCTCAGGGGCTGTGCCCATTCCTGGGCACTCAGGTGAGTGCTCACCTACGTCTCCTTACCTGGGACAGCCTGAAGTGTCCCCTCCCTCACAGCAGACCCTGCACCTGCCCTTCACAGGGAGTGGAGGCTGTGGAGAACCTCACAGCACTTGAATACACTCATTGGTACTTCCTGTATTAGCTGGTAGTACATGGTGAAAATAATGCTAAAGTGTTTGTATTAGGGGAGGAGCAGACCTTTAGGGCATTTCCCTGTGAACTGTGGAGTATTCAAGGGTGTGAAGAAACACTGCTTCAGAAAGTACCATACACTAATGCAGCTCTCCCTCCCAAAACCAATTTTATCTTCCAAAGGAAACAAACTTCAAATGAATTGTCTTGGCTTGATTGGTTGATATGCTGTTGTGAATTAAGTTGGCATTACACTCCACTTGAAATTCCCAATTGTATTAAAGCTAATTGGTGATGTTAGTACTAGAATTTAGGCTTGAAGTTTCTACATGCATTAATATAAGCTTCCAATGACCATGTGGTCATTCAGAAAAATCTCAGCATATGAGTCAACAAGCCTGTGAGGGAGGAGTAAAATGAGTAAAATTCAAGTATTTTGTTCCCAGACCAGTGATCTCTGCTACTGAAATGGGATCTCAGTTCCTTGACCCTGAAAACAGCAGCAACAACAGGAGAAATAAATGCTGTAAACAGCTCTATAATGAAACCTCTCAGACAGCCTGTCAGCATGTGCTGATCTTTTGCCTTCACTTGCTGCTATGGCAAATTAGGTTGACCTTTCCTTGGTAGCATCTTAAAAAAAAAGGGAAAAAAAAAAAAGGTGCTAGGATTTAAAAAAGAGCCTAAAGGAATTAGGTGTACCCAGTGCTTATTGAAATTCAGCTGCAGTTGGGCATTTAACTCTCATAGCTGCCTTTCAGAATCCCACCCTCTCTAAATTACACCCTGCCCTAGAGGTGGTGAGAGTACAGGGGCTGATGGCACAGGGCTGTAATTTAACCAAATTATGAGATATACTTGAGAAGTCAGAATTGATACTTTCCACGAGTTAGATTAGAGAGGCACTGGCATGAGAATTAACAGCAAGAGCTGGTAAATAAAATTTGAGAAATTGCTGATCTCTGCTTTATGCCTCTCTCCAGAAATCCCTGGGCCCAGGGCAGCGCTCAGTGGTGATTGAGAGCCCTGCCAGGGCCTCCTCCATCACAGCTTGCATTTCTTATCTGCACTCACAGGTTCCCAAGGTCTCACTCCATCCTGCCTTAGCTTTTCCAGCTGTCATGTATCTTTCCATAGCTTACCAGATGATTTCTGTCACCTTCCCCACCAGTCTGTGGTGGCTTTGCAGTGTTACCTGAGACAATACTCAGATGAAAACACCCAGAGCAGCAGCAGGAGCTCGAGGCTGTTGTGTTGGAGACCAACAACACTTATCCCCTGTGTTTTTACAGTGCACCCTGCCATGGCCTGTAAAGGAGGATGTTTCTCTGCAGAGATGGAACATTTCTCCTGATGCAGCTGTAATTAGGACTGATGAGCATCCTTGGGGTCCCGCCTGGCTCTCACTTAAATCAGCAGGAGCAGAGCTGATCCCCTTCAAACAGAACTGCATTTGTGCTGCAGCACAGTGATGGATTTGGTTGTTTTCCCTTTCCTTAACGACAAAGGAGGAGCGAGAAAGATAATGTTGTGGTGAGGGGAGGGGTATTTGTCTTGGAACAATGATGAAGATAAAGATGGACAAGCAGGGCAATTTGTGAGTTTTATCCTCTATCCCACTTAATGGGCTGCAGTTATATAAAGAAATGGAGATCTCAGTTAATCTTTATACTGTGTCCTTCTTTAGGAACACAGTTACTTCAAATTAAATTAGCCTTTTGCCTCTTGCTGGAAATGATAGGGTTTCCTTGGCGTCCTTGTTTATTTTTCATTGATCTAGAGAAAAAGAATTTCTCTCCCTTCTCCCCCGGGATGTTAAAAATAAAGGGATCACCTTTCTGTTTTCAGCTGCCATGGCCTAAAAAAGTATAGAAATGAGGAATAAATTCACCATGGTTTGAAGAAATCCTCTTCAAAAAACCAATGGGGAACATGACAGAGTTAGAGAGACCTCTCCCTCAGAAGAAGAGTAATATATATTTTATTCTCTTATTAATATTTCATTGGCAAGAAGGTCAAAATCTACATTTAAATGGAAATATTTAAAAAGCAGAAGCATAATATTTGACTATCTGGAGCTTTTATGGGTTAGAGAAAACCAGAAGCTTGAACACATTGGTTCAAAATTCATGGGGTGGGCTGGGAATTCCTTGTGTAATTTATACAGCAAAGGAATCCTCCATTTGCCTTCATCGACACCTCTGATAAAGGGTTTATGTTCCTAATACAAAGCTCCCTTTTAATTTAAAAATCCTTTTAAGTATGTCCTGTCAGCTCGAGTCTTTAGATGAGGTAGTCTGTCAGTGCTCAGAATATTATCTGGGTAGATGGAGCAATCCATGGCTCGTGAGGATGATGGGTTATTTCTCCCAGGGCTGGGCAGATATAGTGCTTCTGAATGTGGTGTCAGCAGGACCTGGGGTTTGAGGAGCCTGCCCTCAAAACATGAGGGACTGGGGGTCACAGCCCAGCCCCTGGTCCCAGCTGGGGATGGGGGATCCTGCCCTCAAAGCATGAGGGACTGGGGTCACAGCCCAGCCCCTGGTCCCAGCTGGGGATGGGGGATCCTGCCCTCAAAACATGAGGGACTGGGGGTCACAGCCCAGCCCCTGGGCCCAGCTGGGGATGGGGGATCCTGTCCTCAAAACATGAGGGACTGGGGTCACAGCAGAGCCCCTGGGCCCAGCTGGGGATGGGGGATCCTGCCCTCAAAACATGAGGGACTGGGGTCACAGCCCAGCCCCTGGGCCCAGCTGGGGATGGGGGATCCTGCCCTCAAAACATGAGGGACTGGGGTCACAGCAGAGCCCCTGGGCCCAGCTGGGGATGGGGGATCCTGCCCTCAAAGTGTGAGGGACTGGGGTCACAGCAGAGCCCCTGGGCCCAGCTGGGGATGGGGGATCCTGTCCTCAAAACATGAGGGACTGGGGTCACAGCCCAGCCCCTGGGCCCAGCTGGGGATGGGGGATCCTGCCCTCAAAGTGTGAGGGACTGGGGTCACAGCCCAGCCCCTGGGCCCAGCTGGAGTCGTGCTCTCCTTACAGCACCCACTGCAGATCCCATTTAGGTACAAGGGAAAATCTGGGTGACTGAGAGTGACATCTGTCTGCGTGGGGAGGATCCTGTAATTCACTTCAGTCAGGATGTGGAGTGGCTCAAACAGCTCCTGCCTTATGCTCAGGCTAATCTGGAGCACATTCATTTTCCAGTCCCAGTAGTTTTGGCTCTTAACAATGGGGGTTGAGATTCCTAGGCTGTGGAAGTTGTGCCACTAACTTTAGGTATGCTAACTCAAAACAGAGAAAAGGAAATTGAAAGGCCAGTAGGCTGTGTTTTCCTGATCAGTTGGAAGAGATTGAATTTATCTTCTGCCCAGCAGAGAACTGCTCATGCCCACACCCTGCATTATCTGAGGAGAGTCCAACTGCTTTGCTGGTGACAAGGACAGTGGGATCAAGGGCACCTTCAGCAGATTTGCTGATGACACTGAGCTGTGTGCTGCAGTCACACACTGAGGGAAGGGGTGGATGCAGAGGGACCTGGACAGGCTGGAGAGGTGGGACTGTGTGAACTTCATGGAGTTCAACAAAGCCAAGTGCAGGGTCCTGTGCTTGGGTCGGGACACTCCCAGCCACACCCACAGGCTGGGCAGAGAGGGGGTGCAGAGCAGCCCTGGGAGAAGGGCTGGGGGTGATGGGTGATGGAAAACCTCACCCTGAGCCTGCAGTGAGTGATCCCAGCCCAGAAACCAACGAGTCCTGGGCTGCATCCAAAGGAGAGTGGCCAGCAGGTCGAGGGAGCAGCCGATTCTCCCCCTACTCTGCTCTTGTCAGCCCCACCTGGAGCCCTGTGCACAGTTCAGTGTCCCCAGAATAGGAAACACATGGAACTGTTGGAGCAAGTCCAGAGGGGGCCATGAAGTCCATGGGAGGACTGGAGCACCTCCCTATGGAGACAGCTGAGAGAGCTGGGGCTGCTCAGCCTGGAGAAGAGAAGGTTGTGTGGAAAGCTCACAGCACCTCCAGGGCCTGAATGGGCTCCAGGGAAACCAGAGAGGGACTTTGCACCAGGAACTGGAGTGACAGGACAAGGGGGAATGGGTACCCATGGAAAGAGGAGAAATTTAGGTCAGATATTAGGAAGAAATTCTTCCCTGTGAGGTGGTGAGACTCTGGCACAGGGTTCCCAGAGAGGCTGTGGATGTCCCAACCCTGGCAGGGCTCAAAGCAAGGTTGGGTAAGGCTTGGAGCAGCCTGCTCTAGTGGGAGGTGTCCCTGCCCATGGCATGGGGGCTTGGGATTAGAGGAGCTTTAAGGTCCATTCCAACCCTTTAACATTCTGTGATCCCAGGAGAGAGCTGGGATGGCATCACTGTGCCCATGGCAACCCTGCAGGCCCTGGAGCTGCTGCTGCTCTGTAATGGGCACATCATTCCCTGCCTGTCATGAGCAAAGAGTTGAGGAATCTCTGGCTTTGGGGAAACCTCAGGCAGCCCAGGAGAGACAGCTCTGAAAAGCTGGCCCAGCTCAGTCCCAGGCAGGATATTGATCCCTGGCTGTGTTTGACACAGCCTGTCTGTAAATGTGCTGCCTGTGGCTCCAGGAGCAGCTCTGGGAGCATTGTGCTCTGCAGAGGAGTGATAACATTGATTCCTTACTGGGCTACAATATTTGATCGAGTCTCACAGCTGGGCAGAGGCTTGGTTTGGGTTCTTCTTGTGTTTTGGTTTGTTGTTGTGTTTTTTGGTTGTTTTTTTTTTTTTTAATCAGCATTATATTGACTAGCAGCAGCCCACTGAGTATTTGTGCAGTTTGGGAAGAGTTGCTTGCTTTGCCACCAGCAATTTCCTGCACACCTGAGCTTCCAGGAACACAGGTAATTGTTGGAAACGATACAGGGGAGCTCAGTGCTAGAGAGAGAGCAACAGAGAGATGCTCTGCTGCTGCTTGACAGACTTGTAACCAGATTCCAGTTTGTGCTGCGTTGCCCCTTCGTGTAACCCTATTAAGAAGCTGTAAATAGTAATATAAATGATGTTACAGTCATTTGTTTTGATGTATCTGAGCCTTTAATAAATCAGCTGTAGCTTGGCTAATAGGAATATGAGAGGATGGTGTTTGTTGCCAGCAGCTGCTAGTAAATTACAATGCAGTCATCTGTTTTACAAGGAAATTAAATGTTTGTTCTCTTGCTCCCTCTCCCTCTCGCATATTTTAGAGCATCAGAATTGTTCAAGAGCCCCTGTGTTCTGCTAGGCATCCTTTCTGATCCTGTTGCATGTGGCTGGGGTGGCAGGGAAAGCACCTGCAAGGAGATTTGAGGAGATTTGAGATTTGGAATTTGAATTCCAGCATTGCTCTGGGTGCATCCTCCCAACCAGCAGTGGCTGTGTTTGGTTTTGTTTGGGTGACAGTCTGTTTCATGGGTTGTCAGCAGCATTTGATCCTTGGATCTGCTGCACAGACCTGCAGAGCTGAGCTAAGCAGTGATTTCAGTGGTGGGCACTTGCCCTGGTCTGGGTCTGTGTTTGCACCAGCTGTGCCCTGTGCCAGCCTGGCTGAGGTCTGTTCATGGTTAGGACTGTCTGGAAGGGACTCAGGGCTGACAGATCTGGGTTTTGGGTGTGTCCAGCCAAGTTAATTACTCCTTTTGGTTCCCTTTAGAGGTAGTGAGAGGATCCAATGCTTGGAGCTGCAGCAGGTTGGGATAAAGTTTAAAGGGGTGATGGTTTTACCAACATCTCTGCTTGTAACTGCAGGAGTCAAAGGAAAGATCAGACCCCAGAGAAAGCTCTTGTCATGGCTTTGAGGCTTTTCATAAGCTGTTGTCCTTCAGAAGGCTCTTGTAGAATCACAGGCACCCTCTATGCTCCATCCTTCTGCTCCATTCTCCTGTGAAGGAGTTCTGAGGGAAGTTTCATGTTTCAGGATGAAAAATTAATCTCATCTTTCAGTGCTCTACTTATCAAGTAAACAAGTAAATGCGGTCTGGGACTTGAAACTTACCTGAGTTACTCAAAGAAGTGCCTAGAAATCTATTAAAAACTTCTGGTTTCTGTATTTGGTGAAAAGAAGGTTTGGCTGTGCTCTTTCTCTCATAAAATGTTTCCATACTGTAACATGGTGATTGTTTCTTCTGTCTCTCACTGCAGCTGTGCAACAATTCCTGTCTCCATACCCCAAATGACATGAGTTTTGCCAAATATTGCAATTAAAATGCAACATAGAAGCTGTGTTCTCTCTGTTTTCTGAGTTCTTTTCCCAGCTCTCAGCTGCACCCACATTCCCTGGCGTGACAACACATGGTGCTGAGCAGGAAGCAGCTCCATCCTTCTGGAGGTGTTGGTGTTAACAAAAATGATCCTTTGGCAAAGAAGGGGACCTCACCAAGGTTTTGCTGTGGAGTTCAAGCAGTGTTCCCAGTGTGGGCAGGCAGCTGGAGGAAATGCTGCCATGCACAGCTTTGCTTTAACAGGAGCAGCTGCTTCACCCTCTCTCTGTTTGAAGGCTCCAGGAAGGAGCTGTGCTGGGCACCTTCCTGCAGGTGAACATTAACTCTGCTCTCACAGTCTGTGCCCTAGGAAGTGTGTGCAGTCCAAGGGTACCATCACAAATCTATGCAGTTTTAGTATACTTTAAAGGAGAAATAACTGCACTGGATGACATAGATACTGTTCCTTGCAGGCTGATTGTTAATATTTCATTTATTATGTCTTGTGGTCTGTCACAGAAGAACCTCATTGGTTTCTGAGGGTGATTTCATGCAAGGCTGCACTTTTGAGGTCTGATTTGGAAAATAAACTGTGTTATATTAGTATGAGTAGGGCTTTTGTCAACTCCCAAACATAGGTTGTGTGGAAGGGGATATTGCCTGACAATGTCTGCCCTGAATGTTTGATTTAGTGACCACTTAAATCCATGCTGTGGTTTATTATTGTTATTGTTAAATTTCTATTTAAAGAGTAAATTTATTGCTGTCAGTCAGAAAGACTGTTGGTCAAGACAGAACCAGTAACACATTCAGGCACGTGTTTGTGTCATGTTTAACAGTGACTTTTAAGAATACATACGTGCTTGTTGTTGATACCTCCTGAAGTCAAAAATCCAGATGTGAAGAATGATATATTAATAAATAGCAGTTGAATTTGAAAGGGGCAGATATTTCTGGTGCAGCCTCTGGCAGAGGCTGTCTCGGTTTCCCTGCTGAAGTTGATGGCTGAAGTCCTGCACAGGGCAGGGGGTAGAACAACCCTCATAGCAGAGGTTTGTTTTCTTTGCACTGCTCAGCTTGACTCTGCATCATCAAACCTCAAACTGCTTTGCTGGCATGAGGCTGGGGCTCATTCTTCACTGAGACTTGTCACTGCATGTCCTGAGAGCTGATACCATTCCCAGCTTTTACTCCACCACAGTGTATAGAGAATATTGTTACACTGAATTCTCTTGGAAGCAGGTAATGGTTTGCTCCAAGTCCTAAATCAAGAGAGATTTTTACAGAAGTCTTTTGTCCAATAGCAGTCTCAGTTAAATGTTATTGATAACGTGAGGCACATTGCATTTCCTCCTGTAAAACACATTGTCTCAGCAAGGTATCCCACAGTGGTTCCTCTCCCTGTTCAGGCTCCCACGTGGTTTGGCTGACTTGCTGATGCTCTCCAGACACACTTTATGAGCTCTGCCACAAATTGATAAGGGTGAATTAAAATGTCTGTATTTCATACTTCCACAGACTGGTGTTTTCTATTTAAAAACCAAAGGAGTGTGGGCTGTGGTTTCAGAGGAGGAAAGCCTGAGCTTTGGTTTCTGGATGAGAAGAGCTCCCTGGGACAGTGACACACAAAGGGCCGTGTGCTGCGTGTCTGGCAGGGTCTGCTCCAGCTGCACAGGGCTCTGTGTGGAAGGAGTGTTCCTGCTTGGAGCTTTTGCTGCCAGCAGGATTCTGCAGTGCAGCTCCTGCCTGTGTGTGACAGGGATGGAGTGTCTGGGTTCCTGTGCTGCCCTTGTGCTCCCCCTGCCCTGCCCACTGGAGTGGCCACCAGCTCCTGTCCCTCTGCCCAGAGCGGGGCAGCCCAGCCTCTGTGCCCACCCTGGCATGGTGGAGCTGCTCCTCTCCCCCTGAGAATGGAGGGAGCTGGCTGCCTTTCCCTGCTGTGGGCTGGAAAAGGAGGGACACTGCCCCTTCCTCAGGGGCTGCCTGTGTGCTGGGCTGGAGGCACCCGAATGCATCCTGAGAGGGACAGCAAGGCTGGGGAGGGGTCTGGAGCACAAGTCCTGTGAGGAGGGGCTGAGGGAGCTGGGGTTGTTTATCCTGGAGAGGAGGAGGCTCAGGGCAGACCTCATCACTCTCTACAACTCCCTGTCAGGAGGGTGCAGCTGGGGGGGTCAGGCTCTGCTCCCAGGGAACAGCGACAGGATGAGAGCACCCAGCCTTCAGCTGCACCAGGGGAAGTTTAGGCTGGACATCAGGAAAAAAATCTTCACTGAAGGGGTGATTGGGCATTGGAAGGGGCTGCTCAGAGAGGTGGTGGAGTCACTGTCCCTGGAGGTGTTTTAAAAGGACTGGATGTGGCACTCAGTCTGCCATGGTCTGGTTGATAAAGTGGTGCTGGGTCATAGGGTGGACTTGATCATCTCGAAGATCTTTTCCAACTTCATTAATCCTATGATTCTGTGAATGAAGGTGTGTGGGGCAGCAGTGGTCCCATGGCACAGGCACAGACCTGCTTGTTCTGTCCTACAACCTGAGTGTCTTTTTTGCAGACAGGCTTTTCTTGGTGCTCTGGAAGGTGCTCACCAGTAGGGTGCAAAGAGATTAAAGGAAACAAAACCAAGGTGCCAACAACACCAAGGGTGTGAGTTTGATCCCTCTGTGAACCATTGACTTAAGAATTGCACTTGATCTTGTGGGTGCCTTCCAACCCAGAATATTCTGTGACTTTGTGAAACTGTGAAGCTATGAGTGTCTGTATTGTTAATAATAAGAATAATAATAATAATGATGATGATGATGATGATTGTAATAATGAAGACAATCTACAAGTAGGCATGAAATCTCTCAACAGAAATGCAAAAGATCTTATCCATGACTCCTGGATATTTGTAAGGGAACTACAAGCATCTGGGCAAGGGGCACACTGGGAGGTACAAGCAGTTGTCAGGTGGTGCCCTGTGCCATCTCCAGGGCTCTGCAGTCACCTGGTGAGAGCTCAGGAGAGGGAGCTTGGCACAATGCAGTGCTGTGCTTTTGTGACTGCTCTTTGCTGTGTCTGTGCCATTCTCAGGTTCCTCAGTGTAACTTTGCTCCCCAGTGCAGATTTGTGCTCCATCCCTGCTCCTCCAGCCCAGGCTCTGAGGCCCAGCAGGTTGTCACTGGAGCCCCTGGGAATTGTGAAATACCAAAGCACAAAACCTCTCTGAGGGGGTGTATCTTTGGGCTTTGGTAGCTCTGTTGCAGTCTCTGAATTCTGGGACGTTTTCCTCAGTGTGTGGTGCTGGCAGCAGGGCAGGGTGGTCAGGAAATGCCATGGAAAATGCTTGGATAAGGAGCACGTGTTCCTGGGAGTGTTAGTGCTCTCTGCCAGCCCTGGAACAGCCTCTGTCAGCTATAGATTATCTGCAAATAGTATCTCTAGATGATGTGAGCAAAAACTCAACCTCAGTGCTGAAAAGAGTAACATCTCCATAAACAGGGATGCTCTCTGGCAACTGCAGTGAACTGAGATAAGTGACTGATGATCAGTGCTGCACAGATTAATGATGTCAGGTAAATGGGATGAGAATTACATTCTTGGAGTAGCTCAGGTTGCAGCACTTTCAATTTACATTAGTTTCAGGTCAAAGTAACTTTTCTCTGTGCTGGTGCCGAGGGGCAGAGAATCAGAAGACAGTCTCTGGCACCCCAGTTCTTCATGCATCCTGTGTTCCAGACAGATTGCTCAAAATAGTTTTTCCATGAGCTTGAATAAATCAGACTTAATGTATGAAGACTTGAAATGCATTTTCTAGGCAGTAGGAATATATATTTTGTAACAGATGCCATACAAATGCCTTGTGTCCTGTAAAAATATATAGACATTTTGAATGTGATGGGAAGTTGCAATTTATAAGAACATCAAGATTCTTCAAGCCAAAAAGCTACAGACAGTTGTAAGAAAGATTGTCTTGTCTGTCAGTGCAAATGCTATTATACAACTGAATCATAACTGGCTGCACTTGACTAGCTGCATCTGAACTTCTGTCAGCTGTTACAGACAACTCCATTCTCTTTGCAGGGTATTTTTTTTGCCTTCCCTCAGGAACTCAGCTGAACTTGTTCTCATGCAGAGATCTCTGCTGTGGCTGGAGCATTTCATTTAGATATTTAAGGTGTTTGCTGCATTAGGACTTAGCCCCATATCCAGAGCCAGCTAACACATCAGTGGATCTGGCAGGGCATTGGAATACCAGTTGGATTTTAAACAGCACACCAGCCAATTGACTCCTTAAGGTTCTTCCTTGAAATCTTACTTTTTATTGCAAATTAGCCCATCAAAACCATCCAGAACTAGCTGCCCTGCAGTGTATCTGTGCATTTAAATACAGGATACCCATCTGAACTTCAGTCATTACACTGCACTAGTTTGGCTGAGCAATTTAAATATCATAAATCTTTGTCACTGTAAAAATGCCATCTTCCTGTCATCCAAAAATCTGCCCTTTCCCCCCCTCTTCTTTAAAGCAGTGGTTACTTAAAATCTACTCTTGCTGTGCCAAGGTTAGAGGGCTCGGCTGTGTGACAAGCTGGTGGTTAAGTGCCAGGGATAACATGCTTTCAGAAATATTTTTGGAAATTTACTACATTTATAGTGTGGTTTAAATTAAAAAAAGGTAGTTGTCAGCTGAAAGGAGAGCCTGCTTTGGGAAAGGAATAAATTATGACAAAGTGTCAAAATATTAAAAAAACACAGACAAAAGTTCCTGTAAATTGCATTAAAAAGTTCATTGACAAATATTTGATATGTGTTTTGTGCTGTGTCAACATTACTTGAGACTCCTGGTGTGTTTACCTTTGGTAATACTGGGGTTTTTTTTCCCCCTTAAGTGGGTTATTTATTTTTAATGAAACACTGTAAAATCCATTTTTAACTCCCAGGAAATGCTGTGAGCCTCTGAGTGCAAGTGTTGTGAGTGTAAGAGCAGAGCAGAACTGCACTGAGCTGTGAGCTCCAGCAGCTCCCAGGGAGCAGCCACCCCCTGCACTAGGGACCAAACTCTGCCAGGGCTCCCACCCTGGGAATGACCAGGGCTGGGCTCCTGTGGGTGCTCAGCAGGCTGAGCCTGGAGCTGTGGTGGCTCAGCACCTTCAGCAGGAGCTCCAGGGGCTGGGGTGAACCCTGGGGTGCAGGAGCCCAGGCTAGCACTGACTGCACAGGACCTGGAACTCAGCACTGCTGGGAGTTCAAGTGTCGGGGTTTGAACAGACAGGAGTCTGCTAAGGAAGGCAGGAGCCTCTCCTGAAATGGAAATGTGAACCCCCGCCCTCTGAATTGTTATAATTTTGAAATTAAGGGGCTCTCAGGCAAAGATATAGGAGTAGGAATAACAGTTCTTCAAATTTAAAATACAGATGCAATAGTACAAAATAGAAAACACAGCCACTGCCAGAGTGAGAGCAGTCCCTGTCCCCTGTGTGTCAGGGGGTGGCACAGCCCCATCCCATGGGGGCTCAGCCCTCCTGCAGTGCCAGCTGTGGCTCTGCTGGAGCAGGGATCCTGCACAAGGGGGGAGTTTTCCTCTGCAGCTCCAGGGCTGCTGCAGATGGGCCTGGGCTCCCTCTGGCCATGCAGGGCAGCAGAAGCTGCTCCTCTGGCAATGCCCTGGGCAAAGGCTGCTGTGCTGTGCCAGGCTCCCATTGGATCCAGGTAGGAATGCTTGGCTCCTGCCCTGGGCGCAGCATCTCCCCATGGGATGCTGGAATTGGATCAGCCCTGCAGGGACACTCAGTGGCCATGGACAGCAGAGATCTCCTGCAGGGAGGATTGGCTGGGGGAGAGATCAAGAAAACTGCCCCAAGAACAGCAGAGAACTGCCCCAGCTCTGACAGATGGGGACAGACACACACCCAGCTACACACTGCAACCTGAGACATAAAGGAAGGTGAGAAATGGTTATGGAGCAGAAAACAGGAGAGTTAAGAGTGGATCAACACTTAAATTCAGTTCCTGGTTCTTTCCCAGTAACCATACTGAACATGAGGACAAGGCTCTTCCCCCAGAGGGTGCTGGCACTGCCCAGGGAATGGGCACAGCCCCGAGGCTGCCAGAGCTCCAGGGATGCCCAGGCTGGGATTGTTGGGTGTCTGTGCAGGGCCAGGAGTGGGACTGGATGACCCTTGGGGGTCCCTTCCAGTCAGGATATTCCATGATTCTGTGATATGTGTGACATTGGACATGTCACTTGTTCTCTGTCTGCCTGCACTTGTCTCTTGGTAAATAGGCTTAAGCCTTTCTTTTACCGTTTTTTTGTTAATTTGTCTTTCCTCTCCACCTTTCTGGTGGTAAGCTCAGAAGGCTCCAGGTTATGAAGTTGTCACTGTACCACAGAATTAAATGGCATTTTTGTCCCTGAACTTTTAAATCACCTGCAATTAGGGCACTCACATGCCTGTTTTAGCAATATAGAATAGGGGTAATTCACATGGTGCTTTAATAGAAATCATTTTTTAAAAGGCCCAAAGCCATGGCATTCATATTTAGCCCCTAGCATACACTAATTTGATCTGTCAAGCAGTGTTTGGAATTAGTGGAGCACAGAAATGCTGTTCATTGTCACAAGGCTTGTTTTAGCTTGGTCCTTAATTTTAAACACTCTTTTAATTTTCCATGTTGTGATGAAAAGACACATTTTAATTCTGTGGTCATTATGCATCTAACACCAAAAATATTTTACTCAGTGTCCATAGGTAAGAATTGCTAAGTGATAAATATTTTACTTTCATTAGGAAGACATTCATCAGAGTAGATTTTAATGCTCTCATTTTCTTTCCCTGTAAAAGAGTTTATTATGCAGGTACAGACAAGTCTTTTGATAACAACAGTGGGAATGGTTCTGGTTTTACTCAAATTTTATTAGACTCTTTTTCAGAAATAATTCAGCAATAATCCCTCAGTAGCAAATAGTTGTGTAAGGGGCTGTGGTCTCCTGTGGGCTTATTATAGAGAGGGAGGTATTTCTTTCCCTGGCATTACCACATAGTTTAGTGCTGTTTCACTCCCAGAACACTGGAGAGTTTGTTTCTGATTTAAAGGTATTGGTGCATTTAAATTTAGTGAATTGAATAGGTTTGCAAAGGTACTGGCTTGAATTTGAGGGGGTGCTTGGCTGCCTGTTGGCTGCTGCCACTATTTGGTCTCTGTGCATGGGGTTACCCATTCCCAGTGCTCAGAGGTGATAAATGCAAATATCAACATGTGATATTTTCCATTCCCTCTGCCAAGCTGTAAACAAAGCTCTCGGTTGGAAATGATCCCTTTTCAATAATAAAATATTTAAGAGCTACACAGTGCTTTTCTTTTTCCAGGTGAAATCAAGCTGAATCCTGCCTGTTAGCACAGTCCTGCTATGGGACACACAGACCTTGTCCCAGAAGTTGTTTTCCTTCAGAGACATTCCCCCATGACAAGCAGACCTCCTCTTCCTCAGGCCAGACACAGGACTGGAATGAAGAAGAGGGAATGATCTTGTGCTTTTGTTAATGGTTTTTTTCTGACATGCCAAAACATTACCATTTTGTACTAGAACAAAAGAAAGAATACTCCCAGCAAAATATTGAAATGAAATTTTTGAAGTCTTTCCCCACCCCAAAGTAGCTATTGCAGAAGCACAAAGACAGTAGAGAATCCCTCCACCCCCAGTTAAAACCAGATTTTAACTCTGGGCACCAATGACTTGACTGAGAGCTGGAAAACACAGGCTTGATTGAGCTTTTGGCCTGGCTTGAACCTCATTCTCTAAAATCTTGGGGCTGTGTTTGTCAGTCTTGACAGCCTGTGTTTGTTGGGTGAGGGCTGGTTCCAGGAGGCATTTGTCTTTCTCTGGACATTTCTGTACTTAGATTCTCTGAGTGTTTCCATGTGGGAAGTGGTTACCTCCACACTTGTTGGCCACTCACTGATTCTTCACAGGGAACAGGGATTATTTTATATTCACCTAGAAGAGATTTTAAAAAGAAAAAAAAATAAAGTATTTATCTCTGAGACAGGCAGCCCAAGGTGGATGTGACTGATGCAAAAACTGTGCTGGGAAGCAGGAAATTGTCCCTGGTAGTCAGAGCCAGTCCTGCACGTTCCTGCAGCTTGGCTTGAGCTTGCCCCATTCAGAGGGACACCTAGCAGTGGGAGATTTTGGTAAGGAACCCAGTTTTTCCTGGGAAGTCCTGGCTAGCTGCATCAGATCTGTACTAACCCAAATTTAGGAAGCCTTTCTGCTGTGCCTGTTGATGAGTCCTTTTGGCTGTTTCTGTCTCAGACATGGGGTAGCACAGAATGCTTTTATTATCACAGCCTTATTTGGGCTCATCTAAACAGAGTAAAGAGTAAGAATTAAAAAATATAACCTTTTGAATTTGAAACTGTATTTCTTATTTGATCATCTTTTCTCTGGGAGTAACAAAGCTTATTGCATAACAGTTTGGTTCTGTTTCCAAAGTGACTTTAGTTATGTCATATATAGAACTTTCATTCTGGAGTTGGGAATAGTAATTCAGGAGTAAGTGCCTCTCCCCTTCAGTTATTTACTCTGTTTTAAGCCCCAATCTGCAGGACCACATCTGAATGCCTATTTAAAACATCATTTCCTTTGCACAGAAGCACTACTATGGCTAAAATTTAATTCTGATATTTAACTGAATGGAATTGCTTGCAGATGACTGTTTGAAAGAGAAACAAACCACATCCTTATGTGCTGCTGCACTTTGGAGGATTTGTGAAATATTATACGAACGCAAGGAATGTGCCGTCCCCTGACTGAATTCTTGGATATTACTCATTCAAATACGCATTTTGCTTCAAAAATCATGGCTTGTTATTGTTGTCTGACAAATAGCAGCCAGCAGAAATTGCAGGGAGCAGATTCAGCCAGCAGCAGGACTGTCTTTTGTTCCTGCTGAACCTACCACAGCGTCTCCTCTGACACTGTTTCAGGGACAGATAAACATTGCCATGGAGTGCTTCAGAAATAATTGCAATAAAGATTCAGATTTCTTTTTAAATATATTATGCACTAGGTGACTTAAAACATCTAAAAAGTTGGACATAAATTAAAAAGCTGGAGACTTAAGTAGGAGCGTCAGAATAAGCTGTGCTGGTGCAGGCTGGCCCACACATAAATCACATTATACCAGCATGAATGAGAACAGTTTCCTTTCAGATGGGTGCAGAAGGGGAGTTGGCATGAAGGGGAGCTGTTCCAAGTCACTTGGCAAGCCTTTCCTGACAAGAGTGCTTTAATTCACAAAGCAGCCTTGTTTTTACATCTTCATTGGTAGCTGGCAGTGGTTTGGGTTTGCCTGCCCGTGGCTCAGGTGGTGTGAGCTGCCTGTGCCCACAGCTGCCCTGCTGTGCAGCTCTGTGCTCAGAGCTGTTCTGCTAACATTCCCTTAAAAACCTTAAAAAGCAGCAGCTCCATGAGCTGCTCTGTGGATAATTTGTGTTCCTGTGCTTGCTCTTGCTGCTGGCAGTGGGAGGGGTGCAGAGATGTCAGAAGGGATGAGGGGTGGGCTGCTGCAGGGTGCTGTGAGCCCTCACACAGGGCTGGCAGGGCTGGCAGGGGGAAGATGTCTCTCTCTGGAGCTGAGCTGGTTTTGCAGGCCAGCAGGAGGGTGGACCAGCTGGGCAGGTACATGCCAGGGGTGCTGGTCTGTGTGCCTGCAGCCAGGAAGGTGCAGGAGATGTGCACCAGCAGCTGCCTCATTCCAGGAGGTGCAGTGTTCCTTCTCGACTCCTCCGTGACAGAATGTGGTGGATTTGCTGTGGAACAAGAGAAGAAATCCAGAACAGATGGGTCATATGGTTACCCCAGTGCTCTGGTTTAACCCTCTTGTAGCTGAACTCCATCCCCTTTTCAGCCAACCAGAGCTGGCACTGCAAGGAAGCTGTGCCATTTTCAGCTCCAGGACCGTCGAGTATTAAAATCAGAGACTTCTCAAGGAAGGGTTTTTGTTTTTTTTTCTGGTGATATTTATTATGTAGGAGCTCTGTATTCTGGCCACAGAATCACAGAATATGCTGAGTTGAAAGGGACCCATCAGGATTATCCAGTCTAGGCCTTTGCCCTGCACAGACACCCCAACAATCCCAGCCTGGGCATCCCTGGAGCTCTGGCAGCCTCGGGGCTGTGCCCACTCCCTGGGCAGCCTGGGCACTGCCAGCACCCTCTGGGGGAAGAACCTTTCCTGAAATCCAGCCTGACCCTGCCCTGGCCCAGCTCCAGCCCTGCCCTGGCCCCATCCCTGGTCATGAGAGTGAGGAGCTCTGTACCTGCCCTGTGCTGCCCCTCCTGAGGCTGTTGAAGACCACAGTGAGGTCTGACCTCAGTCTCCTGCAGCTGAACATTCCAGTGCCCTCAGCTGCTCCTCACACAGCTTCCCTTCCAGACCCTTCCCTATCCTCCTGGGTGCTCCCTGATGGTTCAATGTCCTTTTCACACTGTGCTGCCCAACCTGCCCCAGCTCTGGAGGTGAGGCTGCCCCAGCCCAGAGCAGAGCAGGACAATCCCCTGATGGCCTGGCTGGTGCTGCTGGGCCTGGAGCCCCAGGACAGGGATGGCCCTGCTGGCCCCAGGGCACTGCTGGCTCTGATCCCTCTGGCCATCAAATCAGCCTGGGACCAAACTCAGTCATACCTTCCATCTGGAAGGGCTGATGGTTTGGGTTGAGCCCCTGTGACTGCTCTTTGGGTAGGGATTGATGTTGTGGTGCTAACCTGCCTTATGTTCTTATTATCATGTTTGCAAGCTTTGTGAAGGCTAGGCTTTAAAGCTGGTCTCTCCATTGCCTTTAATCTTCTTGTATGGTTTCTCACTTCTTTTTCCTTCTATTTATAGTTCGGGACTTTTTTTTACACAACATGTCTGAGTTTTCTGAGCCATTTCAGTGGTTCTTGTTCCAGCCTCCCTCCCCCACTTGATTCTGTTGCGCTCTTGCTCTTTTGTTTTTCTCTATTCCCTTGGTGGATTTCTTTTCTCTGCTGCTTACTTTGTTTCCTTGTCATCTTTTGTTCCTCATTCTGCTTTTTCTTCCTCAGGGTGTTCCTCACATCCAGGTTCTATCCCCAGTTCCCTTCTCTCCCCTCAATTTTTAGTCTCCTCTGCTACTCTCTAGACATATAAAGAACGTGGAAGTATCTGGTATCAGTCCCTTTTTTACTCTCTGACTCCATTTTCCTTCTGTTTTCTTCTGTCCCTGTTGAAGAGATCTCTTTTCATAGTGCAAGATCCATTCAGTTTGTTCTAATTTTATGGCCCTTTACCAGTGAGGTTGGCAGGGAGCTGCCAGAGATGTGGGGAGGGAGGGTCGACAGGGTATTGAGGTGTGTCCTCCCCCCTTCCAAGGCCAGCTTTCTACCCTGGGTGCTGTGTGTGACCAGACCAAGCTCCTGGTTGTGAGGGAAGAAGGTGTGTTAGTGTTCCTGCAGTGAGCCTGCAGGACAGTGTCCAGCTGGGGCTGTCCTTCCTGGCCTTCACTATTTCTTGGTTCTTGCTTTTGCAGTCTGTTTCCCTTCAAATAACAGCACTAACAGAGCTCTCACCAAGTCTGGGGCTTGTTTCCAGCCTGACTCACTGAGCTGCTGGTGACCCCACAGCTGTCACTAATTCTGACCTCAAGGGCAGATGTTTCAGAGGGCACTCCAAAGGAAGCTGCCATAGATTTAAGAAACAGTTATGTATATGAATTAACACTCATCAGTAGATGAGTTCATTAATTAAGCAAAACAGTCTTTTATACTTTGCTCTAATAATAAATAATGGTAAATCTGCCATTGGTAATCTACTACTGTAGCTAGGCATGGAAAAATTCAATTGTTCAACACCAACCTGTGAGCTTTTTATCTGTTTGCAGGCTTTTTTTTTTTTTTCCTTTTTCAATAATCCTTTATCAGCCTGCACTGAGGTGGAGCACAGGAGCACGAAGGCCTTTCTCAAGATGCTTACTTAACCTTTAGAAACCCAGTGACATTTACAGGAGGTGCCTCTCCCCAGCCTGCACGGCGCTGCTGCTGCTGCTGCTGCTGAGCGGTGCCTCCGTGCACAGCAGCTGCTCTTGGTGCCTCAGGTTTGAGCTTTTGTGTTTTTCACATTCTGGGCTGCTTCAGTGTCTGGGTCTGGGCTTCATATAGGGGATGGTGAGCTCTGTGCACAGAGCAGGGAGACAAAACAGTTCCTGCTCCAGCTGGGCACCAAGGACAAATGATCCAAATCTCAGGCCCAGAGCACAAACACCGTGGGCTGGAGAGAGAAAAACAAGGATGGGACTGCATGGGCTGGAGCTGGAATTGGACAATGAACTCCAATATGCAAATGGAGCAGAACTTATAGAAGTGAGAGACCCCATGACTGCTCGTGCATTTTGGGACCATTTTGGGTTCACCTGGGGTGTAGCCGTGGCTGGGCTCTTGTGCTGCCCAGGGTTGTCACTGACATATTTTATGAAAATCCTTTCACTAGGATTTTTCTCCTGAGAAGCTGAGAGGTCTCAGAAATGAAATGTAAACAACAACTATCTGATGGCTGTGGAATGTGGTCTGGAGATGGTTTACCAATAGGTGCATCTTTGACTGGTCTCATGTGAATTGTTTCTACTTGATGACCAATCACAGCTTCAGCTGTGTTGGGACTCTGGTCAGTCACAAGATATTATTATCATTCTTTCCTTTCTTTGCTAGCGTTTAAAGAAATGCTTTTTCTCCTTCTTTAGTGTAGTTTTAGTATATAATTTTCTTTTAATATAATATATATCATAAAATAATAAATCAGCCTTCTGAAACATGGAGTCAAGATTCTGATCTCTTCCCTCGTCCTGGGGACCTGCAAACAGCACCCCACAAGGTGGATCCATGGAGGCCTCCTAATAAATCCCTATATCACTGTTGAGCCAGGAATGGATAAGTGACACAGACTCTAGGTCAGAAGGCTAACAGGCTGGAAGGCCTGAGTTTATTGGAACCCCTTCTTTTATGCACTGTTCTGATACAGGGGGAGCTGACTGGTCATTGAATCAACACATTTCACATGATTGGCTAATTAAGAAGACACCCTTTGGTAAAACATATGCGAAGAACAGCTTGTTCAAAACACCACCTCCAGATAGTTTGCCATTTGTTTACCAGCCCTTCTCTCTGCCTCCCTAAAACTTCCCAGGCCAATTCATGAGAAAGCTTATCTAGCTTTCTCTCTCTCTGACCAGACTGTCATACCCACACACCTGCTTTATTTTTAACTCCATCTAGTCTCTGTTCTAGGTCACAAGGCATCACTCAGGGGACCCTCAGCACCCCATCCCAGGTATTTTGGCCAAGGGGCTGGCATCTTGGCAGTGCACAGGTCCATCTCCAGGGATCTCCACTCTTCTTGGCCCGCTGGAAATTTGGGCTGTTGTAGTTCCTTATCCAAAAAGTGTTTTTTCCAGTTTAAGGTGCAAGTTTGTGCTTCTAAAGCTGAGCTTATCTGCTGATGGTTAAAATGGGGGTCATCTAAACATCAAAAAGTCACAAGGAGTGTGTGTGTCCATCACTAATACATAATTTCTAGCCTGTGATCTCTGAAATCAGACACAGCATATGAAGCTGGATGTGTGGCTTCTAATAACGTACCAGAGACAGCAGGGTAAATACGCTTTCTCTAGGACATAGTAAATTAATCAGTGTTAAACCCCCCACTGTTAGTAGTTTACACACAGGTCCATATTGTGAAATGATTGCTCTGATGAGGCCCCTTTTTGGAACCTGCACTAGGCAATGTTGTGACTCTGGTCTCTTTTCCAGTGATTTGTATGAAAAGTTCATTTCAGTACCTTTTTCTGGTTTTGCCTGGCAGGAATAATGGTATAAATGAGTATAGACTTATGGCTTATGTGGGTTTTGTGTGTGTATATATATATATAGATATAGATATATATGTGTGTATAAAACATAATATATAACATATATATATAAAATATAAAAATATATAAAATATAATATAATTTATATAATATATAAAATATATATTATATTAAACACAGTATATAAAAAAATATATATAATTATATATATATATAATTATATATACATATATATATATATATAATATTATATATATTTCTTTTTTAAATAATGCATTTTCAATGCTGTCTCTCATGCACAGCCCCTCTAAGGACTCAACAGGCCAGGATGACTCAGTGGGGAAAGAGAAAGGAAAGACCCAGTTGTAAATAAGGTTTTATATGTAGCTCTTCTGAAATTACAGCCAAGGCTTAAATGCTTGATGGTTCACATAGTTATCAGATGGCATACAAAAATGTAGTGCTTTGTCTTGGAGAGACTCTTTAAAACTCTCTTTTATACATCTCTAGTTACCATATACTTAAAATTTAATAATAAGTTCTGGTGTTTTAAATACTGCACATTTTATGGGGTTGAATACAGGACAGAAAGGAAATCTAGTAAGTCTGTCTGTGAGGAATAGAAACTGAATTTGGGAGCTGAAAATCTGCTCATATATTGAGTTAGAAAGTGAGTCCTTACATGATGTTCATAGCAAGGCAGTGATATGTTTTGCCATACCTGCAACTAGTTTGTCAAGTAAGAACTGGCAGATGCCAGAGCTTAAAAATGCCTTTTTTTTCCCCTGTAGAATTGGCTAAAAGCATAGTCGGAAGTGTGTTAACTGGGTACTCCCCTTTCATGGGGTCTGTGATCCCCCAGATCCCTTTAGCATCCTACAAAAGGGGTGATCAAGTTTTGTGCCACCACAAGGAGCAAATCCTTTTCTGCTGGGATGACACTTCAGCCTGTGGTGAAGGGAGAGTGTTGGTCACAGCAGTTTCATGGCTGGTAAAATCTAAAAGCAGAGGCTTCACAGAGCAAGGATGTGTGAGTGCTTCCAGGTGGGACTCACTAAGGAGGAAAGCACTTAAGGACCCACTTCTGGCAAAAGGAAGAAAAAGCCCTGGCTTGTCCTGGCTGGCAGGATCTGGTCTCAACTGCCTCATGGAGGTGGAAGGAAAGCTGTCCTGGTTCAGGGCAAATTTGGGAGAGAACCTCTGAAGGAGTTCTACTCCAAGGAGTTTGCTCCTGTTCTGCAGGGCTGTGAGACAGCCCTGCCTGGCCTGAGCCTGTGGAGCTCTGGGAGGTGCTGTCCTTCCTGCTTCTCAATCCACGTGGAACCTTGCCTCTGCCTGAAATTTGTCACACTGCTAGTGAGTAGAGGTTTGTATTTCCTCTAGAAAGGTGCTAAGCCATTTTCAGCCTCCTGAAGTGACTTACAGTTCCTCCGTGTTCATCACATATTTTTTCTTCATGTGTTTTGTTTCTCCAATCATTTTATTTTCTGCTCATCCTCCATTCCCTGTGCATCTGTAACCTGTCCTTGCTTTGACCTTCCCTCTTCCTGCAGTGAGAACTTTGAGGTGCCCACTTGACACCCAGCTCATCCTCCTTGTTCTCAGTGTGCTGTTCTTCTGTGTGCTGCTGTTTGTGCTGGATTTTTGGCTGGTTTACTTAAGCTGAGATGGTCCTTACAAATGAACAAAAGGAAGCAGAAGTCCCCTCTGTTTTGGGCTAACTCCTTAGTCTTGATTAGTCCCCTGGAGTGTCAGTGTCCATTAAAGCCTACAGTGGTCCTCAATGAGAAGTTACATTACTAATAAATTTGATTCTGTGAGGTTTTTTTGTCTCTTGCTGGCTTTAGTGGCCTGTGCCTGACTGCTGCCTTTGACAGGTAGTTTAAATGCTGGGTTTGTCACTGGTATTTACCTCAGCAGGGTGCTGATGGCCTCAGAGCAGCACTGCTGGATCAGGACCTCACAGTGGCTCACAGATTCCACTACAGAGGCAGAGTTCTTGCATTTAAAAACAGGAAGTTTTTCTCTTCAAGGTTGCTGGTGGAGAGGAGCCATGAATTCAGGTTTGGTCAGGTTGGGAAGCAGCCCCAGGAGCACTCTGCATCACAATGTTTGCTCACCTTGAATATGCTCTGCTGGGCAGTTCAGTCAGAGAAATCCACAGCTGAATCTTTGCCTGCTGTTTGCAAACAGCTTCTACAAACTGTAGGCCTTAGCTCTAGACAAGGCTGCCTCTTTTGGAATATTTTCTTGTTTCTTGTTTAAAGTGGCTGGGGAGAAATGAAATGTGAAGCGGTGCTGGTGATGGGGCTGCCCTGTGCTCACAGACAGGAAGCTGCAGTTCCTGCCACTGACAGAAATGCTTTGCTCCAGTTTGTTTCCATGAATATTGGCTCTCACTATTAAACATTTACAAACATCTCCTTGCCGTGGGTATGTGAAGGTGAACAGCAGCTAAGAGTCAATAAGACATTTCTCTTTCCATGACCTGCTATGGATTACCTGGTAAAACAGCCAATTCCTGCTTTGGGAAGCAGCTGGCAGGGATGACTGTTGGAGGGGCAGCAGCAGCAGGGTGCTTTTCTTGTCCTGTTTGCACAGCCATCCTGTTCCTGGTGCCTTTTGGAGGCCCCTTGGCCCTGCTGCTGTCCCTGGGTGTGACCGTGCTCACAGGGGTCCCAGGATGAGGGAAGAGATGAGGATCTGACTCCATGTTTCAGAAGGTTTGATTTACTATTTTATGATAAATATTATATTAAAACTATACTAAAAGAATAGAAGAAAGGATTTCATCAGAAGGCTGGCTAAGAATAGAAAAGGAATGAAATGATAACAAAGGCTTCTGGCTCAGACAGAGAGTCCAAGCCAGCTGACTGTGATTGGCCATTAATTAGGAACAACCACATGAGCCCCATCCCAGATGCACCTGTTGCATTCCACAGCAGCAGATAACCATTGGTTACATTTTGTTCCTGAGGCCTCTCAGCTTCTCAGGAGGAAAATCCTAAGGAAAGGGTTTTCCATAAAATATTATAACTACACCGGGGCTTTGGGAGCCTCCTGTGCCCTGGGCTCTTTGCTCCTCAGCTCGGGCTCTCAGCAGCCCCTCCCTTCTCTCTGTGCCCTGATTTGTGCTGTTTCCCTGTTCCTCTGCAGGCTCCTCCCTGGCTCCCTGGCTCCCCAGACCCTCTGCTGCCCCAGGGCTTCCTTAGGCTGCTCTGGCTCTTTGCTCAAGGCTGTTTAGGGCTTCTCCTTAAGATCTTGCTTGCCAGTGCTGTTGCTTAAGGCTTCCTAGAGCTTTGTAATCCCTTCCTTTCACCTCTCTTGGCCATTTTCAGCCTCCTGAAGTGACTTACAGTTCCTCTGTGTCCGTCATGTATTTTTATTCATGGGTTTTTTTTTTTTGTTTCTCCAGTCATTTTATTTTCTGTTCATCCTCCATTCCCTGTGCACCTGTAACCTGTCCTTGCCTTTACCTTCCCTCCTCCTTCAGTGAGGTGCCCACTTGACACCCAGCTCATCCTCCTTGTTCTCAGTTTCATGGCTCTTCTCTGAGCTCATGACTAAACCCCCCCCCATACTGGGATATGTTTTTCTGTGTTTTCTGTACAAGGACACCACACTTTTCCATCTTGCCTCAGCTGCCAGTGCCAGCACTGCAGGGTGGAGATGGCCCCATCACTGCCTCCTGAGCTGATCACAGCAGCTTTAGGCTTCTCTTTCAGCTGCAGATTTCTGTGGAAGCTGGTCTCATATTATGGTTTTTCTTAATTATCTTTATCATCAACTGACTTTTGATACTGCCAAGTTTCCTAAACTGAGGGTACTCTTTGTGCTTAATGCCACTGAAACCAAAAAAATAATTGCATTCCTTTGCCATCTATTCCAGGTTAATCCTCCAAAAGAAGTGATTCCCTCATCATCTGAGCCAGTGGTTTTAGTATAGACTGTGAACCCTCCAATCTTTAATTTTCTGCATGGAAGCAGAAGAGAGAGGGAAGAAAGAGGCTGTGCAGTTCATCTGCTTTGCAACAGATGTGCATTGAATCCATGGGCATGACCACATGCATGTTGAGAAATGAAGGAAAGCAGAGAACTATACTGGATTTAACTTTCTTTTGAACCAACATGAAAATCCTTCCAGTTTCCAATGCTGGATTCCATTGTGACTGTGGCTGAGCAGAAGTTGGTGTTCTGGCCTGTCCTGGCTCACAGGGGTCTGCTCTCAGCTGCTTCATGGAGATGGTGGGAGGAAAACCTGCCCTGATCCCATGGTCAGGTCTACCCACACACTCCAGCATTTGTGAGACCACTTTGGTCTTAATGAAAAGAGAGATTAGAAAATGAACAGCAACACAGTGCTGCACTGGAAAGTGCACATAATTCATGGGCAGGAGGAGGAGGGCTCTGCCTATCTTGCCCTTTTCAGGTCATTAAAACTATGGAGAGGAGTTAAAAAAAAGAGAGAAGGAAAGATGGGAAGCTTTCAGTGTCTTCTAGAAGCTGCCTGTCAGTGTTGTGTTGGTCCTGGGGCACATCTCAGTCATGTTGGAGGGGAGGAGGAAGCCCAAGCATCAGCTGGGCTGGGCCTCTGCTCAGCATCTGTCTCCAGTGCTGGTTTACAGCTTTCCTTTTTAATTTTGCTGCTTCTTTTTGCTTTCTGCTTAATCAGAGTCCCTCCTCTGGCTCTTGCAGTGGCACTGTGAGCCTGGAACTGGAGAAACAGTGAAAACCTGGTGTGATGTAGGTAGGACATGTCCCTGCACCCCAGGGTCTGGGTGTGGCTGGTAAGAGCATGTGCTGGGCAGAAACTGGGTTGTTAGAAAGGGTGGATGCCACATTTTGTTCTTCTCTGAGCCTTACATCATGTTTTGATCTTGTCTTGTCTTGGAGAGTGTAGGTTCAGACCATTTGAGTGGTGCAACTGCAGCAGTTCCAGCTGCTCTCACCTGAATTCCAGCTGTGTCCCCTGCAAAATGTCAGCCTCTGATCCCAGCCAAAGCCCTGCAACACCTTTGTGATTCCTTGTAAAAACTGTGCACAGCTGAAGGGGAAGGCAAGAAGTGTCACTTGAAACAAAAGCCTTACTTAAAGCACTGCAAAGTGTGATGTACTAACAGGTTTTCCCAAATCTTCAACAAAAGGTTATTTAAGAAGAGTTCACTGCTGCTGCCAGGGGACATGTAGGCCAGTGTCTCTGTTTTGATAAACCTTTAGCTGCATTTGTCTGCTTAATAGCTGTTGATGACAAGGTCATGTTCACACCTTTGAATTTCTGGCCCCTTGTGGCCACTAGAGACAAACCTGCCACCTTTCATGGTTCATTTTGCTCCTAAAACTCACTTCTCTCTGTTGTGCAAAGAGAGCTGACATGGCTGAATACAAACTAAGCTCACACACGTGTCCATCCAGTCATTCCCTTCTCTATGGTGACTTTCCTCAATTTGTTGGCTGTTGTGAGCACTAAATACAGTTGTCTCAGCCTGTCCTACACAATAATAACAACTAATATCTGAATGATTTTCAGGCTCAGTCATCCAAGGTATTTGGATTTCTTAAATAGGACTTGCATTCTTGGCTTTTCAAGAAAAGACAATCCTCATACAAGTGAACAACTCAGATGTTTTGCATGTTTCTGGCAATAATAGTTTGCTTGCCTTGTTCCCTTCTTGCTTTTTCCTTGTGATCCAAGACTGCAAGCAGGCATTAGTCAATCCTAAAATGTCAGTGATTGAGCTGGAATCCAGCTGCAGACATTGAGGCACTGCTCTTAGTCCCCACTGTGAAGTGACAAGTTCAGTGTTAAGAGGAACAGTGCTCATTTTTCCTCAGCTTTGGCCTTTAAGCCATTTTCTGCTTTGGAATAGGTTTGCCTTAACATCTCTGTAGGATGGAAACAAGTCCCAGAGGTGGAAGCAGATGCAGTGTGAAATTGCACTGGCTGCTCATTGCTGCCTGCTCTGTGTCCTGTGTTTGCACTGCTCCTTCAGCCAAGGGCTGCAATGCTGGACTGTCCATCCAGCCCCAAAACTGACCTGTGTGTGACAGCTGGGCACCAGCCAGAGTGACTGAATTCAGGAGTGTGCAAAAATCAAAGGGACTTCTCTGTGAGTTTCATTGTTTTTTACTGTAAACGTGTGGTTTCCATAAGAGCAAGGGTGTGTTACCTGCCCCCAAGGCACAGAAGCCTTGCTTTGATCGTGTGTGCATCTGATTGAAGGACTGGAACTGAGAGCTCTTCTCTCAGTCCCACATGGGCCATGTAAACAAGTTGGTTATAGTTGATTTGCTGTCTTCTATGGTAAACTAATTCTGTGAAATGTGGAGTGCAATCCCATGCACTGGAGAGGAAATGATGAGGATGGATAAAGCAAATGATCCTAAGCAAGCTTTGATTGGGCCAGAGTGGAAGGTGATGGTGGCAGCTTTGGTTGCTATTAGATGCAGGTTGGCTAGTCCTTCTGGGCCTGGTATTTTGTATCAGGAGAGGTCAGTTAGGTGGGAGGCAATGTTTTGTCCTCCACTGAGTAAGCTGGTTATGCTTAGGTGGTGGATTAAAGGGTTAAAGTACCCTTGGGATGTGGGGAAGTTTGAGAGAGGAGTTTGCTTTGTGAGGGTGAGTGTGAGGATGGGAGGATGAGTGAATTCTCTGTGAGTTTCATTGTTTTTTACTGTAAACGTGTGGTTTCCATAAGAGCAAGGGTGTGTTACCTGCCCCCAAGGCACAGAAGCCTTGCTTTGATTGTGTGTGCATCTGATTGAAGGACTGGAACTGAGAGCTCTTCTCTCAGTCCCACATGGGCCATGTAAACAAGTTGTTTTATAGTTGATTTGCTGTCTTCTATGGTAAACTAATTCTGTGAAGTGTGTAGTGCAATCCCATGCACTGGAGAGGAAACGGATTTTTTTGCTGACTGTGTGATATCTCCTTAATGTTTGTTCTTCACAGATGTTCCTCACCACTTGGGAGCACACTGAATTGGAGAAATCAAGTGGCTTGTCATAGCAGTGGATGTTGGCATTAGGCATGTTTCCTGTGAGCCTTGTAAGGTGTCTGCAATGCATTCAGCAGGTGTTTGGACCTTGAAAATGTTGTGTTTGTCTTGGTGGGTTCCAGGTCATACCAGCCAGCAGTTGTGTCAGGAATCTCTGGTTGCTGTGCAGTGATGAATCCCTAGGATGGAGCTCTGCAGTGTTATCCCATTCTTTATATAGCAGGGGACAGGTAAAAGTCTGTTAAAATTGGTTTTTGCTTTCTTTTGGGGGCCTGTCAGTGCTGGGCTGAGCTCAGTGACACCGTGGTGATGAATGTGACACAATGTGACCATAGGTACTGCTCCATACAGAAATAACCACTGCAGAGGGCAGGAGAGGACAGGCCTGTACAGGTGACACCAAGCTGCTGCTCGTGGTTTGGTCCCAGCAGCCAGAAGAGCCCAGGTTTTGTGGTGGCACCAGGTGGTGAGGCTGGCACAGCTCGTGCTGCAGGTGTGTGCCTGGGCAGGTGTCACTGCCACAGGGCACAGTCTGGGCTAGGCTTGGCTTCATCATCCATCTTCATCATCTGCACTGCAGAGCTGTGAGATCTGGGATCACCTCGAATTCCAACCTTGAATTCCAGCAGGTTACACTGTGAGGGCATTTGCTGTTTCTTCTATGCAGGCAAAGCCAGTGGTTTCCAGCTCAGGAGTTGTTCTGCTCCCTACACATTGCTCTGCCTGTTTTCTTATCTGATGTGGGGAAAAATCCCAACTCAGCCATAGGTGAGCTAATTTATACTAGGAATGAACCCCCAGAAGATAAATCAGCATTTCTAATTGAACTTCTCAGACTTTATATGGATGGAATGTGCTCCTCAGGTAGGGAAAATCTCAACAAGCTCTGGCTGAGGATCAGTCCAGGTTGCTTGATGGCAGCTCAGGCTGCTCCTGGGTACAAGCAAGGTTTAATTGGTGCCAGGAGCTGTTCAGCAATTAATTCTCCACCCTTCTGCAAAGCTAAATTTTTTGGCAAGGGGACTGATCCTTGCCTGGAAGGAGATCATCATTCTGTTATCACCACAAATATCTTCAGACTTCCACAGTGAGTTTGTTGAGATGCAGTGCTTTGGAGAACAATTCTGTAGCAATTAAAATAGACAAGTATATTAAGATTGACTTTAAGTATGAGAGTTGGAATCCTTCCGTGAGAAGAAACCCCCAGTGTGTTGATTTTGAAGCAGACCATTAGGCTAAAAGTGCTTTCCTGCCCTGGGAGGGGAAAGAAAAGCTCGGTAAGTGGAGATCAGGAGGGACACTTTGTACAGCACTTGGGAGGTGGAGATCACAGTCTTTATCGGTCTTGAACTTACCTGTGACCTTCACTGCTCAGCGCTGGTTTGCTTTATTTTCCTCCTGTCTGTCAGATGTCTGCAAGTGGGTGTGAAATGCAGTGAGTGATCTGCAGGCTGTATTGAACCCATGCTGGGGAGCAGGGCTGGGAAGAGAGCAAAGCCAGTGCCAAATGCACTGAGAGCAGAGGACAGGGCTCAGGAGCACTCTGCCTCTGGAAAATCTCCAAGGCTGATCACATTTGCCGGCTCTTTCTTTCCTTAATGGGAGTCGAAGCTGAGACATTGGTACAAGTGTATTGGTGCTTGGGAGGCTAAACAAGGAGAAACATAAATAAAAACTCAATAATCCATCACTGGAGGGAACTAAGGAGCTTATCTGATTGGTTACAGCATGGCAAACACATCAGAAAAACACATAAATCCAGAAGACTGTGGGGCTTTGGGTTTGATTTTTTTTTTCTTAATCCAGTTTGAATCTTTTTAAACACTTAAAGGGCAGATAAAATGAGCAACCAGCATTTGAAATGAAGGAAGAACTGATATGCTTGAAAGGAAAATGTCAATGCCACAAAAACCCATAACCCTGTAGATTCAAGAGTGGCAATTTGTAACCTCAGATGCCAGCACAGAGCTGTCGAACACAGGGACTCCATAAAAACCCTGATTGTTACCAGTTTGTTCAACTGGCCAGAATGGTCTCTAGTGAAACTGAATTTTTCATGTTTTCCTGCAAATACAGAACTCAGTTTGGGCTTGTCTATCCACAAATGGCTTATCAGAGGTGAGTCCTTAGGTGCATCTCATTAAAACTTGTTTTTCTAACACCAGAATTCCATTCCTTCATTAGCTCTTCAGCTGGTTTCCACACAGGCTGTAGAGAGGGGCACTCAATGATCTTGGAGTTTGTCACTGATAGGGATGATTCCTTTGCCTCTCTGCCAATGATTCCTCTCCCTCCCTGCCTGTTTGGTGCTGTGAACATTCCAGAACAAACTGACCATGGGGCAGAGCAGCTGATAAAGAGAAGAGAGGGAAGCACTTGGACAGAAATCCTTATCCTCTTCCCTGAGCTGCCTTTCATTGACATTTGTGTGTTTGGGCTTTATCATTCTGCTTATCACCGTTCCAGTGAGAGGCTTGGGAAGTACCAGAGATGCTTTCAAGGGCAGGGTTACCTGCTGGGGGTTATTCTCTGTGCTGTTCAGGACATGGCTTGCTTTTGAAAGGAAAAGGAAATTAACTGGAGGAAATGTCTTTCTCTGTTCTCCCAGGATGGAGGGGTCTCTGCCCATCACATTTGACTGATCCTGAGCTCTCATTATTTGGCATCTGGGAAAACTCAGCAGGCCTTGAGCTGCCCAGCCTCACAAGGCTGTGTGTGCCCAGAAGCTCCTCTCTTCTTTCCCACGTATCAGTGGGTCTCATAAAAGCTGTTACTTCTTCCTGAAATCCTTTCTTGTATCTTCAGCTTCTTGTGGCTAAAAACATTCCTGCTGAAATAGCAAATGCTGTAATTTTATATGTAGTTGCATTTTAAAAAGGGGGAAAAAAGATGTTGTGTTTGGTTTATTTTTCAGTGGGCTGAGCAGTCATTTATTGCATTTCAGCCTTCTGAGATCAGCAACTGCACCTATTCCCATCTAGTGGCAAAACCAGCTTGGTTCTTCTGGGGTGGAATGTGAGGTTTGGGATCTGCAGTTCTCACACACAACCCTAGGTGTGAAAATGAGCCAAATGCCAGCCCCATGGTCCCTCCACAGCAGAGGGAAATGCAGGGACACAGCAAATCCTGCTCTGGTTGTCTTTGGCATTTCATGTATTGCTCTAATAACTCTGCACACCAACTCTAACCTGCTTTTAATTCTGTAGCTCAAGTGAAGGTCCAGACTTCATTGCAAATCTGTTGTTATTTTTGCATGTCCTCTTTTTCTCAAGTGGTTTATTTTGTCTAAATGCAGCAATTAAAAAGAAATTATTACTCTGTGAGAGAATTTGTCTCAAGAAGAGGAAAGACATTTACAACAGCAAACTCTGAGTGTCCTTATTTGTTTTGGCAGATAAACAGGAAAATGGTTTTCAAAGCAAATCCACAGGAGGTCCCTTTGGGTACTTGTCTCACTGGGTGGACACTTCTTCCCCACCCTGAGCAGATCACAGCATAGATTCTTTTTGCATTTGAGTGTCATTCACACTTGATTCACACATGAGCTGTCTTTCAGTCCCCTCACACCTGCCCCCTCCTTTTCTGACAGCTTTTTGAGGTGTTGCTGATGATCTTCCCAGGTTCCTCTGCCACTTCCTACTCCATTCCTTTGGGGGATGTTTGTGGGTCTGTGACCCAGGAGAATCCCCAGGTACAGCCTGGCATGATGTCAAAGCAGCTTTGTGGTGAAGGGGTGTCTGGGTTCCACTTGTGGGTTTCTCTGGGTCTGGATTGAAGGCACTGAGACAGTAGTTCATGTTTGGACTCAGGTGTTTATTATTTCTTATCAGTAAAACAGTCTCACTGCTGTGAGTTCAGCAGCTTCTCATTAGAAGGCACAAAATGGCCAACAATCTCTTGGTACAAGGTCTTTTAAGGCTAAACTATCCAAGTAGGAACTGACACCTAGATTATTTTCCCTTTTAACCCCATAACTGATCCCACAGAGCCCACAATGCAGACTTTTCTGCCCAATTACAAAATGCAAACCCAAACCCATGGAGAAGGAGGAAGAAGAAGCATGAAGAAGAAACCCAGGATGACACCCTGTGCCCTCCATCTTGCTGCCATCCACTACATACTAAAAATCCTGAAACTTGAATTCCTCACCAAGTGACACACCTACACTGCTCTCTACAATCTATTTCACACTTTAGTGGATTCCAGTCTATTCTGGAGTTTAGGAAACTTTCTCCATGGATGAGGGTCAAAGTCAGTGCTGCCCTGGGGGTCAGGGCAGCCCAGAGCAGACAGGGAAATATTCCCAGTGCCCTGGGATTTCACAAAGGGGGATTCCTGCAGAGCTGAGCTCATCCATTCCCACCACAGGGATGAACATTTCCCTTCCCAGTGCTCAGGTGGCTCCTGGTGGCAGGGGCTGGCTGGACAGGTGACATCTGCCTGAGGACAGAGCTGCTGGGCTGCTGGGCCTGATCCTTCAGAGCCTCCAGAGCCTGGGCACGTTCCCCAGTTTGACAGATCGTGTTTACTGCAGCTGCAGAAGAATGTTAATTGCTGTGAGATTGAATTGCACTTGTGTTCACAGGAAACATCCACAACCAGGCAGGTTTGGAGGTGGCTCAAAACCTCAGCAGGAGCTGCCTGGCCTTGAGAGTGCTTGTGGAATGGCACAAGCAAAGCAGCACTGCTGTGGAGCCCACCGTGTCCTCTCTGAGCATTCTGGTTGTGTTTATGTCACAATGCAACACGGATTGAGCGACACTCACACAGTGAGATGTCCAAGGCAAAAAAGGCACAGTTATTTCTGGACCTGGATATTTATAGAATTCCAAAAGTGACCATGGATTGGAGGATGAAATTGCCACCTCTCCAACCACACTGGTCAAACCAACAGCCCATCAATTCTCTCCTCCTCCAGAAAGGAATGGAAAACAATTGTTATTTACATGAAAAGTGCATGAGAAACTCCATTACAAAAATGTAAACACCAGAAGGCTTAGAAGAACTTCAGAAGAACAGGGTGTCTGTCACCATCATATTTTCTGAAAAATCCCTTTGCCCAGGATTTCTCTCCTGGGAAGCTGAGAAGCCTCAGAGAAAAAGGAAAACAATATTATCTCATTTGCTTTTCCTGTGTTTTCCTGCTTTGGAATGTGGTTGGAGATTGTTTATCCAACATGTGAATTGTTTTAATTTAATGACCAATCACAGCCAGCTGTGTTGGACTCTTAGAAGAGAGTCACGAGTTTTTAATTATTATCTTCTGGCCTTCTGTCTGCATCCTTGCTCTATTATTTAGTATAGTTTTATATATATATATTTTAGTATAGTTTAGTTATATATATGGTATAGTGTATACATTTAGTATAGTTATATATATGTATTTTAGTATAGTTTATATTTTAGTATAGTTTTATATCTATTTAATAGTAATAATATAATATAATATAATATAATATAATATAATATAATATAATATAATATAATATAATATAATATAATATAATATAATATAATATAATATAATATAAATTAGCCTTCTAAGAACATGGAGTCAGATTCATCATTTCCTCCCTACAATGGGGGACCCCAGAAATACCACAGGCAACAGTTTTAAAAACCTTCTGCCTTTGTGCCCTTTTGTTGTGCTGTACCCCCTTAATGGCTGATCCTGGGATGCTGCTGGGTGCATTTCCTTCAACAATATAATGCAGTCCCCTTGTAAAAGGGGAGATTTATGGTGTCTGTGTGTTCATCCCATTCCTGGAGACAGCTCCTCTAATGATAAAGGTGCATATATCTCAGTGTGATGTAAACAACTTGATGGATGGGTTGCAGTTTATGTGGAGAAAATATTGGAAGCTTTTTATCTATCTGTGAGGCTTCCTGGGAGGCTGCAAACAGGTGGCCTGGAAGCAGCAGACAGGTAGATCATCATTACAGGCAGGCAGGCTGTTTGCAGGTACCCACTGAGGCCAGCATTTCCATTCTGAACATAATCAGCTGGTGAAGGCAAAAGGAAGGAGCTCAAGGCTGCCAGAGCACTTACCTCTCCTTTAAAACAAGAGGGAGCAAAGATGGATTGTATTACTCTAATAACTGGCAGCCAGTCTATGTAGTTAAGTGCTGCTTTAATCCTTGTTTGGGAAAAATGCAGACTCAGGGATTATACTGTCCAGTCATGGATGCAGGTTTTAATTGTGGAGCAGTAGGATAATATTAAAGTCTTGCCATTTCCTGTAGTGACAAAGGTACAGGAGGTCCAAATTCTCAAAAGGATATTCATCTTTCCACCCAGGCAGTCTGTGTGTGTTTGGGTCTGTCTGTGTTTTTGCACCTGCATCCCCAGTGTGTGCACAAGCACTAATTAGCTGTTCAAGTGGAGAAATTTCACTTTAAAAATGAAGCCTAGTTTCAGTTTTCATAAAAATGTCAACCAGAGCAATAAAATGTCTCCCTAATTTAGGAACACTAGAAGGCAAAATAAATTAAATATTGAAACAGATAGAAATCCTTATGCTGAAGTTGATGGGTTTAAAATTACGACTAACATAAAATTGCCACAAGTCTTCTTTTCCTCCTTGATGGCATACAGGCCTGCCTGTGTGAAATGTGCTCGAGTGGAGGAGGTTTATAAACAGTGGGGGACTTGCACTGATGCCTTGAGAAGCCTCATCCCTGTGTGCCAGCAGCTCCTGCCACCCCACGGGGCACCCAGGTCCTTCATCTGCTCAGAGGGGGCTGCACCCCTGGGACTGGGGGCTGGGATTGCCTGGTTTGTGTTTCAAAGCTGGTTTTTTTTAAGGATTATCCCTCAGGGCAAGTTCTGGCTCAGCCAGTCTGGTTTGGAGCCAAGGACATCACTGATGGACATTGTGGTGTGGTGACAGCCCTTCTGCCTGGCTTTGAAAGCATCCAGGATTTACTCAGGTCACCTCGAGATTGTTTGCAGAAAGCTGGGAAATTCTTTCTCAGGGATGTTTTCCTGGAAGCTTGGCATTGTGTAAGTGTTCCTGGTTACCTGATCCCACTCTGGAGGCTATTTTGGATTTTTGTGCACAGGGAGTCTGAGATTCCAGGTGGGCTGAGGGAACCATGGGCAGCATCTCTCAGAGTAGGTGTGACCTGCCTGATCCATGAGGGAGGTACAGAAAACCAAAGCAAGTGAGAATATGTTGGTTTTTTGCCCCGTGGTGTAGGAGCAGGATGAGAGCAGTTTGCAGGGTTTCAGTCCTGGTGCTGGCCCAGGCCCCTAAAAGTCTTTGCTGTGGTTTCTTCTGTTGCAGGCAGTAATGAGATGAGCTTGTGTTAGATGAAATAAAGACTTCATGATTCAAACCCACACATTTCTATTTGATACATTCCTACCTGCTGTATCCTTATTTGAATTTCTATCCTTATATTCTGGTCCTTCAGTGCAAAGGGGATTTTTCATCTGGCATGATGATTCTTCTTTTTTTTTTGTGGTTTCTTTTTCCTTGGCTTTTCTTTTTTTCTTTGCTCTTTTAATTATTTTTAGGATCTGTAATATAATAAATTAGAAGTGCTTTTTAATCAGCTTTCTTTAGATAGGCTCACTTTGTAGTACATAAGGATGGCAAAAACCTTTGACTTAATTATCAATAGATTATGTATCTTTGTTATGTCCTCATTATTGAAGATCAAATAGAAATAGCAGAGTTCACCATATAATTAAAAATCACACCACACCACAGTCCCAAGTGGAGACCACCTAAGGTTGTGTGTGGAAACTTAATACCTTCAAATTTGGAATTGCTTTTTTTTCTTTAATGTTTGATTTGGCTTCTGATATATTATTAGTAGAAAAAAATATTTTAGATGTAGTACGTGGACTAAAATTTTAAGTTTTGTTTCTTTACATTGTCAGTGAGAAAAGAAAGTTGTAAGGAGAAAAATTCCAAAACTTTTGTTCTAATTCTTATTACTCTTTCTTTTAGTTACTGTTAATAGACTTTTCTTTATACCCTTTTAAAGTTTTGAGCCTACTTTGCCTTTCTCCTAATCCTATCTCACAGCAAGGAGTACCTTAGTGATTAACCAGCACTGAAACCCACCACACTCATTAGTAATTAGCCAAAAAATTTCAAAATTATCAACATCTCAAATTACTGAACCAAAACCACTACAATATTTTAAGTAAATGCTGAAAAATACTAAGAAAACCCTTGTCAGTGGTGATTTGGGGTTCAGTTTTAGCAGATTCTGCCACATCCTGCAGAGGGAGGGGAAAGTTCAGTGTTTGGTTAGACCATGGAGCTGTGGACTCTCCCCTAAAACTGCAAACAAAAAAAAAAAATTAGGATTATACTGATGAGCTTGGCATGATTGGATGGCTCACATTGCTTTATTTAAAGAATTTGGGCTTCTTTGTTGAATTTTTGTGGTGAGTTTAAAGCTGTGCTTTTCTTTAATAGATTTAATAGAGGACCTAAGTTTTGGTTTGAAATGTTTAGTGGATGAAGTTTTAGAGTTTTTTCTACTTGCTGCAGTTCATTTAGTGGTTTTGGATTTGTCTTTAGTTGGAGTGCTTACACTTACAGTTTGTTTTGTCATTTTGTATCCTAAATAGTTTTAGGGAGGAAGTGTTTGTATTTTTTTGTTTTCACGGCTGCTCCTGAGGCTGAGTTTGCTGCGGGTGGAAAGGCTCAGCAGGCTTTGCAAACCAGGTCACATTCACCCAGCTCCTAAGACCTCAAGTCAGCAGTCAATTTTTTTTTTCATTTTTCTCCTTTTAAGTTGGCCTGGAAGAAGCTGACAAAAGAGAAGGAATCACGGCTGATTGTTTTTTTTGCCTGCAGGCAACTTTCAGATCGTTTTTGTGGGATCACAATAGACAAACCTTATTGAAAATCCGGGGTGTTCTCTGCCCTGGTCCCTGGAGCTGTAACACTCTCACTAACAGGGCATTGATGTTCCTTCTGCCACCGTGGAGCTGTTAATTGAATGTTAATCACGTCACTCATGCCATGGTACCTTTTTAACCAGCAAAGGCATTTATTATATATCGGCATTGATGCTGATTTCCTCCCTGGGTCTCTGGCAGTGTGTAGTAGGAGCACTGATTTGGTGATTTAACTGGCATTGTTTTGGCTCTGAACTGACTGCATGTGCAGCACAGGCATTTGGGATCCCCATCTTTGGTTTGATACATACTGAAATATTTACTCTTATCTGCTGTTTCAGACTATTTATGAATGAACAACAAAGAAAGTTTTTTGATGTTCTACTACCAGGTCCTGTGTCTTTTTAGTTGAGAAAATTACTGTTCAGGAAAGTTGTATCATTGGGCATTAGGAGAACTGGATCATTAATATTTAACTGTGTTGAAAGTAGAAAGCACTGTAACAGTAATAATAATTTGCACTTGCACAACACATTTCTCCTGAGGATCTCAAAGCACTTTACAAACCATTTAATTAAGTCTAACTAAATCCCTCTGAGGTTTATTATTAGTCCCATTTTACAGATGGTTAAGCAAGGGCATAAAGAAGTTAAATGGTTTGCCTAAATTAGTTAGTGGCAACAATAAGCACATACTTCAGGAGTCCTGGGCACATCCCTCCTCTTGGAGCAGAGAAGGACCGAAGTGACCACAGGGTCCTGCAGCAGGAAGAGCAGAGCAGCTGAAACTGAGGAGGGGAAGGGTTTTGTCTGAGACAGTTCCTGTGAGTGCTATCCCAGGATCTCCTGGTGTCCTGGCTGTGCAGGAGGGAGGTGGGGCTGAGTCCTGGCTCTCCATCACACCAAGGGGCTGTGTTCCATCCCACCCCTCACAGGGACCCCCACCTGTGGCATTCACATTCTCTGAAAATTCCCTTTGCCCAGGATTTTGCTCCTGGGAAGCTGAGAGGACTCAGAGAAAAGGGAAACAATTCTGATCTCATTTGCTTCTCCTGTGTTGTGCTCCTGTGGAATGTGTTTGGAGATTGTTTACCCACAGGTGATTGTTCCATTGCATTCTGCTGGGAGTTGTTTTCACTCTTTGGCCAAGCAGGGCCAAGCTGTGTCAGGACTCTGGAGAGAGTCAGGAGTTTTCATTATTATCTTTTTAGCATTCTGTAAGTATCGTTTCTATATTCTATAGTATAGTTTAGTATTCTTTAATATAATATATGTCATAAAATAATAAATTAGCCTTCTGAGAACATGGAGTCAGATTCATCATTCCTTCCTGCCAAGGGCACCCCACAAACACAGCATCCACCATGTGCTGTCTCCTCTCTGTACCACACTGCAGCCCTGGCCCAGCCAGGAAGGAAGGAAAGAAGTTCTTGCCCCTGGATTTCAAATCCCCCATCCCTTTAGCAGCTGCTCCTCCTCAGCTGCCAGCAGGAGAGGTTGGTGGATCAGGACACAGAGCAGGAGTGTGCAGTGAGGAGCACTCGCTGCTGATCCGAGAGCCACTCAGGAGGGTGCTCCTGTACAAATGCATTAGATTATGGTTAAGCAGCTTATGGACATTAAAACACATTAGAACTTTACAGCACACTATAAATTACAGTTTTGCAGCATTCACAGCCACAATGTTAGGTAATTACATTCATTAATCTACTACTAAGAGCACATAAAGTTGCCTCCCAAATGGTACGGTGTGTGCTTGTGCTCAGCTGGGGATGCTCTGAGAAGGGCCTCCCTTCCCCCACAGCTTCCTCCACCACTGTTCTGCTTTGCTTCAGAATTTTCTGGGTTTATGATGGTTTTCAGCAAACTAGCATGTCAATCAAGCACATTACTCTAAATATTTAGGATTCACACAGGAAGAGTTTCTGATCATGTTGTCTCATAGAGCTCTAAGCTTTTCTCAGTGAGCTGTAAGCACTGTGGGGACTCAGTGCTGTCATTCAGTGAGGAAGAAGTTCCTGCTTGTTGTCCCCTGGGTGATCCCTCTGTGCCACCTGATGTTTGGTAGTCCCTGCAATTGTTAGCCTCACCAGTTAATATTCTGTTGAAACTTCCTTGCCTTAGGTTGAGCATCTTGTCTTCATTTGCTTTTATACAGAAATATTCCCTTTTATTAGAGCAGATTCTCAGCTGGTGTAAATTTTGCTGTTTCCAGGTTGAAAGTCTGTCCCAGTGACTATTTCCTTTTTTTTTTTCTATCTTGCATTGTAGAGAAAGGCTTTCAAACCATTTCTTTGTGGTGCACCCATGTTCTGTACAAGCAGAGTCTTCTGCTGATTCATTCTTGTTTAAATTTCTTGTTTTAAAGGACCCTTCATGGTCATTTCTCTCTCCTCTCAATGGACCAAGTGTTACCTTTGATATCCCCTACCCAAGCACAGCAAGCTCCCCAATCCATTATTCAGCCACATTTTCACTGGGACTTTCCACGAGTTTTTAGCTATGAAAGTGGGAGAGCAGAGTTATATATTCTCTTCTCTTAACCTCTTGCAGTGTGTGTTAGAAAACAGAGCACATAGAAATTCCCTGGGAAACTTCCTCCAATTTCAGTGGCTGCTGAGGAGAGTACACATAGGAAAAGAGCAGCTCAATTAGAAGGGTAAAAGTAACAGAAACAGTTCATCAGCCTGAATTTTTAAGAAATCAAGCTACTAAATTAGATGCAGTGTCTCAGTCCTGGAAAAAACAGAAGTGAGTTCCAAAAATGAAGTAAAAAACCTCACATTTCCTCA
This sequence comes from Molothrus ater, assembly GCF_012460135.2. Lineage (NCBI taxonomy): Eukaryota > Metazoa > Chordata > Aves > Passeriformes > Icteridae > Molothrus > Molothrus ater. The sequence goes on along the minus strand of NC_050498.2, from coordinate 2,032,631 downwards.
TGAAGGTATGATTCCACTCCAACATAACTTCAGCAAGCCAGAAAGCAAAATCTATTATTTTTTGTTTGTGAAACTTTAATGAATCTGATTGTAAAAACTGCAGCTTGTACAAGTCAATGGGAGCTGCAGACTTACAGAAATGACCCATTACTTCTGTGTCAGTTCATTAATTGGGTTTTCAGTTGCTGATTTCCTTTCACATCAGGATCATCTTCCCATCCCTGTGAGGAAGAGCCCTGAGAGCTACCTGTGCCTGTGCAGCTGCTGCAGGAGCTGTGACAGCTGCTTAATCACAGCCAGCCTCACTGAGAGGCATTCATCTATTTGCTAAATAGATGGAGCTTCAATGACACTTGAGTGCTCCAGTTTCTAGGGAATTTCTTTGTCATTACTGACAAATTTATTATCCTGACCATTAAATTAATAAAACACACAGCACACAGCAACTGCTTTTTGAGGGAGGTGATTTTTGGTGCCACAGAAACCTCTCCAGCTCCATGTCCTGAGCTTCACCTCCCTGCTGCCCTGGGCCTCTGTGGCCAGAGGAGGGGGAAAAGGCAAGTCCAGCATCTCTCAGCTGTGGGACTGGACAGAAGGAGCACATTTGGTGGGGATGAGCCTCCCATCAGGAACTCCCAGCTGTAGTTTAGTGCTGTCTCTCTGTAGTGGTTTTGGTCTGTTAATTTAAGATTTTTTTGAGATTTTTTTAAACTAATGTGTTAATGAGTGTGGTGGGTTTTAGTGTTGGTTAATTATTCATGTACTTCTTGTTGGAATGTTTACCTTCTTGGAGAAAGCTAAAGTAGGTTTAAAAGGGTATAAAGAAAATTTTATTAATAGTAATTAATTTTTTTTAAGTAGTAAGAATTAAAGTAAACTTTTTAGAACACTTTTTGTCTAAACTATGACACTCTCACAGGTTGCTTCTGCTCAGGGCAGAACCAGGAGCCCTTCTGAGCCCCTGTGCTGCCTTTGGTCACTGATGACTGATGGGGTCTCAGCACAGTGCTGTGTGTTCCATGAGCAAGAGCTGCAGGGATGGCCTTTGTTTCAAGAGAGCAGCAGTTCAGGGAAACAACTGCCTGGAAAAATCCCATTTTTGACACTGTTTGCCTGTCACCTGCTTGGCTCCAGCCCCCCTTTCACGTGGTACACTGAGATATGGAACTGTGTTCTTTACAGTGGGTTTTACATCCCTCTTTCTGCATGCCAACACGAGGAAGCCAGAAATGTTTATTTTTAGGGCCAGGGCAGCAGGCTGCTGGCTGGAGATGGGTTGGGATCCCACAGGGCAGTGCCAGGGCACAGGGGTGCTGGCACAGCTGGTGTTTGATGTCACTGCAGCTGCTGACCTGGTCCTGGCCCTGCTGATGGAGCAGCTTTGGGGTAGTGGCAGTGCTCCTGTGTCAGTGCTCCTGTGTCACTGCAGGGTGGCCCCCATCCAGGGAATCACATGCAGTGACCCCAGAAGGCTGAACAATTGCTTTATTAAGCTATATTATATTACACCAATACTATATTATATTAAAGAGATACTAAAGAAAGCCCCATGACTGTCTCCAACAGTCAGGGCACAGCTTTGACCCAACTGGCCAATCAATCCAAACAACCTTCATCAGAGTCCAGTTAACAAATCACTCTCACAAACAATCCCCATAACACATTCCACATGTGCCAAACAGCAGGGGCAGTGAAAAGAGGTAAGAATTGATTTCCTCTTCTTCTCTGAGCTTCTCACTGCCTTCTCCAGGAAAAATCCTGGGATTATTCTGAACAGAGAGTGAATTGTGTCTGTCTCTGTTCAGAGAGTGTGAATGCCACACTCCTGTGCTCCTGATGCCATCTGTGTCACCCATGGAGCATCTGTAGGGCACGTGGGGACCCATAAACCTGAGCTGTCCCCTCTGATGAAGCACCAGGATGAGTCTGGCCCTGCTCAGCTCGGGGCTCTCGGTCCCTCTGGGAATTCACTGTGGGATGGCACCCATGGAAAATGTAACAGCCCCAGTGTGGGGCTGCCTGTGGCTTCACTGCTCACTGCTGGAACGTGCCACACTCTGCACTGAGATATTTGGTCCATGTATTACATATTACAGGGATTATTTTCCCTTTCTGGACAGCACTGGCAGTGATTTCTCTAGTGGAAGCCTACTGAGAATGATGCTAATCTAGTTTCCAAGGATTTGTTTATTGGGGCAGCACATGCTGGGCTAATTTTAGGGTATGTGCTCCATGGTGTTTTTCTATCCACAAGTGAAGTTTTAATAAAGGAATGTAGTACTCGGACAGCAGTTTGTGTTTTGGGATTTTTTTTCCTTTTATTTTCCTCCAAAATGCAGTAAAGGCAAAATTGGCTCAGTGAGTATTTATTGGCAAATTAATGTTCCTAAAGCCTTCCTTTTTGCTTGTTCTTTTCTAGAGCTTGGAGAAATAAGATTTCACATAATGCATCTGGGATTGGATTACTGGATTGAATTTTGCAAAGTACACTGGGGATAGCTGAGCCTGTTTAGAAAGCAGCTAAGCCCCTCTGAGTCAGTAAAAATTCAATTCATGATGGTTGATGAGGGCTTTTTTGATGGGTTTTGTTTTGGGTAATTTATTTGCTGTTGGATGGTCACATTTCCTTTGAGGTATTTTATCAAGGTTTATTAAGTTTTTGGTGGGGGCTGTGGTGGGATTCAGACTTTCTCTGAAAAGTGTGATGGAAAAATGCTGGGATGCTGCCATCCCTCCTCCTGCTTGCTTGTTGAACACAAACATTACATTTAAAGGAACTCTTCAGTAGAATTTATGTGTTGTGACCATTTTGGAAACCCACAGACCCATGATCAAACCTTGTCAAAGCTGTGCTTGTGATTGAATTGCTCTGCATTTGGTCTCTTGTGTACTCAGGCTCTCCTGCTCCTCCCTTCTCTCCTGCTGAGGTTTTGGTCCTGCAGCCAGGCCAGCCACAGTCACCCCAGAGCAGATGGAAATATCTCTGTGATTGTGATAACAGAGCTCAGGGCACAGCAGGGGCTGGGAAATTCCTGTTCCTTTGCAGGGGCAGATCTCATCTTAAATAATAGTGTCTGCATTTAGATCCTCTCTGTAAAACTGGCCTGATTTTTATCCCCTGGACTTCCTTTTCTGTTTCCTAGGACAGTGGTACTGTGTTGTTGGTGCACCTGGGGGTTTGTTAGGGGTTCTTTTTTTTGGTTGTTCTTTTTTTTTTTAATGAGGGAGGTTTTAGGTTTTTGTTTGTTTGGGGGCTTTTTTGTTGGGGCTTTTTTTTGAGTTTTGTTGTTTGTTTGTTTGTTGGGGGTTTTTTGATGCTTTGGAGTTGAATTCTTTTGGCAGAGAACATCAGAGAGGAGGAGGTGTGAGTGTAAGAACCTGGGGGTGGCTGGGCCAAGCAGAGGGAAAGGAGAAGCAGCAAGGCTGCAAATTTCTCAGTGTGTGGAATAAGTTTTAATAAGGTCATCGAGAACTCAAAATTAATTCTGAATGAGGTAAAAACTGCCACAGCAGGAAACCATAAAATATTTCATGGTAACCCTGTGTGGGATCCTTTAGTGTCCTGTGCATCCTATAATGGCCCTGGGAAGGAGATTGCAAAGTGTGACATGGGAGAGGGCTGCATCCTCCTCTCCCTTAAAGAGGAAATGGGCAAAGAAGCCAAATGCTTTTGCTCTTCTAACAGGAAGAAATAATGGTTTTCTAGGTGAGGTTTAATGCTCTCAGCAAATCTTTGCAGATTTTACATCACAGTCATTTCCTCGAGTCAGACTTCCCTGCTGCCTGCTAAGTAAACGCAGAAAGCATAGATTATCAGTTAAGGGTATTGACAGCATTTCAAGTGCTATCAGAGAACGTTTAATTCAGTTTAATTTTGTGATAAATCTCATGTTTAATCCTCTGGTTGCTCTGTAATCATGTCTCTATTGATCTTCTCTGAATGACTGCATGCAGTTTAATAAACTTTGCCATTAACCCAAGCTTTCTAAAAGAGGAGATTGATTCCAGTATCAACTCTGATAGAACCAATAAGCACCTGAAAATCATTAAATGTGTCCATTATAAAATATTTGCATTAAGATCAAAGTGAAAGTGTAGAGTTGAATTTGCAGCTTCTTAGAGAAAGAGTTTGCAATTGGAAAGTCTCAGTATGTCAGTCAAAATCAGCAGCAGTTTTCAACCTGGCTGATTCAAGCTGACACCTCCTTTCATTTCTTATTCCTCAAATCCCTCTTTCATCCTATTGAGCAACCTCCCTCTCTCGTTTCCCAGCCATAATTATATCCTTTAATTTATTCCATCTTTTTCACCCTAGGCATTTGTTTAGTCCAGGGGTTTGAGGTCATTTTCACCTCAGAATAAAGCTGCAGACTTGGGTGTCCTTTTGAAGTGCTGGTTTGGATTTTCTGTCCTGAACTCCTTTTCTAAGGAGTGTCCACGTTACATGAGGTACAACACTGGGTGGAGAAGTGGGGAGGGAAGTGCTGTGCTCCCTCTGCATGCAGGGAGCCTGGCAGTGTGGGAGGAACAGGAGAAAGCCAAACCACGTACCCAGACATGGCTGGGTGACAGCAGTGATGCTCATCTCTTCCCTTAAGGATGGTGGAGAAGATACAGAGGACATTTCCCACCCTGCACATCATCTGGGGGAGAATAAGGGAGGTTCAAGAAGGGACCCAGGACCACCCTGGCTGTGGTGGCCTGGCCTGATGAAGCTGAAGGGCTGCAGGGGTTTGGAAGAGGAGAGATTGGCTTTGCTGCTGTTCCCAAAATAAACAAAGGGGCACTGCAAGCCCTCATGTGCCTTGTGGGGTGCAGATATCTTCTGTTCCCTATCCAAGGGGCTCTGGCTCCAGGAGGAGGGAGATGTGCCAGGAGCCCCAGGAGCAGCCTGCAGTGCTCTCCATGCTGGGGTGCAGCTGTTCCTGGGGGGCTGCTCCATTCACCTCTCCCAGGATTTAGCACTGCAAAGCACAGATGCAATAGATGTGGTTGTACTTCCATTTCACAGATGAGCTCTGCTGCATGGGAGGGCTGAAGGCCCAAATTCATGGAGCCATTTATTTCCTTTGGAGAGCCAGTCAATGGGAATTAAATAGTTTTAGGCCCCTGAATACCTTCTTTGTGGTCAGGGGCTTAGCTGAGTGCTGCAGGTCACAGGGAGCACTGGGGGAGATCAGGAATTCCCACACCCACCTCCAGGCCCCCACATTCATCATTTACCTTCCCAGTCCAGCCAGCTCTAATCCTGTGCCTGGCAGGGCACAAGTGCTGCTGAGGTCAGACAGGAGAGATTTGGATACCAGCCCCTACAAGCAGCTTAGAAAAAACAAATCTTTCCTAGGAAAGGTTTCCTTCCCAGTGCAGGCTGATTTCCTGCTTATGGTTCTTATTCTCCTTAACACATTCTGTGGCTCTGGAGAGATCATTGCAGAGCTTTATCTGTTCCTGCTGCAGGCAAGTTTTACAGAGAGACAGGAGCTGGGATGTTTCCTACAGCACGAAGAGTTCAGAGCAGGCAGCCGTGCCATGAAGTGGGGTTTGACTCTAAGTGCTGCTGAAGTGATGTGATTCACAGCTTTTGTAACTCCTTGCAAGTTTGCTGCAGGCATTAGCAAAGCTCTTGACTTGAGATGTTCTGCTTTGGAAGCAAATCCCCTGACTGTGCATCCCTACCAAGTTACATTTGTAGCTTCTAGGTGGCTATAAACAAGAAATATTACAGTAATTGCTTTTCCAGCCACTAAATAGCCCTGAATATTAGATGACCCTTCAGTTTTAAAAGATCTGTCTACAAAATACCTTGAATATTTGCAGAAGACATTGTTTTCAGCCACAGTGAAGGAAATTCTCTTTTTCTCTGGTGTGTGAGGTGGCTTTGCAGGGTCTGTGCCCTGAGATACAACTGGAGAAAGCAGCCAGCTCTGGTTTTCCCTGTTTATTTATTCATGCTGTGTTCTGTGCCCATTTAACTGGAGACTCTGTATTCTACATGCAAATGGAAGGAGGTATCTGTTTCACCTCCTAGGAACTGTAGGTGTGTTCCTGGTGAGTTTTGGGTGATCCCACAAAGACTGTGGAGCATCCACTGAGCCCAGAGCTGAAGCCAGGATGTGATGCCTTCACAGCAGTGCAGAAATAGAGGTGAAAATGTGGCATTTCCCAGGGTCTGGGCTCTGTGTTGGGCACAGGGGCACAGCAGAACAGTTCTGGTGTTTATTTCCTCCTGTACATGAGTGAGGACTCTGGAGACAGGAGCAACTTCGGTCTCTTTGTAAGTGGTGGAAGGACAAGGCAATGATAAATCTTGTCTGTTATGCTAAGCTGTGCTTCTGAACTGCAGAGAGGGGGATTTGCCAGTGATCAGCACCGTACAAGAGTGTAATCCCTCTGGTTTTTTGATCATCAAATTTATCTTCACTGTATCTCCTTCCTTGGGGAAGAATAAGCCAGCAAATGGAAAGGTTACATATTGCTCTGTTCCTTAGACTTTTGTTTTTACTGGTTTTTTCCAGCCTGAATGCTAGAAGGTGGTTTCATTTGCAGATGGGAAGCTGAACCATTGTTTCTTTTTTCCTCTAATTGCAAAAAGGTTCTGATCCTTTTCCTAATGAGGAATATTGCCAAGCTCACCTAAAGTGTTGCAGTCCTCAGGTCCTAGCTGAGCTCTCTTTCTCTCTCCTTGTTTTCTAGTTACTGTTCTTTCTCTTTAAAATCCTTCCTCATCAGTCTTTTTTGGCTGTATGCCACAAGCCAAAACAGTGGTAGAGTCAGGGAGTTCCTAGAGGAAAAAAAAAGAAAATCCAGAGGAATAAGAGATAGTTAGAGCTTAGAAAAGCTCCTGTGCTGAGTAGTTCAAATTCTTGACATATCAGATGAAAAGAGTTGTTTTAAAATAGATTAACTTTCTCTTAAGGCTCAATAATTACAATCCATTATTATGAGGAGATTTTTTTGTTGGGTGAAAAAATCTGCAGCTTGGATTACTCATGGATCACACCACCTGGCACAGTCCATGAGTGCTTCTGCTAATTCTGTCCTTTCCCTTGCTCATTCCTGCATTCTCTGTCCTGCTGGCCTGGCTGTGCAGAGGGATGCTCTGGGTTCCCTGTGGGGGTGTAAGGTGCCTGTGGGGTGCAGAAGTGCACAACAGGGATGTTCCCATCCATGACAGGGATGTTTCCATCTCTCCCTACAGCAATTTCCTCCTTGTTTTGGTCCCAGCCATGGTAGGGATGTTTTCATCCATGGCAGAGGTGTCTCCATCCACAGCAGGGACGTTCCCAGCCACGGCAGGGATGTTTCCATCTCTCCCTACAGCAATTTCCTCCTTGTTTTGTTCCCATCCACGGCAGGGACGTTCCCAGCCATGGTAGGGACGTTCCCAGCCATGGTAGGGACGTTCCCATCCACAGCAGGGACGTTTCCATCCATGGCAGGGACGTTTCCATCCATGGCAGAGGTGTCTCCATCCACAGCAGGGATGTTCCCATCCATGGCAGGGATGTTCCCATCCATGGCAAGGATGTTCCCATCCACAGCAGGGACGTTCCCATCCACAGCAGGGATGTTCCCAGCCATGGCAGGGATGTTTCCATCTCTCCCTACAGCAGTTTCCTCCCTGTTTTTACCTGGGCTGGCTCAGGGTGGTGTCTCTGTCCCCACTCCAGGTGTTCTCATCCAGCCCCAAGGCTGGCAGGGCAGCAAAGCCAAGTGTGTCCCAGCTCAGTGTGGCCAGGAGATTGTAGGGAGCATCCCGAGACCTTTGGAATGCTCTGGACTTTCCTGGTGCTGCACATCTTCCCACAAGACAAGGAATGCAGGGGTCTGATTCCACTTACAAACCACAGTACATTTGTGATGACTGCTGAGTGCTGTGCTAATGAGTGGTGCCAGGCTGAAGTCATCTGTTTCCCAGTGCAGGGATGGCAGGGATGAGAGCTGTCTAAGCCCACATGCATTTATTGCAACCCTAAGATAAGGGGGATACCCTTTAAATATAAAATTTATTGGCCCACTAACTCCTTGCCTGGGTCTGTGGCCTGCCTACCAAAGTGCTGTTTGAATTATTCAGAGAACACAATGTGTGTGGAGGGTGGAGGAGCCCAGAGCAACACTCAGCCAGCTTTGTGCCAGCTGCTCCTGCAGTGGAATTTTATTTCCCTCCAGTGAAATCTCCTGGAATGTGTGTTTTGATCAGTAAATGCAAATACTGTATAACTACAGATACAAATGTACAAAAAATTTATTTTTGGGATAAAGTTTAAAATTTTAAAATATTTTTTCCATTCTAAATGAGAAAAAAGGGAAAATTAAGAAAACTATGTAAAGAAATAAAAATCCAGAAGTTTTAGTGTAGAACTGAGGAGTTGCCCAATTATCTAGACATACTGAAATATTTGTGTTTCTTATTATTCTGTGTGGTTGTTGATAAGTGTTCAGTTGGGTTCTCCCCACCATGACTGTCAGAGCATCGGGGTGGGATGGTGAGGATGGACGGAGAGCAGAGATCTCTGAAACCAGGGCTGGAATTTGGGGTTTATTGCAAAGGGCCTGGGTGCAGGGCCCTGCTGGGAGCTGCCAAACACAGCTCAGAGCAGGACTGAGAGGAGTAAAGAGGGTAGAGAGTAAAAGGGGTGAGAGAGTAAGAGGGGCAGGAGCTAAGAGAGCGAGGTTCCTGTTCCAATACAATAAATCTGTGCTGAATATTCTCATTCTCACTAACCAATCTAGTACAAGATACAAATCCTATAGCATTTCCATACAGCCTATAAGAATCATTACATTACCACACTGTGTTACATTTTAAACCCTAAAAACTCCTCTTTGGGCCCCTTCTGCCAAGCTGTGGGGTCTGCTCTGAGCCTTGGGCCTGTCTGCAAGCAGAGGGTGTTGTTCCATCAAAAGGGGATCACCTTCAGCTGGCCATGCCGTTGTTTTCCAATTGTTCAGTAACTGAGGGATCTCAGAGCTTGCTTTCATTTCAATCTCACTTATAGTTTCCATATTCTCAACATCTTTTGCCAGACAATCATATTTATAAGGCTTTCCTGTTTCATCTTCCCCAACACATGCCCAGCCCCTTTCCCTAGGATAAATATTCCTGGCCCTGGTGTGACCTGAGGCAAGGACAGCAGTGGGAGATGCCAGTCCCAGCCCAGGGGGATGTGCTGCTGCCCCAGATCAGGGCAGTGCTGTGCCAGGCTGGACTGCCAGGGACAGGGCAGGGCTGGCTGCTCAGATCTGTGACACCCTGCTGTGTCACAGCACAGGGGACAAGCAAACTCAGCGCTGCTGCAGTGCTCCTCTCTCTGCCTTACCTCTGATCCCAGCTGAGCAGGGCAGGAGCACTGGAACCCTCTTCCCTGGCATGGAGATTTAGAAGGAGCATCCCTAGGGACTCCTCTCCACATCTCTTTTCTATTTATTTTCATTCCTCAAACAAAGAAAATAAATATGAGCACGTGGCCCTGCTGCTCACAGGGTAAGTCAGGCACATTTATTTAAGGCACAGCACAGTGAGATAAGCCCAGGGCAGTGGGAATCCATCTCCCCTGGCTGCAGGGGCTGGGAACAGCCTGGGGGCTCTCAGCTGGGTGGAGCATGGGGGGATGCAGGGGTTTGGAGCTGTGGTGTTGGACTCAGAGCTGGGGCTGGATCTGCTCAGTCGTGCCCAGGGAGCAGGGATGGGCTGGAGGGGAGCCCTGGCTGCTCTGCCAGATCCCAGCCTGGAGGGGCAGGGACAGCAGGTACCCCCCAAAGGGCACTGCAGAGTTTGCAGGAGGAGTTGAGAGAGCCTGGCTGAGATGGTGTCAGCAGGGGACAGGGACAGGCCAGGTCTCGCTGCTGTTTCAGTGTCACAGACATCTTTCATGAAAATCCTTTCCTTAGGATTTTTCCTCCTGGGAAGCTGAGAGGCCTCAGGAACAAAATGTAACCAATGCTTATCTGCTGCTGTGGAATGCAACAGGTGCAGCTGGGATTGGGCTCATGGGGTTGTTTCTCATTAATGGCCAATCACAGTCAGCTGGCTCGGACTCTCTGTCCAAGCCACAAGCCTTTGTTATTATTCCATTCCTATTCTATTCTTAGCTAGCCTTCTGATGAAATCCTTTCTTCTATTCTTTTAGTATAGTTTTAATAAAATATATATCATAAAATAATAAATCAGCCTTCTGAAACATGGAGTCAGATCCTCATCTCTTCCCCCATCCTCAGACCCTTGTCACAGTTTCAGCCTCAAAAGGCAGCCCCAGGTGTGCTGGAGGTCACTGAGTCAAATCTGCAGCAAAGACAAAACCTTGGGCTTTACTGGCAATTTGTGTAAGACCCAGAAAAATCTCTAGAGAAAACACACTGGGACTTTGAGGCTGGCAGAAGCTGGCTGGAGCCAGAGCTTCAGGATCCTCTGGCAGGAGCTCACAGGCTTCTGGCTGAACCAGGCAGAGCAGAGCCAACTGTGTGTACTTTGCCTTCCACAAAGCCAGGCAGCTTCCAGAAGAACACTTCATGCTCTGCAGTGGAGGCTGGCATTGCTCAGCACTTCCTCTGCACTGGCTCCAAGGTGAGGTTTTTGCTAACTCAGGCTGCACAGGCTCCAGCAGTTTCTGGACTGTTCTGCACAAGTGTAACGTGTTCTGGCACAGTATTGGAGTGACAAAACAGAGCAGGGAGGGGCTGACACGGCTGAGAATACCAGGTCATGTCTGAAAAACATGAAATAAATGAATAGCAATCAATTGCTCTGATGCTCATCTCCACGTATGACACCAGATTTTACCAGCTCAACAGCTGGCACCAGTCTTAGATTTCCTCCACCTCCAGCTTGTCTTTGCTGTGGGGCATTGAGGGGGCCATGGCACCACATTGTTTCAGGAATTATCATTATTTCCTGTATCCTTATAACACAGGGTGCTCACTAAAGCCCAATTTTCAGGAGTGCTCAGCTGCTGAAATCAATGAAGGCTGTGCTTCATTAGAGAAAGTGCTCAGAGGAGCCAAGTTCTCTGAAAAATCAAATCTCAGGTGTTTCCCAATGAATGTTTAAAATTAGCAGATGTTTCTGACCTAAACATGTCAGGACTGTTATTGCCACCTATAAAATGGGAATAGTGAAATACCTTTGGCAAAACAAGTGTAAAATGGGCCGTTGGTATTTGTCGAGCATCTATCTGATGCTATCAGGAGGAGCTGTACAGAAAAGCCCTTGAGGAAATTAATCATTGTGCATTCAGAGAGGCTGTGAATGGAGTGCCAGTAAACAAGGCCTAGGTCCACACTATGGACAAAGAGGAGCAAACAAAATCCTGAGTGGTTGCTCATTAGCTGAACACCTTCCATTCTGTGTAGGGAAATAGGAGCATGGGATCATGTAATTAAAGATTGTATCTTGGCATGCATGCACAAGAGGCCTGAATTAAGGTGGTGGCTGCAGCCTTAATCCTGGCCTTTCATAACTTCCAAGCCCTTGACTTTGTAACCTCAATAATGTTGCCTTAATGTATTTCTGTGTGCAGTTTAAATCAGGAGCTGAAAAGGCACCTTCTGTTTATCAATGCTATTGTTAACAAATGGTTTTGGGATGAAAAATCAAAGCAATCTCTTTGCCACAGAAGGGCTTTCACACAACATATCTGGAGCAGACAGCAACTTGCTCTGCTGTTGTTTTCCTTCCTCTGCACCCATCCAGCACCCCCAGCCTGGCACTGCCTTTCATCCCCTCTCTGCTGCACAACACTGAACCACTTTGTTTTCAGATTCCAGAGAGATGCAGGAGGCAATGGATTGCAACTTTATGCAATCAAAGCAAACAAAACAAGATTAAACCTTTCTGTGGAGGTCTTGTGGCTTGAAGGAATTGCTAGGATTAATGTATGGGCTACTGCACCCAATATAGCTGACATCACACCTCTCTTCACCAGTCCCTTGTCTTTTAAAATACCATAACAGTGACACTGAGAATCCTTTTCTCTTCTGCATTGTGCTTTACACCTGCTTTCCTTTTCCCCTGGTGTATTTTAGGAGTGTTTGCAATTTTTTTCCCCCTAGAAAAATGCTTTTGAGAACCTAGTCATTCATCAGAAGAATACACAGTGCATTTAACTATTTTATCTGGAAGTAAATTAATGGTTATAACAAGCATCTCATTTTATTTTCTGGTTTTGATTAGAAGGACTGGTCAGTGCATTATTTTCAGACCTTTACATCTTGTTTCTGCTGGAAATAAAACAGCAAAGCATAAAACATGAGAGAGGTATTGAAGATTAGGGGCATTTTCATCCATCAGCTGTAAAAATTCTCCAGTGTAACAGAAACACAGAAGGAGTTGATGGAGACTGCCAAGATGTGATGGCAAATTGGGTACCCAGATTAGCAGTGTTTGTGCAGGTTTGGGTTGGGTTTGGGTTGGATTTATGCAGGTTTGGGTTCATTTTCTGCAGGTTTGGGTTGGGTTTGGGGTTGATTTGTGCAGGTTTGGGTTGGGTTTGTGCAGGTTTGGGTTCAGTTTTTGTGTGTTGCTGTCCTGGATTCTCAGCTAATGATTCCCCCTGTGTGATCCTTCCCTGTGAGGGAGATGCCCCTGGATCCCTGGCAGTGCCCAAGGCCAGGCTGGACAGGGCTGGGAGCAGCCTGGGGCAGTGGGAGGTGTCCCTGCCATGGCAGGGGTGGGATGGGATCTGTTTTAAGGTCCCTCCCAACCCAAACCCTTCTGGGATTCTGTGCTGGCCAAGCTGTAGGGTTTCTCTCAGCTGTACCCTGCAGGAATCCTAATTTCTTGCAAGCTGACCCTCTGTACCCAGTGCAGGGGGTCAGTGTGGGGTGGTGGTTCTGCCATGGTTTCTGGTTCTGTGCTGTTCCCTTTGGCTGTTTTTACTTCCCCCATGTCCATCCCATCCCTCAGAGCTGCTGCAGCTGACAGCAGGCTCGGGATGAAACTGGGAAAGAATTCCAAATTGACTTTTGTAGCTACTGAAAATGTATTTTCTTTCCCTTAATTAGCTTCTCCCTTCTGCACTAGTGTCCCCCATCAAATGTGAATTGTTTGTACCTTGAAAGGCTCCAGAAGTTCCTTTCTTACATTCTGTTTGGCACAGACCTTTGCATGTCTGAATAGTGAACAGGGCAGACTGTTCAGGCTTGATTTTCTAAATACTGTGTTTAAAGTGGAGTATTACACTGGTAGTTCATAACTGTTTGATGTTTTAAAAAATGTCTAATTTCTTTATAATTTATTCTTGGAGTGAAGGATAAACTGTTGGGCTCTGATATAAAGCTGCAAAAGAATTTAGCAAGAACCTGAGGAGGAAATAATTGGAATATAGTTGTAGACTGTTAGAATTGTAATTTGGTTTAACTAGCACTGCAGTGTAAACTGCTCCTGTTTTTAATAATTAGTTTTTAAATGTTGTATTTTACTGAGGTCACATTCAGTGCAAACTCGGAAAATAAGTTTTTACAACATTGGAATTGTAGTACTGATAATCCACAAGGATGGTTTGGAAAGGTCAAGGCTTGAAATCCCTGAGCAGCACCTGAAATGTTCATCCAGGGAAATTTCTGCAGCAGTGTATTTGCTACACACCGTGCTTACAGTGTTGGTTTTCATCCAGCATTCCCAGAGAAAAATCCTGTAATAAGGAGTGGAACATTGTTCCCATGCAGCTGTTCACATGCAGCTGTTCATTCCCATGCAGCTGTTCCCATGCAGCTGTTCCCATGCAGCTGTTCCCATGCAGTTGTTCCCATGCAGTTGTTCATTCCCATGCAGTTGTTCATTCCCATGCAGCTGTTCCCATGCAGTTGTTCCCGTGCAGTTGTTCCCGTGCAGCTGTTCCCATGCAGCTGTTCCCATGCAGCTGTTCCCATGCAGCTGTTCACATGCAGTTGTTCATTCCCATGCAGCTGTTCCCGTGCAGTTGTTCCCGTGCAGCTGTTCCCATGCAGTTGTTCATTCCCATGCAGTTGTTCCCGTGCAGTTGTTCCCGTGCAGCTGTTCCCGTGCAGCTGTTCCCGTGCAGCTGTTCACATGCAGCTGTTCCCATGCAGATGTTCCCGTGCAGCTGTTCACATGCAGCTGTTCCCGTGCAGCTGTTCCCATGCAGCTGTTCCCGTGCAGTTGTTCCCATGCAATTATTCCCATGCAGCTGTTCCCGTGCAGCTGTTCCCGTGCAGCTGTTCCCATGCAGTTGTTCCCATGCAGCTGTTCCCATGCAGCTGTTCCCATGCAATTATTCCCATGCAGCTGTTCACATGCAGTTGTTCCCATGCAGTTGTTCCCATGCAATTATTCCCATGCAGCTGTTCCCATGCAGTTTTTAAGGTGTTGTCAGAGGGCCGGGGTGGGAAGGAAGGGCAGTGATGGGCTGGCTCTGGGGTCCAAGGGGATGATGAGTGCACCCCAGTAAGCCCTGCTCTGCTGCCACTGAGGGTTTGATGTTTAATCAGGGAGTTGTCATTTTATGTAACAAGAAGATGGACTTTGCTGAAATAAATGAGGCACAGCTCCCTGAGAGACCTGATGAGAATGCAGTGTGTCCTTCAAGCCTCCTCCCATGAGCAATGGTCTGGTGGAGGCAGATCATTGATGCTCTGGGGGCTGCTTCTCTCCCTGGGCTGGGGCAAGGCTGTGCTGAGGCTGTGGGTGCTGACCAGAGCCAGGTGATTGCAGTGCCCTGCCAGGCAGGAGCCAGCTCAGCACCACAGGCCCCTCCCTGCCAGGGCACCCACAGCACCATCAGCCTGATTAATGTGCCCAATAGAAATAAAACAAATGGAAATTTTTTTAGATTATACAGTACACTCATAAATATTAATGCACTTTAGTATTGAATTGCGTGTAATTACATATTTATACATTTAAGTCACCTTCCTGATACACTTAAGGCACTTTACTGATGAAAGATATCTCTGAAAGAGAAGGTTTTAAACTGTGCCTAATATGTTTGTAGGATTTACTGAATAATGTGTGAGCTTGTATGCTGGCAGGAGAGGAGAAAAACCTCCATTAGAGACTGAAAGTGTTCATGGGCTCTGCTCAGGCTGAATCCACTCCTTGGATAGTGCTGAAAAATCTGTCTCGACATGAAATATTGCTACATCTTCTTATCTATGTAGATAAGGTCTGTGCAGTCCTGTCACCTTAGAGTAATTACAGCTTATTACTCTAATCATGATGATGCCTGAAGACTGTAATTAAGATTGTGCTGGCTAATGTACTAGCACACGGCATGGTACAGCTATTGTCCTATCTAAACAAGGCAGAGATAAAAATGGGAAGAGGGAGAAAGGGCAGAAGTGGGGAAGTGATTTATGCAGGGCTGTGGTTCCCAGCCAAGCCCTGCCTCCACAGAGCCTGGGGGCTCCACGGGGCAGAACATGAGACAAGCCTGGGGGAATCCATAAAATCAGAGGGGTTTGGGAAAGCTGCAGAAGGCAGGCCTCAGAGACAGCAGAACTGGGATTGGTGCAGCAGCCATGAGATTGGGCAGCAGAAAAATTATGAAAGAAGTAGAAAAGTAAGGACAAATGGAACAATGGTCTGTGTATTAATGCTTGTCTAGAATAACTCCCTAAGCTACAGAAAAGTTTATCCAGTGAGATATTGGGAAGTTCTAAGCTTAATAACGGAGCTCTGTGCATTGTGTTTTAAGGCTTACAAGCAGGTATTGTATTTGAAATAAGCAAGCATTGTTTGACTAAAGGTACCTGTGCTTATAGTGGTTGGATAGAACTACTGTCAATGTGCTTCTGCTTTGTGGGATTGGTCAAAAAACTTATAAAGTGACTTGTAAAATTGAGTTCTTGGTCTCAAGACCAAGAACTGCCTGGGATGTGAGCTGCTGGCATCTTCCCATTGCCATAACCATAGGATGAGGCTGATGCTGGAAAATCAAACAGCTCAAGGCAGTTCCCAGCAGTCCTGTCCCGTTTTTGATTTGTACACAGACCCCAGCTGGGGGTAAATCCCAGGCAGTTTCCACCTCAAACACCAGGAGAACATCCTGGGAGAGCTCTATTCAAGCTACTTTTAATGCATCTTGTCCACCTGTGTCTAAGTTTTATTCTTTTATCATGTCCTCTTGCATATCCTCATCTAGTCTGCAGATAAAGAATTATTTAACACAATTTAACACACATTTCTATGCACACATTTATTTTCAGGCCAAGTCGTGTCTCTGTTGAAATCCATGAGAGGCTCAACCCCACAGGTCCCTCCCAAGGGGTTTGATCCTCAGAGCTCTGTAGTGTCAGCTGGTGAAAAGCAGACAGCTCTTCTGGAGGAACAGGGCTGTCTAAACACCAATCCTTATGGCTAAATTTCACAGCAAGCCCACTCACCAAACAGGATTTAAGGTCCCTTTCACAAGCCAGGCACATCTGGAGCTCCTTGGTGTCTTTTTGCTTTGAGCAGAAGAGGAACATTCCTGAACTTTGAACACTCCTGCCAGTGCTTCCTTCTGCCTTGGGAGGTGCCTTTCCCTCCAGGCTGGGGAAGGCTTTGTGCATTTGGTGTCCCTCATCTTGCCACAGGTGTGTGAGCAGATTCCTTCCTGCCAGCTCTCCTGGGCTCCAGGTTCTTTAGGTGTTTCTGGCAATTTGTGAAGCCTCGTGCAGTTGTGTGGAGCAAGGCTCTGAGGAAGGGTCATCCCAGGTACATCCACAGTGATCTGCTGAGTCTGACCCATCTCCCACCCCCTTAAAGCTAATAGGACCAGTTATTTCTTGATGGAACTGCCTGGCCCCTTTAGACATTTTATAAGCTTCTGGAAGCCTGCCACTGTTTCACTTAGATCACTCACAGCTGGGAGAAAAATCCCACAAAAGCTACTTAGTCATTAGAAGAATTTTTTTTTTCCTCCAGAAAGTTTCCCCTTTGTTCACTCCTTCAGCCTTTCACATTTACAGTGAATCCTCTTGAATAGTATTTGTGTCTACAAACATGAGCTCTGTGTTTTAACAGAAGTCTTTGCTGGTATAATGTTCTACTCATGAAACACTGGAATTTTTTTTATGCTGAAAAAAAGAATGGTCAGCATCATGATAGCTATCCAAAGTTGCAAATCAGTTCTAACATAAAATATCTGCTGTTTTATAACCTGCCCTTGCTGTCCAGGAGGTCCAGGGGTGTTTGTGGATGCTGTAGTTTCACAAAGCTGTTGATGGGGAGCACTGGTGAAGTGATTCCTGCACTTGAGAATTTGCCTGCCTGCATTTATAGTGTGCAGCTAAACCTAAAACCTTCCTGGGAAGGGAGGCAGAAGGTGTGCTGAGCAAAAAAGGGTTGGTCCTGCTTTTAATTTCCTTGGGCAGCTCCACAGGATCCCTCTGCTTGTGCACAAGGAGATCCCAAAGCATTTTAGGAAGATCAGTGCTAACCCTGAGCTCTTTCTCAGTAGGGGCAGGGAGGGACCAGTGAGCAGACACAGGAGGTTTCTTAAATTACTGTGTTGTGGCTAAGGATGCTCCAATTCTCTTTCATGGGGTTGGATAAGGCTCCTGACATTTTGGATAGGAATAACACTGTGAAGAAAAACCTTGGGAAAAGTTCTGTGGTGTCTTAGGTGAAGAAAAGGTAGAAAAAATGTCTTGTAGCTTCTGTTCATTACTCTTATCTTTAATGCCTGTAAAATCATTCCCTTTGCTAAATATCAAATTTGAACAATGACTGTCTTCAGTTTAATTAATCATCTCATTGGTTTCAGTTATGAATTTTGTGAAGCTCTTGTGTTTTAGAGAGTCATTTAGGGAGCAGTCTTTAATTAAAGCCAAACTGCTTTTTGCCTTTAGGCATGTTTTTTGCATAAAAAGGTGCCATAATTTGAATTATATTCTCCTGAGCCTCAGTCTTTATGTGACACAGGGCCCAATAGCCCTTCCTGCTGTCAGTTACAATATTAAGTGACTGTAAACAACAGCTGAAAGGCTCACAAGATTACCCAGCACCTTATGGTGGGCATGGAAGCTTCTGGCCCAAGCCAGGCACGTTAGCAGAGAGTGCTGGGAGCACAGCCCTGCTTCAGCCACCTCCCCTCCCAGGGCAGCACCAGACCCCACTGGGCAGCTCCAGGAGTGGATGTGACTCTGCACATTGCATTTATTGGATGCAGAATCTGCACTGTAATTAACATCTTCTCAATAGCTTCTCATTCTTCTCTCCTAATGAATTCTCCAGCCTCCTCTTCCTCTGCCTGTAATTCTGTGCTGTTGAAAAAGATTTGTTTCAAGTAGCATTTATCTGAAATGAAAATAGGGATTCTGTGTGTTGCAGGTTATTTGTAAGAAAACAGCTGTGGGCTAAGTGACACAACTCACAATTGTGTTACAGGAGTGGAGTATTTTTATAGACAGACATTGATTCTGGGGGTTAAAGGGTCAGTGACAGAGTTTTCAAATACAAGTTGCTTTTTTCGTGCACTTTTCACCCCTCTCCCTGAGACTTGGAAATCTACTGCTTAAGTCAGGCTTGAGGGAAGCATGCCCTGAAGTCAATGGAGATTCATTGGCCCTAATTGGATTTAGGTCAGCTCGTGCCTTGGCTTCTCAAATACAAGAAGTAATAAGAATAAATATTGAAAAGTCAAGCATTGTTTAGATCAAAGCAGATTGTTAATTTAAGCATGATAAACAAATGCTGCCTTCTAAATGTGTGCTCTCTTGATACATGAGATGCTTATGAGAATTGAGGTTGGCTGTATGAAGTCTCAAGGGGGATGTGTCTCCTTCCATGCATTCACTTCATCCTGCCAATTTTATTTAGCATTTTCCTATCTTTTGATTCAGAGGACATCAGTGAAGGGTGGGTTTGTTCCTTTTCTGGTGACTGCAGCATTGCCCTGAGAGTGCTTTGAGGACACCTGCAACCAAACCAGGGCTGTTGTTTGACCACGGTGTTTTTCTCCTCCCTCTGCAGAAGGACATAGCTCTGAAACCTCAGGAACGTGTGGAGAAGCGACAGAATCCTCTAGCCAAGAAGAAAAGGGAAGCACTTACCAATGGGCTGTCATACCTTCCAAAAAAGAACAGGCTCCACCACCACCAGTACAGCTCGGACCGGGAAAATGACCGAAACCTGTGCCAGCACCTTGGGAAAAGGAAGAAGTTACCCAAGGGCCTCAGACAGGTGGGAGACAAGTTCCCTTCTGCGGGGAGGGAGGGCTCTGCCCGTTGGTTCATGGTATGTAGAAGCCAATTTCTCATTTTGTGGGATTGTTTATTTTAATGCTTTTGTGGTTGTTTCGGTTTTGAGCTCTTGGCTGCGACGTGGTGCAGTGTCCTACCACTGAAATGGGAGAGCAAGTGGTGCATCTGATTAATAAAGGTGTAAAAGTGAGAGGAGCTTTCCACAGGCTGGCTGTGAGACTGTCAGGGCAAACAAATGAGTTGTCTCTGTGGGTGCAAGGCCAATTTTGTCCTCTAAAGACCTTCTTGTCTTCAGGCTTTGTACACTGTAGAGAGCCCTCTGAACATCCAGGGTGAGGTGAGGCAATTGCAAGAAGGGCAGCTGTTAATCAGGGCAAAGCTGATTAGAGTGTGAGGAGCTCATTTGTGAGGTGTCAGTGGTGCTGGTGTCTGCTCCCCTGGGTTACTGATCACCCACCCTGAGCAAGAATGTCTGCTTTCCCAGCTGTGGTGGGAGTGAGCAGGCGACAGCCAGGATTGCAAAGCTGCAGGCTGAAAACATTGGATTTGTCTTCATGACTGTGCAGTGTTGTGTTTGGTGTGCTTTTTAAGGAAGAAAGTGTGACAAGTGTGATTTCTATGATGCTGATGATAGTACATAGTAATAGGGACTAGGTCAGCTTTTGCCTGTATTTCAGTGATATTAATGACTCTTGAACCAAAATTTAAACATTTAATGGGGATGGTTGATATTCATGGAATCAGTTTTCATCCTTGTTTAGTGCAGACCAAACCTTGCTTTGCAGAGAAACTTGTAGCAAATAGTGAGAATTCACTGCTTCTCATTTTGTGAGTTCAGGGAGAAGGAAGGAACATTGAGGATGACAAGTGTGCTGAGTTGTATTCAATTTTGATATGCAGAGTTAGAGAAGCTGGGAAGAAATAGGTTTTCATGATAATTTTGAAGCCTATATGTTAAGCTGTATATAGGAATATAGTAAGAGATTATACAGTTCTTTAGCAGAGCAAAGAAATTGTAAAATGCCTGTTCTACACTATCAGCTGTTAAAGGTGTTTCTTCTGATTTAATTTTACTTGGTATTTCAAAGGAAGGTGGGGAAAATTCTTCAGGATAGCAGATGCAATGATTCCATTACCAGAAGATATTGAAGGTTGCTGTGTTTCCTTGACTGTTTCCTGTGTTCACCTCTGTGGGCTCTGTTTTGGTCTGTCAGACTGATTGTGTGCACTGAGAACTCTCCTAGTGGGGCCTAATGCCAGGTGGAACCTTTCTGCCCAGAATTTCATCTGTGAAGGAAATTGCCCATCCTGCTGATGGAGATGATTTGTGAGGTTGTGGTTTTGGGAATGAATATGCATTGGCCTGGAAGGTATTGAGTTGACAAATGTCATGGAAAATGCTTTTCCTTTGAGCTGATAAATGAGTACTCTGCCTAATTCCTAAGGCATAAGACTGAGAGGAAGTAAAGTATCTTGCTCAATATAAATGTAATACATTTGGTAGGGTAGAGCTTCTCAGATAAGAACATTTAAGTCTTATGAACAGTTTAGGTGCTGACAAACACATACAGTTTTGGCACTTAACATGGAAAAAAGATGTCATGGAAAAGACTGCAGAGTTCTTTGGAAAGACATGCATAAAAATACAAAGAGTTTTGGGTAAGCCTTTTCTGACCTCTTTCAAGACAAACGGTGAAGAGCACAAAAGAAGGAGGAGATTGTTAAGTTCTGAGCATGGGTTTTTTTTCTGATCATGTTACACTCTTCCTCCTCAGAGACTCTAGGCTGCACACCTCGGGTTGCTTTCCCCACCCAGGTCCATCCCACTGAATCCCTGGGCTCCTGAAGGGGAAGTAGATTTGCTTGTCAACCTTCTCTGACAGCAGTGACCAAGAGCTGGGGCCACTGTGCTTTGTGTGTGACACAGCAGGAGTGCCCTCACCTAAAGTTCAGGAGGCTTCTGCATGTATACAGTGTCCTTGCTATATTAGGGCTTTATATTCGATATACAAACAATTTATCCTTCCTGTCCCTGGGGGAATCCTGGACTGTCACCTGTGGTTACTGTAACTGGATGGCAGGATGCAATCTCAGAGCTGCCACTTGCATTCCTGTGCTTGCATAAGACCCTGGCTGCAGTCTGTCCTTGCTGGGAAACGTTTCATACCTGGAGAGCTCACTCATAGTTTCTCCAGTGGTTAACAGTCCTGTTGGAAATGCTTTCCTGTGAAATCTGTTATCTGCTGGAAGTAACTCTCACTGAAGGATTTAGGGTTTGAAACTCCCTTGTCAAACAGATTAAGTTGAAGTCAGCTATTGAAAGCATTGCTAATTAGTTTTCAGAGAAAATCCTTGCAGTATTCATGCAGGTATTTATCCAGCTCTGCTGAAATGCCTACAGGTTTATTGAAATCCAGAAAATGTGAAACTGTAGGTTAATTAAGGCTCATATTTTACTAGCAAGAAGACTTTTGAACTCTGCTTTGTGAGCTTTTATAAATGTACTTATTAAATGCCTCAAGGAAATTTTAGTTGGCGTTAAGCAAACATAAGACTCATCAGAATATTTCTCCAGCTTTTTAAATTTAATTTCCTTTACGTTAATTGGTGATGGCATGTTTTTATGTGCTTTCTGTAAAAATCATTTGGAAATCTTAAAGTGAACATTTTAAAGTAGTAAAAGGGTGGCAAACATTTTTAAATGGGTTTTAATGAGATTTTATTCCTCGAGGTCTGAGCACAGTGGGGCATACCAGGAAACAATGAGCTTTCAGGGCAGAAGGAGTGTTGAGAGTATTTTGATAATGAGGGGGAAGGATCATTTCTCTTTGTTCAGTGGGTGTGTGATTTGAAAGGAGCAGAAGACACTGACTCGTGCTACCTCCACCATTTCCTTCACTGTTTTTCTTCATCTGGTGGGAGGTTCTTGCATCTTCTTGCAGAAGAGGATCATCTCTGGATATGCTTCTAAAGCAGCCAGTGTGTGTGTAGGGCAAGGGGTGCCTTGGCTGGCTCATGTGTGCACAAGAGCCAGCAGCTGCTGGGCTCTGCCTTCACCACCTGACTCCAGAAACGCTTCCAGAATATCAAATCCCAATCCCAGATACTGCAGGAGTGCAGAGAAGGAGACAACTGGTAATAAATAGGAGGCAGATGATAAATAGAGGGAAGAAAACTCATGATGGAGAAATGAATTGGGAGGTAAATTATAATGAGATAAAGGAAAAATGGCAAGAACAGCAGCAGAAGATACACTGCTGACTCTGGCAGTCCCCAGCTACAGGTGTTATAAACCACTGGCTTTCACCTCGTGGTCCATTACATGAATCAATTAAAGGGGAGGGAGGGGAGTGCTGCAGCTGTTCCATCTCAGAATCAAGTCCACGATTCCCTTGGCAGTCTCACCCTGAATCTACACATCCTAAATTTGAGACTGCTGAGCCTTTGGGTGGCTGATGTGGACAGCCATCATTGTCCCCTGCCATCCTCACTCGAGAGCACCAGGTGGTTCTGTGGTGATGCAGCGCCAGCACTCTCGTCCCCTGCTGCAGAGGTGCTCGTGAGCCTCAGTGCAGCAAAGCAGCGCTGCAGAGGGTGAAACACCCGTGTGGCTGAGCCTGTCCTGGGCCAGGGTGCCTGGTGCAGCTTCAGCCCTGCTGCCCAGGGCGCCTGCTGCAGCTCCTAGCACCCAGGGTGGCTGGTGCAGCTCCCAGATCCAGGGTGGCTGGTGCAGCTCCCAGCACTGCATCCAGGGCGCCTGCTGCAGCTCCCAGCCCTGCATCCAGGGCGCCTGCTGCAGCTCCCAGATCCAGGGTGACTGGTGCAGCTCCCAGATCCAGGGTGGCTGGTGCAGCTCCCAGCCCTGCAGCTCCCAGCCCTGCATCCAGGGCATTGGTGCAGCTCCCAGCCCTGCATCCAGGGTGCCTGCTGCAGCTCCCAGATCCAGGGTGGCTGGTGCAGCTCCCAGCACTGCATCCAGGGTGCCTGCTGCAGCTCCCTGCATCCAGCGTGGGAGAGGTATAATTCAATGGCTCCCAGCCCTGCATCCAGGGTGGCTGGTGCAGCTCCCAGCCCTGTTGCCAAGGGTGGCTGGTGCAGCTCCCAGCCCTGCATCCGGGGTGCCTGGTGCAGCTCCCAGCCCTGTTGCCCAGGGTGGCTGGGTGGCTGGTGCAGCTCCCAGCCCCGGCGCTGCCAGCCCCCTGCCCAGGGCTCCGGGCTGCCCCGCACGGCGCGGGGAGCGCAGCAGATGGGCCGCATTGTCACCGGCACTGTGATCCCGGCGAGAGCTCGCTGTGCTGACAAGCGATTTACAATGTGCTATTTACAGTTTGGGTTTGCAGGCTCTCAATGACATCTGAGTGCTCTTTAGCAACTGCTTTCATTACTACTTTTCGAAGAGCTGCTAATTGAAAATGAAGTTGTGGGTGGGCTCTGGGAGAGCAGCAGCAGCAGCTACGAGGACCATACACAGCCACAGAAATGTTTCATTTCTTGGACTCCCTACTGGAGCTCTGGGCAAGGGATGAAATGGGGATGTGTTTGTGCAGTGTGAGGTCAGACACCTTGGAAATCCTGCCTGCAGCACACATCACCCGGAGTGAGTGATAAAGGCTTGAACCTCCTTGAACACAGCTGCTGGGATTTGGGATTCCTGTACTGGCAGCCGATGGATTTCAGTGACTATAAAACTTCTAAAGATCAGGAAGGAACCTGGGCTGTGAAACTACCTTGTGCAGGGCAGCACAGGGGATTAGAAGCTGTATGTGGGATTTTTGGGCTGGTTTTGCACTGCTGGAGGTCTGGCTTTGTATCAAGTGACAGGAAACATCAGAACTGACTGGTAAAATGTGGGACAAAGTCACACACATGCCTTGGGAATAGTACCAGCCAGGATTGGGTCAGCAGGGATATGGCCACACATTGATGGAAAGGGAGATAATGTTCCCATTCTGTATGTAAAGGAAGAAGTTGCTTGGTTTAGGGTTTTTTTCAGATTCAAGATGCTAGAGCAGACACTTTGAAATGAGTGGATTTGCTGGTTGTGCTGCAGCCTACGCGGCGTGGTTTGATTCTGTGCCAGTGTTGCAAAAGTCTGAAGGCACCTACAACAAGTGTCACCAGCAGCAGGACCTGCAGGGGCCACTGGTTTAACAAAACTGTGTTGGTATCATGTCACTCAAAGCACTGGTCATTAATCTAGCATATCAAACAACATTTAATTTGGAAAATAACCCATGAAACAATGAAAAAAAAACAGATTACAGCTCTGAAAGAATAGAAAGGACCATGTCTGGGTAACTGTGCTTTGAGGTTACATCACAGCAGGAGTGGGTGCAGTGATACACTGGGAGATGTTCCTGTGATAAAGGGGATGGGTAGATCTGGGCTTTGAGAACCCTTTGTAGGATAGAAAAGGGGAAAGAGATGTGTGGGGAAGAAATGAAGAGGTGAGGCTTTGCAGAGGTGTAGGCTGGGCTGTGTGGGGTTTTTGAGGGGTGAATGTTACACACGGTGTGCAAACAGAGGGGGATGCCTAGAGAGGGGGCAGGTTCTGTGAGCCAATATCCTCTGTCTCTGCTAAGGTCCAGCTCAGTTTATCCAGTCCACCATGTGCTGTGGAAATGCTGAGTGCTTCATGCTGGCCAGTTGGTAATTCCACCCTTGGCAGGGACCCACACTTTATTTTCACACATGCACAGTGTGTGGATTCCTGGCTGTGTGGGAGCATGTGCTGAAAGCTGGGCTGCCATTCAGTCCCCTTCTCGTTTCCCGTTTGGAAAGCGCCGTGGGTGACAAACAGTGCTTGAATTACAAGCATTTTGTGATTCTCAACTGCTGTTTGCCTCTGATCAGAGGCCACAGAAATCTCCAGCTGCACTTAACCCGCAGCCACCGTATCCAGTGCGTCATCTGTGAAGGCACCCAGCTGCTCAAAAGCATCCAAACAACTTCTGGGCCCTGATAATATATAATTGAGCTCAATGGGCACAGAAAAGACTGTTGTTCTCTGCAGAAAGGACTGAAAAATGATGTGTGTGGCTTCGTGTGCCTGTTGTTCTGTGCGGCACATCCCCCCTGGCTTCCCCGAGCTCCTGAATGGGCGCGTTGGATTCCAGGAGAGCAACACAAAGCCAGGCTCAGGGAGTGCAGAGCTGGTCCCAGGACGCTGCTCTGGGCTGGGCAGGGCTGTGCTCAGCCAGCACAAACCCCTGCAGTCACTGCTCAGTGCTCAGGGAGCTGCCACTCCACCCAATGCTCGCCCACTGTGATGTGTCACAGGCGTCCCCCCTCATAATCACCAGTTTCACCTGCAATTTTTCAATAAGCCATTGAATTATACCTCTCTAAATGATACACTGCAAATCCAGCAGGTCCTAATTGCTAATGATGGTTCTGAAAGACTTTCATTTGACTGTAATTAGGTTTGCAAGCAATCAGCTGCCCTTATCAGGATGGAAACACATATAATGTAAAATACAGGCTGGTGGGAAGGGAGCATTTTCTTAAAAGGAGGAGTGGAGAGGAAGATGTTTTATTAGCAGAAGCTGTGACATATTTTAACACCTTGAAAACATCATGTGTGAAATTAATTCTGCTCAGTATTATACCATCTGGCAATGTTATTGTTCTGTATATATTGCCATGTAAGTGTGCTTTTTTCGTCTGGGTATGAGCCTGTGTTTGAAATAGTAATCATGAGTCAAATTGATTACTCAGGATGTTATCCCTGCTAGAAGGCTTAAAAATACATTTTGGGAAGTCCCAGGGACTCAAAATGGCTTCTCCATGGAGAGCTTCCCTTGCAGGGCTGATGAGGGTGGAAGAAAAGGGCCTGGTTTTTGTCATGCCCCTGTGCTGTGAATGAGTGTATGTGCCCAAAGGTAACAGGAGCTCTACCCAGCTAGTGTTTATTAATGCTGAAGTAGCAGATGCCTGTGTCTCAGCCTCAGAAGCCTGTATTTGGTGTGATGGTTTGATCCTGTGTGTGTGCTGCTCTCTCTGTGCACTGCCCAGCTCAGAGCCTGCTGTGTGTGAGCAGCTTCAGCACCAGTGCAGGCACAGAGGCCCCAGGTGCAGACCCAGAACAATACAAGCTTAAAACTCGGTTAGAGGCTGGTCTGGCCACTCTGGGTGAAATATCAGCTGCTGGGCAGTGTGGTCTGTCCCTTAACCAGGACTCAGAAAGGCCATGAGCACCTGACATGGGGACTGTGATTGCTGTGGTGCTTCTGGCTGGTGGAGCTTGTGCAGCCAAGGAGGAGCGTGGAGGAACTCGGGTCACATCTGGACACAGGAATAGGCAGTGGGATATTAAGATCCCCCCCACTTCTCTCAGGCTGATGGTGTGAGCTGCTCACCCCTGGGCTGAGGCACAGGAAGGGTTTCTGTGCCTCGTGTGCTTGTGCATGCCGTTGCTGTTGGGTTGAGTGTGATCAGGCTTGCAAGAAAATGAGCAATGTTGGCATGTTTTTATTTCTAATGCAAATATTGCCGCTCTCTCTGCTCTGCCCTGCTGCATTTCACTTTGTCTTTTGGCTCCAGTTTGCTCTGAGATAGAGTTGCAGAGATGTCACCATGCTGTTACCTGACCAGGCAATGCTGTGGCAGAGGAAGGGCCCCTGTGTGTACCTCCCACAAACTCCCAGCAAATTCCAACTGAAAAAAGGAGATTAGAAACAGCCACTTTTGGGCTAACCTAATTATATTAATCAATTAGACATCTTGAGAATTTTAGTTAAAAAAAAATAGTTTCTTGTGCACAGAGCAGCTATTGTCTCTCAGGATTATCTTTTTTTCTTTTAATGTTGGCACCCTACTTTAATTGAAAACTTAAATGATTGTTAAATGTGCCAGGAAGTGAACCATATTTTAAATGCTCAATGCAATCAATTGCTGTCTTAAAAGTTTCCATGCATGTTACCAGTAAGGAATTAAACAAAAAATTAATTTTGACTGAGTCTGCCTGGAGATAAATTAAATGCTAGTTTAAGTATTATAAGACAGTATAATAAAGTGACCATTTTTAATTTAAAAAGGAAGTCACCCAGAACTTTTTAAAATATTTTTTTTTGTATTCTAGAAATAAATGTAGGCCAAGTCTTTGAACCTATGGGTTTGCCTGCAGATTAATTGTAACTCGAATGTGAGGATGTACTTCTGTGCTTATGTTACTGGATTCTTGTTTTTTCCTCTGCAAACTCAGTTTTCAGCAGGGCAGGAGGCATGGGAGTGATGGATTTGGCTGTGGCTCCCAGCAGCACAGGCTGGGTTTGCAGCATTGCTGTGCTGCAGGGGCATAGAGAGGCTGGGGTGCCCCACTGTGGGTGCTGGGAGCAGCCTCAGGAGCATTTCAGCCTCCCATGGATGCTTAAACTCCTGCTTAGGCTTTTGTAGCCTTAGTCCAGCTCCTGAGTGCTGTAACTCCATGGATTCAGGGGCACAGACCTGGGCCATGGCTTTGAGGAATGTCCAAGGACACTTTGAAGGTGTCAGTGAAGAGCAGTGAGAGGAGCTGTTCCTTTCCCTAGGGGGTGCAAAAGCCTCCCTGGCTGGCCTTCCCAAGTTTTCTGGTTTTCTGTCTCTGGGTAGCCTAAAGGCAGCACTCCTGCTTTTAGAGCTGCTCCATTCCAGTCCCTTGGATGTGGAGGGAGGCTGTGACTGCCCTGGGGCTGAGCAGCTGCCCTGGGACTGGGATTTATCACAAGTGGAGAGCCGAGGGCAGGGGGGTGGCAGTGTGCAGTAAATCCCTGTGAAATTCCAGCACCGAGCTCACACAGTTGCTCTCATGGTTTGCAGGGCTTTGGGGGCCATGGGCAGTTTTGGAGCCTTCCCTGTATTTAGCCTGGCTGGCTCTGGCCAGCCCCAGCCTGTGTCCCCAGAGGTGGCATGGCATTGCTGGGGGAAACAGGATGCACTTCTAAACTTTAAATTATTGATAATTTCCTCAGCCTGGAGGAAGTTGTTCTCTGCTTTGTGGAGTTTCAAAAGTTGTAATGCTGCGATTTTATAAAATCAAAACATCTTAATTTGTGCCCAAACCCACTAAATTGGAATAAACTTTTAAATCTAAGTCCCACATTTCCTATGTTTAATGGTTTCTCAACAGTATATGAGCTCTGTGCACTAGGAAGGCCTTCTCTGTTACTAGCAAAGTGTGCCATAGGTGATTGTTGTTGTGATTGTTTTCTCTAAGCTTGCTGTACTCTTGGATAATTCCAATGGATATTTGGATCAGGGGTGGAGCCAGCTGAAGAACACAGTGTGGCCATTACTGTGTAAGGCCACAACTCCTAAAACAGATAAACTAAACTTCTCCTTTCCTCCTGACCTTTCCCTGCAACAATTTTTGCTGCTCAGCATTAAAATACAGTGAGGTTCTATGAGCCAAAATGAAAGAGTTACCCTTAAGAATTTTTATTCAATTTGCTACAAGAATACAAACATTTTTAGAGAAGATTGACTGCAGAAGTTACTGTGGGTTTGTGTTTCCAGTGCTGTTGGAAGTTTGTCTCTAATATCAGCAACACTGTAACAGGCTGTGACAAAATCCCTACTCCTGATGTGTCTAATTCCCCATTTTTTATAGGCAGTGTAAGATCAGTTTCAGATTTATCCATCTGTATTGGACCAGCTATTGGAGACTATTGAAATGAGTCACTCTGTTGTGAGTGGGCTTCCTTGAGAAAACCTAACTTGTAGCAAAGTTCTCCCTTACTCAGGAGGGTGCAGGAGCCTGTTAGGGGCCGTAGCTGCTCCCCTGGGGTCTGCCTTCCTCCTCTGCTGGGCTCTGGGAGATGGAGGCACCTCCGTGAAGAAAATGCAAGTCTCCATTTTCTCCAATTAAAGAATTGCTATTGCAGTTTAATCACAATTCCTCCTAGCATGGAAGACACCAGAAGGCTGTGTTCTTTGTTATCCAGCAAAACAAAGACACAGGAACAGAGTGTTGGTCTTTCTAGATCTGTCCATGCTGAACATCCTGAGACATCTCAGATCTATTGAAGGTAAAGTTTGACAAAATGTGACAGAGGTGTAAACTAGTGCAGGAGGTTAAGCCTTCAACCCAAAGCCTGCTGAGATTCTGCAAGAAATCGTTGGAGAAGGAAGCAGGAACATAATTGGTTTGCAGGCAGAAGTTGATTTAGGTCATATAAAAAGCCATGGGCCATTGCAGTCTCTGACAGCAAAAACTGAGTCACTGACCTCAAAGTTCCCATGTCCTGTGTGCCCTTTCCCACGTGGTGGAGTTACAAATGGTTGTAATGGACCTGTGGGCTTAAGAAAGAAGAATCAAGTTCCCTCTCATGCAACTCTTTTCTGCATGACCAGAGAAACAGGAGAGAAACCCCCAAGTTTGCTCATCAAATGCTGTCAAGTCTAAGCCCTGCTAACCTTGTTTCCAGGCTCAAGTCCTTAAATCAATAAAAATAATAAGCTAAGAATGGGTGTAGAACTGGAAGCTGAGGTTTGATAACTTTCCTTGTGATTTCAGGTTGGCTTTTTCTAAATATGTTAATAAAAAATATTTCAGTCATAAAGCCAGGTGGATTTTCTCCTAGCCCTTGGAAGCAGCAGATATTTGGCATATGAAGTTTTTCTGTGGTACTTTTATTTTTGCCAACCATGCTCATCATTTCCTTCTGAACAGGTTTTTGTCTGATCTAGTTGAACAAAAAAATCTCCTAATTTTATAAATGAAATAAGACTTGAGTACTCAAAGCATGCAGAGAGTTAATAAAAATGGAAATTCTGTTAAAATCACTAATCAATCTGTTTAATGTTTTATTGTCTCCCCTCCCCCCAACACATGTTCTTTTCTTGTAAAGCACCTTATTGCTTCCTGCTTGTTTACCACCTCTTAGCAAGTCAAGCAGCATTCAAATTGCTTTGATGTTAATTATATAACCTGCTCAATAGGGTTTGCTAGGTGAAGGAAAATAGCTCCTATGTTTAAGAAAATAAATTAATATCCAGACAAGTGCTCTGTGCTTTGGTTCTGAAGAAGGAAATGACAGGATACTGATGACTTAGTGTTGTGTTGTCAAATAAAAGCTATATTTGGGTGGCACGATGCTCTCAGTTTGCAAGATTTGATACTGGTTGTCTTCACTTCTGATGATACAGAATGATGTGCTGAGGACTGATCCTGCTAACTGGAAAAGGAGTGAGTTTCCATATCTCCTGTGCCAAAGTAAAAGATTCAGGAGCAGGGATTGTGCCTTAGCCCACAGAAGCTGTTCCTAAGGAGTCCTTTGGATGCTGGGTTATCCCAGCTGCTCCCCTGCTCCTGCTCTGGACTCTGGCCCAGCCCGAGCTGCCCTTACTCAATTCAGTTCAGGTGCTGCTGGCATTAACATTTGAGCTGTAGCTCAGGCTGAGGATTTCCAAAAAATACTCTTAGAGTGTAGCAAAGCCTGGAGCAGCCTCTGCATGAACTGCCAGGAGCTCAGTCAGTGTCCGGACGCGGCCCCTGCGAGGGCACGGCCGCGGTGCCGGGCTGGAGCTGCACCGGACCTGCCCCACAGCCCCCAGCTCATCCTGCATGGAAGTGCTGTTTCATCAGGAACAACTTGTCTACCAACCCCTAATCAAGGCAGATAGGTTTAATTGGAGAATTTGCACCGAGTTTGGAGATGTGCAGATGAAAGGTTGTACCTGTGTGATGAATGAATATTAATAATTCCTAATGCAAAGCGCTGGAGCCACCGCAGCTGACGGGATTTGTGTGGAATGAGTGGATGTGTGGAATTCCTGGCAGCTCCCAGGGAGCAGTGCAAGCCTTCAGCTTATTAATGGCATTGTCCTTATAAATCAGTAACAGTGCAGGGAGGGAGGCTGCATTGTGGATCATTACAAAATGCTTTGCAAAGATCTGAAGTCAGATTTGTGGTCTGATGCTTCCTGTAAGAGGTGCAGTGTTTTTCATGATGGAAAGAGTTTATTTGCAGTACTGAGGCTTGTGCTTCCAATGTTTTAAATGAACCTGTGCTTTAATATGCAATAAATACTGAAAACGATCCCTTCAAACTTTATTCATTATCATAATGATATATTTTGATATAATCATTACTGGTAGGCTATTACTGGTCTAAATCATGTACCAGAGGGTGTGTTGTTTCCAGGAGGAGTGAGTGTCAGGAGATTTTTGTACTGTTTTAGAGTGATCATAAAGCATTTCCAGGAGTGGAGCTGTATGAGACTGTAACATTGCTTAGGGGGAAAGAGATCTTACCTATCAATAGCAATGCAAGGCTTGTAATTTTAAGTCTTTCTAATTTAAATCATGAAAATCTGTTTTTCATGAATAATTCAGGACTCTGATTTAGTAGAATTATTTCCAGCCCATGTATATTAAGCAGCCAACCTGCTATGCCAGCTCTGTTTTCAGACACTGTTGATGGGGGGTTTCTCTTTCCTGCAGAAATGATCATCTTTGTCTCTTAGAAAATAAAGCTGCTGTGGTATTTTGTTCTTTTGATTGCACGAGGATTTTGCTTTAAACCTTGTAGGCTAAAATTCAAGCTGAAGAAAAATAAAGCTCTTACTACAGGAGCTCCTAGAATTAAATTTGGAGAGAATAAACCTTGTACTATATCCATTAGGAAAATGGCAGTATTCTTCCATTTCCTGATGTTATTCAATTACTTACCCCGCTTCCTGCTTTTAGCGTAAACTGTATATTTTAGCTCATGACCTTTGACAGCAAATTGAATCACAAGTGGAGATGCAATGAAAGTCGGTTTTTTAAAAGACTCTAAAAACATGGGTGTGTAGGAAATTTGGGATTTTGTTTTGTTGTTTGTTTTGAGGGTTTTTTTTTTTAATAAACCTCACAGTGGATTTTGTAATAAAAGGCATTTTGCTTGGAAAAAAGGAAATTGAAGTTAATGTCCTTCCTTCTTTGCCCTGGAGAAAGCACAGCCTGCATAGCTGCTCTTGTTAGTGCTTGCCTGCTGAAATTAGCATTGCATATTTTTGTTAATACCAATAAAAGCGGAGTTTGTTTAATTTAGAATCAAACCCTTGTTTGGATTGGATTAGCACTTTAAGAAAAATATTTAACTTGTAAAGTGATGCAACACAGGTCGATCTAATCTTTAGCTCCTCCAAGATTGTAGCTCATTTACAAGCTTTAGATCCTTCTATTTCCCTTACACTTGTGAATAGTGTTAACACATTAAAAAACCCCAAACCAGTGTATTTATCTGAACCTTTCCAACACAGGCACCCCAAACCATACAGGAACCATCAGTAATGAGGTCAGTGCTGTCCAGCCATGCCCAGTTCCCTGATCCTGATGGAATTTCTCACACATGGTGTTCCCTGAGCTTTTCTATTAATTATTGAGTGAGAGTTTAGTGGGGTTTAGCTTTTTTTGGACCAGAATGCATTCATGTCACTGTTCCCCCCAAATTCGTCATTTTTACTAATCCTGTGTCTCTATAGAGGAATGACATTTTGAGGGGAGTAAGAGCCCTTTGTTGTGTTTAGAACTTGCCTTGGATTGAACTTGAGCAGAGATGGAATTTAGGACAAAACTCAGGAGATGTCTTAATTTTATGTAAAGCAGTGGAGACTTTCCTGCAAGAGCAGCCTGCCCCTTGCTCCCACTGTAGTGCTGTTCACTTGCATTGGAAGTAAAATCTCTTTTTCTACGACATGCAAAATTTTCAGGTCTGCACACAGGGCTGAGTTGTATCCTGGTGCCTCTTGGGGCTGTGCTAGGAGAGAGCCTGGCTTTTCTGTGCATCCATGTGTCTAAGCTGGTAGCAGAGCTTTGCTGCTTCTCTTGTGCTGTTCTGCAGGCTGTTCCAAGATAACACTGAATTCTTTCTTGTTCTGGCTGCAGCAATGCCAAGTGTTTGTTGAACATCTGTCAGTGTGTTCACATTATTAACCTAACTTCTGCTCGTTTATGTTAATGAAAACATTTGAGCTCCATAACAAGCCTGTGTAGCAGTTCCTCACGCCATCAGTCCCACTGACACCCAGCTGAGTGCTGCCACAGTCCAAGCCCACCTGGCAGAGCATTGGCAGAGGTGTTGCTGCACTCTGTGCTGCCCAGCCTGCAGCGTGCCACTGCTTACTGCTCGTATTTAATCTCTAAAGCATCATCATATTATGGGGCAAGTAAAGAAAATAAGTGAAATGAACAGCAGAAATTCCAGATTTGGCATCTGTACTCAGCTGGGTGTGGTCTGTCCCCCCATTGTGGTTCCATGCTGGCTCTCACGTGCATTGAGGAACACAGGCAACACAAAGCTGATGAGGTCAGAACCCAGCCCAAAAAAATCCCAAATCATTTAACTCTGCTCAGATCTGCCAGGGAGGCAGGCAGGTCCCTTTGGTCCCAAGGCTGTGGGATCTGCATCCTTGGACCATCCACCTCTCCCCTGAGCAGCCGGATCTCTCCTGAATAAGCCTTGCTTGGAGTGGGGCTTGGCTGAGGTCACCCCCAAGGGCCCCTCCAACCCAAACCAAAGTTGTGTCACACTGAACGAGTAAGTTCTGGAACAGAAACTGCTGTCCACTGCAGTTCCTTGGGGTCTGCTCTGGGGCTGTTACTGTAACATGGAGAACAAGCACTGCAGGGGCCAGCTGAGGGAATGGTCCTGCAGCTGGGTCTCCAAAGGCCTTTGCTTTTTTGTTAGCACACAGCTTTGGAAGTTGAATTAGATGACTGATCTCCTTTCTGGACCGCATGTAGTCTGCTGGGCAGAAAATTGCACTCAGAGTCATCCTTCCAAGTCCTATAATCTTTTATTACAGATACTATTAGTAAAAGTATTAATTACTCTGTTCTGGAATTAGGAGTTCGTAATGAAACCTCAAACAGGAATCTCAAGCCAGGTTGGCCAAATGTCATGGAACACCCAAACCTGAGCTGCGAGTAAAATAAAAGTCTGAGTTGCTTTAAGGTTTACGGTTAAAAGAATGTAAAACTTTTCAGCTTGTCCAAGTTTTGACAGAAAACCTTGTAGTATTTGGCAGGCCTGGCTGGGTTTCCTTAAGTGTGAAATGCAAGATAAAACCAGCGACTCAGAGCCAAGCACAACGAAACGAAAAGGTTCTGAAACAAAGAGAACTGGAGATCCACAGATTCTTCTCGCAGCTCTCCTTCAGCTCCTTGCCCAGAGTCATGGCTGGAGCACCCTGAGCTTGGCATGGGGGTGCTGGGGGAGAAGGGGCACTGGAAGGAGCTCTGGGGGTTGTGCCACAGCAGAGTTCAGCCTGTGGAGCTGCTGTTGAGCTGTGGAGGGAATGGGAAGGAGCAGAGAGGGACAGGGAGGGACAGGCAGTCCTGCAGGGCACCCGGGCACTGCACAGGGCAGTGCCAGCGTAGGAGCTGCAGCAAAAAGCTGCTCTGAATACATTTCAGATGTTTGACTTGGATTGGAGGGGAAAGGCAATTTTCTCCACGTCCTTCCTTTCACCCTTGAACTGGGACTTCTGCAGCTGGTTAGATGAAATGAAGAACCTTTTTTTGTTTTCTGTCCAGAAAGGCTTTTTAGGAAGAAGAAGTGGTTGTTAAAGTACTTGGGAAGATTTTGCTGATAGTGGATGAGAGTTGTGTTTGCTCATGTGCGGAGTGGGGGCAGTCAGCCCTTTGACATTTCTGTCCATCCAATACACTACAAAATTCTGATAATTTACAATATTTTAAATGGTTTTATTTACTTCAGTGATTTGGATATTTGATTTTAGGTACTACTTTGACTTCTCTCATATTTTTTAATGTCCTGATTGAAGTTTTATGCTAAAAGGGATGGATTTAGGTCAGAAAGATGTAAAAAACAAATAAATAGGATGTAAATAATATATATATTTATATGTTAAAAATAGATAAAAGAGCCCTTTTGTCTATGATTGAAAGAATTTAATTTTTATTTTTAGGCAAGACTTTTTGTAACTCTTGTGAAAATTGTTGCTTGCTCTTTTACATCAACACAAAGCATGCTTGTGCTTATGAAAGAATTTTCCAGGGTGTCCGTGGGCTTGCGAAGCAGGGACAAGGATGTGTTTCCACCAGTAACTGTGCTGGGGCGCTTGGGGCCCTTGGCATTAACTCTGTGTACAAGGAGTTGCAGCCAGTTTTCTCCACCACCAGGTGATCTCTGCTGCTGAAACATTCTGTAGTGACTTGTAAGGGAAAACACTCCTCTTCCATCCTTTGGTTTTTCTGGTCACAAAATATCCTTATCTGGAAGGGACCTGCACGAATCACCGAGTCCAGCCCCTGGCCCTGCACAGACACCCCAACAATCCCAGCCTGGGCATCCCTGGAGCTCCTGGAGCTCTGGCAGCCTCGGGGCTGTGCCCATTCTCTGGGCAGTGCCAGCACCCTCTGGGGGAAGAACCTTTCCAAAACCCAACATAAACCTGCCCTGGCACAGCTCCAGCCCCTCCCGGGGTGCTGTCCCTGTCACACAGAGCAGAGGAGGGAGCTGTCCCTTGGCAGGAGCTGCAGACCCCAATGAGGTCTGACCTCAGTCTCCTCAGGCTGAGCAGACCAAGCGCCCTCAGCTGCTCCTTGTGTGGCCCCTCCAGACCTTTCACCATTTTCATGGCCCCTCCGTGTAACAGCTCCTCTTTCCCACTCCCTTCTCCTTATTCAACAAAAATAAATTATGCACAGAATGGTAGAATCACAGAAGTGTTTGGGTTGGAAGGGACTTTAAACCCCATTCAGTGCCACCCCTGCCATGGCAGGGACACCTCCCACTGTCCCAGGCTGCTCCCAGCCCTGTCCAGCCTGGCCTTGGGCACTGCCAGGGATGCAGGGGCAGCCCCAGCTGCTCTGGGCACCCTGTGCCAGGGTGTCCCCCCAGGGCAGGATTTCTGCCCTCCATGCCCCTCTCCCTGCCGTGTCTCCGCGGGCCGTTCCCAGCGCCGCCCTTTCCCCCTCAGGGCCCGGGGGCGCGCGGAGCCCGCCCGGGCCGGGCTGGGCGCTCCTGGGCGGCGCTGGGGCTCCCCCTGCGGGCCGCGCCGGGGAACTGCGGCACCGAGCTCTGAGGGCCGGGCTGCTGCTTTCCCCTGCTTTCCCCTTCTTTCCCCCCTTTCCCTTTCTTTCCCCTCTTTCTCTTTCTTTCCCTTTCTTTCCCCTTCTTTCCTCTTCTTTCCTCTTCTTTCATCTCTTTTCCATTTCTTTCCTTTTTTGTTTCCTCCTCTGCTCTGGAGACAGGATTAAAAGGCCGAGGGTGTTCAGCCTTGAGAAGAGAAGGTTCCAGGGAGACCTTAGAGCCCCTTCCAGCACCTAAAGGGAGCTTACAAAAAACAGGGATTTTTTACATTAGCAGATAATGATAGGACAAGGGAGAATTGTTTTAAACTAAAAGAGAAGAGATTTATATTAGATATTGTGAAGGAATTGTTCCCTGTGAGGGTGGGCAGGCCCTGGCACAGGGTGCCCAGAGCAGCTGGGGCTGCCCCTGGATCCCTGGCAGTGCCCAAGGCCAGGCTGGGCAGGGCTGGGAGCAGCCTGGGACAGTGGGAGGTGTCCCTGCCATGGCAGGGGTGGCACTGAATGGGTTTTAAAATCCCTTCTGACCGGAACCATTCTGTGATTTATTGCCCTTGGAAAAGAATGCTTGTTTAGGGGGAAGAGTTTGGGGTGTGTTCTGGTTTTGTAGTTAATGAGAAGCAGATTCCAGTTTTGATCAGACTGGTCACTGCTGGCCTCCTCCTGCCACTTGAACAAGCAGAGGAAAAGGCAGACAGATAACAAAGGCAGCCATGGCACCAGCTGACAGGGAATCTGAGTTCCAGGGTTTGTTCTTTTATCTCACCAAAGTGGCATTTATTGGCTTTGCTTGTGCAGAGCAGCTGTTTGACTACACAGTGAGAGACTGAAAACATTCAGAGCCTTCACACAGGTCTGACAGCAGGACTGGAGGTGGAAATGTGTTCAGCTGAGAGGCAAGAGGCTGATGGTGTGACTTGCTGAGAGTCAGACATGCTCTTTGTTGCAATTTGGTCTGGTGGAAGCTGTCCCTGTCCATGGCAGAGGGGCTGGAACTAAATTATCTGTAAGGTCACTTCCAACCCAAACCATCTGTGGTTCTATTTGAAAATAGAAAATCTGTGAGAGAAAAGCAGACCTGTATACTGCTTCTGTCCCCCTTTCTGCTGTCTGTTCTAGCTTGGCTGTAACTGACTCACAGTGAGTGAGGACTCCTTCTCCCACATCCAGTAAAACTTTAGTTAACACTAAATATGTCAAAAGTTCTGATACAGGGATAGAAACCTTTCTTAGAGAATTACACTTCTAAAGGTGTCACTTGCCCCCTTCTTCCTTTGGGCAGTCAGCTGTAGGGCCCAGAATGGGAGTGTGAATGGCCTTGATTTAATTGCTTTGGCGGTTGGGGAAAAGGGTGAAGGAAGGGTTTGGTGTTGGAAGATCTTCATGGTCTGCTGTGAGTGCTAGCCTGGCTCAGTACCCTGAGGGGCCACTGGCAGGAAATGACAGAAACCAAGGGGCAGGAAAGCCCTGGGGAGCAGACAGAGCCCAGGACGTTGTTGGGGTCCCCTCTGAAGCTCCTGAAAACTTCCCATATTAAAACCTATTTGCTGAAGTGCAAGGGAATTTGCAGAGGGAATGTGATCCCATTTAACATCTTCACAATCATCCTTGGGTGTTCCTGTGCATGACTGAAGCTTACAAAAGCAGCAGTGGCTCCTCCTTGTCATCACCTCAAACACCAGCCCTCAGAGCAGCTGAAATGGGGAACTGCAATTCTGTTGTGTCCTGTGAAATAGGACAGGTTTGGCTGCTGTTATGCTGCTGTAGCAGATTGGGAGCAGGAGAACTGACAAACTCTATTTTGCCTGTGATCAGCCTTACTGATGTATTATTCAGCTGTGATTATGTTTTAATGGACTAAGTGTAGAAATGTTTCAGTATGGCTGGATGGGAGTGGTAGAGATCACTAATTATAACATCTTCATTATAAATATGGATTAACCTGAAGGTTAGATATTATGTATCTTTTCCAGTGGAGTAACTAATTCTGTGGAGTGTAGTGAGAGATGGAAATGAATGTTTCTTCCTTGCTTTGCATGCATTTAGAGAATTGGCCTAATTGGTGAAGGGCAGGTCTTTAGTAAACCTGTAACTCCTACAATAAAGAATAGCTGTTTCTCATCTTCCTCCCCCATTTCCCCTTTACTGATGAGGAGCAGAGTCCTGACACCATCCAGCACAGCATGGCTTCCTACAGAGTTCACCCTCCTGGTGGATTCTCAGCTGTCTCATAAGGAATAAGCTCACACCACAGTCTGTCTTACCATGGGAGCACTTCAGCTCCTCTCCTCTACCTCGATTACTCCTCATCAATCAAATGTGGCTGCAAATAATTTTATAATGCCAAATCAGCATAACTTGCATTCTATATGATAGGGTATGTGAGCTGAAAACCTGAGATTGACAGTTAATGAGTTAGGCTGAGCTTTTTATTCCAGCCTGTTGGAATGGTGGAGGCAGGTCCTCCAGGTGGGCTGGTAGGATTAAATTGAGCACATCAGTATTTAATTTTACTACATCAAGGACACAATTCTGCTGCTGGAAGTGTTGTGGTTTCCTTGCAGCTCATCCATGCTGTGCTAGCAGGACTGCCTGCATGCTGCTGGGTTTGAACAGATCTCTGTGCCTTTGGAAGCACTGTGGGTGCTCTGTTCTGTTCTGGGGAAAGGCTCATGGGTCAGGCGTGTCAGGGGCTGCCCTGCCCTGTGCTCCATCCCATCCCCAGCAGGACAGCGGAATCTGTCTGGGCAGAGATGATGTCAAGCTGCCACACCTGCCCTCTGCAGCCTGCCCTGGACAAGGAGCATTAAAACAACTGATTCCATCCTTTTTTAAGTGGCCTGAACCTTTAAAGTCTCTTTG
The DNA here is from genome assembly GCF_012460135.2 of Molothrus ater. Classification (NCBI taxonomy): domain Eukaryota; kingdom Metazoa; phylum Chordata; class Aves; order Passeriformes; family Icteridae; genus Molothrus; species Molothrus ater. Next base: position 1,993,609 of record NC_050498.2, on the reverse strand, counting down.
ACTAAGTGAAAATTGTGATGTTGTGCCCCTGTGCAGGCAGGCAGGTCATGCTCAGAGATGCCTGTGTGTTATTGATAGAGACTGGTGCTTTGCTGTCCTCTTGCTGCAAAGCACTATCAGGAGTTATCTAATATTGAGATATCTTGTTATTTTATGACTTTGAACTGAAGGGTGAGAGCAAGACAAAAGACTGGAAAGGGAAGATCAGGCTGTAATGTGTTTATGTGAAAAGTGGGTTTTAAAGCTTTGAAAGGATTGTAATGCTCTTCTACCTTGAGATGCTAATGCTGAAACTTGAAACAGAGCACAGTATCATTAGCAATTAAATGTGGCTGTGTACTGCTCTTACATCATGCAAGGCTCTCACAAATCAAAAGGGAGATATCTAATAAAATAATGATTGGGAAAGCAGAGTTCCAAAGCCCTGCTTGCAATTCACAGACAGCAGCTGCATGCCTGGCACATTTGTATAAGGTTTTAGAATTAAATTAATTGCCCCAGGCTTTGTACTTGTAAAGGATTGATTTTTGTTCTTTACCTGTGTGCTGTTGATACTTCGCCTTTCTACGCCTCTATTCCAGTGGCTTTTGTGCTGTACCATTACAAGATTTTAACTCAAATTTTATTTTCTATCTTTGAATTGCTTATACCATTCTTTTGATGGCAAAAAACTCCTACATCTCAATAGATAGATACACAGATAACTTCTTGGAGAAGTTAATTCCAAATTTTGAGTAGCATATACAAGATTACAGATGTAAATACCAATATCCAAAGAATTTAGTGTGTTAGTAAGAAAGTGGAAATACTTCTGGATCCTGTCTGTAGAAGCCAATAGCTGAGTAGGACTGCATTGGATTTAAATTTTTGGTGAATATGTTTGTTCCAGTTATGAGTTTTAACATTTCTGACACCTGTTTTATGTTTATTTTGCTAAAATAAAATAGTGTGTATACATGTATATGTGCACATATGTATGTTTATTATGCACATGATGTATTTGTTACAGCAAATGCAATGTAAACATACAAAAGTTCACATTACTTTAAATACTGAGCTTAACTGTCAACCACAAAACATATTTGCAAACTCTTTCAACATGTGTAACATATACAATCCTAATTAGAACCAGCACAATAGCAGAGCTGCCCATATGGTAGTGATAATTATGTTGAAAGTGTTTGTCTTGTGGCTCAAAATTAAGTTTGGAAGATCCAGTGTGGACTGCCTCATGCTGGGGGTTTGTACCATGCCTTTAAAATGTGTATGTGAGTAATTTGCCATGGCCAGGCTGGGTTGGATGAGTTAAAGATGAGGGGTTTGATACAGTGCTCATTTGATAGGAGTGTTTATTGTGTATTTCTAACAGAGTTACTGAAGGGATGTCCCGACAAAGGCAGTGTTGCATGTTTGTATGAGTGTTTTATCTATGTTATCTTTAAAAAATCATGAGAAAAGATGGGTTTTCTGTATGTTGTGCTGCAAGACACACCTGAAACAACCCTGTCCAGGCATTTCAGAGCATGAGCTGCAATGTGTGCCCCTCTGGCACACATAGGAATGGATGCTAATGGAAAGCATCATTTCCAGCAGAATAATTAGAACTGCATTCTTGAATGGGCCAGGGCTCTCCATTGAAAACCTGCTTGAAAATAGTTAATTCTTCTGCCCACTTGTGACCAGCTCGTGCTGCTCTGTGTCAGGTTAAATATGCCAAGGCAGGATACAAGCCTAGCAGAAAAGAGGGATATTTAGCTTTCCATTATATACCAGCAAATAATAACAGCTATGAAGAAAAAAGGCAGTGGCTGCAGCAGTAGATAATGTGGGGTTTGTGATAAATACTCCCAGGTTTACAGTTTGTTCTGTCTTATCTCTCAGACAGGTCCTGTGGTTTCCATATCCTGCAAATCAGTGTGAAATGAGAGCAAGTTGTGCTCTAAAAAGAGACAAGCAATTTGCAACACCCAAATGATGTTTTAGTTGAAATAGTGCAGGACACATTTGTATGTATGAATAACAGTCTTTTATTAATAACACAAAATGCAGCACTGTGAGTGTGGGATGTGTTGGTATCAATCTAGAAGTGTTCCATTTGTAGGTTTAGCATCTGAACTAAGACACCACACTGTGCTCCTGCTGGTAAACACTGAAATCTTGGTCGGTGTTACAGTGTGCAGAAAGATCCCCAGTTTGATCCATTAGGGTTTATTTCAGGGGGGGAAAATGGTGTAGTGGCATTTCACAACAGTTTCAATGGAAACATCAAGGTGTTAGAGGAAAGTCTGTCTTGGTTTTAGGAACCCTGTGAAAATACAAATCATGATCAAAAGAAATGGATGTTGTGAATTAACCTGCTGTCACAGGCATTTTATTATTTACTAAGAGTCCTAAATTTTCATTTATTAACAGTCCTAAGTGCTAGCTTCTCATTTTATTAAGGGTCCTTCATTCCTGATCACTGCAGAGCTTAGAATGTAAGGTTCAGAGGGGGTTTCTGTAGAGGCTGGATATAAACCCATCCCTCCCAACTGCTGGGCTTGTGCTCAAGGGCAGTGCTGTCAATACTGTGAATTTGCAAAGTCAAAATCTCGGTTGAACTTTGGTCTTGGCTTTTTTATTTATTTCTGCTTTGGTCTCTGAAGGTTAGTTGCTTGCTGTGATGTGAGAAGAAGAAGAATACAGGGATAAAGGGAATAATGTTTTAATCCTTTCAGTGTTGTTGCAGGAGTGACTTCTAACTTAATACCTGTTTCAGTTATTGACCCTCTTTTGGGGGAGATATTGATTGTGTGCATTTTATTGATTGTGCAAATGCTCATCCACTTTGGGAAGTGCATTCCTGTGAAGTATCACAGGTCAGTCCTTGCTGAAAGAGAGAATTACTTGCCTTAAAATCAATGGGATGAGGCCAGCTTGTATCACACCATTTCTGATGGTGAGTGCTGTGTGTTTGGGTTTTTTTGCATCAGCCATTTCCTTCATCAGTAACTGATGCCTTGTGTGATCCAAGTAAGGAACCACATATGCCTGTGTATTTAAACATTCACTTGCAATTTCATGTGGCAGGGGGCAGGGCATGGGTTTGTGTAGGAAAATGCTGGGTAACACGGCTGCTCTGGTGCAGCTTAACTGTTTAAAGTGAATTCTGGTGCTTCCAGAATTTGACTTTCACAGGCTGGCTGTGGAGTAGCTGAAGTCCAGCCTTGGTGCCCAGCAGTTTGGTTTGGTGTAGGATGTAGTGGTCCCTCTGCAGCAATAGGTGTGAGCCGGGCTGTGCTGCTGTGGTTTGGGACAGCTCCTGCCATCTCCTGTTTTGGAGGAGTGCTTTTATTGAGCAGAAATGGATTTCTTTTGAGGGTATACATCAGATGGTCTGGGAGCTTTTTGCATCCTACCAACTGTTTGGTAGTTTGGAGAGATCATTGCTCAAACTGTCCACTTGTTACAGTAACAGATATCAGCACATGTCGGTCCATTTGGAGTGACAACTGAATTTTTTCCCACTTACAAGGAAATGCCCTATTTGTGTGTTTGCTCTCCCAGCACCCCTGGCTGCTCTCCCAAGAGTGTCAGTGTATGGCAGTGATGGTAAAACAAACTGGGAGACACCGTGGCATGAAGTGAGTTCTCAACTCAGTGGCCTGAACCTTCCTCACAGGCACAAATCCCGAAACTCCAGGGGGATTGTCCCTGGATAAAGGTGCTGCTGCAGCTCATACTTCCCTCTGCAAACCCCAGCAGGCTGGCTGCCCACATCCTGGCTGCTCCTGAGTCACTCCCTGTGGCATTCACATTGGCTGAACACAGAGAGACATAATTCTCTCTCCCAGGATTTTTCCTGGGTAGGCAGTGAGAAGCACAGAGAGAAGAAAACAATTCTTATCTCTGTTCACTGCTCCTGTTCCACACCTGTGGAATGTGTTATGGAGATTGTTTACCCAAAGTGATTTGTTAATTGGATTCTGCTGAGGATTGTTTTGTTCCCAGTTTGGCCAGTTGGGTCAAAGCTGTGTCCTGGCTGTCTCAGACAGTCATGGGTTTTCCTTCAGTATCTTTTGTATAGTATAGTACTTCTTTAGTATCTCTTTACTATAGTATAGCTATAATATAGTATTAATGTCATATATTATAGTGTTAATAAAGCAATTATTCAGCATTCTGAATCATGGATTTAGAGCACATTATTCACTGCGTTGGGGTCGCCTTTCTACGGTAACTCCTGAAGGATCCCGGCTTCCTGCGGCCATCAGCAGCGCTGCTGGAGCCTGGCAGGCCCCTTGGCTCGGGGACATTCATTGTTTGGGGACAATGACTGGGCTCAGGCTCCTGCCAGAGCAGGGCCTGGCTCCTGCCCTGCAGCCCCCTCGGCTTTGGGAGCAATTGAGAATGTTCAAAGCAGGCAGCAGTGACTCCAGCCCCACCTGGGGGATGAAGGCGTGCCTTGTTTGTGTGCCAGCAGATGTGGGTGCTGGATCACATCCCTGCAGGGCTCCTGGTCCCCGTGTCCATGGGAACCCTAATAATGCTTTTTGGGATGTGTCCCAGCTGCTCCCTGCAGCAGTGACCCACCCTCGCTGCCCCTGTGCCCTGCTGGAGCACTGGGGGGTGGGTTCTGGGCACCTGCAGTGATGGATGCCCTGTTATTCCCTGTTGCCCTCTGCTTTACACACCTCATATTTTGTGGCCACCCTCTTCTGTAGCATTCACATTCTCTGAAAATTCCCTTCACCCAGGATTTTGCTCCTGGGAAGCTGAGAAGCCTCAGAGAAAAGGAAAACAATTCTGATCTCATTTGCTTCTCCTGTGTTGTGCTCCTGTGGAATGTGTTTGGAGATTGTTTACCCACAGGTGATTGTTCCATTGCATTCTGCTGGGAGTTGTTTTCACTCTTTGGCCAAGCAGGGCCAAGCTGTGTCAGGACTCTGGAGAGAGTCAGGAGTTTTCATTATTATCTTTTTAGCATTCTGTAAGTATCCTTTCTGTATTCTTTAGTATAGTTTAGTTTAGTATTCTTTAATATAATATAGTGTCATAAAATAACAAATTAGCCTTCTGAGACCATGGAGTCAGATTTATCATTCCTTCCTGCCACAGGGGTCCCTGCAAATGCAATACTCTCCTGCAGTACAGCCTCACTAAAGCCACCAAGAGTGGATGTTTCCCTCTCACTTCCATGTGCTATAAGTGTCAGATCTGCCTCAGGTGACACGGTCTTTTTGTTGGCCTGGTGACGATGTCAAGTTCTCATCTTCTGTGCTTGTTTTCCCACTACAAAAGGTCCCTCTGTGAAAAGAAAAACAGGATGTGTTTTTCCCCTGATGAAAGGCTTCTGTCCTAGAACTATCAGCACCCTGGGAAGCACAGGTCAGGGCTGTCCTGGCTGGGCTCTGGCTCCTTCTGAGCACAGTGCAGCAGCCCTTTCCTCTCTCCCTGGCTCAGCACCATCCAGCACAGGCTTTTGCCAAGAACTCTTACAGCCCTGGATCAGTGGCTCTTTAGCAACACCATTGCAGGCTTTGAGAGAGCCTGGAGCAATGCCACGAGGCTGAGAGCCCTGTGCTCCTCCTTCCTTGTGTGAGGGGGGAGATATTCATGCAGCAACTCTCACAGGAACAGTGGATCCAGTGAGCTTGCAGCCAAATTCTGCAGGGTTTGTCCCAGGGATTTGTGAGCTTTGCAGAGCCAGAGCAATGCCTCGTGTTTCCACAGCACAGAGGGGATTGAGAGCAGAGTGAAATCCATAGCTGTGAGTCCTCCACCAGCTTTGGGTGTGATACCCCAGCTCTGTCAAAGCATGGGGATGATCCACGGTGACTTCACAGGGCAAAACCTCCAGCAGAAATTCATTCAAGGTGTTGGTTTTGCCTTGGTTACCCCAGGAACTCAGACGTTTGAAATAGAACCAAAGGCATGGCTCGGGTGGGGCCTTTCAATGTTGTTCTAGGTGTGACTTCTAACTTAATACCTGTTTCAGTTATTGACCCTCTTTTGGGGAGATATTGATTGTGTGCATTTTATTGATTGTGCAAATGCTATTTTTTGCCTGGGTGAAAGGAGGCAGCACCCAAATCATAGAATCACAGAATATCCTGAGTTGGAAGGGCCCCACAGGGATCATCAAAGTCCAGCTCCTCACCCTGCACAGGATCAAAGCTGCTGAGGCCACAAATGTCTCTGAATGGGAGCATGAATTGTTTCCTCTCAGCTCTTGGGCACTCTCAGACTTTCTCTCGCAGGGTTTCTTGGGAAGCCATTCCAGGACCTCAGGTATTTTCCATTTGGTGTGGCTGCAGGAGTGTCCCCGTGGCAGATGGCCCTGCACAGTCAGAGGTGCTGCAGACCTGGGGCAGCAGGTCCTGCCCTGCCCAGTGACACCACAGGGGGAGCAGAGGGGTTGTTGGGGATTTTTCTTTGGCAAGTCACTTGTTTCTATTTACAAGCTCTACCAGTGTTTTAATTAGGGTAATTACCCTTGACCAGCTAAGTGTAATGGCCTGCTGCCACTCTAATGGCTTTTCCTTTGTGATTTGCCTGCTTGGCACTGGGATGGCACCATGAGAGCTGGGAGGGGAGGAGAGAAGAAACTGCAGGAGAGGTTACTGCATCCTGTTTGGGACTGCCAGAACTTTCAGATCATTAAGAAAGCTAATTTATTGCCTTAACCCCTACAATTTACTTTTTATTTTTACATTCTTTCTTAATTTCCTTTTTTTTTTTCTTTTGTTTGTTTGTTTCCGTGTTTTCTTCACAGAAAAAGTGTTCACCAGAGCCACAGTTTTCATTTGGGAATATCATCAACTGTCTAGGCATAGTTATCCAGTTGAGAAGTTTCCACTCACTACAAAATAATAAGCAAAATTTTGCTGAGTGACTGGTGGGAATTTGTGATGAGACCCTTTGAAATAGGCTCCAGCAGGAGCAGTTTTCTGTCTGGAAATGTTTCCAGGTTGGGATGGAGTACACATGAAGTGGGGAAAGCAGAAAACAAAGTCAGCAATATCAGTAGCCACTGTTAAAATACATGAGCAAGCGACTTTGGGATTAAGATTGGTTTTGTGGGGTTTTGTTCAGATTTTCACAATTCTGTTAAGCAACCAAATGGATAAAATACAGAATACATATTTTCTGGGGTTTGGGATTTGCTTACAGTACCTGTTCTCAGACTTTACTGTGTAAAGTCTTGTCTCCTTGTTCAGCTGATCAATACCCAAGCAGATCTGGCTGGGGGAAGCCTGGCTCGCAGAGGTGCTGATAAATCATCCCAAATTGCAGAGGTTTTTTATGCCTTTTGTTGGAGGAGCTCTTAGCACAGTGCTGTGCCACTGCTGCTCCTGGAACATGAGTCAAAGATTTGGCTCTTGGTTTATTAATCAGGGAGGGATGGCAGTGCTTGCAGTGTCCTTGGGGGCTGGTGAGCAGCATCTCAGGCTGTTCTGGGGAAGCCACCTCACCTCCAGTGCTGCTTTCTCCCCTCTGAAAGAAAAGCATCCTGAGATTTCTTTCCTGCTTGTAGGAAGTTGGTACAGTATGTGTTGCAGTTGAGACATGTATTTATATTAATTTTGAGACATAGTTGAGCCACAATACACAGAGCATCACCACACAATTTCAGAAAGCTTCAACCCATACAGAGAATCACCACACCACTCCAGAAGGCTGCAAGTGTCTGCCCTTCTTGTTCTTTGGCCCAGCCTTTTATACCCCTCATGTTCATGCACTGCACTGTGTGCCCTCTGTTCCCTGTGTGATTGCTCAGCACACCTGGGCACTCTCATTGCTGTCAGTGCTGCTCACCTGCTTCCCACAGCTGGACCCACTGGGGATGAGGCTGGGCCACAGCTCCACTGCCAATGACCAAAAACTGTGCCTGCAACACAGCCCCAACCCCAATTAACACAAACTGTGCCTGCAACACAGCCCCAACCCCAATTAACACAAACTGTGTGCTACACACAGCCCCAACCCCAATTAACACAAACTGTGCCTACAACAGAGCCCCAACCCCAATGACCCCAAACTGTGCCTGCAACACAGCCCCAACCCCAATGACCACAAACTGTGCCTGCAACACAGCCCCAACCCCAATGACCAAAAACTGTGCCTGCAACACAGCCCCAACCCCAATGACCACAAACTGTGCCTGCAACACAGCCCCAACCCCAATGACCACAAACTGTGCCTGCAACACAGCCCCAACCCCAATTAACACAAACTGTGTGCTACACACAGCCCCATCCCAGTGACCCCAAACTGTGTGCCTACAGGAAGTGTCCCTAGGAGCAGGTATAGGTATAGGCACAGGTATAGGTATAGCTATGGACAGCATGTGCTGTGGTGTGGCTGGACACTGGCAGAGTCCTGCACTGCTCTCAGAAGCTCCCTGCAACCTCAGCCTGTGGGGATTTGTTTCCTCACTGCATTAAAGTCATTAATGGTTGCAAGAACTAGTGTAGATGTTGTGTATAATGTGGAGGGAATATCCTGGAAGCTGAGTGCTCTGCTTCACCTCTGCCATCCCTCCTCAGACAGCCTGGGCTCTGTGTTGCTGGAGGGAAGGTACCCCCTTTGGAAACCTGGGTGCAAAAGCACAGGCCACCATCTCTGATTGTAACCACACAGGGAGCTGTGAGCAGCAGTCTTCAATTTATGTCACATTTATCTCACATTTTCATTTCTAAACCCCATCAAAGCCCTAACAGTGTTACTAGAAACAGCTTTTTAAAATTCACACTTGTTTATATTATACCTCCAAAGATGCTTTTTCTCTCAGACATGTGGTGCTAGCCACATTGAAAAATTTGGAACAGCTGAAAATATCTGTGTATTATAAATTTTTTACAGTAACTGCATCTGTAACCCGTGCTATGGACACTTCCAGAGATTGTGCTGCCGCACTGCAGAGTTTCAGAAAGCTCTGCTGAGATTAAATGTTTAAAAAGAAATATTTTTAATCATTGGTGAAAGGTGTGCATTCTTTTGGTTAGGTGAGAATATTAGTCGTGATAAATTAGCAGCATGGAAAGGATTTAAGGATTGTATTGTCTGAACTTCAGATTTCAGAGGTGACAAATCTGGGTTCTGCCACATTCATAGAGTGGCAAATCAAATTTATCTAAAGAGCGTGAACTCTATTTTTTGAAATTTTCCTGCACTGAATACCTCCAAAATAAAGAAAAATGCTCTTCATATCCCTTCATTAGCATGTAGTGTGACATGACAGATTTATGAAAGACATCTCAGTGCTGCAGTGCCCTGGTGTTTTATCCCATTTGGTAAATAGCATGGTGATGTGCTGGGCACTCAGGTTTCATTCTGGGTCCCATTCATCATCCTGCTATGTGACTCCAGACTATTGCACTCCTTTGTCTCAGTTTACCTGGCTATGAAATGTTGGTACTATCTCCTCCCACTCTCATGAAATGTAATTAAGTTAATGCTTGAAAGTGCAGTTTAAGTACAAGCTGCAGCTGGTATTTCTAAGGTTTTAATGCATGTAAAGAAAATAATCCTTCTTGGTCCACTTCAGTTTGGGGTTTATTTTTGGTTTCTGCCTTTTTTAGTTCTTCTTTTATCTCCCTTTATAGCTGTTACAAGAAAGTCAGGAGAATGTGACATTCAGTGAGTGACACCAGAGCCGGTGGAGGAGGGAGGGCTCCGAGTGTGAGCAGTGATGCTGGAGATCATTAACACTGCTATTTATAACTGTAAAAACTGGATTTCAAGGGGAAGCATCTAGGCTTAGCGTGGCTAATTATACAGCTGTTAACTAATCTAACAGTGATCCTAATTCCAGCAGCCCTTGGCACTGACACTTCACGGCTCAGTGTGGGGAGCTGATGTGGCACTGAGCCCGTCAGGTGTCTGCTGCCAGCACAGCAGGGTGGCAGGGGACAGCTCACACCTCTCTCTGCCACCCTGGCCATCCCAAACACTCCTCTTCAGGCAGGGAAGGGCACCTGGGCTGGAGGCTTTAAGGAAATCTCCAATTACTACTAAAGTCAAAATGACAGAGCAGGAGTTACCGGAGGATTTGACAGCTGCAAAATTGCTGAATCCTCAAGAGTGACTCTAGACACACATTCAGTGTTTGCATTATTACTTTAATGTCTTTGCACTTTGTAGAAGTGTTTTCTGTAGAAGTATTGCCTCAAGGATCTATCTGCATAGATTTAATGCTAAGATCAAGGTCTTTATTTCCATTTAAAGGCATAAATTAGAAAGCAATCTCACTGAAAAAGTCTGATCAGTCACAGGATCAAATGGATTCATCAGAAGTGTGTGATGTGCTCTCCTGTCACTTTCCTTTCTCCTGTGTTGAATCCCTTCCTATTTTGAAGTTTGAAGTCACTCAAGTGTGACCTATTTTCCTGTTCATGTTGTCTGTTTGCATTTTCCCCTGTTTGCAGGTGGGAGATGCTTGAGGGGAAGGTGAAGGCAGAGCCCTGCCTCCCACTGGCTCCTGAGTAGGCAGACAGGGGCTTAAAGGCCCTGGGTGCACTGAATTATTGTCAGAGAGGTGGTGGTGCACACATTGACCTTCTTGCAGCATTTGTGGCTTCAAGGCAGATGCAAAGCAGCAGAGCCTGCAGCAGCAGGTTCCCATCAGGACTGGGAGCAGGGCAGTTTGCTCTCTGCCTTTGCTGGTGTTCCTGTTGTTAGTTTTCATGTGTGAGTGGTTACCTTTACTTTTTCTTTTCTCCAGCATTTGATCCTCACTGAGGGCAGCAGGAGGTGGCTCAATGGGAGGCAAAACCAGGTTGGGCCAGGGCATGGCACGTGTGTGGAAAGCTTTCCATGTTTGCTTGCTGGAGTGCATGAGAAGAGCAAATTGCCTGGCTGAGAGTCTTCTGAAAATGTCTTGTATCTGGGATGTACAGATTTTTTTTATTATTAGCTTTTACTTTAAAAAAAAAATATGTGAGGCATATTTATCTCCCCATCTCTCATGGTTTTGCTGTTGTGTTACATTGATTTCCATGCATTCCATGGGGATCCAGTCCTGCCAAGTGCTCTGGATCCCTGCCTGACACAAGTGCCCATTTTCTCCCTTCTTTCCCCTCACCCTCCATCTCAGCCTCCTGAGCTGCCACAGATCAAAGGAGAGTTCTGTTTTATTTTTAAATTGGGTGTTTATTGAGTAAAAGGGACAGTGTAATGTCATTATGGATGGCATCCTTTAAAGCTGCAGAGCAGCAGCTGTTGTCCCCCTCTCTGTTTACAGAGGCCCTGGTTGCTGAGCAGAAAAGCTGTAAGCTCCATCCTGGCTTCTTCACTTGGAGAAAACAGAAACAATCCTTAGGAAGCTCAAGGGATTTAAGTATCCCATGTATGTTGGTGTTTTGGGAATAAATACAGACTGTCTTGCTAGAAGTGTGATGGATTGCTGTGGGTTTGGCTCTGCTCACTGTGTTGTGGACTGGGGCTGTTGTGTTCACCTGCAGTGTGCCTGCAGGGGACACGAGTGACAGTCTGCCCGTGTCCAAGTGCTGAATGCTGCCTCTCTTTCCCTGGCTCTGCTGTGCATGGCAACAGGAGGTGACCAGCAGATGTGGAAAGGAGAAAGTATTTCACGCTCATTTTATGTGAGATCATACCAAGAAAAGAGTATGTTTTTATTTTCTTTTCCTTGTGTTGCCAAAATATTTGTGATTCCATCTTTGCTGGAGGGGGTTTTTTTGCAAGCCATTACACAGTGTGTGCAGCTGCTCAGCTTTGTAGGTACCTTGCTTTCTCCCTTGTGTTCTGCTCGCAGGAGCTGGAAACAGAGATTTGACTCTTTTTTACCTTGCAGCATTTCCTCCATCCTCTGATGTACTTGCCCACCCATAGCCTCGTGTGTCTAGAGGAACTCAGTGAGGTGTAATCTGCTTTGGGAGCTCTGGCTCTCTCACGTGTCCCTCATCAGCAGGTGTCATTGCAGCCCCATGGCTGTGCTTCCATCCCCTGAGTGTCTGAGCCCAAACCCGCAGTCATTTCGAGGCAGCCATCCAAACCTCCTGGGCAATATGTTACACTTTTCCCAGAGGAAAAGCACTCCCCAGGCAGGGTGAATGGCACAGATTCTGCACAAGGCAGAGCAAATCCCCATGCCCTGCTCTGCTCTGTGGGGAGCCACAGCTCGAGCTGCTGGAGGGGCTGTGTGTGTTCCCTAACTCTGCTAATGCAAACAGGAGGCTGAGGGATCGCCCCTGTTCCTCTGTGGGGCGTGCTGAGCTAATGGAACTGATCCATCTGGCTCCTCCTGCTTTTCTAGCCCTGAATGTCCTTTAGGAGCCCCAGCTGCTTGTGCTGGGACCAGAATCCTGGGCCTGCATCACTCCCCACGTGTGATGGCCGTGAGTGTGTAGAGCAGGAATGGGGCTCTGAGCAGCACAGGGTCCTGAAGGTGCTGCTTCCCTTTCTGCTGGAAATGGAAACCAAAGTCATGATTCACCATTTGTAGAGACCATTTAGACAGAAAACTGGGATAGAAGATCCATTTCCTTGAGAGCCTGTTTCTTTGCCATTCTCCAGCTGTGTTCTGGGATGTCTGGGGCAGTCACCTGGGCCAGGCTGATCTCCAGCTGCCCAAAGTCAGGCTTTGCTGTCTGGCCATTTCAGAGCACAGGAAACACTAATGCTCAAAGCAGACAATTAAATACAAATGGAGTAAAACAAAGTCTTAGAGCTGGGGAGATTTAGGCATGACTATAACAAAGGAGTTTCTGGTTCCTGGTCTGTTTTCTACTAGAGTAGCTTTGTTCAAACTAGTTCAAACTAGGGTTTCTAAGCCATCAGAGAGGCTCCACAAAAGAACTAATTAAAAAAAAAAAGTGTAAACCCCCTCGCCCCTGGGCAGTTGGACACATTCCTGAAGAAATGTTGCTATGTGCATTTGCTTGCTAGTGGTGCCTAATGAAAATATACCAGTTTATAATACTAAGGTTGTTATTATTTAAATAAATAACAATATGGTTGTGTTTAAAGAAACAATAGGTGCTCCAGTAGCAGCATTTTCTTCCCAACTGGTGGGAGAATGTGGAATATAACATGGACTCAGATTTTATTTTTACCTCTCCAAAACAGCTTCAGTGGAAAAAGGGTGGAGAACAATCAACCTAGATCATCTTTCATGTCTGGCTAAAAGCCATCAGTGTATAAGTGTATAAAAATGAGATAAAAGGAGGAAATTATATCAGGAAAGTGTTAAATTTTCTTTAATTTAGCTTGAAAGTTCATCTCCAGCAATTTACCTTGCTGCTTTTTTATTCAGCTCAAGCTCTGCAGTCCTGCTGGGTAAGGTGTAAGAGGACGTGTTACTTCTTTCTTCATGGGAGCTGTAATTCAGTAATTTTCATACTGGACTTCACAGCTCACTGATAGAATGTGTTTGTTCAATACAATATGTGCTATGGATCAAGGGTGTGGATGTACCCCAAATATGTTGTGCTTCACAAAGAGCCTGATTGTCAGGGCTCCTTTCAGGCTGGGTGTGAAGCTGTGTGTCACACAGCCCCAGTGCACACATAATGCTGCTCCTCTTTTCCTGCCTCTCTCCTTGGAAAATGTGACCAGCGAGTGGCAATACTGTTGAATGCTGCTTTTATTAGCAGCAGCTTCTGTGGGGATGTTGTCCCATTCCTTTGGGCCATCTCTCCCATGTGCTTTGCAACAGTGCTGAAGCCAATGAATAAAAACATTCAGGGGGAAACAAGAGCCATTTGTGAGGAGCTCTTTGCTCTCTGCTTTCAGGACTGGGTGGCTGAAGAAGACTCAGATGCCCAGAGCAATATTGAAACACATCAGTCCTTTTTCTGAATTCCTTTTTTTTTTGGATCTAAATGTGTTCTGTTATGGAAAAAATACTAGCAAAGCTTGCTGCTGCATTGACTGTCCTGGGCCAGAGCTGGGAACTGCTGAGGGCTTTGTAATACCCATCAGAAAGTAATGCACAAAACCTACAACAGAGAGAGGGTTGGTATTTGCTCTGCTACAAGGAAAAAGAAGTTTAGTTCCTTGGCACAGAGTTTGTACAGTCTGAGGAGAGTGGAAGCCTCTGTAGAAGCTTTGAAGGCTTCAGCACATGCTGGAATAGCACATGTGAGAAACAAAGCTCCAAAGATCCTTTAAAAGGTGTAGTGATTATAAGTCCTGGTTTATCCAAAACCTAATTCTGGTATCTCCCAATGCCATTCACAAGACAAGCTAGATGTTGAATTTCAGGAATGGGGAGAATGTAGGAAATTCTGCAGATGGGCAGGAACTCTGGCAGCCTGGCTAACTGAGGATGGAAAACATCCTGTTCCCATGCCTTACTTTCACTGAGATCTGTTGAACCCTAGCACTGAGCATTTGGGCTCATGCCCTCAGATGATGGTGTAGCTCATTATTTGTGTCCTGCATCTGTGTCCTGTGTAAATGGCAGTGAGGAGGAGGAGGAGGGTGCTGGCTGGAGACCCAGACCAGGGGATGGAGGAGCCCATGTGGCCCAGCCTGGCTGTGAGGATGTGCTGGCAGGGGAGGTGACCTGCGTGTTGAACACCCAGGTAAATTAATTTCTCTCTGCAGGGGCTTGCAAACTGGTTTTCCCCAGTACTGTGGCCCAGATAGGCCTTTAGTCAGGAGAGATCTCAGTCTGTTTGTGGCTGCTGTTTAAATTTCAGTGAAGAGTTAAACAGAGCCTGCAGCAGGGCAGGAGGTGTGGGGTCTGCCCAGCCATCACAGCAGGCTGTGCATCAGCAGGGGGAAATCCTGAGCCAGCCCTGTTACCTGGCAACAGGCACTGTGCTGCTGGCACCAACGGAGAGCTGCTTGAGCCTGCAAATGCTCGTGTCCTCAGCATAGCCCTGGCTCCTAATGCAGAGCCCAACTGCACTGTGACAGCTGCCAGGGAAAACACGCGCAGGAGCTCCCTGGGGAGCCGTGGCCATCCCTGGTGACAGCCCTGGGTGCCCGTGGGGACATCTGCAGGGCAGCCCCGGGCTGGAATGGAGCCCTGGGAGCTGTCAGGGAGAGGCAGAGCTGGAATTCAGAGCAGAGTGGGGGCACAGGCAGCGCCTCAGCGGCTCCAGCCCCAGCAGCTGAGGTTGGTGCTTCCCCTGCCCCGCCAGCAAATGGCTCAAGGGCCCTCCTGGCTGGAGCCAGGCATGGCTGGTGTTGGCTTTCTCAGTTGTGCATCTCTGGAGTGATTGTTTAATTCTCTTTCCATCCTGCTACAGGGACCTCCTGGCAGCCCGGTGCCCTGCACCTCCTTGACGTAGTCTGCACTGGCATAGAGACAAATCCTGATCTAATAATTCATATATAATTCAGTTCCCTGAGGTTTAGGGATTTGCCAGGTTATGCTAAAACTGTTTTTTTCCCCCACAGACTCACTTGCATATTAACTTTCCTGTGCATTGCTGATTTGGTTCTGGTGAAGTTCATCTTGTTGCTAGGAGGGATAAGCTTTGAGACACTGAAGAATTATTCAGAATGCCTGCAGATGCAAGAAGTTAATGCTGCTCTGGTTTGTGTTTGGATAGCTGTCATGTAGTGTAAAAAGACTCTGGAAATTCTGGAAGCTTTTCCTTCTAGAAAACTCTAGGTGAGGTTTTAAAGCCTGAATGGTAGCTCTGCCTGAATGACAAAGTTCTTCATTGCAATGGGAATGGCAGAGCTCCTGTGAGACCTGCACCTGAAAGGTGGTCATGGCAGATCTTTTCCTGGAGCAGAAATCCATTGGAAAACTCCTTAACTTATAAATAAGTGGGAATAGGAGTAATTGAGTCAGTGTGCAGAGGAAATATCTTTCCTTTCCAGGCAAACTGGGACTTTATCTAGAAGCTTTCTTCTGTCTTCAATTAATACAAAAAGGCTTGGCTGCATATAAGTGCTGCTTGCATTTGGTGCTCAGCAAAGTTTGCCTTTTAAAGGGATGCTCTTGGTCAGCTGTGACCTAATTCCTTTATGTCATGTTTATGTAAGAAGGACATGCTATTTTTAGAAACTTAGCATAGATGTCAGTATGCTGAGGGATGAGATTTTACTTGAGGAGGATGTACCAGCAAATTCACTTCACAGCATGAGCAGAGCATTTGTGTGTGCTGTGTCCTGGGAACACCAGGAGCAAAAGCACAACCTGAACTGGAATTTTTCCACCTGGTGCCTCTCCAACCCTCCAGCCCCTTTAAGCATGGGGTTTAGCACAAAGACAACTGTTGGCATTCTGCAGAAATTGGAAGATTCTGGTGCTCAGTACAAGAGTCCTCTGGGAGTGTGTGTTTGTTTGTTTTTTAATAGCGACATTTTAACAGTTTTTGATTCTCTTTGTTAATGGATTTTGAACTTTTTCTGTGCTCTCAGACCATGTGCTAAACTCTTCTGCCAGGAGATCTGAAATGTGCTTTCTGCTATTGATGAAATGGGAACAGACTCACTGCCTGCTCACTGGAGCCTTCTGTGAAGAACACCACTAAATATTTTCAGGTTTCAGAAAAGAGCAGCGTTTGTCATCCTGGGAGCTGTCTGCCTGTAGCATATTCATGCATGAGCTACTCACTGGAGAGATCCCCCATTTCATTGCCCACGCTGTGCTGCAGAGTGCCAGCTCAGATGTGCCATCTGATTCATTGGTAGCATTCCTCCATAGCTTGTTCTTACAGATAAGGCAGCAGCAGAGGACATCACAGGTACATAAATGTGTTTGGGCTGTGAACAGATAACTTCCAAAGGCACTCACTTGTGCTAAGAACAAAGAGGCTGTTCAGCAAATGTGTTTCATGATTTGGTGTATCCCATTCCTTCCCCCCTCCCTCCCCTGCAGTTGTATAAGTACTTTTGATGGCAGCTGCTGGATTAGACCCAGAAGCTTAAAAGATTAAAGAAACCACTAAAAGCAGCAAGGAGGAAGTGAAGGATCCGTTTGTCTGAAGGTTTGTGTTTTCGGACTGGTGGTTGAGAAGAAAATTGCAAACAGGCTCTGCTGTGCCCCAGGGGTCTCACAGCATCTGGGCCATGGGGGGGTGGTGGTGGGGCTCACTGGGCCCTGCAGGGCTCAGCCTGGCCCTGGGCTCCCCTGTCACCTCCTGGAGCTGTGGGGGGACAGTGGCAGTGCCCACCCTGTGCCCCCCTCGCTGCTGTGGCTCACAGCCTGGTGGAGGGATGTGCAGTGTAGACACAGAAAGCTTTGCTGTCCACAGCCTCTCATGGAGTGAGATGAAACTCAGGAATTCAAACCATGAATGGCTCAATGAGCTACAGATTCTGCATTTTCATGCTGTAGTAAACTGCTGCCTGCTGCTGCTTACACTGTCTGTTCAGCTTTGCAGGGAATGTTAATTTTAATGAACGTGTTTCTCGTCCAGGTGGTTCCAGTCAGTGACAGAGCAGAGGGGGACACAGCATCTCTCACCAAATTCAGGCTGAAGTCTGATTCTTTGCCCCCATTTCCCTTTCACCCCATCCACCCCTCCTTAGTCCCAAACCTAGAAGCAGCTGTTTCTATAAGTGATTTTTTTTTATACGGTCTTTTGCTGTGTAAAACATCGACTGATTTCTGGCTGATCCCTAAACATCACTGCTGGGGTGTATAATCAGATGGGGAGAGAGGAGCTTCAAGAATGTGAGCCAGCCTTGCCTTTGTCCCTCTAAACAAGCAGTGTGTGCAGCACAGGCTGATCTGGAGTGCATGAAAGACGAGACCCTGGGCACCCAAACCCCATTGCTGGGGCAGGGAGTGCTGCTGAGCACGTTAGCATTATTAACATTAATCTAATCTTTCCGTTTGTCAAACAGATTTTTGAGTACATGGAGACAGCTTACCCAGTTCTTAAGACAGTGCTCCCAGATCAGCTTGTAGTTTGTTCTGTAATACCATGTGGATTTGCTGGGATTTTCAAGTAAATACATTATGTATATGGCTTACAGATTGCTTAGGCTGTCTGCATCAATAATTAAAATGAGGGAGGGGACTATTCTGCAGTTTTCTTCTCCTCATCCTTTTTACATATCTGTTTTAATCTTTCCTCTCCTAGGATGGGAAAGATAAATGTGTAGCAGGAGAGAGTGTTGAAGATGAGAGCTGAGGGTTTTTCCAGCAGAGACAGAGCTCGTGGCACATCACTGCAGTGCCAGCTCCCAGCATCACTCTGACCTTTGCCATTCTATTTGCAGACACTTTGATTCTGACTTGTCAAGCAGTGCCAACCTGTTCCCTTTGCTGTTAAAAGCCAGCACACCTCTCCTGCTGAGGCAGGACACAAAGCTCTGCTCCTGAGCCCTGTGGCAAGCGTGCTGCTGTGGCCAGAGGAGAGGGAAAAGGTTTGGTGGGATTTGGAGTTGCTGTGGTGAGTCTGGCATTGCCTAGATAGGATGGGGGTGAGCTTTTGGCCTTGATTGTGCGTTTTACAATAGTACTTAAGTTAATACTTAAATGTCAAGTGTATCACAGGAATAACCAATTTCTGCTTTATACCTCCATCCTCACCTGTCTTGGGAGAGCCTGTGTGTGAGGTGCAGCACACAGCACTTGGTGCCACTGCTGCAGCTTTTGCTGTGGGGGTTTTCACACCAGAGCTGGAAATACAGGCATTACAGCAATTTCCAAGTGCACACACCATGTGCTGGTACAGAGTAAGACCAGTTTCAATTCTGTCACAAGAGGGCCAAAAACCACTTGGTGTGCTGTGCTGCTGTAAAGGGGGTTTGGTACTGTTTGTGTACCATCCACAGAGCTCAGGGGAAGGTGTTACAGAGGCAGAGCAAGCTAAGCTTGTCCAACATTGTTGTTCTGTTTTCACATCTGGCTGAATAACAAGATTGCAGTTTGGTGTGGATAGCCTATGCAACCTTTGACTGCTTTTTGAGATGGCTCTTTAGGAACATTTCTTGGCTGGAAACTTTGGAATTGGCCTGACATCACCAAGTCATGGGCTGTGAAAAAGTGTTAAATAATAACAACTATCCTGTCTCGTTACTGGCCTGAACAGTTACTCATTGTTCTGCCCAGCAGCCTGGCACAGAGCAGTGCCAGCTCAGCCATGTGCAGCCCAGGGTGCATCATCTCAGGTACCACTGTGTTACCTGTCTGTGCCACTCTCTTCCCACTTTCATCTGGCTTCTTTTAAGTCTCTTTGTGGTGTTCTCTCCCTGTGAAAGTTCAGTTCTGATTGTGGGGCTGCCTGTGCAGGTCTGATGGCATCAACAGCTTCTCTTGTCCACATTACAGTTTGTGACCTGGGAAGCCAAGTACCTTTGCTGGGATCATCCTGGCTGTGTTGCTCTCCCTTTCCATGCAAAGGGGCAGTTTTGTGCATTTCTTAGCTATAAAGACAGCAGTTGGTACTCTGTGAGAAGCCCTGGTGCTCTGAGAGAACCTGAAGCCTTGATCAACTTCTCCAAATACACCTGAGCTGACAGTGGGCTCTGAAAAAGCAAGTCAAAAGCTGCTATACATGAGTGTAACTGCTTATTTGCAAGAATTTTGCAGTCTGAGTATTACAACCACTGTGAATTTGGGTACTACAGGTCCTCAGTGTACAAAGCTGTTCATTTTGCTGGGGTGCTTTTGTGGATATATAACTCAACCCCTGTTTGAGTTATATTTCTTAGCTTTTCTCAGCTGCTTAAAAACCTTGACAAGGTACTCGCAGACACATTACACGAAGGTGTAATGCTTTATTTGCTACTTTAAACCCTCTAAGGGGCAGAGCAGTTGCTCTGGAGGAAATACAGACTGTGGTGCACCAGGCAGTCCTGCCTGTGGAATATAAACCCTGGGTGCTGATGTAATACAGATGTTAATCAGAATTTCCAGTAGTTGAACTGAGCCTGGAATTTAGCCGAAGGGACTGAAACAGAGCATTAATCAAATGCCACAATTACTGAGCCACACTTTCTGCATTGGAGTAAACTCATGTAGAAGATGCTTTTCACCTCTAACATCTCAGTGTAAAATAAGAGGACATGGTAGCAGCAGTCATTAGCCTTTACCTTTGGCTGAGTGAGGGAGAGGGCTCTGTAGATGTTTGTCTGCTCTCAGAAAGAAGATTTAGGGAAAAAAAAACAGAGAGAGAAAAAAAAGTGCTGGCTCTTTTTAATAAACTAGAGTAATTACAGATCTGTTTAAGTGGAGGCATATGATACATATGTTTGTGACAATTTTCCAGAGGGATGGTTGGGCTAGTGCTAAATAACCAGGCTCATTTTCCCATAATGCAAATGTTATTCACAAACTATTACCATAATTGATGCACCGAGCCACTGTAGAGTAAATAATGCCTTGTGTGTGGGAAGGAAACTAGAAGTCAATGAATATTAAAGAACAAAATCTCATTTTTAAAGGGAAACTTCACAAGAATTAGAATTATTTTGAAAATGAAAGGACGGTGGGGGTGCCAGTGGCCTGGCTGTGTTTTGGCTGGGTGTCCATGCACAGTGTGTGCTCTGGCTGTGGGCTCCAGGCTGTGTTTGTTCTGCCTGCTGAGTCCAGGGCATCCTCAGAGCTGATCCAAGCCTGGTGCAGAGCTTTGGAGCCTCCCAGAGACACAGGTGAGAGACACCTGCCAGGCTCAGTGAGGAGCTTCCAGGGTGCTTGGTGCTGGGGAGCTGGGATGTGTAGCCCCATGCCTGGGGACATCCTGGTTGTTTCTTTGCCCTGCCTCCCTGCAGTGTGCTGCATTTCCTGTTTTGTGGGACACAAGAGGAATTTTGAGTCATGCCAGAGGTGGCCTTGTGTTTCCAGGTCATTATGCTGAGTGGGCTGGGGTGGGATCTGAGACCTGCTTGGGTGCTGGGACCCCAGAGCTCTGTGGAAATCCTTCCTGGGTCCTTGGCCACTGTCCTTGTGCCCAGCCCGTGCCTTGGTGGCTGTTAAAGAGGCCCAGCACTCATTGCTGAGGTGTAAATTGCCCCGTGTCCATGGCTGCTGCAGGAGCTATTGGCACTGCAGTTAATCTGGGCTGCTGGGGATTTCTGTGTCCAACGTTTTGCTGAACAGGACTTGATTTAGCTGTGGGCATTAGTGCCCTGCCATCTAATCCCTTTTGATGTTCAAAGGGAACCTGTGTTAGTGCTGCAGTGTTAACACATACATTGCATGCAAAGGTTCTGGTTTTTCAGGGATTTCTTTGCCCCCCTTCCCCACTGGATGTATTGGTCCCTCATCCCTGTTCCATGTGTAAATGAGGGAGATCCATAAACTCTGTAGTGTCTTGCAGAGCTGTGCTCAGGATGAGGGAATGCTGGAGTGTCACAGAAATCACTGCTTTCTGCATTTGAGAATCCTGTCATTTCAAACACTTTAGAGAACTGGTGTCATCTCAGAAGTGACTTCCTTTTCTCAAGGTAATAAACCTCAGTCCAAATAGTGCTGGAGCTCTAGAAACCAGAAAGCCAGGGAACAAAATGCAGAACCATTGTGTGGGATTACAAAAGCATCATTTGATCTCTTAATATCATGAGTGATTTTGTCCAGCTGGCAATTATTGTTGTTGTTTAAATTACAGATTATGGCACTGCAGCTTCTTTTCCAGAGAGGTCAAAAAGACATTTTGAGCCACCTTTGCCTCCCAGTGCTGCAGATAGTCACACATGACCTCCTGGCACAGCTCCATATAGATCATACACCATCAGCAGCTCTCCTTGCTGCACCCTGAGCTAACTCTGTGTGGCAGAAGCAGCAGATTGTGACCATCCTGGGCCCAGCTCTTGTGTGCCAGGCTCATGGCTGTCCTGCTTCTGTCTCAGTCTGTCTCTTGCAGGTTGTAAACCACTAGCAAATGCCTGTTTCTTGTCCTCTGTGGGCTGCCTTGAGGTGTTTCTGACTCCTTCAGGGGTCTGTGGTTGTGCCTCATAGCCATAATTTCACCTGGGAAGCTGAGCATGTGCCCCAGCTGGGTTATCCCTGCTGTAACTCATTACAGACTGGCACTTTGCTGGGGGAGATAAAGTACTTCAGACTGGTTTTCTCACCTTAATCTGTACTCTTTCTCTTTGAGTCAGGTCTGACTTATTAGGCTTTATCCTATTCCAAGGGAAAGGCAGCTGTAAGACCTTACAGCACTGACAGACCTGACAGGGCTTAGAGCTGCCAGGGAAAATGTCACTTGCACTTCTTAGTCACTGGGAAGCAAAAAAACCAAAAATCTTTCTGTAAAGGGTGACTCTGGTGGTGGTGTTTCTCTCCTGGGCTGAAATGGTGCCAGTGCCAGGAGCACCAGACATGGGATGCAGCCCATCCTGTGCCTGTGGGGGTGAAGGCACAGGAATCCTTTGAGGCCAGACTGGGCTCAGAGCAGTGACCTGGAGAGTTTCTCTGCAGACTGCACAGAAGCCCGAGCTGACAGCAGCCTGTTCATGCTGGGATTATTCAGCAGCACTCAAGATGAAGGAGCAGATGGTGTTGATGGGCGAGCGGGGTCCTGAGGTACAAGATGGGATTGTTACCATGTTAATAACCAGACAGCAAATCCCACAGTGCTTTCTATTAGCCTGGAAGATGAGAGTTCCCTGGAGACCTCCCTGTGACCCACAAAGGTCTGGCAGTGCTGGCCTCGGGAGGCTGCAGGAGCCTCATTTGTTCTGCTGGCTCTGAGATGCAGCACTGATTTGTTTGAGTTTGGGCAGTCTGACCCTTCCCTCACTGCCTGTGCCCTGGGAAGCCTTCTAGGATGTAAAGTGCTGGAATACAAAGCTGAGGTGGTTCTGTGTTAAAGCAGAAAGGCTGCTGTGGAACCTGGGTGTTTGCTGGTTTACAGCTGGGGGAGTGCTGGGCTTGCTCAAAGGCAGGCAGGAGCTTCAGCATTTGTACTTCATTTATAGAATCCCAGTTACTCTACATTCTCTGAATTTGGGAAAAACTTTCTCTCTTGCAGATCCCACAAGCTTCATTTAATCTCCCAGGGGTTCCTGCTTTGGCTGCTACATTAGGAGCCATTCTGAACTGTGAAAAACATTTCAAAATCCTTTTTATTTATTCTTATTCCAAATTGCCTTCCCCCCCCCCTTTTTTTTTTCCCCTCCCCACAGGCTAATTCTAAAAATTGCTGTAAACATTTTCTGGAGATGGGATCTTCCTATGTATCTAAACTTTCTGTTTGTTGTTTATGTGCTGTTTCTTTCAGCATTCCCACACTTCACTCTGCTGGTTGGGAAGTGTGAAAGCTATTATGATAATAGGGAGGGAGATGATTTTCTGCTCTCGTAGTGCCAAGAACACAGGAATGGCTGTAATTCATCTTGGATGTAGTCCCTGCTGCAAATGCACCATCTTGCTTTAGCTTTAGTCCCATAAGGGTCAGGGTTCTTTAGCTTCCTCCAGAACTGCCTCTGCTGTGCAAGTGGGTTCTTCAAGGCATTTCTGCTGCCTTAGGAAATAGTGAAAATAAGTTAAATAGTTCCTTGTGGCACCAAGATGTTAGTCTGACTTACCAAAAAACCCAAAGCCAGAGAGAAGAGGAGGAGGTACCCACTGCTGTTAGGAGACTTAAAAACCAGCTCAGTACTCACTGTTACACTGCTCATTGCATTAGTGTGTGATCAGCTTTGTCATGGGGAATAATTGAAATGAACGTGAATCGATATCTAAATATACGTTAGGGTGTATTAAAAGGCTTAGAACCAATGGTCTGTTAAAAAGGAGGTTATTTCAATTCTTTTCTATGCTGTCTCACAGTTGAAATGGTTTATTAGAGTATGGCAAAACCTGCTGAATAATCAAAGTATGATTATTCCGGGAGAATTGCGAATATTCTACCAAAGCACGGTTCCCTTTCTGGGGTCACATGAAAAGGAACAGTATGTGATTTCATGTAATTGATGGGTGGCTGGAGAAGGTGTGGGCTATAGCAGGGTTTTGGAGGTGAGTGCAGCACCTTCAGGGGTGGATGCCCATCCTCTGTGGTGTTTGTCTGGCATCACATCCCTAGGAAGTGAATTGGCAAACAGGAGTGAAGCTCTTGTGTCACACGCCATAAAGACTGTAGCTCTAGAAAACAGGAGAACCAAACACAGTTCAGACAAAGTGCTGATGCTGCAGGTCTGAAAATAAATGGTGTGTTTTGTCCTACTGCAAAGATGAATGAAGTGTTGAAAACTTAAGCTGGTGTGTACTTTGTGTGTGTGTATGTGTGCAAAGCCACGCAGCTGTCAGTGCTGCAAGGAATCACCGGGCTCTGCTGCTGCTGCCAGGGGCTGTTTGTGGATGCTGATGTGGGGGCTTTCAACAGTGCACACAAAATGAGCAATCTGTGCCGTGATGGGCTCGTCCCTGCCCGGCTGGGGGATGTGATGGCTGCAAATTCCGCCTCTCCATTCCCTGCGCTGCACTTGTCCTTTGATTACAAAAGGACAGCTCTCGAGGGATGTCGCTGTGCATTTTCCTGAAATAAAATAATAGCTCTGTGTTCTGTGACCCTGGAACTTTAGGTCCTGCCAGATGCTAATGAACCAGTGGAAAACATCCAGGCCTGGTAATTGCTGTGAGCCACAGCTGTTTGTGCTTGGTACGCGGTGCCGGCTCTCGCCTCCGCGCCGGCTGCGGGCCGGCTCAGGGATCCTGGAATGGGGACTGTGTTCCTGCCCCAAGGGCCGGGATCGGGCACGTGAGGGCAGGGAAACCCTGGAATGGGACTGTGTTCCTGCCCCGAGGGCCGGGATCGGGCAGGGAAATCCTGGAATGAGACTGTGTTCCTGCCCCCAGGGCCGGGATCGGCAGGGAAATCCTGGAATGGGACTGTGTTCCTGCCCCCAGGGCCGGGATCGGGCACTGAGGGCAGGGAAATCCTGGAATGAGACTGTGTTCCTGCCCCGAGGACCGGGATCGGGCACTGAGGGCAGGGAACCCCTGGAATGAGACTGTGTTCCTGCCCCAGGGCCGGGATCGGGCACTGAGGGCAGGGAAATCCTGGAATTGGGCTCTGCTCCAGCCCCAAGGGCCGGGATCGGGCAGGGAACTCCCGGAGCTGGGCTCTGCTCCTGCCATAAAGCCCGGGGATCAGGCAGTGAGGGCAGGGGAGATCCTGGAATTGGGCTCTGCTCCTGCCATAAAGCCCCGGGATCAGGGCAATGCGGACAGGGAACTCCCGGAATTGGGGCTCTATTCCTGTCCCAAGTGCCGGGATCGGGGCAGGGGAACTCCCGAGCTGGGCTCTGCTTCTGCTCCAAGGGCCGGGATCGGGGCACTGCGGGCAGGGAACTCCCTGGAATGGGACTGTGTTCCTGCCCCAAGGGCAGGGATCGGGCAGAGCGGGCACGAACTCCCCGGAGCTGGGCTCTGCTCCTGCCCTAAAGCCCCGGGACTGGGGCAGTGCGGGAACGGAGCTCCCCAGAACTTGACTCTGCTCCTTCCCTAAAGCCCCGGGATCGGGCAGGACAGGCAGGAACTGCCTGGAATGGGACTGTGCTCCTGCTCTAAAGCCCTGGATCGGGGCAGTACAGGCAGGGAACTGCCTGGAATGGGACTGTGCTCCTGCTCTAAAGCCCTGGATCCGGGGCAGTGCGGGCAGGGAGATCCGAGAATTGGGCTCTGTTCCTGCCCTGAAGCCGCGGATCGGGCAGTACAGGCGGGAGCTCCCGGAGCTGGGCCCTGCTGCTGCTCCAAGCCCCGGGACCGGGGCAGTGCAGGCAGGAACAGCCCCAGCTGGAGCCGGCGGTGCGGGTCCGCGGGGCCGTGCAGAGCCCGGCTCTGTCGGCAGCAGCCCTGGCACGGCTGCGGGAATGCGCTGCTGCCGCAGGGGCTGGAGGAGCAGCAGCAGCTGGGGAGGAAGCGAGGCTCTTGCACCGACCTGATCTCAATCAAATCCACAGCCAGATCTGTCCCTTTATTCATTTGCTGCTTCAAAAACCAGCTTTTGAGGTGCAGAAAATAGAAGGTGCTGATAAGAGCCAGTGTTTTAGTTTTCCTTTTATGTTGCTCCCTAAAGGAGACCTTTTAATCAATTTTTAACATCTCCAGTTCCAAAAAATAGCTGGGGTATTTTACCACCCTTTTAGCCCAGGTTAATTCTCCCACAGGAATGCAGAATTAAATGGAGGGTGGGAATATTTTTCTGTGGCAGCCTAGCTGACTGCAGTGAGGGGGCTTGGAAAATCTTCATCCCAATTCCCTGTCTGAGCAGGGAAGAGTAGGACCCAAATCTGGAGTGTGGGTGAGCAGGGAAGGGCTCTCAGGGCAGAGCAGGGCTGAGCAGCCTCTGCTCCACCTAAGTGCAGTGACCATTATTGGCCAATATTGGTGTTTGGATCCCTTGTGTAAGTCCTAGTTTATGAAAAGTTCTAAAAACCTCTGTTGGCAGGTGAATGAGTAGCCAGGTTGTCAAAGGCACCACTTTGAGATAATGCACTGACACTGTTATCAGCACTGACAGTAGTTTTTAGGTGAGTAATGCTGACAAACTAGGTTTCAGGGTCTGTTTCAGCTGCTTTATATCTCCTGTGTGCACATATAGTAGGAGATGGTAAGTCAGTGGTAAATGTATTTATTTCATCTCACTCTTCCCATGAAAAAGATACCTAGGCCTAGAAAAAGTACAGGGAGTGATGAAAAGGCTCTGTGGAGACATGCACAGCCTACCTATAAGGAAAAAATTAATAGTCTGGGAGGTGTGATATAAGGGAGGCAAGCAAAACCTATAAAGTCATGATCTGAAGATGATGAGAAGCAAATTATCCTCTTTTGTTGGGATAGGATACTGTGAGACACCCACTTAAATAACCAGACAGCTGTCAAAAGCAGCAAAATGAGGTGACTTTTTTACTTCTGTAATGGAATTCTGAACCTCACTCATCACTGTATGGAAAGATGAAGAGGTTCAGGTGTGTGACAAGTTCATGTCCATCTGTGTTATTACATGCTACACTACATTACATTTTTATTACATTACTGAGGGCACATCTTTGGACTCAAGATTCCTGACATCGTTTCCTTGTGCTTTGTGAAGTGTTTGGGCACAGGATGCTGGGCCAGATAGCTCTGGCTTCGTGCAGCAGCAACACAGGAGGCTGATTATATCCATCCTTTAGTTTGTAACTTGATATTCACTGCTCCGGGGATGCACAGAGCTGCGAGGTTTGCAGCCAGATCAATGTATCTCCTTAAAGCAGAGCCAGGGAACCGGGCAGTGTTTCTGAACAGACAGAAGAACAAAAATTAGCTTATTTTCATAGTGGTGGTTGTTCGGTTTGGTTTGGTTTGGGAGTTTTTGGTGGGTTTTTTTCCCTTAGAGATGTTATTTTAGAACACGAGCCTGACAGCATCACAGCTTACCAAGGGTGTTTGTAGAGGGGGGCTGAGAAAGGGGGATCCAGGAGCGAGTCTGGCTCCTGAGGACTTGCTCTGGATGCACGGCAGCGTTACTGCAGCTGCAGAATCGGAAAGGAGATATTTGCTGTATGCCTAAGAGGCTTTATTGTTTCTAAACTATATATAGTCCTGTAATCTTGCTTTCGATGGGGGGAGGGCACGGCGGGACAGCCCCCAAAGCATCCCCGCCCTGCCTGCTGGGCGAGCGAGGGGTTAACGCGGGGCTCTCGCCGCGGACGAGCTCATTGTCAGAATAATGTTTAGCCAGGTGTTAATCTGTGTCTGGAGGGAAGTGCTGGAATTCATTATTCATCCCGCTGGGGGAGGTCACGGTCCTGGGCGGCTGCCAGCGCCGGAGCCAGCCTCCTGGCTTTACTGACATGTGCCATTTGTGATGAGGGCGGTGAAGTCCCCGTGAGGAGCGGAGCTGCGTGAGGGCTGGCAGCGGCGCCGAGCGCTCGGCAGCGAGCGACAGAGACCGCGGGGACAGGGACACGGGCTGGAAGGACGGACACGGCAGGAAGGACGGACACGCCGAGCCCCAGGGCACACAGCGCCTTCCCCGCCCGGCCCCTCGGCTCCCCGGCCCCTCACCCGGGCGCTGCGCTCCCCTCAGAGAGCTCCGGCTCCTCGGCGGGACAGGCTCGGGGTCGCGTTCGTGGCTTTGACCGAGGGCAGGAGGTGAGACAATGATCAAGTCCAGTTGGTTCTACGTCAAGTTCAAGCATGCCGAGAAGGTAAGCGCAGCCTCTGCTGCAGCCCTTCCCCCGGCACTGCTGGGGCTCAGCTGCTCCCCTGGAAGTGTCACCGGGATTTGGTTTTCCTGTGAAGTGTCACCGGGATTTGGTTTTCCTGTGACTCCACAGATAGGGCTGTTTCCCTGTGTCACCTTTGGACTCCATAAGGCTGTGTCACACGGGGTTTTCCTGTGACTCCACAGATAAGGCTGTGTCCCTGGAATTGTCACCGGGATTTGGTTTTCCTGTGACTCCACAGATAAGGCTGTGTCCCTGGAATTGTCACCAGGATTTGGTTTTCCTGTGACTCCACAGATAAGGCTGTGTCCCTGGAATTGTCACTGATAAGGATTTGGTTTTCCTGTGACTCCACAGATAAGGCTGTGTCCCTGGAATTGTCACCGGGATTGGGTTTTCCTGTGGCTCTACAGCCAAGCAACTTCAGCGCGGTGCAGGTGGAGGAGGAAAGCTCAGATCTGATTCCTCCAGGGCTGTGTTGGGAAAAAAAAAAAAACAGATAGTAGAGATGTGTTTGTTTTCCTCATGTGGAGCTTGAAAGGGAGGAATATTTCTTGTTCTGTGGAGCCCATTGAGTTGTGACCTGCTTCTGCAGGGAGATCAGTTGTTTCTTCTCCTCTAGTAGCTAAGTATTTAATTGTCCGTGATTATTACCGCAAGAAAGAAGTTTTATTGGTCAAAAAGTAGCAAGATGTATTGAAGACTCTTTGGTGTGGGGTTTACTGTGGAGTTTGCTGTATTTGCCATTGCACAGAACAGTGTTTTCTGTGGGATTTTCCTCTTGCACTCAGCTTCCACTTTATCTCGCCTGTGCCCTGGTACCCAGATGCCTGGGGGAAGCAGAGGAGCAGGGATGGGGAGGGAGGATGGACCAAGATTGTGCAGGAACCTGCCTAACAGTGGTGTATTTTCACTGGAGATCTCCGGGAGGGTTTCCTGCCCCAGGATAGAGGCTGATCCGATTTCCAGTAGTGCTGAGGTGCAGGCAGAATGTGGATGTAGCTTTGCGGTTTCCTTAATCCAGCAAACTAGGGAAAAGAGCAAGACAACTTTTTATGAAAATACTAAGCAGCCTTGCTGTCTGTTCCCTAAACATCCTTGAGCAGTTAGCAACTTGCCCTTTTTAGAGCAGAGGGAAAACCCTTGCATGTGCCATTAGTCTGAAATTTTCTATTCTGGCAAATAGTCCCACATTGATTTATTTCTTCTCTTTGTGCCTCAAGTTATACTGCACCAGTGAAAGCATATATATTTCATTTAACAAAAAGCATATATAGTTCATTTAACAAGATTGTCCTGTCATTTATCCCAGGCTGCAAATAGAATATTTAACAGTCTCAGATGTAACTGTTCCATTTTGTTTGTTTTGGGCAGTCTTAAAAAGGCTGAAAAATCCTCTGTATTAGGCAGTTATTATCTTATTGATGATTCTCTGCAATAATTCTATGTTCTTTAAAGTTATATCAGACCTATAAACATCTATAATTAAACAAATCACCTCAGCATATATAGCATATGGAAATTCCTGGAAATAATCTAAGGAATCACCAGTTATTTACCAGTGGGTGAAGTTGGCTATTTAAAACATATGGGGATTTCTTTTTCCTCTACATTTTGTGATTCAGTTCCTTTCTATTTTTTTTTTTTTGACACCCCTTGCAGTTGATCCAGAAAGCCCTGGAGTCCCTGAGCAGAGCAGATAATGTTCCTGCTCTGCTGTCACCGGGTGATTCTGTGCAGTGTTACATAACCTGTCATACCAGTTTTGTCAGAGTCAGATATTTTTGAGATCTACAACCTGGGAAATTTGAACATGGATGAAATCCAGGAAACCCATTTAATCTGTCTCCTTACAGTTTCTTGTGCCTTACAAGACTTTCTTCTGATCCACCAGGGAAGGTGACAAGTCTGTTCATCTGTTGGGGGAAAAAGCCCCAAACCATAATGTACAGGAAGGCAAAAACTGAAGTGCATGCCTGGTCTTTTACTGGATTGCATGTGTGATAAGGCACTGTTCACCCTTTGTGTTGAAGTGGGGGTTTCCTAATGAAAGGCTCCTGAGAAGTTTTGGGTTTGGCCACGTAGGAGGGCTGCACCCCCTTGCTGAATGCAGGATTTTGTGCCAATGTTCTTGTTGCAGTTGGGGCTTGGCTTGTTCTGATTCAGCTCCCAGTCTGGCTGTGAAAGTTGTGCTAGTGTGGCCTAGGTGTGAATTGATGCTGAATTTATTAAACTGATGCAGTTCTCTGGCTGGACACTCTGGGTACACGCTCCATGAAACAAGTATTTCTGCAATAGTGTAACCACACTGGCTTAAAAAATTAGGTCAAATTCTTTTGCAACTCCTCTGTGTTGTCATGGTCTTAGAAATTGGGTTTATGTGAGCTAAGCTGAAGACCTTTGAAATTCTCAAACCAGCTTTTTTCAGCAGTTTGTCTAAAAGGATTTAAAATCTCCCTTGGAGATGCACTTTCTCCTCTTAGCTGGCACAAGTGTGGGCTGCTGCAGGAGCCAGTGCTCCTCTCCCAGCAGTGGTGCCTGTGCAGCCACATGGGGAGCTGCTCCCACCTGCACCTGAGCTGGTTTGATTCCTTTTTTGTGCTGGCTTTGTTTCCAGGCAGGTCAGTGTGTCCCAGTTCACTGGGAGGGTACGGCCCTGTGGGGTGTACCTGCCTGAGCAGGAAGGACACTGATGTCTCTTCTGGCAGCAGCCTGTGAAAACCAAATTAATTTAAGTTTGCTCCCCTCATGTGGAAGTGTTATATAATCCCTGTTTGAGGGAGGTCATTTTAGGTTAGGAAGAGGTTGGGTCTGTGCCCTCCTGTGCAGTATCTCAGTTCATCAGAACTGGAGCTGCTCCTCGTGTGTGCGCTGACATTGCATCACTCCCTCTCTTCATTCTCTTGTAAAGAAGTTCATTGACATTTTTACTGGCTGGCTGGCTTTGCTGAAGTTGACATCCTTGCCTCTGGCCATCACAAATATTTTTTTTCCTTTTGGTTTACTTCAGAAGATGTTGATGTCTGAGGACCCCACTTTGATGAAGTGTATATATTTATAGATAAAGTGTATACATTTATATACAGTCAGAGGTAACTGCAGGAAGCTTGTGTGCATTGCACAGTTTTGCTCCCATACAGATTGTCAGCCTGTTTTATTCTCTTGGCATCACTGTGCTTCTCTGCCATGAACTGTTCCCTGGTTGTGTTTGAATGCTGCTCATCCCAGCTGGGTATCTACAGAGACCTCAGCTAAGGTGTGCTGATGGAACTGGCCTGAGCCTCAGGGACTGAACCCTTCTTCTGGGGAGCTTCCAAACTCTTCACATCCACCCGGAACCTTGACATCTCTTAATCAGTTCATTCATGTCATCTGCCTGCTTGCCCAGTGGCTGCTCTGTGCAGGTAGGAACTGGTCATGCATTTGTGGCTGCAGCACAAAGCCTGAAAAATGGTCACCTAAAGACATGTTGGAACTGGAAACAGGAGAGAAAGACATTGGTTAAGCTGATGTCCTTTGGTGTGTTAGTTTGCTGAAGTCATCCAAACAGTTTTTTTTCAGTTGTGTAGACAAGCAGGATAAAACCTTTTCCCAGCAGCACATTTTTAGTTGTGATTAAAATGACCAGATAATAAAATTAACCAAAGCAGAAATCTCCACAACATCATCTTGAGTCTATTAGAAAGTTAATTGCTAACATTCTGTAATACAGACTGAAAGGAAACCTACAGGATAAACTCCAAAGTTTCCATGTTTTCCCTCTCAAAGATTTAATATAAGGTCATTTGGCCACGAGCCACTTGGACATAATACCCATATTCAGTCTGAGTACATTTACACTGGAATTAAGATTCAAAGGCTTCATGTGAATAATATTGCTGACACCAGAAAATCAGTTTAATCTGAAGGGGGAAAGAAAAAAGGCAAGCTCTTGGAAAAAATCTGTGAAATTCTAGAAAGTGTGGGAGACGTGTGGAGGGAGGCAGCGTGAGTGGGCAGCCTGGCTTCACGTGTGGCTGCCTGGATCTGAGGAGCTTATGGATGAAAATGGAGGACTTGAAAGGTTTTGCTTTGTCCTTGAAAAGGCCTGTCCCTTGTTTGAGGTTCATTGATAGATATTGCTGAACTGAGGCAAAGCTTAATTTTCCTGTTCCCAGCAGTGCCCAAGGGAGAGAAGTGCTGTATTTCTAGCTAGAAAATTAGATTAAAACACCCACTACCTAGATCCAGGGTACATTCATTTCATCCTCTCTTGTAAGACTCTCACTACTCTGAAAGGCAGTTTACAGTTTTGACAGCTAAAATAAAAAGCCTGAAGGACAAGCAACCACTTTGAATGTTAGAAGGGCTTCATTTCCAGCAGAAAGATTTCAATTACAGTCATTTTCCTCCAGTAAGTACAAAGAGGTAAATGGAACCCCTGTTTCAAATGTTAAACTCACAGACTGCATTATTACCACTTGTACTTTGAAAGTAAAGGATAAAGCCCATCTAAATCAAAGCCCTGGTTCCAAATTACTTTTTAAGAGTATGATGAGGTCTGCACCCAGTAATTCAGCCACTCTGTGCTGAGCAGCACAGAGCACATCAAATGTGACTTCCATTAGGGCGTGCTGCTCTTGGGGGGGATCGAGGCAGGAAGCATCTTTCTTGACAAGCACTGAGAGTTGCAACTTGAAAGGGCTGCTCTGCAGCTGGAAATTCATGAGTTGGCTGTATTTTTAGAGAATTCAGGGTTTTTTCCATCCCTGACTCTGCTCGTTATTTGTCTTGTCCCTTTTAGCAGTAGTTTGACAAAGATTTGGTTATTTCTCTCCTGTGTGGCACAACCTCTTCTCCCTCCCACTCCCCACAAGAAGGTTTTTCATCCCAAACCATTTCCTCCCCTTGCTGGGGTAGGAAACACCTTTCCACAATATCTGCTGAACAGATTCTGAAATGTGCACAGTGTTTGCATAGTGCCGTGCTCTGAAGAGCTGACAGCTGAGGTGATAAATCAGCCTTGTGACCTGAGCTCACCAGAACATTCATTGTGCCTGGCATGATGAACCCTCCCAGAAATCTGTACCCCTGCCTTGCTGGATCAGGGGTCACTGAGTCTGGGTGCCTTTTTGGGCCAGAGCTCTGCCCAGGGGCATGGGAGGAGTGCAGGGAGTGAAGCAGGAGAGCAGCTCCCTGCTCCACTGGCACTCAAACCACTGGGAGGGTCGGGAACCCACCTGTTTCTTCACCAAAAGTGTTTGCTGGAGATAATTGTGCTGATTTTATTTATTTATCTTTGCTGCTTCTTTGCCTCATTGCCTTGTTGGAAGGATTTCTGCAGGTGTGAAATCAGATGTTACTGCTTAATCTGATGGGGATGATCAGCAAAGGGTTCTGTTGTTCTGAATTACTCAGCACAGACACCTGGTTCACTATTTTTATCACTTTTAGCTGCTAAAATTTTCAATTTTTCCTTGCCTGCCTATGAATACTACAAGTTTGCATTTTTAAAGTTGTGTTACAACTGTGACTGACAGCATTTTAGGGAAATGAGTGAGATTTGTCATTTTATATTCGCGTGAACAGAGATTAAATGTAATCAAGGAAAACAGATGTAGGGATTTAATTTACTTGTAAATACAAATTACTACAAATCAAAAAATCATAGAATGGTTTGGCTTGGAAAGGTCTTTAAAAAATCATCCAGTGCCACCCTTTGCCATGGCAGGGACACCTTGGAGCATCCCAGGCTGCTCCAAGCCCATCCAGCCTGGCCTTGGGCACTGCCAGGGATCCAGGGGCAGCCCCAGCTGCTCTGGGCACCCTGTGCCAGGGCCTGCCCACCCTCCCAGGGAACAATTTTGTCCTAATCTCTGATCCAAATGTGCCCTTGTGCTTCAGGAGCCCGTGCTCACTCGGGACTCAGCTCTTCCCTGCCTGCCTTGGTTGTGTTACCCTGTGAGTGCCACTAAACCCTGTCACACAGAGCTGCCTTGCGTTGTGTTTTGGCCTTCCATTATTGCATTTTGATTTTCTGTGGCCTCTCAGTGAGCACAAGGAGCTTGCCAGTTGTGGCTGCAGCCTGCACAGCTGCTGTGCTTTGCCCACCAAAAGGGGCAAAGGGCTGGCAGGGGCTCTGAGGAGGTTTTTCCTTCCTTCCAGCCTCACTTGTGTGTTGGGCTGAGCAGCAGCAGCAAACAGGGGCTTGTGTCTCCATGGCTTGGTAAGCCCAGAGAAGCAGGCAGGGCTGGAAGCCAGAGGAGGGAATTCCATCCCTGCTCAGTCTCCAGCCCCAGAGGGGTGGGAGGTCAGCAGATCCAACTGAAGTACTTATTTATTTTGCTTTATTTACGTATTTGCTTATTTATTTTGACTGAAATGGATCTTTCTCAGGTATGCCAATTCCTGGTAGCTGGGCTGGTTCCTGTGTGGTTTTGGATAAGGGTGTTTAACTAAGCTGTAAATGTTTCTGATTTCTTTCCGTGAGCCGTTTGCTTTGTGCTCTAAATGCTTATCAGCAAGGGCCTCGAAGTTTTTTAGGCTTTCCTGGGAATGTGCTGGAGATGTAAAGGGCTTTTTCTTCCTTGATCTGGGGCAGTGGTTGCATCCTGTGTGTCAGGATGACTCAGAGGCTGCTCCTGCCCGGGCAGGTGCTGGGAGCGCTGTGGGACTCGCAGCATCAGGAAGTCCAAGCACCACCTGCTTCCCCCTTGATATTTCTCACAAAGGGAGGCACTGGAGCAGAACTATTTAAGCATCTCAGTGACACTTTAGGATCCTCCCACTGCTAAGTGCATTTTTTGCACTTATGTGCAAAATAGGTGCAGTTTATTCCACCTGGAGCCAGCATCTGGACAGCTTTGTCTTTAACATGGATTGGATCTAGACCTCAAACTTTTCCATCCTTAGTCCTTGTTTTTTGCATATTTTTGTGAGACTGAGAAGAACTGAATACTAATGGGAATAGTCAGTGGCAGATAAAATAGCAGAGAAAAAAAAAAACCCTGTTACATTCTTCTGATGTAAATTTTTAATCAAATGTATTTTCTTCTGTTAAGCAACTTTTACAGCCCACTGCACAAAACTTACAACCAAAAACCTTTGCACAATGAACTGCATGTAATAGGCTAGCAATGCATCCATTACACATTTTTAGGTCTGTAATGCATTTAATTCCATTTTTGTGTGCATGGTAGTGTAGCCTTCAAAAGATAATTAGAATTTACTCAGTCTTGCCTTCATAGTTCCTTAGGTTTTCTTCCAATTGCAATGCTTTGGAAAACTTCATTAGACGTGGTCTTTTCTGTAACTAGAAGGAAATGCCATTTCAATACCTTAGGAAGTTCTCAATATGTTAGAAAGCTGAAAGTTTTGTATCAGAATTTCTGAGATGCTTGTACAGCCACAGTGAGCAGCATTCTGCAGCACAGCTGGGCTGAAGCGTTGGTAGATGTCAGGGTGCTGTAACAGCAGTGATAATTACATTAAATAACAGTTCTCAATCTGAATAATTACAGGTGAGTTTTCTAGCAAGGTGTGGATGTAGCAGTGCCCTTTTTGCAGCTGATCAGACTCAGCACTGCCATCACCCTGTGTGTTCTTGTGGGGCTCCTGCCTGGGGCCCTCATTTCCAGCCCAGCTCCCGCCTCGTGCTGCCCTCACCTGCTGTCATGTCAGAGCTCCAGCAGGCTCTGCCCTCAGGTCCAGCATCCCTGTTTGCAGTTTCCCCTCCCAAGCTGTCTGTGCTCCAGGGCTCCAGCTCCCCTCTGGGATGTGCCCATGACCCCTGGGCTGGGCCTTGGTGGCTGCTGCTCAAGGTGGGAGGGAACCACTCGAGGTTCAACGCTCGCCGTGGGGAGGACACCTGAACAGTGACACTCATCAACTGGTGTGGGCTCAAAGGGACCTTAAAACACATCCCATTCCTTAATTCCTTCATACATTGGGCTCAAAGGGACCTTAAAACACATCCCATTCCTTAATTCCTTCATAGATTGGTGTGGGCTCAAAGGGACCTTAAAACACATCCCATTCCTTAATTCCTTCATACACTGGTTGGGCTCAAAGGGACCTTAAAACACATCCCATTCCACATCCCTGTTTCCTGTTATATTTTCTGGAAAGATCCCTTTGCCCAGGATTTTTCTCCTGGGAAGCTGAGAGGCCTCAGAAAAAAAAAAAAAAAAAAAACAATAATTATCTGATTTGCTTCTCCTGTGTTGTGCTCATGTGGAATGTGTTTGGAGATTGTTTACCCACAGGTGATTGTTCCATTGCATTCTGCAGGGAGTTGTTTTCACTCTTTGGCCAATCAGGGCCAAGCTGTGTCAGGATTCTGGAGAGAGTCACAAGTTTTCATTATTATCTTTTTTGCCTTTCTGTATTCTTTAATGTAGTATAGTATAGTACAGTATTCTTTAATATAATATAGTATCATAAAATAACAAATTAACCTTCTGAGAACATGGAGTCAGATTCATCATTCCTCCCTTTGTCTGGGAACCCCACAAATACAATAACATCCCATTCCTTAGAACCCATCCCATTCCCTGCCATGGGCAGGGACACCTTCCACTATCCCAGGTTGCTGCAAACCCTGTCCAAGCCTCTGAGCAGGGGCAGGGATGGGGCAGCTTCTCCGGGCAAACAGTGCCAGGTATGAGGAGCAATTCCTTCCCAGTCTGCCATCCATCCCTGCCCTCTGGCAGTGGATGCCATTCCCTGTGTCCTGTCACTCCATCCCCTGGACTCTCCATCTTGGCAGGGGCTCCTTCAGGCACTGCAAGGCCACACTGGGGTCACCCTAAAGCTTCTCCTCTTCAGGTGAGCATTCCCAGCTCTCTCGGGCTTCCCTCCCAGCAGAGCTGCTCCATCCCTCTGCTCATCCTGGTGCTCCTCTCTGGGGCTTTCTGTGGGGTTTCTCCAAGCAGGAGCTGCTTTCACCACTGTGCCAGGAGCTGGCAGGCCCTGGGGCTTTGGAGCTTTGGGCAGGAGCTGTCTGAGCTCTCCCATGGCTGTGCCCAGTGAGTCCTGCCCAGTTCTTGCAGGAGGAGGTGCTGGGGTGTCCCAGGGGACAGGAGTGAG
Source organism: Molothrus ater (assembly GCF_012460135.2). Taxonomy (NCBI): domain Eukaryota; kingdom Metazoa; phylum Chordata; class Aves; order Passeriformes; family Icteridae; genus Molothrus; species Molothrus ater. The sequence goes on along the minus strand of NC_050498.2, from coordinate 1,956,526 downwards.
CTCCTGCTGCCTTCCCTTGGGCTGCTGTCTGGGAGGGATCCTTTGGGGTGATAAGGCATTGCTGAGCACCCAGAAATGCACAGGAATTCTTCTGAGCCCCTGTTCAGGACCCAGCTTCTGCCTTGAGAGCCTGTGGTGTGTTTAACTCTGTAACCAGTAACGTGGAGGTACTTGATGGATTAATATTCAGGACACAGTAGATGAGAGAAACTGGCTGGGGAGATGTCACACACAATCTGTTCTTTTTGAATTCCTCTCTGTTTTGAAGCTTGATTCACCAATTCTGTAGGTGGGAAGGAAAAAAAATTACAGGCTTACTCAGATTTTTAAATTTTTTATTCTCCCCTCCTGGACTTCGTTTGCCTGAGGGCTAGTTCTGCCTGCTTTAATTATTTAAGAACTGGGTTTTGTTTACAGTTTGTAATAAAACTGATAAAAGATTAACAAGGTGCTTGTGAATCATTTTAAGCAAATTAAAGCTTTGAAAGACTTACAACTGCAAATATTTGAAAATTGTACAGCAGAAAAAAATTAGAGCAGACCAGAGCAGATAATCAAGTTATTGGATTTGTTTGGGAGAAAAAATAATCTTGTTTGCAATCAGATGTGAGAGCAGCATTGTCTGCTCTATGAAATATTTATATGTGCTTTTAGCAAATTTGGAGACACTGGTTGTATGAAACAGCACCAGGCCTGTTAAAATCCTGCTTTTTATGGTGTGAGGTAGGTGCAGGGCCAGAGCATGGGGTGCAGAGGGGATTCTGAGTGGGATTAGTGTGCCCAAGTTCACTTAGCAGCAAGCCTGTGCCAAACCATGGGTGCCTTATGCTGCTTTTAGGGACTCTGGTGTCTCTTCCTGAAAATAATCCTAATGAAATAATGGGCTCTGAGCTGATTTCCATGCAAAAGTGAAATTAGGGAGGTTCCAACTCCATTTCTAGGCACAGGTTTTGGGGTTCTAATGGATATTTCCATCAAAACATCAGCACTGGCTCAGTAGTGGTACAAAAGACTAACCAGCTAAAGGTAAGGGAGTGTGCTAAGGATGGAACAGAAATTCCTGTTTACCTGTGTCATGGCCATGTGCTGCTCTCATCATCCCTCTCCAAAGACTTGCAGACACTGAGGGCTCCGAGAAGAAGTGCAAGGCTGTTCAGAGGGGTCCCACTGCTTCTGTGTGAGCAAGAACTGCATGAGCCACAACCCCTCAGCTGGGTGGGTAAGGAAATTGAGACCTGGCAGAGGTTTGGGAATTGGGGCAGGACACACTGTTCACTGCCTTGTGGCACAAGGATGGGGATGCCAGAGGGAGCTGGTAAGAGCCCAGCTGAAGGAGATCAGAAGTAGGTGGTTACTTGGGAAGGTGTTGGCCAGAGCAACTGGGTGTTGCCAAGGGAATTGTAGATGCTAAAAGTTTACATCACCTGTGGGAAAGTGGGCAAATTAATGGAAAATAAATCAATGGTTTCCCACTGAACAGGCAGGAACCCTGTCAGGAGCTCAGTGAGTGACTGGTGGTGGAAGCAAGGGTGAAAGATGTAGGCATATAAATAGAGAGACAGGAGTATTATATGTACTTACTCTATTTTTATTCTCTTCCTTTGGACACCCATTTATGGCCACTGTTGGAAAGAGGATGCTGAGCAAGCTGAGCCTTTGATCTGGCCCAGCACAGCCGTTCCCTGTGCTGGTGGCACTGGGGCAGCTCTTTGTGACACATCTTGTCCTGTGTGATGGCTGCTGCATAAAACACACATTCTTCAACACCCACCAAGCTCTGCAGCTTTGGATTTGGCTGTGGTTGTTACCTTCAGACAAGGCATGTCCCACAGTGATTACAGCATGGGACTAATTGCTGGATTCCTCATTTTCACTGAAAGTGCTCTGGGTCTGGGAAGGAGGATTGCACACTGCCTCTTCTCTGTGCTTCATTTTCTCCAGCCATGAAATGGGTGTGAAGGCATGGGTGTTATCAGGAGTATTGTCTGTGCAGCATTTTGGAAGGAATTCCAATGCACTTCTCTGAAGCCATTGGACAAGGCACAGAACCAAGAGAAGGCAAGCAGCATTCCCATTGCAGTGTCCCCAGAAAAGTTTAAAGATGGGCGAATTATTGCATTGCAAAGCTCTTCAGCACCCCAGTGAAAAATCAGGACAAACCTTTAATCCTAAATTACATTCACAATTGAATGAGGTGACTGGAAACTTCTGGGAGCAGATGAGGAGAGTTGGAGTCTAATTAAATGGAGTAATTTTATTCCTTTGGGGATGAGCTGTGAAAGCCAACACGGTAACACAGCAGGTTCAAAGGTCTGTGTGTAGGCCCTAATCTGCTTAAAAGATGGGATTGAATTTCACTGCCTGTATCATAAACTTGAGTTCAGTAACTAAATGGTTCCTTTCTTGAGCATCCAAATATAAACTGGGAAAGAAGGCAGAGGAGCTTAAAGGAGGGGAATAAAGCTATGCCTGTGCACAAATGCTGCCTATAGCTCGGTGATAATCACAGAAATATTCTGAAAGCTCTTTCTGACCCCCCTTTTCAGCTGTGTGGCAGCTCTAACACACCTTGTTAGAGTTATGCTTTGAGGCAAACATCATCTGTAGGTCTCAGCAATATTTAAATGTCTCCTTTCTCCTTCCCCTATGGCTGATGTTTCTGCTTTGCTCTTCATGTTTGGAAATGAATTGTGAGCAGTGAGAGCTGGCAGGGTAGGGGGTCCCCATCTCAGGGTGCACGTGGGTTGCATTACTCTGCAGCTTTACTCAAGCAGGATTTGTAGCTTCCAGTGCTCTACACAATACAGATGTTGGAGATGAACAGATAGTGCTTCTATTTCCTTGTTTAGTGTTCTGTCATTTCTGTGTTGTGATCAATCTTTGTCCAACCCTCTTGAAACTTGGCCTGTGTTTGTTGTTCTCTCTGTGATTGTCAGTGATCTCCTTTAAAAGCCCAGGATCCATTCCATCTGGTCCTAGGAACTTGGCAGCTTGCATGGCAAGCAAGAGCTGATTTTTTTTTTTTTTTCTGTGAGTGCTAGTTCAGAGAAGTCAATTCATGGCTAAAAAGATTAAATTCCTAAATCAGAAAAGCTGGAAAAAATGTAACAATGGCAACTCTGCCAAGGAAGTGCTTCTTGTTGGATTAAAAAATCTTATGACAAGTTGAAAGAGAGAGATTTGGAAGGGTAATTCAATTCTGTTGTCAATCCAGGAGAGTTAAGGCTGGAACAGTGTTAGAATACATTACCAGCACTGCCTGGACAGAGAGAATCAGCAGCTTCTCAGAGACAGCTCTGTGCTGGTTTCCACTCTGCCTCTCCTGGGACTGCTTTGGGCTCCTGGACCTCGATGTCACTGGGGTTCCTCACCTGCTCTCCTCTGCTCCCATGCGCAGGTTCCTCTGGAATAAATAACCTGGGTTTGCAGCAGCAAGGACACGGGGTGGGATGAGGAGAGGCAGGGTCAGGCTGGCAGGTTTGGAGAGAGAGGCACCCATGTGGTGTGTGGGAGGTGACAGGGACACCTCACCCTGCAGGCAGCGTCCCCTCACTCCTCAGGGAGCGGCAGCACCGTGCTGCTGCTGGGAGCACAGAGCTGCCTGTCCCCAGGGATGGTGTGTCCCAGAGCTCTGGGAGTGCTGGCATCCCTGTGCTCCTGGGAAGCCTTGTGG